>NC_140777.1:98977568-100193976 GCF_044657685.1 Stegodyphus dumicola
TATTTTATAAAAGGATTAAGCATTTTTCAAACTGCATATCATTTTAAGATTCGACTTGCAGGAAGACAAAATATGGTCATTCAATCAAATGCTTATGATTGCTTTTAACATTTTCTCATAAATATTGTTTGCATTTTTATTGTATTTTAGATACCTTAGTTATGTAAAGTGAACATGAGAATATTAGGAAAGCTGAAGAATATGAATAGCTACCATAATACATGTATTTTTTCATTGAGCCCATTGTTTTAGAAACCAATGCACCATTATTATATGCTGGCTTATTTTATAGTTATATGCAGTTTAATTTTATGTTCATGTTACTGTAGTATTGTCATTATAATAAAGTATTGATAATTTTTGTTGAATCTTGCAAGTTGCCTAACATTCAGAATTATTTTTTACCGAATTTTACTGATAGGTTTTTTTGAGTTGACATAATCTGTCTGATAAATAAAATAAACTGGTGTTTAAATTATATGCATTTCTCATAATGTTTCATTGAAAGTGAGATGGAAATATAAATGCTATCCAGAAAAGTGAATTCTTTTTGCCTGAAATAACAAACTGTACTAAATGATTAATGTTTATATCATTTTAGAAATGTCAATATTAAAGTTTCTCCCCCTTCTCTTCTTTGATTTTGAAATAATTTATAATAAAATAATATATGCATAAGTGTAATTAATGTAAAGTGTCATTCAATAATATAATTTATTTTTACTGATATTTTTATATTTCTTATCTGGGTTTTCTTTTGGTGTTAGAAGGAGGAAAAGACTGTAATGTTTTAATTAAGGAAATAATTAAAACATTACAGTCTTTTAAATAACACAGTTACAGTAATGTTTATTGAAGCAATCAGTACTGTGTGATTGCCAGTGATTGAATAATGTTAAAACGCATTGTTCATAAGGACATTTGCTTATATTTGTGTTATAGATTTTATTTTGACACAAGCTGAAATTTCAATTATTGGAAGCACTTTGAAAACCCGAATTATTTCCTGAATCATTAATCAGGCCAATATATAACATACAAATTTTCATACAAAATTATTTCTTTGAGCATATTATAAAGAGCTCATTTAATTTTATTATTTGTACAAATTTTAGACAAAAGTAGCATGTAACAGTTAAAGATTTATTGAAGCCTACTTGTTACTTGTGGTAACAAAGAAGTGTGAAAGATATTGCCACATTAGCGAACATGACGATCATTGATGCTTAGTTTAGTAATTTAATAATATATTGAGAAATGCTGGGAACTTTCAGAAGTAGACATTTCGGAAATGATGGGCTTGATAAGAAATTTACATGGTTTTATTATTTATTCTTTAGTTAAGAATGGATTTTAGATGTTCATGTGAAAGAATTCTGTTTAATTATATGTGAAAGAATTGTTAAAGTTTGGCATTTAAAAAAATGAATTAATAATATGCAATTATCTTTTTATTATACATATATTACTATATATTTCTAATGCACTATATAAATGTCAGTGCTAAACAATTGAGATACTATTGTCAGGGCAATCTTTTCTTATACATGAAAAATTCTGATACTTTCTTATCATCTGCCCTCACAGCTTCAACTTATGCTAAAACAGCAAGAGTATGCACGCGATAATAGCAAACTATGAATATGCATACCACACACATGTATTTACATGCTTTATATTTAATCTTTATTTCTGAATAGTATTCCATTGGATGAAAAATATGTGAATATTGACCCAATGTATATATTTTTGTGTGTGTGCATCCTAAAATTTCTTGTTTCTTATAAAGTGCTTATTTGAATTACTACTTGTGAACAGAGCAGTAGATATGAACCATAAACTAACCATTTTGCCAATTTTCACAGCTTTGCAGATAGTCAGAAAGCACCAAAATTTGTAATAATGTTAAGTTTAAATGATGTTCTATACTTTTGTGTTAATTTTTCTATTCTATTAATTCTATTACTGTGTTATAAAACTTTCTGCAGGAATTTCAACTGGTTAAGATGTTATTACCATGTGGAGAAGAATTTGGTTTTCAAGCTAGAAAAAATTGCAGCTGAAGGATTTTGTAGAAGGTCAGTCAAACTGGTTTTAGTTAATTATAATTTAATTTTGGGTGAAGAATTCTCAAATTTATTTATCATAAGTGTCTAAAGGTCTTCTAAATTAAATTCTGCTTGTTTTTGAAATTTTTCATGACATTCATTCTTTGATTATTATTATTATTTTTTTTAAATTTACTAACTTATATCCAGGCACATAATTGCATTTAATGCCATACCTTAAATATTGTAAAATGTTAAAATAATACATTTCACTTAAAAATGTGGTTGTGACAGTAAATTTTCTGTTACATTTAATCATATCTATAAACATTGGTATACATCATTTTTCAATAATCTGTATATTATTTTGTGCATTTCTTTTACATCCAAGATCTGGCATATGACTTGCTTTTCAAACTGATAACATGGTGTAATAATGTAATCTAATGGTTACAGTTTACTATGGAACGGGCCAAATTTAATAAATTATTCTTTGATAGAAATTTATTCATGTGTTCAGTGTGTCTCATCTCTTTAAATTGCTAAAGTAAATTTTATGTACTTGCATTTAGGAATTTTGACTGTATCAGAGTAATTTTGTTTCAGTTATTATAACATGCAAGGGAAAAAATTCATTCATAGCTCTGTATTTAAAATTAGTTAATTAAAGTCCTTAATAAAGAGGGACGTTTTGTTGTTTTTAATGTCGATAGAGTTTAATTCAAAAATATGCCACATTAAGGGTTACTTTTTAACCTAATTTGAAATTTTCATTACTTTAACATGTCCAATAATTGTTATTTTAACTCTGATATTGTAATAATATCAAAATTCCTTACTTTTTGATAGGTAATCTAAATGTAAAACAAGAAAAGAAAAAGTTAAAATCTAGAAGTATATTTATTTCATACATCTAACAAATAAAAACAACACAAGCACTTTTTACTGTCTATCTGTATAGTGTGGCATGTCCCGTAAGACTGAGATTTGTATGGTCAAATCCATGTTTCAGTTAAAGGAAAATGCATGCACAGTCTTCTGATTTTCCCTTCGATTAAGGATTCTGTATATACTAGCATAAGAAATATATTAGTTAATGCAGTGTTATACATCAATATTTATAGACAATTATTGTGGCTATGTTTATTATAATTTTGTTCACTGTAATGGCTGGAGTGCCTAAACCATCATGCTGTGTAAACAAAACTCAAATCTTCATCTCTGCATACTGCTCCACTAGTGTTTAAACCACTGAAATGGTGATTATGGTAGAACATCTTTGGTAAAAATTTACTCTACTGTAACCCTTGGTGAATCGTTTCTTTTTTTTTTATATCAAGATCGTCACCTGAGAGGATCGGCACCAATTTCAAGGTGGCCGCTACACAAAACCAAAATAAGAAGTCAAAGACATACACAAACTCTGTGTCCATGTACACATCGACCTATTAAAACAGAGAACTGCACAAACTGGGCATTGTGCACTGCCTTAACTTTGTCCATGTACACATTGATCTATTTTCACTTTAAGAAAATCAGAAAGTTAAATATATCATAGTTACCAGAAAAATTCGCCACTGTTTTAACACACAGACAACTAAAAATACACAAACAGAAAGGAATAAATTACCAAAAATACATATTTCCTAACATAAAAACATTAAACAACAAATCTTCTAACAAAAATTAACACACAGAGACAAAAAAATAAATGAAACATCATTTTTTTTAACATACCTTTTTTTTCACATGCATATGTTTAGGCTTCCCACCACCATCTTCCAGGTAAGCAATTCAATTAAATTTTTCGTCTCTTAGTCACCTCAGACATACTCAAACGATGGTACCCACACCAAAATAATAAATAGTATGTTCAAAATACAAGACCATACCACTTCCGTGCAACCAAACACAGCAATTGAAAAGAATGGTAAGAACCAAAAACCTGGGACAATACAAAAGGTTTACTATTAAAAAAAGTAGCCCAAAACTAAATTTATCACAGCACGTTGGCAATATTTGCAGAAATAACTCCTTTTTATTGACAAAAAAAAAAGTTTTTTTTTTTCCCAAAGGCTACTTTCGCCAACATTATCAACATTAGGGTTACCGAAAAACTTATTTGAACGCAATGGGCTTCCACATTTCACAAACAACCAATACCACTTTGCGATTTTTTTTCAGACAGAAACTAAGGTGTACCATATAGTAAAGATTAGCCACATCTTCATTTACTACTGTTACAAGTACTTCTTTGGTAAATTTCTGCGGTTAAATTCAAAAGTTTAAAATTGCTTTAACATGATCAGATTCAGAATCATAGCTAGGGTTTTCAGCGCTCAGGGACAACTGAAGATTTCGCACCCCCTACTGCTTGCCAAGGATGGAAAACATTTAATTCTAAAATGTTCTAACATCAGTTTGGCGCCCCTTGGATTCTGCACTCGGGGACAGATGCCCCCCTTGCCCCCCTCTAGCTACGCCCCTGATCAGATTTTATTTTCTGCACGTAGCTAACAATTACTTATGTGTTGTCAGATAAATGTTACCAGATGCAGTTAATTATTTTTTACTTGACAATCTCATGAGACAAGTTTTTTTTGCTCCTGCAAGACTTTACTTTGTGTTGCAAAATAAATTCATTCTCACTCTTTTTGGACTTGCCTACACATTAAATTTAAAATAGTTTTATGAATAGGTAAGATGTGATTATCATAATTTTGTTTCTCTCTTTATCTTGGCAACTTTATATGTTGATTCAGTATCCAGGTTACCTACCAGTAGCTGATTGATAAAACTGCTCATATGTTCAGCTGGTGGTTTGAGTTTATTTTCTGACATAAAAAATTTTAAAAGGCATCCCCCATGTTTATTTTACTATAATCGAAAAATCAAATAATTGCTACTCTGTTTATAGGTACTAAATGTTAAAATATTTTAAATGCTTCCTTTAATTTGCATTCTAATAGTCATTTGTTTAAATTTAATTATGAATTATATTCACATATAGTAATTGTGAGTGTTTTTTTATTTTAGGTGCTGTGAAAGGCAATGACAGAGATCCAATTTATCAAGAGTTCTTATATACATAAGAATACATGGATATAAGATTGTTTTTCATGAATTCAAATAAAATGTGATAAATTGGATTAATAAAAACTATTTTGAATTTTGAAAAGTGTTTTTCCTCTGTTAATCATAATATAGTGCCATAAATTTCTGAATGTGTTTATTTTTCATCCAAATAAATAGCTTTACAAAAATGTGTCATATTAATAGATATTGCATAATTTAGCATTATTATAAATATTTATTATAGCAGATTTAGCTGAACTACATTTTTAGTCTCTTTGCAGATGAAGTCACAAAGGTAAGTGGTTAGATATTTTTCTGTATTCCCCATTAAGTAATTTTATCTGGTAAATTACCATTACTTATATACTAAAGGTGAAAGAATAAGCTTTCCTTGAAGATACAAAAATTTGCAGATATTTCAAAAAATTGGTATACGTAAAGTTCTTAAATTGTCACATATGCGAAACTGAAAATGTTATATATGAAATAGTTCAGAAATATAAATATTTTCACTATTTTTTAACTATAATTCACTGCATTTGTTGTATATAATCACAGTTTAATGTAGCAGTGCTTTTCTCACTGTGATTTCTCATGTATTTTGATTCATAAATACACGTACATAAATCCACGTATTTTGATTTCTCTTTTGAGACAATAAAAAATGAACTAAACATTCTCGTTGACATTGAGAGTTGAATTAAAGCTCACCTCAAAATAAAATGAATTATTAAATTTATGGAAAATTTTACATTGCATATATTGAGCAGAAAGAGTAAACTGAATATACTTAATGGAATTAATAATTGGTAGAGTTGATAGCAGAATAAAATGCCTTAATTGCATAGTAAACAGTAGATCTTTTGAAGTTTTTCTATGTTGCGTAAAATGCAGATTTAAATTTTTGATATTGATTGTCATATAAATGGCAATTACTGTTTTATTTTGCTCTGAAATGAATGGTTAGTAATAAAATTCTGGATGAGACAACCTTTAACATGCGCTAGAATTTACAAAGTTTAATTTGGTGCTGATTTCAATGGGTAAATTTCATTTTACTGAATTTTGCGTAAAATAACACCAATGAACCATTGCAAATTATTTTCAGAACTTTTTTTTTTAATCTAAAAGGGCTATTAGTTTTTAAATGTTACTTCATATCGTCAGTCGTAAACTTGTTTCGCTTTTCATTCAAGTCTTGCCATTTGGCAAAATTTAACATATTTACCTTTAAAATCTAATATATTATTGACTAACAAGCCAAGCTATTTAAAAGCATTACACACAGTTCTTAACAATGCTTTTTTTAATTTTTAATCTGATTGATTTAAAATGCATTTAATTCATGATATATCTAATTGAAAACATTTTACTATTTCTACATAATTACATGATATATTTCTTCATTTTTCAAATATATAGAAGATATATAACTTTCTGGTGTCAATATCTTATAAAATGTTTTGCTATTTCCACTGCCCCATTTGTATTGATAATCTATGCATTCATAAACTTTTAGTCTCTTTGAGTGACTGCTAAAATCTGAAGCCTTTCAGATTTTTTTTTTAATTGTGTGAGCAGAAAGATAGAATTTTAGAAGAGCTTCTTGAGTTACCTTTTGAATGATATAAAGAATTGTTAACATAATGTCGAATTTTTACAACTAAATATTAAATATATAAAAAAGCCTGCAGCATTCTCATGTTACGAAAACATATTTATTTATTCTGAGGCTAGGAATTGATTTAGTTTTAAAAATACAATTTATTCCTTTTAACAATTTCCCAACAGTGTCATCAAAACACTATAAATTCCTTACATGTTTTAAAGAAAGATGATTCATTTATGTAAAGATTATTAAATGGGTAATTTTATTATTCAATTTTTAATACAAATTAACTGAAATTAGAAACTGATTTTGTAAAATAATTTAATTATGAATAATTCAATTTGGGGGCTATTGGATGTTTAAAAATGATCAAAAGATTTTTAATATCTTAAAAATAAAAGCAAAATTTTCAGTTTTAATATTTTGTATTAATAATTCATTTTAATTTCCTTGCTCAGTTTTAATATATTCACAAATTCAGATTTAAAAACAAAATAAGTTGTATAAATATTTTCAACATTTCTGATTTTTCCATAGTAACCATAGGAGAACGATTTGAGACTATCTGTGTAAAAAAAAGTAGGTTTTAGATCATCACACCTTCACATACTTTCACTGGAATTTTCCTCTGTATATATACTGGGATGTGACACTAAGCGGTTGAGAGTATGTATTTAAGAGGTTAAAGGGATATTGTAACTAGTGTTTCAAATCCTGATAACATCCCATACGCTGTCGGTGGGACGTAGATAGGATGTCTGAAGGATATACTGGGATGTGACATTAAGAGCTCAGGAGGATGAGTTTAGGAGGAAATTGGGATATTACGGGATGTCCTGAGGATGTAGTAAGTAGGAGTTCATATCCTAATAACATCCCGCACGCTGTCGATGGGACTTGGTTAGGATGTCCTGAGGATATCCCGGGATGTGACATTAAGCACTCGGGAGGAGGTGTTTAGGAGGTTCGCGGGATGTCCTGAGGATGTGCGCATATCCCGCGAGCAACATCCTTGGGATATCCCAAGGATGTTTTTGTGCTATGTGGGACATAGGGACCTTCAAATTTTGGAGCTAGCTTTGCCATAAAATTGTCTGGGGCACTTGATAAAGAAAATTTCCGCTTCAATACTTTATCCCCAACTTTAAAATCTGCTTGACGGCGTTTTCTATCATAATATGCTTTCTACCTATTTCTTGCCGTATCCGAGCTTTTAAGCGCCTGATCAATCAGTTTTTGCACCTCTTTCTGTTTAAACTCTTGCTCTCTTTGTTGCACAAAGAATAATTTATCTAAAGGCGTAATTAACTTTCTGCCTAAAAATAATTGTGCTGGGGTTTTTCCCGTAGTATCGTGATTTGCCGTTCTTAAAGCATAAGCTAATTCATTTATGTAGCCATCCCAGCGCTTGTGATGTGTGCTCACGTAACTGCGAATTATTTTTACTATGTTTTTATTCACTCTTTCTGCTATGTTTGCCTGTGGTCTATACGGAACCATTTTGATATGGCGTATGCCAAGTCCATTGCATATGTTTTCAAATATTTGACTAATGAATTGTTTTCCGTTATCGCTAATGACTTTTATCGGTGCACCGTATTTTAAAATGTATCTGTGTAAGAATGCATCTGCGACTGTTTTGGCTGACGCGCGTTTAAGTGGAACAATTTCTGTCCATTTTGAAAAATGATCTACTATTACTAAAAGAAAACGATTTTTATTTAACTCGCTCTGGGGGAAGGGACCAAGAAGATCTATGCCTAAAATTTCATTCGGAAATGTAGCGCAAATGCTATTTAAGTACGCGGCCGGGCTGTAATTAATATCATTTATTAACTGACATTGATTGCAGGACCTGACATACGCCGTTACTATTTTGTATAATTGCGGGAAATATACCGCCTCGCGTACCCTTTTTAAAGTCTTTCTGACCCCTAAATGGCCCGCTGTTTTCGCGTCGTGTAATTCCTTCAAAATTGAATCGTCAAAAATCTTCAAAATCAAATCGTCGTGTAATTCCTTCCTTGCTTAATCGAAGCGAGGCTGGGATGACTGGTTTATACTCAAGATTTTCGTTTGTTGTTTTCGTATAAAATAATAAATTATCTATTATTTCATAGTGTTCTGCTCTATTTCTTATCGCATCGATATCTGTGTGCTCATAGCTTTCGGGGTCTTTCAAATATGCATAGATATTTCCAAATTCAGGATCAGCTTTCAGTTCAGTAATAATCGTATCTCTAGAATCTAAAATTTTTGAAGTCAACACAGCGCATTTAAGTTCATTTCCTTCAGCGTCCAGTTTTATACGAGAAAGTGCGTCAGCTACATTGTTTTCCTTACCCGGTTTATATTTTATTGTGATATTATATTCTTGGAGTTTTAAAGCCCATCTTATTAACCTGGGCGTTAGGTTTTTTCCCGAGTAAAGTCTAGCAACAGCCGCATGATCCGAAAAGACTGTTACTGGCGATTTGCCGAAATAAACTCGAAATTTGTGTACAGCCATTAATACGGCTAATGTTTCTCTTTCTGTAGCTGTATAATTCCTTTGTGTCTGATTCAACGTTTTACTAAAAAATGCAGAGGATGGTTATTTTGCATAAGAACCGAACCCACCGCATAGTCTGACGCATCTGCTGCAATTTCCAGGTTTTCATCCCCCTCCGGGAATTTTAAAACAGGGGCATTAATGAGCGCTTCTTTTAATCTTTCAAATGCTGTGTTTGCTTCCGCTGTCCACGTAAATTTACCCCTTTTTGTTTTGATTACTAAGAGTGGTTCAACAATATTAGCGAAATCTTTTATGAAAGATCGATAGTAAGAACATAACCCAAGGAAAGAAGAAAGTTTCTTGGCGGTGTTGGTCGGTGGGAAATTCTTTTATTTTTGAATCTTGCGTTTCTATACCCTTTTGCGAAATTTTATAACCGAGATATTTAAGTTCTTTAGTTGCGAACTTGCATTTTGAGGCGTTAATTGTAAGACCGGCCTCTTTTAATAATTTAAAAACTTGTTCTAGATCATTAATGTGTTGTTCCAACGTACTACTCGTTATAATTATATCATCTAGATAAATTAAAGTTGATTTTCCTAGGGCAGGCTTTAGAACAATGTCCATAGCTCTCTGGAATGTTGATGGGGCCCCACACAACCCAAACGGCATGCGTAAAAATGCATAAGTGCGCGATTTTGTTATAAACGCGGTTTTATGTATGTCTTCGGGTCTCATAGCTATTTGATAGTAGCCAGACGTTAAGTCCAAAGTAGACATGTATCTTGTCGATTTGATCTGTCTAATGATCTCGTCTATAACCGGCAAAGGGTAAACTGGAAATTTAGTAATGCTATTTAGTTTTCTGTAATCAATAGCAAACCTCCAAGCCCTTTTATCCGAAGGAGGAAACTCGTTCTTTTTCCTACATAGTACGACTGGACTCGCGTACTCACTATTTATGGGCGTTATTATTTTATTCTTTAACATCTCCTGAATATGTTCTTCGATGATTACGCCTTTTTGTTTGTCGTACCGATAAGGTTTAGTCCTACAAGGTTTTTCGGCAGTTACTTGTATCTTATGCGTAACTATCTGACAATTTCCAGGTTTTTCGGCAGTTACTTGTATCTTATGCGTAACTATCTGACAATTTCCAGGTTTTTCGGCAGTTACTTGTATCTTATGCGTAACTATCTGACAATTTCCAGGTTTTTCTGAAAACAAATTAGAAAAATTACTCACCACTTGCTGTATTGCTTGCCTTTCATGGTCATTCAGATGGCTAAGGTCCACTTGCGGTGTCTCCACAGGTTCCACCACCCTCTGGTCCATCTCCAGCACCACGGAACCGTCTTGAAAAAATTCAATTTGGCCCTCGCGGCCCTTAAAAACTGCATACCTAAAATAAGAGGATTTTGCAGATTTTTCACTATAAAAATTAATACTTTGAGGCTTTCCTCTTTTCCTGTAAGTTTAATGATAATTTCCCGATGCAGTGACATGTTTTTCTTTGCGCCGCTATAATTTCCGTATTTTTGGTTTTAAATAATCGTACCCTATAAAAATTCTTTTTGAAGAAATTTTCACTCATAAAATTTCCTTCTGCTCCTGTATCGATGAGGGCTTCTACTGGTACATCGCCAACCAGGACTTGTATAATTGGTAGCTGTGAGTTTTTTACGATGACCGTATTTAAATGTCTATTTGAGGGTTTTTTTAAAACTTCCGGGGTCTGGACCCTCCCTTTCACAGGCCCCTCTTCTCGTTTAAAGCTTTCCTTTCAATCTGTGCCTTCTGGGTACGCGGATGTTTATTTTCGAATTTTCTTTTTGGGCCTTGACCTTCGAGTTTCGATGAGTTAGCTTGATAGCTCTTTCCCCCCATAAGAGCGATTTCCATTTCTGTTTTCCTCATTTGAAGATTTCCTTCGGGTACTTTGAGAATATGTTGCCCCTCTAACTTTTTCCGCTATTCTGCGATTTTGAAACTTCACCGCCAATTCGAAGAGCTCCTGCAATGTGCTTGGGTTTCTAATTTCGAAATAGTCTTGAACAGCGGGTAATAATCTTGGTAATATTATTTCAATAATCTCCGCATCGGGTTTCTTCCCATACAGCATATCCGTCAGCTTAATTTTTCGTAGAATAAAGTCCGTCAGTAGTTCTATATCCCGTTGATAGAAACTATATAGTTCGGCTTCCAGCCTTACTCGATCTTTCACTATGGGAAAGGCCTTTACTAACGATTTTTTGAAATTTTCAAATGTATATGTCTGGCTTCCAAATTCCCCTAATAAAAATTTGCCTATATTTTCCACCATAGCGCGGCCTGTCCTCTTAGTGCGGATGTGGCGATGGCAACTTTTTGTCTTTCAGGCACGGCACAGGGTAGAGCTGAAAATGGTTTTCTAGACCTTCTAGAAATACCTCCACCGAATTTTTTCCGTCGAAATGGACGTTTGGCTTGATTGACGCTCTCAAAGTCTGGACCAGGTATCCAAATCCTTGCAGTTGGCTTGTCATTTCTTGGTGTTGTCCAGCGCTTCCATCCAATTTTCGGCCATTTCAGTTCGATAAGTGTTCGAGCGCCAATGTAGCGTTGCGCGCCTCCAACTTGCACGCAACCAAGAGGTGACTGTGAAAACTGGATAAAAGACAGAGTTTTGTTAAGGGTTTAAGTCCCTTTTTATTCAACGTAATAAATTACAAGTGCGTGCTCTTGACGCTCACAAACTGCGCCAACTCGGCGGTCAAATAAAAATAATAACCTGAAAAGAAACTAAAGACAAGACTCTAACTACGAGGCTCTCTAAAAGTAACTAACTCACCGCGTTTTACAATACCGCTGCTAATTCAGCAAACTTGAAGATCACTTGAACGATTAACACTACTTCCAGGCAAGCACACAGGCCGAAACGCGGTGTTCTTCAATTTCTGGCCAACTACCTCCGCGCTCGTGAAGTAAGAATATCACACCTCGAACTCGTTTCCTTTCTATTTAAATCAGAATACTTCCGCTGATAATTTGAATCCTTGCGCGTTCTACTAAAATTTACATACTCTGGCATTGGCAGTTCCAGGGGAAAATAAGGCTTGACAGGAAAGATAGTTTAAACTTAAAATAAATGTTAGTTAAAATAAATATAAACCCTACATCTTTATGATTTTCCCGATGCGTAACGTGAATTCAAGCCAATTTTATTTAGAAAATTGCCCACGAAGGTGTTCTCTTAAAGCAGATAACCCATGACTTCTTAAAAACTGTAAAATATAATCTGTGGCTATTTTCCGTTATACGATAACACGAAGAAAATGATTTCCTATACGAAACATATGATCAGCGCTGTTATTGCCCGCCGTTTAATTAAATGCATCCATCTTATTCCTTACAATTAATTTTCCTTTTTCAAAGAAAGTTTGATTTCAGTAAAATGTACTATTTACAATGTGTCATTTTATTTTGCTCGTTTTTTATGCAAATATTCAAATTCAGATAGGTATTGCGTAAGTTCAGAAAGCCAACTAGTCTCCAAGCGGTAAGATAGCTGAGCACCGGTAAATTCTAGCGGCTGCATGGGGGGTTTAGGGGTTTTTCATAAGTACAATTGATTGTGAATTAACAGGTTGTTTCCCACAAAAAAAATCTACCCCGAAGACTTCCTTTCCCTTAGACAAATAGGTCCTGTGTGCTTTATCATAATCCAAAATCTTAAGCGTAAAAATATTTTATCATGGCCGATGATGACGATAAAATATTTTCTATCTGATGTGTCAAGTTAGCATAATTGTATATTTCTAACGAAAATTGTTTGGCTCATGTTACCCTATAATGAAAATAAGATTCAAATCGGTTTTTAGCTTAAACAGTATTTTCATTATTAATTATATCACGAATTTTATCAATAGTATTCTTAGTATTAATTGCAGGCATGTGTTCAAGAATATAATATACACAAAGCTGTGTCTAATGATTACGGTTAATTTTTATATAAAATTTTATAGTATAAAAATTTAGGTTCATAGGTCAGCCATATTTGAAAGAGTACTTGTGTATTATAAGAAAAGAGAGAGAGAAATTTAAGAATCAAAAAATTTACCACGAAGTAATATAAAAATGTAATAGAGTACAAAAGAGTACAATACTATTTCATGTTTTGTGGATATACTTGAAGACAGAAACATGTTTCAGCTGTATTCGTTCATCGGAGAAAAACTTTTCATATGAAGCTATTTTTTTCAAATATTTCAATATACAAGTAATACAAAAGCAGTATAGGAATTTCTTTTCTTAATACCCAACCGAAGAGCTCAGGGGACGTACAATGATTAACATACAATATGTGCCTTGAATTATTTTGCTTTACATGCAGTTTCCTTATATATGTAAAACAAAATAAACTTTCACCCATTCCAAGATGTCAAGAACCCACAGAGAGAGAGAAATATCTATAACAAATTTTATTGCTGTCTGACTGATTGCTTCGGAAAGAATAAGTCTTCCAACTCAAGCTTTCAAGCTTCAAGCTATTCAAATACGAACGCTTCTCAGCAAAGCCATTTAGACCGCATCTGCTTTGTTAAAGAAAACCTTTTGGGGGTAAAATCATCCACTTCATCGGGTTTTTCAAACAAAGCAGTCAGTGGTCCTGTTAGCGTAATGGCAGACCGCACATTGAGTTGAACAGTGTTAAGCGAATTTCGCTTACTGCGCATGCTTGATGGTGTACCTTTGGCGCGGGAAGAAATATTGGCGACTAAAAGCAACCCTACGCTACCTCATTCGTGATGTCAATGGCTGTCGAGTGTGGTCGAGTGATGTGTACAACTGCAATGTTGTGGAACTTTGTTTATTAGTTATTTTAACGTTCATACCGATTGCACTTGCTTATTTTTCTAATATATGTTTCATTTTAATTTGTCTAACAGTGCATTTAATAATTGTTATCATATATTGTGCTTAATAATTCGTTATTTAGATGCAATTTGTTTACATGTTGTAATTTTCAGTAAATGTAAACTGAATTTTCCCGCTTAGTTTGTTAACGTATATTCGCGCTTTTATTTCTTATTTAAAAGAATTAAATAAACAGCATTAAGGAATTGTAAAATTTCTTCAATGTTATTTGCAAACACTTGCTATATTTTTTACGTATGTCCGTGTTTCTTTGCGTATGTACGAATGTAACGTATGGTAAATTCTGAATTGTTTTTATTCCTTAAAAGTGTAACTAATATATCCTAAATTTCAGTCTTTTTATGAGCGAAAATTCGTACAGTTCCAAAGTGAAGTGCAGAATTTCATAAGTATAACATCTTACATTTTGAATGCAAACACTGCTTCACATTATTTCGTAATAATTATTTACATCTCCTCCATCTATGCCTGTATCAATTTTTACATCGGGTTATTTATCAGTAATTCCTGGTAGAATTAGAAATATAGTATTAGAAAAGGTTTTTCCTGTATCACATGAAAGGAACAGAAATTTAAAGCGATGAATTATTGGAATGAATTTTAGTCAGCATTTGAAGTTATTTAGATTTCTGTTGCATTAAAAATTATTTAAAATCTGCATAGAAATATTATTTTGAAATGCAAACATTTTAAGTGCCAAAATTAAAAGTATTTAAAAGGTAGCTATTGTCATTGATGATAGATTAATTGACTTGTCAAGGGAAACAAACCAAGACTTCAGTACATAAACAATATATTTTTTATTCTGGGGGGTGAACATTGTTATTAATGGTGATATAATCAAATAAATAACAAAGAATCTGCAAGTGAAATGTATTTTACCATTTCTTTGAATTTAAATATTTTTTCAAATATTCCAAGCATTTAAAAGAAATATATTTTACATATTTTGTAACTGTGAATGTATTCGTAGTTCCGGAAGTTCTGAATATCTGCAGAAACACATATTTCGGTCTATGACTTAGCTGGCTTAGTTAAGTTAAGAAATAAATTTTTCTTTAATATTAACAAATTATTATATATTAATAAGAAATTGGTACATTTGTAATTCCCCCCAAAAATTCTTTAAGAGTGGCAAATACGTACATAAATTTGATCCCCCCCCAGTATGTGTGACGAGTACGTTCCATTAGACTTCATGATTATTTTGTAACAGCTCTACTTATTGTCAAAATTGAGTCTTTATGCATATATATATGTATAATGCATACAACATACATGCAAAGTTATGATAGCTGTTAATATATCATAATTGACTAAACACTACGAATACTGTTTTTCTTTCAAGACATGTACTCTCAAATGTTTTCATAACAACTTCTATATTTATTTAGGAAAAATTCTACTGATAAAATACTACACACAGAAATATTTTTAAAATGGTGTTTAAGAATGCTGTTGATTTTTCAGAAACACAGTAACAATTTAACTGGTTATAACCTTAACAGAGCAGAGATGTCAAACAGAAAAAGAAATGCCATTAGAAATGCTCAAATGCCAAATTAAAATATTTGATCATAAAACAAATGTAATTACAGTTAACTTATTTTCGAACTTGAAGATTGATTATCAAGTATAAGTTAATGTTTAATAAAAGAATTTCAACCTAAATTTGAAGTACAATGAAAATAGATTTTATTTTACCAAAATAGCTTAGTACAATGATTTTGTCAATGTATTCTTTATGTTTATTTATGGGAAATTAACAGAATGTAACCTATGTTATGAATATAAAGGTAATTTTTATTTTTAACTCTCGCTAATTAAATATAAAACAGTTACAAAAGTCTGAATATTTGGTGTAAAATTCGATTTTTCATTATTATTAAATTCCTTTTCCACCGATTACTTTTCTTGATTTAATAAATCTCCTTTCGGTCTTTCTTATACCTTATACGAGTTTCACCCACTTTGGTAATATTGTAAGGATCTTAAGTTTTACTAACGTTTATTTTATTTTAAATCTTTACTATCACTTCTTATTTTCTACTTCCGGCCAGAATTAAAAGCGTTAACGTATTTATGCAAAGTTTGTCTGGCGAACGCCAAGTATTTAAGTTGTGGCTTTTTGCCAAGCGAGAGAGAGGAAGCAGTTAGTCGAAGCAGGCCGCTTACCTTAGAAGTTTTACTCAGTTGCTGGTTGCCTTCCAGGTCAGAAGTTTAATCCTCTTGATAATTTTAAACGTATTGTAGTGTTAACAGTTCTCTGTACTACATACGGCTTCCTGTTAATATAAGGCCAATCTTCCATGTTTATTATTTCAAAGTTAGGTTAGAGTTTATTTATATTTTTATATTCTTACGTTTAGACCACAAGTAGTGAGTCTTTGTATTCCGAAGTACGGAAATTATTGTAAATAGAGAAAAATAAAGGGTTTTGTATACCCTTCTTGTGTATCCTGTCTACTTCCCACAGTTATTGAACATAGCTTTAGTAAGCTCTCTGTTCCGAGTCAGGTCCTTGCATGTTCCCAAAGAAAGTAAGACGGAACATTGAACCTGATAATATATACTGTGTGAGAACTCTGGAAAACTTTAGCGACTTCTCGTTATGTTTTGGAAATTACAACAGAGGTTTGGAATAGGTGTAAAAAAACCCTTTTATAGACTCGGACAAATTAACAGAGTGCACAGCTTGTTCATACAGAATCAGCCAGCATTTATGGCGTAAATCAAAAGTAACGAAATGAATTCACCTCATTCGAATACACTCAAAATTATCATTCTGGCAGGAAAATGGAAAGGAAGAAAGAAAAGCTAATTATCATAAAATAGCTGGTTAATAAAAATAAATGAGAACTCTACAACCTCAATTCACTATTTTAATTTAGCCATTTTCATTTTTATGCAGCCTTTATATCGAAGTATGCATTTGTTTTGGTGTCAATAAATTTAATTCTTTCATTTTTTACCCGATTACATAACATCACATGCAATAGCTTTACAGCTATGAAAAACACATGCATATATCCAGCAGCATGTTAATTTCTTTTGAATATATGGTGTCTGTCATCTACAAAAGAAAACTGTAAATTCAAAATATAAGATGTGAACATAGGTCTCCTGTTGGATAATATAAGAAAGTCACACTTTCTGGTATTATTATTCTTTTTTTTTTATTTGTAGGACCTAAGGTCCTACAAATAATAATTAAAAAAAAATAATTAAACATTGTGTAGAGAGTAAAAAGCATAACGCAGAAACTTGTTGAAAAATTAACATGTATATCACTTTGCCCGAGTGTTATGGTTAGAATCCCATTCTGTATAATAATATATGCATTTGACATTATTAGGTATTGCTAATTAAATTAACATTTAAACACTTCAATGAAATATTAAGAACATGAGAAAAATTATGAATACTACTTACTATATGATATGAATTTTTTTAAAGTGAGCTAATTAATAAACAAAGAGCAAAATATATAGTTCCATATTCCTTACGTTCTACTAGTCTACTTCATGCTTATTATATCATCATTAGTTATGAGGGCAGAACATTTGTGCTCTTCACCTTGCAAAATTATGAAGAACATTTTAATAATATAGGAAAATTTCATATAATGGCCAGTAGCTGAACTGAATGAAATGAGTATTTTAAATTCACTAGAAATTTAGGGTCGTGTAATGTTTAAATATTTAAAGTTTTGGAAGAAACTATTTAAAATGTCTTCTTTTTGGGGGGTGGGTTGCTTTAACTGCTTTTGGGCTACAGATTTCAGCCATATAATCTCATAAATAGGATTTAAAGATTAATTTTTTAACCCAGGCAGATCATATTTCCTCATATGAAATTATTGTTCAAAATTTATTCACTGCCTTACTTATTCATTACACACAATATATTCATATACTAATTAATCATATATTAAAATGGTATTCGACGAAAACAAAATAATAAAATGGAATATTACATTTGAAACAATATGTTAAAAACTAACTTATTCCCAAACTAACTTATTCTAAGAACGGGGCATTAAAAATTGGAAAATAAGAATATGAAGAAAACACGAAAAATAAATTTACGCTTGGGAAAAGAGTTGAAACAAATGTATGAAAAAGTAAGTAAAATGTGAAAATAAATTTACTTTTACAGGAAATTTAAGTGAAACTTGAACACATCAAATAAAGTACTGGATGAAAAAACCAAATGTAAAAATAAATTTACAATTTAAAAGCTCGAAATATAAACAACACTTTAAATAAAATTTAGATACTAAATTTCACCTCCCCCCCCCCCCCCACACACAAGAAGAAAATTTAGAAAAAATAAGGCAATTAAAATACACCTTTATCAAGCACCGATGGAATGAAAACTTTTTTTTAATAAAATACAGCTCTTGCAAGGATTAAAATGCACAGATGTCAGGACATTAATTCAGTTACCTATAAGTACAATTGACAATAAGTAATAAACACAGTTTACAATAAGTACAATTTCTTAGCAACATCTTACCACATCAGTACGAAAATAGCGAGGCTCATTAAGAAGCTGTTCTTTAAATTACCTCATTTTACTACAGTGAAACGCATTTTGTTGAATATCTTGCAGTAATGTAAGTAGACAATTCCTATGAGTCTTTTTATCATTTCTGTCTAAGTGAAAAATCCTAAAATGTGTAATTACGAGTATTTGAAGCCCTAGATCCAGTTTTAATAAAGGCTACCGTTTGAGAAAAAGGAAATTTTAAGCAATAGAGAATGTATGTGCGATAAAGTGTATGAAAAATTTAATGTACTGCCACTTTGACTTAATATGACCTTATTCATCAATGCTGATACTTTATTTTTTTTTTAAATTTATTACTCCCACAAAGTTACAGATTTGCAATATCGTAGACATTTATACTGTCTGCGATATTTAGACGTATTTCATCTAAATTTAGCCCTATTTTATAAGAAACAAGATCTTGGAATACATATTGCTTTAAAATGCTGAGAGAAATTGTAACCATTTGTTTAAATGAATTACAAAATTTATTTCTGTAAGGGATTTGGAGTAACACGCTGCAATATTGGAACATTACTTTGCATTGACCTATGCAGGACGTGCTTTTCTAAAAGAGGTAAAATGTAACTGTATATAAAGTGAAAAATGAAAGAAATAAAAAAGCCCCGTCTCCTTCCGTGTAGATAATTCTAAGCTACTTCCCAGAAAAAAGAATTTTTCTTTGTTTCAGTGAAATCTCATCAAATCATCTGAAGTTTTACATTAAATTTTAAGAGCTACTGTGCGTTTCCCTGAAATGTAATCGACTGAAAGTTTTAGGTTTGGTCAAACTGTTCGCATTTTCCATATTTCTGGGTCGCCTTTCAAAGATTTTGTCAAGGAAATTTTATTACTTGCCAAATATTGAAATGTTTACCGATTTTTGTTTAGGAACGTGCTTGTTTGTGTTACATTTTCTCAAACAGAATATTTCATAGACGACAAAATTCTTCGATCAAGTTAGAGAATGTATGTTTTTTTTTTCCTTAAAAACCTACATATCTATAGATTGATACGAAATGTAGTCTTCAATATTTTATAACGTCTAAAGTTGGCTACTAACTAAAACTGCATCTTCTGTCTTCGCTGTATGGATAATATATTTGGTTAAATTTTGATTTCAACAAAGCTTGAAAATACAACACATTTGGGTCGAGTGAAAAATTCCTTTAACTTCACTTATCGAACTTAACATTTAGCGTTCATATCCCCTGTTCGGATATACGGCTCTTTATAGCAAGCGGCCAGTGTTTTACGCAGATTACCGGTAGGGATTACATCCTTGTTTTCATCTACGTCGCTTACCATACAATTTCCATAAACCACTGGTCGGAACGAGTACGTCACAAATTAAGGTATAAAGGAAAGAAGTTTTCATTCCATAGGGTGCTTGATAAAGGTGCGTTTTCATCCCCCTTTTTTTTTTCTCTAAATTTTCTTCTTGTTAAAAGAAATAATAACAATTTTATGTTAGTATCTAAATCTTATTTAAAGTGTTGTTTACATTTCGAGCTTTTAAATTGTAAATTTATTTTCATATTTTATTTTTTCATCTAGTATTTTATTTGATGTATTCAAGTTTCACTTAAATTTCCTGTAAAAGGAAATTAATTTTCACATTTTACGTACACTTTTCATACATTTATTGAACAGTTTCAACTCTTTTCCCATGCGTAAATTTATTTTTCGTATTTTCTTCATATTTTTATTTTACAATTCCTTTTCTAGTTTTTGGTAATAACTTAATTTTTAACAAATATAATATTCCACTTTATTATTTTCTTTTCGTCGAATAGCATTTTACTAAGTAGTTCCTGAGGGACTATTGTTTCTTTTTGCGATTTTGCGTCGGATCTTTCTGAATGTCCATTTTACTTTTCAAACTGTTGCCACCAAACGTTATCGCTCTGTATTATATTTGAAGAAATTAAATAATGAAGACTCTAATGAATAAATAAATAATGAAGAATTAAATAATGAATAAATAAAGAAGATGTATGTATCTTTCTGTCATTGAGATAAAACAATGGTAGCCAGAACTATCAAATTTTGAATGACGTAATTCCACTGGAAATATGGACATTTCGAAGCCCAAATTTAGAATTTGTTTTATTATCGATTTCACATTTTGTAAAACTTTAACGAATTTTTGATTAACAACTTAAGGATTCCAAAGCGAGCAATGGTAACGTTGTTCCCCCCCCCCAAAAAAAATTATCTCCAGCGCGTGAGACGGTGTAGGATTCTGCCTTCAGCCTTCGTGGGAGAAGGTCGCTCTTTCTGACCTGTGGCTTCAGCCCATAATCTGCGCCTGCCGGCGTCGCCATCCCACCGGATAAGCATATCATCGACTGGAGCATACCTTGTGATGAAGATCAAGACACTATGAATACTTCGACCGCCTCGGAAACGGAACAAATGGATATAAAACCGGAATTAGTTGTTATGCAGCTTCGAAAACTAATCCACGTCTTAGAAGCTAAAATTGAGCAGACCAAGACAATTAAGAAACAAATGGATGCCAACAGAGCAGTTTCGGACCCAGATCACTATACCCCACTGATGCTTAAAGATATCCGACGAATGAAGTCTGAAATGGAGCACCTCAAGCTTAAGTGCGACTATTTCATGTCCTTGTGTGCTAGGAACCCCTTAGAAACATCTACAGCTAAATCTATAGAAAGTAAATTAGATAACTCGGTTAATGACAGTAATAGTAACTCAAAAAGGAAGCAACATGACATCTCTGGAAACTCTGATAATTGTAGTGAAACCAACGACGGTTTCGTTAAACCAAACCGATCCTCTAAGCAAATTAAAAAATCAGTTAACCTTAAGGACGCTTCTAACCACATCACCTCTAAAAACAGATTTAGTCCATTGCATAATACCAATACTAGCATTTTCTCTCAATCTGAAACTACTCCCGCTACCCAAGATAATAATTCCTCTCCGCAAGCACCCACTCCCCCCCAATCTAAGTCTGTTCCCCCTGTTATGGTGAAACCAACGAGATATATACTGGATACGAGATATTTCATCTAAATTAAGACATACATCTTTGATAGTTATTTACTATTACACTTCCTTGCTTGGGTTAGGGTTGCGCAATTATTTTTGTCAGCACTGGTATCAACCAACGAGATATATACTGGTAGAGAGCTTACTGCAACCTCCAACCGGTTCCAACATTAGTGTCACGTGACTGCTGGTCGAATTCCGAAAGTCCGGAAATACTTTATATTCATTTCTATGGGACGAAAGACGCCTGCTCTGTTTGGTCACATAAAATTTAAGAAAAATGGTTATTCGCTGCAGCGCCTATGTATGTAAAGAAAGTTTTGTAAAAGGAGGACCTGTAACCATCCATAGCTAAGTTAAAACTGCATGATTTATTATTTTATTTCCAGTATTTTTGTCATTTTACTATCTCTGTTGAATTGGTTGGAAAGTTTCAGCCATATTACATAAGAAAATTGCCGCTGTATATGACATTTTCAGCATGTATTAATAGCATCAAAATGTGTTAAATACTGTGACATTATTTATTGGAATCACCTTTTACAAATAATTGAATTTTATGTTCTTTTTCCGTGTACTCCGTTGAAATAGAAAGCTGCGTCAATTGGCGCTAACCTTTTATCGCCAAATCGTAAGCGTTTTGGTTTCGTAACTGCCTGCGAGAAAAAAAAATACTGCCTGCGAGAAAAAAAAAAAAAAAAAAAAAAGAGAAAGAAAGAAAAATGCTATTATTGTTACATTATTAGTGTACTAGTGTATCTTAGCTAATAATGCATGAATAAGTCCTAAATAGTTTAATTTAAGCTAATGCATAAGAATACTCTGGTAAAGCAGGAATAAAGTGGCAGTGAATTCGAACTTACCAAACATTATAAGGAATAAAATGGTATTAACTCGTAATGTCAATAGATTGCCTATAACGTAAAAGTGCCATCTGTTTATAACTTAATCACCTCAGTATTTGATTGCAGAGTTTTTCCTCTCATAGTAATATTTATTTAATTTAAGATTTTTTAAAAACCTTTCTCTTTAAAACTATTTTTAGCAACATAAATGTATCATAACTATAGAATTTTCTTTAATTTATAATGAGGATTAAGTGTGTATTAAGCTTTTTAGTAGGAGTTTAAAAATTTTAAAAAAATCCTTGAAAAGATCCTTTAACTTTTTGTTGCATACAAACAGTATGTATATAGTTTGTCCCAAAAAAAAAAAAAAAAAAAAAAAAAAAAAAAAAAAAAAAAACCATCAAAACTATATCTGAGTGAACTTTTGTAGGTTTGAATGAGGCTTCCATCATTATATCTTTACTAGTTTTCACTTTCTATTCGTAAAAGCTTTTTTTTTTTTTTTTTTTTTTTTTTTTTGTGAAACAGTCGGTTTTATTTAAGCCCTGTATTTGTTAAAATAAAAACATGTATTTTTAATTTGTAGTTTGTATTTTATTTACACTGTTTTATGTATTGATTTTTTAAAAGTAAATATCACATTCTTTATATATCTATAAAGATTTCCGTGGTTTTACAAGCTAACTTTTTTTTAAATTTATACCATCTAAAAAAAAAATGTTTCATAATTTCATAAGTCAAATTTCCCATATCAGAGCCATATATAGGGTATTGTATTTCATAAAGTTATTCATGTAGTATATAATAATGTTTAGTTTCTATATTTAGGTCAAATTGTGTGTTTTTGTTTTAAAAAGCTCATTACTTATTCACAAATCAAAAATAGGAAATTTGGACTACCAGTTTGAGTAGGTGATTTTTGGTACTTGTTCCTGATATAAGTTAGAAAAAATAAATAAATAAATAAATAGCATTAGTCCACTTAAAATAAAAATATACTACTTTGTATGAACACCAAACTTTTAAATATGAGCAGGACATGCTTTTCAAACGAAAAGCTTTATTTCTTCATCAGATGCAAGTTAGATTCTTTCCAGCTGGTGAAAAACGAAAGTTTTTTGTTCAAAATGTGCGTCCTACTCGCGTTTAAAAGATTGGTTAGGTTAGGTTAGGTTATTTAATTACGGCAAAGCCTCGAGGGCTATCTGCCTAAAGGGAGGAATGCCTTCGTGGGGGACTTTCTAAGGGAAATTGGCTCGTATACACGTTACACATGGGGAAAACCACGAAAACACACATGCACCGAACTACCAGTGTTCAGCGATTTTACCGCTCGGCCGCTGATGGGCCCTAAAAGATCGGTGTTCATACAAAGCAGTATATTTTTGTTTTACTTAATTTTTGAGTGTTTATTTGTAATTAAATCCACTTAAATGTGCATTTAAATACTATATTTAAATGCACATTTTCGTAATGTGTTTATTTAATTGGGATACAGGAATAAAATAGAATATGTATATTCACGTTTGAAATTATAATTCAGAAAGAAAATTTTATTTTGGAAATGTACATTTTACAGCTGATGTGCAAAATATGAAATCTTACTAAATTTAATGTATAACAGCATATAACAGTATAACATAAGGCAGTAGCTTCTAAGTTTGCATGAAATTATTTTCTGGACATTGCGAAGTTTATATATTGCTAAGTTAATATGCAAGTAACTGAAAATGGGCATTTACAATCAGTGAAAGATCTTTTTAAAAATAAAAACTTTATTTACTATCGTACATTTCCAGAATGCAAGTACATTTGGTAGCACCGAAAGGTCAAAGGTAAACGAAATTGTTCCAAAAACTATTTCTGACTTTAAGTAAAATTATGTTTACTTAAATATAAGAAAGTAAAATATTTTTCTGTAATAAGATTTCAGTATAATTTATCTTTTGTATCATAAACTATATTATAAGTTTGGACAGTAATAGTTTATAGTTGCAGCTGAAAGTCAACAGTCTGTAAGTATATATTTCATCAATTGCACAAATACATATATTACAATGTGATTTTCTTTTTCTATTTAGGATGCGATGCATTAAAAAAAAATAAACGAGATTTTTTTACCTTTTCAAATATTATAATAGTAGTGCAATTAATTTTTAAACATTATTCAAAATTAAAGTTTCCATCTCAATTTTTTATTATTTATTTTATATTTTCTTCCTAAAATTATTTAACCTAAACATCTTAAACAATGGCGCAAATAATTTAAAGCGATTATTAAAAATATAGATAAAATATTCACGAAAAAAGAGGTTAAGTTACATCTAAAAATAATTGTAAAAAAATCGAATAACCTAATTCGAGGTCGTTGTCTGCCGACTGCCAGCAGACGGAAATAAAAAACACTACCTACCATATCAAAAGCACGCCAAACTGGCGATGAACAGCCTAAGCTATCACTCCCCAAGAGCGCGAAGACCATAAGTCACGTGGTATATGTTGGAGACAGCCTAGCAGACGAATTCTCTGTGGGTGAGCCGTCTACCTGTTATATGAAGTCGTTGGGTGAAACCACCAGAAAACGTTAAATACAACACCTACCTGAAACAACTCACAGAACAATCCCAAGCTAAATTCCTAGGCATAATTAACGGCGAATTCTTAAAAATTATACCAAACACATCAGATGACCATCGCACTTTGACACAACTTCTTAAAGAAAAAAATATTGAACGTTACCTTATAAACGCTAGGCACTTAAAACTAGTAAAAGTCGTAATTAGAGGACATGGACACAGATGAGATAAAGGAAATTTTTACTGAACAAGGTTTCAAAACTCACAAAATCACACAAATGACTAGAAACCGAACTCGGCAGCCCATGTACCTATTTCAAATCCAATTATTACCTACTTCCAACATTGAAGAAATTTACAATATCACTCACATGTCACTTTTTATTGTGCAAATCGAAAAATATGTAAATAAGAACCTCATCCCTCAATGTCATAACTGCCAGAAATGGCATGATTCATCTGACAATTGCTTTCTGACCCCAAATTGCGTTAAATACGCCAGGGACCATAGATCTGCAGAATGCCCCAATAAAGGTTTTATCGAAAATCCAGTTTGGCCAACTGTCAAAATTCTCATCCTGCTTCTTATAGGGGGTTCAATTAACATCCTTGAAAGACATCCTGCAACACAGGGAGTAGGAGTTAAAGTCACCCTCAGACAACAGATAGAGCGTATGCAAATGCATACGACATATTACTACACTGATGGGTCCAAAATGGACGATAACGTAGGATGTGCGCTAGTCGCGTTCCGGAACCATCAGGAAATTTCACACTGGAAAGGCCACCTACATGAGAACAACAGCGTCTTTCAAGAGGAGGCTTTGGCAGTTCACAAGGCAGTGAAACAGATAGCTGAACAAAAGCTGTATAATACCATCGTAGTGTCAGACAGTATGTCTGCGCTACAAGCAATTGAAAATAATATGCATACATCGGCTATAATTCATGATATTCAAAGTCTCCTGCGTGACACAATCCATCTAAACACCCGCCTGGCATGGACAAAAGCCCATGCAGGAAATATTGGGAATGAAAAAGCCGACCTCCTTGCGAAGGACGCTGTTTTTAATAAGGAAGCGGAGGCACTTACAGTCCCATGGCCGCATTCCACACTCAAACGTAAGCTTCACCTACAAGCGCAGTCAATGTGGCAAGCAGAGTGGGATGCAGCAGACACGGGTCGACGGACGCACTATCATCTGCTCTACGTCAATCCTGCAAGACTGTACTCAAACCCGCATATGGTGCGCTATATAACAGGTCACGGACCATTTCCGGAGTACTTTGCGAGGCACGGTATCGTCAGCACAGACCAGTGCAGCTGCGGCCACCTCGGTACTCCGGAACATTACGTCACAGAGTGTCCAATTACAAGCGGACTGCTTATCCCTATTCCCACTGAGAATAGACAGGCTTTTTGTAAATATATGGTGAAGCAAAGGCATCTCAGCCGAAAGATTACAAAAATCATGACGGCATTGGCAAGATACGGCACAAATCTATGTGCTTTAGAATAAATATTGCGCTCAGCAAGACAGAGGCCAAATTACACAGTATTCACTGCGCTAAGAGACTGCTCTAACTTCAGTGTAACCTCTACTGCATGGCTTCATGCCTAAACAAATTACACATGTAACCCTAATGTATATGTATGTGATTCTAAATGAATATGTAATGCATCCTAAATGTACATGTATATGTTATTACACGTGAATCTCAGTGTAATTTTATACGATCCCACATAGGGATATATTGCCTCTGGAACGTTCTGCACATTTGTCCACACTGATATGAAACTCATCACTTATAAATGATAAGAAATTCATCACTTATAAATGAATGTAGCTCCATAATTAAACAAATTGCATCTGTATGTAATACCAAATGTATATGCATGTAATCCGAAATTAATATGTAATGCATCCTTACTGCATACATCTCTGCTCCAGTACGTGAATATTAATGTAGTTTTTAATTTACCTGCATATGTATACCTGTTATGTTTTCGTCTGTATGGATCCCAGGGATCTATTGCATGAGGTTCTATGCATAATTGTATCATTGTTCAATGAGCATTAACTTTAAATAATCTGTAATTATCATTGAGCAGAACGCATTCTTGAAACTTATGAACGCAAGCGTTTCATAAGTGTCATTGGTATTATTTAGGTTAGCCATTCATTTTATTGTACGAATTAACATACTAATCTCATTTCTGTTGGTGTCGCTATACGCATTCTTGTACCTTGTTTCATCGTGTGCTCTTGCAATAATAACATTTGATTTGTTGCTTTCATTTTAAACTTTATAAATCTCACTTGCTATTTTATAAATCACTATATTGTATCTATTATGTATCAACTGTATGTTCAACCGCCCTTGTATGGCAATGTATCTCTCTTCTTTTAGTCTCTATAAATTTCCGGGGGCCCTTTGGTTCGTTGAACTGCTCCTGGGATGGATCCGGCGTTGCGTCTGGGCGCCGATGCGAGGCACGCGTGAGGCTCCTCTCTAGCCAATTCTAGATAAGGGTGGACATGGCACTGTACTGATTAATCTCTATGGCAAAGGGACAGTGCAAATGTCCACCGTCACTTATCACTTATCACTTCTTATAGAGGGTGCGTAAAATTCCCCAAACCACGAAATATTACTACACAAGGCTCCAGGAAACTATACTCTGAAATATTAAATCCAAAAACACAAGAAGCTGTACAACCTATCCTATCAACCAACCAAGAACCAGCCCCCACTTACAGCCATAAAACAGAACAATTTCGTTCAAACAAACATTCAGCATCAACTAATTTCAAAAATAACCCAAGCTCAAACACATCTGAATTTCTTGAATTATTCCAAGTCATGCGTGAAATTGAGTTTATCTTTGGCTGGCAACAAATTACAAAATTAACGAATCTACTTAAGTAAAGCCTCAATAACCTCAGATCTGCAGAAACTCAAATGGATAAAATGTACATTTTATTTCTTATCATAGAAGAGCTCAACAAACCTGAACTATGGACCTTGTAAGAGATAGACTAACCCAGTGGGCGGGGCGCGCGTCACCGACATGTCGGCAAGAAAGAGTAGGGACGATCTGGTTTACTTTAACACTGAAACCTATGGCGTTTGTATCACACAACTCTTTTTAATTATTAAATGTGTTACATTGTATAGTAATGAGATTATGAAAGCCACATTTTTTTCCAAATAGAATTTAATATATCTCATTAAAGCACTTTTTACTGCATTTCGCGCATTTTTCTCACGCGTAATTCTTGTACAAACATCTTTACTTTGGTAAAACGGTAAAAACTCTAAGCACAAAATTTATGAACTTAAGTTTGCGTAAAAATAAAGTAAAATTAAATAAGATTGATAGTACGGGATGGTTTGAAATAAATAAGGTAAATTTAAACAAGATCTTATAAAAAAAATTTTTAATTTAATGAACATTTTAAGGCAGTCATTTTCCAAGCTATAATAACATTACAAAACGATCATATTTATTTGATTATATGATCATTAAATTATTAACGTTAAAGTGGATTAGTTATTTTAATAATTCATAAAACTCGGAACATAAAATTTTCTGAGCGTAATGACGGGGTGAAAAAAGATAAAATATAATATAGAAGTACTCACATTTTATATTACGCCCAAAAGGAGCCTTTTTTTAAAGTTTTGTGTATTACCTATATTTATTGAATATCATGTTCTTCTCCCGTAAACCACATACATTTGAAAACAGCATATCTTTAGAATTCCCGCACTCGAGATAAAACTGTTATTTTCCGTGCAATGCTCGCTCTGAACTCGTTGAATTTGTTAATCAAAAATTCGTTAAAGTTTTACAAAATGTGAAATATATTAAGAGAAATTCGAAATTCGGCCGTCCAGATTCCCATGTTCGGGTGGAGGATTACATTATTCAAAATTTGATGGCTCTAGACACTGTCCTTTTTGTCACATACATGTATTCAGTCAGATTCTTCATTATTTAATTTCTTTACATATAATATAGGGCGATAATATTTGGTAACGACAATTTGCAAGGAGACACTGACATTTATAGTAAAACAGGGCAAAATGCCGTTTCGAAACTAACAGCCATTCTAGGCTACTGCCCCTATGGGCTAATAAATTAAATTAACAGTAAATAAAAAAATCTTATGCAGAACTAAAAATAAATTAAAAAAATAATCACCATAAAATACAAGCAAAATTAATTATTACTGTTAAATACAATTTTAATATTAGAATTAAATGTATAAAAATTTTTAAGGAGTCAAAAGTGTTTACCAATATAATGTATTATGAAATATAATTGAAATAAAATTCCTTTATAGAAATTGTGCTATAATACTCATCTATAATTTTAAAAAAGCAGCACAATTTAAAATTTAAAAAAGATGTTCCTACATCTTGACACTCGAGAATAAAATACGATCTGTGTGTGTGAATTTTAAACAAAACTTTCAAAAATTCGTTTTTAAATATTTTAGTATTTTTTACTTATTTACACCAATAAAAAGCATAAAAATTGCAAGAGAAAATTGCTTGTATGAAATTTTCTATTAGTTCAGATTTAAAATATTTTCTTAAAGAAGTAGTTACAAATTTCCTTACAGCATTGGAAAAGCTAAAAAAAATATCCAGCCCTGAAAGCATGCAATAGTTTTATAATTATTTGGAACGTTAATTATGCTTGATAAATATCATATAGTCGATTTGGAAGTGCTGGCATGAGGTGTTGCTGTTGATTAGAGAAATTGTTCTTTCTGTCTACGGCGTTGCTTTATTCCTGCGATTTTGTGAAGTAAGGGAAAACGACATTGCTCTCACTACTGAAGCTGATCCTGAGTTGCTGTCGTCTCTTCTTGATGTTCACGATAAGTATGTTTTCATTATTCTTTTCACCATTAGGTTAAAAGTTAGGATTCATGCATAATTCATGGACATTAGGATTCATGGACAAGGAGGCGATCGAAAACCGTATCAAATCTGTATGTGATCACAGAAATCTGGAAGTTACCTGCGATAACTTAGAAAAACTTAAGCAACTTATGCTTTTTGAGTTTCATGCTTATCAAAATTCATTTAATCCAAATACTGCGACTGAAGTTCACTTAAGCCACGTCAATGCTATGGAAAAGGATATACAAATCTTAGAATTATACATTAATGAAATGAAACAAAATGAAACCCTAAATAATCCAACAGAGGAAACAAATCAATCTGATATTAGTGCTAGTCAAAAATCTAGAATCAAAAAGAAAACCACAATAGATAAAGAAGGATACATAACCCCTAGAAAAACTCATAAAAGAACTCTATCAAATTCCGAAATTGAAGAATCAGCTCAAAAAAATTAATTCGAGGAACTAAACCCTGAAGACAATATGGAAGCAGAGAAAGGTGAATTTATTACACCCAACAAAAAAGCAGGACACATTCCCCCTATAGTCTTAGGAGACTTCACGGGGGATTGGGATAAGATGAAAGAAGATTTTGAAGAGCAATTAAATGTAAAAAAATATCGTGGAAACCTAAGTGGAGGTACACTGACCATAAGAGTTTATGACTCAGACCACTACCGCACAGTTACTGAATGCCTAACTAAACTACATATTCCTTTTCATACTTTTAAACTCAACAGTGAAAAGCCAATCAAGGCAATAATTAAAAAACTTCCAAAAACAGCTAATATGGAACTAATCAAAAACGAAATTGCCCAAAAAGGTATCCCAATTCAAAAAATTCGACAAGTAATTCACACTATTGAAGGAAAGAAAGTTCATCTTCCTGTTTTTATAGCAGAATGTACTAGAAATTAAGAAGGTAAAAGAATATATAATGAACTAAAGAAACTCAGAGGTCTGGATGCCTTTATCGAGCCTTTTAAAGCTCGCCCTGGACCCATGCAGTGCCATAAGTGCCAAAGGTACGGGCACACACGGGACAAATGTCACTATAAACCTCGCTGTTTAAAATGTGCAGAGCCTCATGAAACATTCACTTGTAAACAAACAAAAAATGACAACAAACTCCCTGTCTGTGCCCTCTGTAGGCAAAATCACGTTTCTTCCTTCAAAGGTTGCAGTAAACATCCTTATAATGTTCAGAAGCAAATCGAAGAATTTAAAGCTTTAAAAGAAGAAAAGAAAAAAGAACAATTTAAATTTAACAAAAAGGATTTTCCTTCACTCCCTGAGAACAAACCAAAAAATGCATGGAATACTTCCAAGGAAAATGAAAACACTAATAAAACAGAAGAAACAAACTCAAACCCACTTGGCTTTTTTAACTGGATAAAAATCCAATTCACTCAAGTTAAAGAATTCTTCCAGAAATTTAAAACAGCAAAAACAATATTTGACAAACTAGAGGTCGGTATGGCGGCCTTCGAATATTTCTAATATCTAAACTATGAATTTTAATCAAACTCATAGTCAAATAAATTTTGTCTCAGCTACAAATAGCTTCTTAAAGATTTGTTACTATAATGCAAACGGCATCAGATACCAACAAGTGGAAATTTCAAATTTTCTTACTAGACATAACATTGATGTTATGCTAGTAATAAAATGTTATGCTAGTAAAATCTCCGCTCTTGTGACAAATTTAAAATACAAGGCTACCGCATCTACAGAAAAGACAGAAGACATAATAGAGGAGGAGGAAACGCATTTCTCATTAAAAACCATATCAAAACAGCCAATTATGATTTAAACCCTGCTTGTACTATAGAAAATGCTGCAGTACTTATCTATAGTGGTTTTAGAGAACCTTTTCTTTTTATCTCCGTCTACAATCCCCCCCTCAAGCACTCTTGATCTCAATAATCTGAAACTACTTACTGAAAATAACTACCCCACCTTAATAGCAGGTGACTTAAATGCTAAACATTCCTCTTGGAACTGTAGAGTCACAAATAGAAATGGAGAAAATTTAAGCAACTTCATCCACAATAGTAACATCAATCTCATTGCTCCCAATCACCCAACGCACTATACGCACAACGGACTAGGAGATATTTTAGATATAGTTTTGATGAAAAACCTTCCTAATATTCCTAATCTTGATGTTCTCCCAGAATTTTCGTCTAACCATCTCCCTGTAGTCTTCAACTTCTATGGATTTTATCCCCCTCTCCCTAAAGCTCATACAAAAGTTAATTGGTATATGGTTACCGAACAGCTAAATTCTGTAAACAGCAGAGCCACACTTCGTTATGACTGCGATATTGAGCTGGAAATCACCAGATTAAAGTCCAAAATTCAAAACGCTATCAATAATGCTACCTATACAGTCAAGAATAAAAATCCCTATGGCATCCCAGAAGAAATTAAATCCTTTATACAAGAAAGAAATAGACTTAGAAAAAGATGGCATATTACTTGCAATCCTACTGAAAAACGTCATATTAATTATTTAAACAGAAAAATAAAAGAAGACATCGCCACCCATCGATCAAATTCGTGGGATAATTTCCTAGAAAACATGGATCTTTACCCAAACTCTGTTTGGAAAGTAGCTAAATCACTCAGAAATCCTTCACCCAATCAAATTCACCCCCTGTATCACATGGGCAAATTTCACCACTCCGAAGACTCCATTGCTGAAATTCATGCAAAAGAATTAGAAAACATTTTTAAACAACATAAAAATAATAATTCTGATCACGAAAAAGATATTAATTACTCTGTCAATAGCATCCTCAACAGTCCCAGCATTAATTTTTTTACGCCTGCATCTCCAAACGAAGTTCAGCAAATTATTAAAAAATTAAAGAACCGCAAAGCTAAAGGATATGACATGATTTCTAATGAAGCGTTGCAAGCTTTACCTAGAAGATGCATAGTCTTAATTACAAATATTTTTAATGCTTGTATTAGACTCAGCTACTTTCCATCGCAGTGGAAACACTCGATCATTGTTACCATCCCGAAACCAGGAAAAGATCCAAAGCTAGCAAAAAATTACAGACTCATCAGTCATCTGCCAGCGCTTGGAAAAGTTTTCGAATGAGTACTTAGTGCTCGGCTCACCAATCATCTAGAATGCCTTAATCTAATAGACAAGCATCAATTTGGATTCCGCAAAGGCCACAGTACCACACATTAAATATTAAATTTAGTTGAATTTATTGCCCAAGAATTTACAAAAAAGAACGGAGTAGCGGCATGCTTCCTCGATTTCGAAAAAGCTTTCGATCGAGTGTGGCATGCTGGCTTACTTCATAAGCTATCTAACTTCCTTTTACCAAACAGCTTTATCAAGCTTATGCATTCTTATTTTAAACATCGTATTTTTCAAGTGCGCTGTGGTGAAGCAATCTCTTCAAAAAAGTGATTTACAGTGGAGTAGCTCAAGGCAGTGTTTTAAGACCGAAGCTTTATTCATAAATGATATGCCTCTACCTTTTCATTCTAATATACTCAAATATGCCGACGACACAGTCATCCTCACCAGTTCACGAAGTCCAAATAATGCTTTCGAGAAACTTCAGCTCCAAGTCGACATTATTAACAAATTTTGTCAAGACTGGAAAATCAAAGTAAATACTGATAAATGCTGCGTAGTTCTCTTTCGCAGATACAGAAAAAATATCCCAGTGAATATAAATATCCGACTCAATAACCAAGATATTCCTGTTGCCAACTCCTATAAATATTTAGGTGTCTATATTGACAAAACCCTAAATTTCAAAGATCATATTCAATATGTTACAAATAAGGCTAACGCTGCTTTCATTGCTCTCTACTCATTAATTGGAAGAAACTCTAAGTTAAACCTCCGTACCAAGAAAAATATCTACATCTCACTTATTCGCCCAGTAATCCTCTTTGCAGTTCCAGCCTGGGCTACTGCCCGAAAAATAGACAGACAAAAATTAAATGTTCTTTAAAACAAAATCTTACGTAGCATAGTGAACGCACCCTGGTGCTTGCGAAATTCTCAAATTCACAAAGACCTGGATATCAACCCAATTCACGACCAAATCCTAATTTCTGCACATAACTTCTTTGAAGAAATGAGAAATTCTCCCTATGAAGCTATTAAATCGCTTACAGACTATGACCCTACTATTGAGCACGTAGTGAAAAGACCTCGAACGATCCAACACGATTCTAAGTGGTAGTAGTGTATATAATGTAAAAAAAAAAAAAAAAAAAAAAAAAAAAAAAAAAAATTACTATTTCTCTGCAGTTACTATTCAAGAAAGATGAACTTTGCAAAGTTAGGACTTTATTTTTCATCGATTAATTCTTCGTTTTACTACTTATTTAACCAAGATTTTTACTTTTACTTTTTATTTTTACTATTTCGTATCGTGTGCTTTAAAATCAAAGTTCGTGATAACACCAAATGCTTACTCTCACTCATTAGCACTAGTGAGCTACATGACCTCATTTTCGCCTTTTACAATTTCCTATTCATTTAATGATTATATCGCAAGTTTAGAAGATTTTCAAGTGTTTCAAAAGACATAGGACTCTTAAATTCACAGATAGATGTTGCTTTTACTATGTTCGAACTTTATTTATTTCCAAAAACTACAAAAAACTTCATTTTTCGAACTCTGACTCCTCGACCAATCTAAATGCCGGACGCTGATCACGTGTTTCTGCTCTTCTTGACTCACCCAGAAGCTTAGACTTTCATTTCGCTTCTCGCCACCATTTACGTATATAATCGACCATGCTATGCCATGACATGCAATTTAGCAAAACTTATTTTATGAGTTCTCTCTTTTATTGATCTCGCTTCGGGCGCGGTGTATTTTTAAATACACCTCTTAAATTTTTAACTTTATGGCCTATGGTAAAATGATAATATACTGGTAAGAGCTCCTAGTAGCTAAAGCCAGCAGTAAAGATATGATCCAAGATCCAAGCTTGATAGATATGCTAAATTTTTAAAAATCAATCTTAATTTCAAAAATAAAAATATGTAGAAATTATAATTTGTGAAATGAGGCGCTACAACCAGCTTTTTCTTGACAATTATATACGCTGCAACAGGCAACCAATGTTAAATTTCTGCAAGTCGTCCCTACTCCCCCGGATGTGATCAAGGTGACAGCCAGCAACGCGTCAGACGAGGGAGAAAACCCGTTTGGGTTAGTCTATTTCTTATAAGGTCCGTGACCTGAACACGAATAAAAAAAAATTATATATACTAATAATTTTGCTGTTATTTATTTAACTGAATTATGTATGCCTAATTGCTCAAACCTAGTTATCCCAAGCTCCCTAAATTAATACTAAGTGTTTTTTTTTTTTTTTTTTTTTTACTTTTATTTCCTTTAAAATAAAATTTAGCTGATTGCCTACAAAAATCCAATTATTTTTCTAAGTCCAGCAGGCTTTCCCCAATTCTTAACGCCTCCCCCCACTACTATTCGGCCTTCCCTCATGCCTAAATGCCTAAATGCGAATTGCATATGCTTATGTAGCCTTGCGGCTTTTATAAGCTCTGTTCTTTTAATCCCTAGGAAACATCACAGTGTAAGCTATCAACCAAATCCCAGCCGGGAAATGGATCAAGGTAGGAAAGAGGGTCTGTTGACCGCGAAGCGTAGAAGATAATCCTTACATAACTACCACTTATCGAAGAGGTTGTGGGAAAAATTCGTAACCAAAACATACATGTGCAAATGTAGCGATATCAAGTTGCAGAAAAATGAACAAATAAACAAATAAAGTGTAAATTAATGATATTTACAATGAGAAATGTAGTAAAGTGTATGCCTAAGTGACGAAATTATGGTCCTCCATTCTTGTGAGCAGTAAAAGGCCTTAGTGTGACATCTTCTGGGACGCATATGTAGTTTAAAGAAGCATTAAAATTGCCCGCCGTGCATTTTAAACCCTTATCATAAAATTTACTGTTTAATCTATGGAGGTACTCATCAATGTATTCTACCTTCAAATCATTATGCAGTAGTTTGTTCCTAATATAGAAATGTGCGTTTGTGATGGTGCGCAAGATTTTATTTTGTACAACTTGTAAATTGTGCAGTTCATTGCTCTTTGCCGTAGCCCAAACTGGCGAGGCATAACACATGATAGGTTGCAAAATGGAAAGATAAATTTGTCGCTTACTGCGTAAGTCCAATTTAGAACACTTACCAAGTAGAAGATTCAGCTGCTGCGCAACACTTTTAGTTTTGATAGCTACATAGTTGATATGGGTGTTCCATGTTAGCCTTTGACTTAGATAAACTTCTAGATATTTCGCCTTGTCAACTGTGGGTACCCGCTGGCCGAATAGGTACAGTGGCTGAATAACAACTTTTAATTTCTTCCTGCGTACGATAAGCAGTTGAGACTTATCAGCATTAATAGAAATCCTCTAGTTGGAGCACCATTCTTCAATATCAAGGACAATATCTTGCAAAACGCTAATGGCCCTGTTAGGATTTACTGATTTAACTGCTACCGCCGTATCATCCGCATAGCAGGCGAGTAGCGTGTTCCAATTGAATTTGTCCCTTGGAAAATCCGCCGCATAGAATAAATAAAGAGTTGATCCCAAACAGGACCCCTGTGGGACCCTGCTGACATCATCTTGTAGCCAGAATGACTCTGTCTTCAGCTCACAGTGAGGAATCTGTTTGTGATATAAGAATGTGTCAGTAAGATAAGCTCTCTGGGAATATTAAACTTGATTAATTTGTAGATTAGACCCTCATGCCAGACGCGGTTAAATTCTTTGGCCACGTCTAGCATGAGCAGTGCTGTGCAGCTTTTATGATGGAGTGCGGATCCAATGAACTCAACAAGTCTAATTAGTTGTTTCGCAGCAGACAACTCACTCCTAAAGCCATACTGTTCATCAGGTAGGAATTACAAATAGGGCTGAAATTTCTGTAATATAATCCTTTCAAATATCTTGGCAAGATTGGATAAAAGACTAATCGGCCTGTGATTTTCTACTTTAGTGAGGTCTTTAGAGGGTTTGGGAAGCAAAAACATTTTCGCACATTTCCAGCTTTCTGGGAAGTAGCAACAAGCAATACAAGCGTTAAAGATGCCTGTGAGTCTTGTAATGCCACTTTTAGGCAAATTCCTGATCATGAGATTCGTGATCCCGTCAATGCCTGGCGCCTTCTTTAGATTAAGTTTAGAGACTATCTTCGTAACCTCCTTCTGAGTAGTGAGCCCGCTAGCATTAAGTGCAGAAGGCATCTTCAGCCATTCATTTACTTCATTTTGAACTTTCATTTTGAACTTGCTATGCAAACGAATTATTGCATGGTGTTATGTTGGGACTAAATTGCTTCTTTAGTGATTTGCGAAAATCTTACATTTATCATTATCAGTGTAGGCTGTCATACCATTTGCTACTACAGGCCTGTCCGCATTGGTGCGTGCGCTTAAGCATTTTAGTGAAGCTCCAGAAAGCATGGCAATCCATTTCAAGCTCAGCGATTTTGTCATTCCAGTTTTCTTGCCTGAAATCCTGTATTTCCTTCCTGAGTCTTTTACTTATTCTATTGAGCTCGGCTTTCGTGTTCGGATACCAGGTAGTATTGTAGCTTCTGCGTAACCGGTTTCTTTCAGTCTTGAGTGCCTTAATAAATTTAGGAAACTTAGTAAGCTTATCTGTCATCTGAGTGATTTTGGTAGACTCGTAGTAACAGTTATTTAAACATGCAGTGAGAGAGTCAATTTCTCTGTCGATGTCATTTTGGGTTTTAAGTACTCCTGGCCTAGGAAGCCGCTTCTTAACAACATTATGAAACATCGTCCGATCTGTGTAAGTCTTAGTAGTTGGGAAGCTTATACTTGCAGCCCTCAGTGTCGCTATCACCGGGCAGTGGTCCGAGCTAAGATCGTCATGTACGTCCAGGATCATATTAATATTAGTGTTCGATAGTATAATGTCCAAGATATCTGGAATGTGCCCTGTAATATGCGGCCTAGACGTAGGCGAATTGGGTGCATAGATCCCACAGGATGATTACTTATGAATTCCTTAAGAACTTTGCCATTATGGTTGGTGCCGCGGCATCCTCAGTCCGTGTGTTTGCTATTTAAGTCTACTACTACTATAATGTTCATAGAGTCTGGGATAATGCACCTGAAAAGCTCTTCTGATAGCCTGTTAGTCGGCGGGTTGTAAATGGGGGCGAACAAAGTGTCCCCAAATTTGGGTAGTTGTATGGAAGTGACCACAATATCGTAACCTTTGCTTCTATCCGTGGAGATGAGAGATGAAGAATATTTACAGTGCACATATACGGCCACGCCTCCACCTCCGTGATGCAATCTGTCCCATCGGTAGGACCTGAAATTACGAATATTGAGCCTATCAGCCGGTTTGGCATGTGTCTCAGAAATAAGGCATATCTCTATGTCATTATCGTAGATGAAATCCTCGAGTTCATCCTTCTTATCTCTAAGATTGTTAGCATTCCAAACTAGCATTTTAATTGGCCTGCTACTGTTGATGTTACTATCCATGATTTGGTAGGGACTTAGTTTGCGCGTTGAAACTGCTAGAGGCGGTACTAGAAGTTAAGTTTAATTGTAGTATTCCCGATGCTTTAATGGCTTCGACAAGATTTTTAAGGCCTTTGAAAATGGTCCTTGCTTCATTCAGTGTGTTATTGTTGAAACTCTGACCGCTAGCAGCATCCGCATAAGTTTTGTTTGTGATAACCCTGTCGTTAAACGTTTTAGTGGGTGGGCTTTTCGAATCTGTTTTAGGAAAGTTCGGGCAACCCTTGTAGTTGCTTGTATGTTCTAATTGGCAATTAATGCACTTGGGTTTCTCCTCACGTGGTTTAGGGCAATCTCTCGATAAATGATCGCCAGCACATTTCATGCATTTCGAGTCATGCCTACATCCTGCCTGAGCATGATGAAATGCCTGACACCGAAAGCACTGCACTGGCCCTTTTCTACCTTTGTAGGCTTCAACCTTAACATTGAGACCACATAACTTCACTATGTTGTGAATTCCTCTTGCCGTTTCATTTCTGCTTAGAATAACTAAGAATAAAAGCAGAATGTATTTTTCACCATTTCGGCGTCTGATAAGTTGTGTAACTTTCTCTACCGGAAATCCTCTATCAACTAACTCTTCCGCGATCTCTGTGAGTGGAGTATCGATTGGTAGGCTGCGTACTGCAACCTTAACTTTCTTATTCTCAGGCAGAATAAATGAATGATATTTTACTCCCTTGGAGTTTAGTAACGCCGTCAAACTTTTGTGCGTTTGTATGTTATCTACTTTTAATTCGTAGTGATCCTGTGCTTTCATATTACCAGATTTGAGCGTAATACCTGCTTGCCTTATCATTTTCCTGTATTTGGAACATGAATACTTGCCATTTTGAATAATGATAGGCGGGGCTTTGGTACTTACTTTCTTAGGAAATGTAAATTTACCTAAGTCCTTCTCAACTGGCTCTGAGTCCATGTTTACATTGGGTATGTTTAGTGTGGGGGAGCAGGCCTAGTGTTATTGAACTGATCTCATTGGTGCCAGCTTTATAATTATGAGCATCACTTATTAGCCCAGTCGGGCTCGTGATCTCATCTGCAGAACCGATAAGCCGCACCATGTTTTCCGTCTGAGACGTACTTGCAGCCGGCTTCTCGGGGATCTCACTAGATGGTGTAGCAGCTGAAAGCTCTATCGTGGACTGGCTGTTGGGCGTGGCTATGTTCGGGAGAACAGGTTCATTTTGCGCAGAGTTTCTGATTGGTTGCGGCGTCTTAGCATGGATCACCGTTGGCGAATCAGAAGTCATTTGGTTGCTTTTGTCGGCGTTGATTATCCAAGTAGCTGGAGTTCTCCCTTTGAAGCGGTGATGCCTGGGTTTCTTCGAAATTTTAGTCAACCCATAGTCGCATTCATCATCTTCACTGTAAACGTCTAGGGGAATTTCCTGCTCGTTGTCATCTCCAAAAGAATACCGATTTGCCACAGGTATACTGTAGTCATGAGTAGGACTGAGAGGGCTTTTTTGACTTGAGCGAAGTTCATCATGGTTTTCCGCCAAGGTGCTGGTGACAGGAATTTCCAGTTGAGGTGGGTTGTTAGTAGTCGTTGCGACATTAGAGCTGGGGATAGCTGCCTTTGCAGCGTTGAAGCTAAGGCGAGCAGTAAGATTTTCATGCATACAAGCCCGAAAGCCTTATAGCATGGTGAGGTCTCTGGCTTCTTGCTCGGAGAGCTGAATCTTCGAATCTCGCTTATCTTCAAGCTCAGAGATGAGTAATGCAATTACATCAAAAGACGTTCCATCATCATGCAAATCGTAAGTCCAAATCCATAAAAGGGATCAAATTCCCAATGAGCTAAAACAAAATGTAAAAGCTCGGTGAGGCCCTTTTACAGCCAACAACCGTAAGGTCGTACGGACAACTTGCTTTGAACTGAATGCAAAACAGAAAATGCTATGCAGTACCAACAGAGCAAAACACGAGCACGAGGGGACTAAGCACCTTCAAGCTTCGTATCACAGGCTGAACTCGAAATTCAAGTGATAACATGTAAAGATAATCATTCTATTGATAATCATTCTATTGATAATCATTCTATTCATCATAATCGAAAATTCATCAAAAGCACGAAGCAGGTGTGAAAATGGCAATCCTCGCAGAACACGAGCACTAAAAACGAACGTATCTTCCCTCAAAATTCGTATGGACTGAAAAGAGCCTAAGCCCCTCCCCCTTCTATCACACATGACTATCGCACTCCAATCAATGCTCTTCTCTTGGCCAAATTCGATGCTTTCCTGACTTCAATTCATTCAGCCTCCACCCGCCGCCACTGCTGCCTGCATGCTTCTCCGATCGTAACTCTCCGAAAGTATTATCCTACAGTATCGTTCCCATTGCCTACTCTACTTTCCAGAATCGACTTGTATCTCAGGACTCTTCTACAAAAAAAAAAAAAAAAAGAAAGAAAAAAAAGAAAAAAAAAGAAAAAAGAAAATATATGAATGAAAAAGAAACCTATGCCATTCTTCAACTCTTCTACCTCATGCTTACACATCTTTTTTTTCTTCTACTGCACGATCGACAACATTAGGAAACTGATCCATTTACTCGACTGGCATAAGAGTTTCTTACCCAGGCGCCCACAAAAACCTGAACTACGTTGACGCAACGGATGAGACGGTGTATCGGAAATTCTAAAGATATGCTCAATTTAAAATTGTTTTGCGATATTGCTCTTGAACTGAATTTTATGGTTTAAGTGCGAAGAACATATTTAATAAGTAAAGGCAACACACAAAATGTTAAAAAAACGCCCCTTTGGACGTAATTTAAAGTTTGAAACCTTTCAGATTTTCCTTTTTTTATTAGTTTTAAAACTACTTTTTCTTTTTTTCGCAAAGTATTCTATTCAAACGTAATTTTCTTTAATTTCTCTCAAAATTTCTTAATTTGTACATCTTCTCAGGAAACGTCAAGAGGAAAATTATATATCTTGGAAAACCAGTTTACAAACAGACTCATTCTTTGAATTTAATCTTAGTTGTTCAAGGATAATTTCTCAGTTCAGTTATCTGATTTAGACAGCATTTAGCAGGCCACTGCTTTAACTGCCTGTCATGCCTAAAGCTTGGAAAAATGAGAATAAGGCGGTAACCGCCGCTCCTCTATAGGCGGAGTTAGAATAGTACATGAGTACACAAGGAAATTTAGAAGTACATCTGGGAAAATTGTTAGAGCTTGCAATAAAATATGAAAATATATTAAGTTATGTAGTAAACTAGTGATGAACAATCATAATTAAATCACTAAGACTTTGAATTTCATGATTTAGATCAAATGGCACTTTCCAAGCTGAATTGCAATGAGTTCTACACAGTGGGTGTGGCTTGAAACGTCGTAAGTCGGCGGCAGTCACGAGAGGAGTCACCCTCCCGTAAACTGACATTCGGCCACTGCTTCTTGAAAGTTCACACACCGGTGTAAAAAGAAATCGTACTTGCAGGTAAGCACAGTCAAATAATAAAGTGAAAATGAAGAATTCACACTTGAAAAACACAATACTTGTAAAGCATAGTAAATTAAATGTATATACAATGAAACAGCAATAGAACACTTGATGAACCAACAACACAGTGGTTTTAGTCTTGTACTCTGTAGCTGTTATTCTCAAAACCTCGAAGTGGTGAATTTCTCTATATACACAATATGTACACAAAAAGCAGATACCTATGAGCTAAGCCATTATCCATTTGGATGTCGCAAAGTCAATCATAAGTAGTAGAAAACAAACTGAACATAAAAAATATAAAAAGCTACCAAAGAGCAATGCCATTATCCATTAGGATGTCGCAATGTCCATGTGAGATAGTTGAAAATACGAAGAATAAGTGAGTTTTAATCCAAAGTCCGATACTGTGGGATATTTATACAATCTCATATAATAATTTTTTTTATATACACTATTTACAATTCACCACTTCACATTATCGATATGCTTCTGGGCCTTTTTGCAGCACAATCCTGGGTAGAATCATAATTAATTAGCTCCCTTATATGGTCATATCTTGAGTTAGCTATTTTTTGAAAGAAATTGTGGCTTGTAGTGAGTATCTCATCAGGAATGGGCCGGGTCTTTAATTCTTTATGAATCTGTAAGTTTCTGACAAACCAAAGTGCATTGATGATATCGCATAGAATTTAATTTGGAAAAATTTGTAGTCTTCTTCTGTAGGTTTTATAAACGGTGGCCCAAACAGGGATAGCGTACACAAGTATCGGACGAATACGTGTAATATATATATATATATATTTAAATTTAAACAAATTTAAATTTAAATTTTAACAAACACGTATAAAAGTAAAAAAGCAAATTTAAAGCTAAAAAAAAATTTTTTTAAATATTTAAAAAAATGTGTAAACATATAAAAGATTTAATTCTCGAACTAATCTACAATATCATTTAAATTCAGAAGCATAAGCAAATGAAGTGCAAAACCAATCCATGAAAAATAAATTCACTAATTTAGCAAATTAAAATTAATCCAAACAATTTTTTAAAAATGCATAAGTGAATGACTGTTGAGCAGGCAGGAGACAGACTTATCAAGGGGAAGTTGCCTCCAAACCCAACTCTCCAATCATTCAATTCGTGTTTCGTCATTCATGCAGGCAAGGGTAAAAGTCAAAACCAAACGTAAAAAGTGAAGAATGTACAAAAAGAAATACCAATAAAGTGGTACCCTTAGAAATTAGCATTCAAGAATCAAAGTTCTAAAAGGAAAATACTAATGAAGTTTTTTGAGAAACAAGCAAGTAAAATCAAGTATTAAATTAAACATTTTTAAAAAAATTAAATTGTAAAAAAAAACTTTTTTATAAAAAAATAATCTAGAAACCAATGTATTTTAGAAACCCTTGTCTACAGAAATCTCCCCGACACGAATATGCACATCAATAAAAAGAAACTAAAAAAGAACTATTGTTGACGCCAAAGGCGCCATCTGTGAAAAATATGTAATATTTGTTTCTAAAACCATGACGCTGATGTTTTTATAGCTCCACCTTGCGGCCGTATTGAGTTTTGAGTGTGTTCTGAGACGCCGCCGAGAGATGAGAACTAACTATGCGGCTTTTTGAGTAATTAATAAATTTGGTACTATTCGGTTTCGAGGGGCCGTAAAAATCGCCAAACTATTGTTGATGCCAATGCTGCCAAAAATAATTGCGGCAACCCTAATAATTGCGGTAAGAAAGGAAGTATAATAGTAAATAACTATCTAAGATTGATGTTTTAAACTTAGATGAAAGGTTAATTTCATATAATACTTTTTTATTATTATAATTTATATGAAAAAGGCTAAACATGACTGAATGGAAGCAAAAGAGTAAACAAACTATTTCAGATCATTATTATAATTTATATAAAAATTGTTAAACATAACTGAATGAATGCCTGCATCGCTATTTCGCTACCGACTAGTCACTAAAGCATAAGTTCATCTCGTTGGTTGTTCAAACGTAATTTTCTATAATGAATAATGCCTTTTCTTTTAAAATATTCTCGGTAAAGTGCAGAATCGCTCACTTACTTGTTTGCCGCTTTTTACAAGGGTAAAAACAATTGGATTTTTGTCAATTTTCTTTTACTTTTTAAGTGAAAATAGGTCGATGTGTACATAGATAAAGCCAAGGGTGTGCGCAGTGCCATTTTTTGCCATTTTTGTGCAATTCTGGGATTTTTTTTAAGTGAAAATAGGTCGATGTGCACATGGATACCGAGTATGTGCAATTCTTAAAAACGCGTCAAACGGTGGGTGATTCTGCACTTCACCCAAAATTCTATTGCCGACTTTTCGTCATGGGCAATTCCCAAATTGTTAAATCCATAGGATATTAAAAAAGGATTTAAAAATGAAACTAGTATTTCAATGGCGTCTTAAGAAATATAGAACTATATAAACTTACGCAATCTGAAAGCAGCGCGTGCGCTAGATTTGGCGCGCTGTTAAATGGACGCGTTTGGTAGATTTGGCGTTTTTGCGCATATATTTTCGCTGCAATTTTTTACGGTCCTCAAAACGGAATAATTTGAATGCAAAAATCAGTGGTTTATGATCAGTGAAAATTTGAAAATCTCGTCCTTCCAGCATGTATTTAAATTGCTTCACAGAGAGATATATTCCAAGCAATTCACGATCATATGTACTGTATTTTCTTTGAGCCCCATTTAGCTTCTTTGAATAAAATGCAACCGGTTTCCAGTTACCATCTTCATATTGTTGCAAAACTGAACCAATTGCCCAATTTGAGGCATCAGTGCACAGAGATAATGGATTGGATAACTTAAGAGGGCAGTATTAGCCAAGTCAGTTTTGCACTTCTCAAATTGCTTTATGCTTTCTTCAGTCCAAGGTACTTTACTTTTATCTTTTTTCTTTGCTCCCTTAAGCATTTCATGTAGCATGGCCTGGGTCTGCGCTGCATCTTTCAAGTACCTCATATAAAAATTTACCATGCCTAAAAACGTTCTTAAGCCATGAAGAGTGGATGGCAGTTCATAATCAAGAATAGCTTTAACTTTGTTTGGCAGAGGTTGCGAACCAGAAGGCGTAATAAGATACCCCAAAAATTCAATTTCTTTAACTCCAAATACGGACTTTGACACATTTATGCATAGGCCATATTTATCAAGCCTTTCGAAAATTAAGCTCAGATGTGTTTTATGCTCATCCTCAGATGACGAGACGATTAAAACATCATCAAGATAAGGAAAACAGAAATCAAGTCCTCGAAACACCTCGTGTACAAATCTTTGAAAGGTTGAGGGAGCATTTCGGAGACCAAAACTCATAACGTTAAACTCGTACAGTCCAAATGGTGTAATAATGGCTGTTTTTGGCTTATCCTCCTCAGCTATGGGTATTTGATAGTATGCTTTGAATAGGTCTAATTTTGAGAAAATTGTTTTCCCACTCAAGATTAAATGAAAATCCTCAATCCTAGGAATCGAGTATCTGTCCGGAATAGTCTGCTCATTCAGACGTCTATAATCACCACATGGTCTTAAAGTTCCATCTTTCTTTGTAACCAGATGCAGAGGACTAGCCCACTGTGATTTAGATGGCCTGATTATACCATTGTCTAACATGAACTGAAACTCTTGTTTTGCCAAATTCAGTTTCTTATCAAGCTGCTGAGCACGAGAGTAAACTGGCTGTCCTTTTGTAGCAATATAGTGCTGGACCTTATGTTTCACTTTGGTGTTCAATAAATTGGGCTTCGTAATACCAGGGTAGTTTCGCAACAGCTCAGAGAATTTTACAGAATTGCTCACTGTGCTAATCGCAGTATTTTCAGTTACTGACATTACATCACTATGTACAAACATATTTGTCACACCATTAATTAATTTCCTCTGGCGAATGTCAAGCAGTAAGTGAAACTGATTCAGAAAATCGGCACCTAAAATGCCTCTGTTTACTTTTGCTACAACAAATGGCCATTGGAATGGGCGACGTAGTCCGAGGTCCACGGTCAACACCTTACTTCCAAATGTTGGGATTTCAGTTCCGTTAGCTGCTTATAGCTTGTATGAAGTGCAGGTACTTTTAGATTTCGTATCAGCTGGAATCAAGCTGATATCTGCTCCACTGTCAATAAGAAATTTGATTCCTGTTTTTCTGTCTTTAATAAAAAGGCGAAATTTGCGGCAATTAATGTTTCCAGTAGCAGCAGGCCTTGCCCCTGATTCTACTGCTAGTTGCAGTTTTCCGGCTGCTTCCAACTGCAGGGAGGTTTGCATTTATCAGGGTAGCATTTTTTTCCAAATTTGAAATGGAAAAAAACAGTATTTTCCATCTGGGTCAAAACGCTTGCGGGATCTGCTACGACTCCTATTTCTTTGATGGCTTGGACTTCGTCGTCTGTCTCTCGTGTGTTGAACACTCAGAGTCGCAATTTGTTGCTCAAGTGAAGAAATTTTTTTAGCAACATATCATATGGGCCAGCTTCTTGGACCACACTCGCAAGCTCTATCCGGGGATTCATCTCAAGAATTTTGTCGGCCATTGGGGCCAACTTATCAGTACCTTCATCACTAACAATTAAAATGTTTTTTACTTGGTCTGGCAGTTTCTCCATCCATAAAGTTCTCAGAACTTTATCAGACACATCATCAGCATCTCCAAGGGCACGCATTTTTCGGAGTAGTTGGCTCGGAGTAGGTCTCGGAGTAGGTCGGAGTAGGTTTCGGAGTAGGTCTCCCAATTCTAGTCCAGTTAGCAATCGCTTGATGCGTTTGTTTTCACTTTCTTTAAAAGTGTTTAGAAGTCTTTCTTTAGCGGCTGAATATTTGTTTGGCGTGTCGTCTCGAATGATGTCCCAAATGTTTTCAATAAATTTGGGTTCAAGTTGTGCAACCAGGTAATTAAATCTTGTGTCTTCGGAAGTAATTCCACGGATTTTAAATTGTGCCTCTATGGTGAAAACCACATTTCAGGTTTCTCTACCCAAAATGGCGGTATCTTAACACTCACTTTACTAGCTTCAAGTTTTGAAGTAGATGCAGATTCACTGTCCAATGGCATGTTTGCAATTTTAAGTCAAACTAAAACATTAGCATTCCTAATAAAACACGGGTCACCAGATATTAGTTCAACTCATTGCAAACTTTTATTCATAATCATGAACAACACTAAAAACTTATACAGAAAAAAATTACAGACGTCCACCTTCAGCACACCCAACACCAACACATGTGATGAACGAAAAAAACACATGGTCAACAAAAACTCTTTAGTCAATGTTACAGTTACATATGAAAATTTAAAACAATAACACCGCAAAAAAAAAATGTTCTGAAATTTCACACACTTAATTTTAAAAAATTAAATGCACATTATTACAGTTATTAGCAATGACAAATAATTATTACACTTTTCTTTCATAATTTAAATTGATTTTTTTACCAATTTCTGAGCTATCACCAGGCCACTGAAATGCTAAGTTCAAATCAATGTATTGGACTGGTGCAGCCATCTACTGACAAGATAGTGAAATGCAAAGTGTTCTAACAAAGCTATCAAACGTAATAAATTTCGACCTTCAGAGGAAAAAAGTCAGCCCTGTAAGAAGGACTATCATGTAAAACAAAAGCAACAAAGTACTAAATCTTCTTCAAACTATCAAGGAAATAAGTACAATAATCCAAAACCATGTAGAAAATGTGGAACTTTTCATAAGTTATACAACTGCCCTGCTTATAATAAGATTTGCTTGTACTGTAAAAAGAAAAATCACTTTTCTAAAATGTGCACTTATAAAAATGTTAATGTTGTACAGAATAATTTAGAGCATGAGTTACATATTAATGGTAATGAATATATTTTAGGGTCAGTAGAAGATACAAATCCATTTTCTAAAAATAAAACCGAATGGTTTGAAAAACTAAAAGTAAACATATCTAAATATTTATTTGTTAAGTTGGATACTGGAGCTCAGTGTAATGTGCTACCATTGCCTAAATTTAAACAATTAAATTTAAGAGAAAAATGTTTGACTAAATCAAAAGTCACTTTAAATAATTACAATGGTACTACAATTGATGTAGTTGGAAAATGTAAATTATTATGTGAAACATCGAAAGGGGACAAGGATGAAATAGAATTTCAAGTTGTAGCATGTGATAAAACTGTTCCAGCTATTTTAGGTTTACCTACATTGCAAAAATTAAACCTAATACAAAGGATTTGTACAGTAAATCCTGATTCTAATGAAAAGTTACCAGAACTTTTAAAAGGATATCAAGATTTGTTTAAAGGAACTGGGAATTTAACTGGATATACATATCATATTAAATTAAAACCAGGAGCTGTTGGTAAAATAGAACCCTGTAGGAAAATTCCACTTAGCTTATTAAATCCATTAAAAAAGGAATTAGCAAGAATGGAAAAAAATGGTATTATAAAGAAAGTTAACCAACCAACAGAATTCGTGAATTCATTAGTGGTAGTAAGGAAAAAGGATGGAAATTTAAGAGTGTGTTTAGATCCTCAGCAGTTTAACCGAAATATACTGAGAGAACATTATCAGATACCAACCTTTGAAGAAATTTCATCTCAAATGACAAATGCAAAGTCTTTAGTATTTTAGATGTCTGTCTTTAGTATTTTAGATGCAAACAAAGCATTTTGGCAAATTAAACTGTCAGATTCAAGTTGTGAATTTACTACATTTAACACTCCGTTTGTTTTTTGAGGTTGCCATATGGACTGAGTTCATCACCAGAAGTTTTCCACAGAAGTTTTTCTGAAATTTTTAGTGATTTAGAAGGAGTTCAAATATATATAGATGACTTATTAGTTTGGGGTAAAGATAAAAAAGAACATGATTCAAGATTAAAGAAGTTGTTGGACAGAGCCAGAGAAAAGAATGTTAAATTTAATTTAAATAAATGTAAATTTGGGCTGAATGAAGTGAAATATATGGGACATATATTTTCTAAAGATGGTTCAAAACCAGATGAAGACAAAATTAAGGCTATTCTAGAAATAAAACCACCAAAAAATGTGAAAGAATTAGAAACTTTCCTAGGAATGATTACATATGTTTCTAGATTTATACCTAATGTATCAGAATTGACATCATGTTTAAGAGATTTGTTGAAAAAACAAGTTATCTGGAACTGGAATGCAACACATGAGAAAGCATTCAGAAGACTAAAAGATGTCTTGGTAAATAAACCAGTTTTACAGTATTATGATATAAACATGCCAGTAGTTTTATCTGTAGATGCATCTCAAGAAGGACTAGGAGCAGTCTTACTGCAGAATAATTTACCAGTGGCATATGCATCTAAGGCATTAACAGATACACAGAAGAAATATGCTCAAATTGAAAAGGAAATTTTAGCTATTGTATTTGCTTGTGAGAAATTTCACCAGTATATATTTGGAAAAAATATTACTGTGGAAAGTGATCATAAACCACTGGAATCAATTTTTAAAAAGCCATTAAATAAATGCCCTGTAAGACTACAAAGAATGCGTATAAGATTACAGCCATATCAGTTTGAGATAAAATATAAACCAGGAAAAGAACTTTTTATAGCGGATGCATTATCAAGATCATTCACTGATAAAGGATCTGATTTCTCTGAAGGAGAAATAGAAGATCATGTTGGATTAGTTGTAGAATGTATACCAATGTCTAATGGTAAAATGGAAGTTTTTCAACTGGAAACAGAAAAAGATGAAGAACTACAAGTTTTAAGAAAATTAATTAAAACTGGATGGCCAGATGAAAAATGTATGGTTCCAGAACTCGCAAAACCATATTTTAACTTCAGAGAAGAACTATCAGAAGCAAATGGATTAATATTTAAAAATTCCTGTGTTGTTGTACCAAGAAATTTAAGAAAAGATATGTTAAGCAGAATTCATTATGGTCATTTAGGAGTAGTAAAATGCAAGATCAAAGCAAGAGAAATATTATATTGGCCAGGAATGTCCAAAGAAATTGAAGATTTGGTACTGAATTGTCAAACATGTTTAAGTTTACAAAAAGCTAAAACTAAAGAACCAATGATATCTAAAGAAATACCTAATTGTCCATGGGAAGTATTGGGAACAGACCTCTTTTACTTTCAAGGAAGGGATTATCTAATAGTTATAGATTATTTTAGCAAATATGTTGAAATTGGACATTTGGAAGATTTGTCAAGTGTAGCAGTGATAAAGCAATTGAAATCAATTTTAGCAAGACATGGTATTCCGAAAATAGTATATTCGGATAATGGTCCACAATATAATTGCAGGAAATATAAAGATTTGGCAAGAAGATGGAATTTTGAAACCAGAACTTCAAGTCCAAAATACCCACAGTCTAATGGAATGGTTGAAAGACATATTCAAACTGTCAAGCAAATGTTAGAAAAAGCTGTAGTTGAGTTGACAACAAGGATCCATATTTAGTTTTACTGGAATATCGTAACTCTCCTATTTCAGATGAAATTAAGTCACCTTCAGAATTGATGTTTGGAAGAAAAGTAAATGGGTTGATGCCTATAAAAGAGAATTTTGTCCAAGCTAAACGATATGAAGACCATAAACAACATTTACTGAAGAGACAAACCTTACAAAAAAAAGTTATTATGATAGGAATGCAAGACCATTAAAACCACTGAAAACAGGAGATCATGTTTACATAAAAGAGAAAGGGAAAAAACTAAATGAAAGAGGGAAAATTATAGAAGAAGCAGAAAGACCACGTTCATATAGGATTATAAGAACAGATGGAAAAATTGTAGAAAGGAACAGAAGAGACCTTCTTAAAGGAACTAATCAGGAAGAGTTTGCAATACAAAACAACTATGAGAATGAAGTTATAGATGAACCCGAGATACATGAAAATAGTAGGAGCACTACAAATTTAGATGTGCCTGTAAGTCCTTCAAAATCTAACAGAAGTGTTGTGTCACCAAATAGTGAAAGAGGTATAGTATCATCAAATTTTTCAAATGGACATAACTACGTCACTCAATCTGGTAGGACTGTTAAGAAACCTTATTATTTAAAAGAATATGTTTAATTTTACTACTATTATTATTTTTTATAAAAAAGGGAGATGTTATATATGTAACTGTAACTGTATCTATTATTATCTTTAACCATAACTGTAATATAATATAGTAGATGAGTAATGTAGAATAAACGATGTTTGTGTACATCTTGTAATCATCACTGAGCACGTACCCAACATATATAAAATACAACACAATTACAGATAATTTTGAGATAGAAAGAGCAGTAAGAAAGTTTTGGGAAATCGAAAACGTAGAAAGAGAGTCTGAGATTTCTAAAAGTAAAGAAGCAAAAATTTGTGAACAGCATTTTTTCAAAAACTATTCTAGGACTGAAACCGGAAAATATGTAGTCAAGATACCGTTTAAGGAAGATCCAATGTGTTTAGGGAATTCGAAACAAATCGCGCTTAAGAGGTTGAACTCGTTGTGGACTCGTTTAAGTAAGGATGAAAATTACTTATTATTGTACTCTGATTTTCTACATGAATACAGTGAACTAGGTCACATGACTGAAGTGAAAGATGAAGATGAGCAAGAGGGGAAGTATTATATTTCACATGAAGATGAGCAAGAGGGGAAGTATTATATTTCTTGGCATTTATCGCCCTGAGAAAAGTTCGACACCTTTGAGAGTAGTGTTCAACTTCAACGTCAAAAGGTAACTCACTGAATTCAATTCAGTATAATGGTGGTGTAATTCAAGAGGACTTGTTTTCAATTATGGTACGTTTCCGAAAACATATTTATGCTTTTACAGCGGATATCAAAAAGATGTACCGAATGATATCGATTCATCCTACTCAACGGCAGCTACAGAGAATTTTGTGGAAAGAGTCAATTAATGGTCCAGTTAAAACTTTTGAGTTGAACACGGTCACCTAAGGCACAGTAAGTGCACCTTTTTTAGCCATGAGAACATTACGTCAGCTTGCTATAGATGAGTTCACAAATTTTCCATTAGCAGCTGCAGTTCTAAAGAGTGATTTTTACATGGATGATGTTCTAACAGGGCCCAGCCCCTCATTGAGTTCGGCAAAAGAGCTACAGCGTGAATTAATTGAGATTTTAAAAAGTGCAACTATGACTCTGCACAAATGGTGTAACAACAATCCGGAGCTAGCAATTAACGTTCATGATGAATACACATTTCAGTGCGCGAATGAAGTGTTAGCCCTTGGTGTTTCCTGGAAAGCAGATAAAGATTGTTTTAATTTTAAAGTGAAACTAGAAAATGAGTCTAAAATTACTAAAAGGCAAGTTTTGTCAACAATAGCGAGAATCTTTGACCCACTTGGTTTATTGGGTCCCGTGATAGCTAAAGCTAAAATATTTCTTCAGAGACTATGGGTTTTGAAGCTCAATTGGGACGATCATCTACCTGATAAAGAAGCCAAAGAATGGCAACGGGTTTTCTCTGAATTACCACAAATATGTAAATTAGAAATTAACAGATGCATTCTTGTCGCAGAAGCATTTGTTATTGAGTTACACGGATTTTGTGATGCCTCCGAGTTAGCTTATGGAGCTGTAGTTTATTGTAAATCCATCTCCCAATATGGTGAAGTGGTGATAAGGCTGGTAACAAGTAAATCAAAAGTTTCTCCTATAAAGCAAGTTACTATACCAAGATTAGAGTTACGCGCAGCTGTATTGCTTGCGAAGTTAATGACTCGAGTAATATCTGCTCTGAAACTTAATGTGAATAATGTATTTTTCTGGAATGACTCTTCGATAGTTTTGGCTTGGCTAAAAAAGGAGCCCTGTTGTATGAAAACGTTTGTTGCTAATCGAGTTGCGGTGGTTCAAGAAATGACGGAGGTGCGACAGTGGCATCACGTCCCATCTAAACAGAACTCTGCGGATCTCATATCAAGAGGTGCTGATACGGTCAAACTTCAACTGTGTGAACTGTGGTGGAGTGGTCCCCCATTTCTTGTTCAATCTGTGATGACAAAGTGCCAAGATGATATCCCTGAGGAGTCCGAAGAACTGTATCTTCACGAATTAAAACCATCAGCAGTAAGTGAAATAGGTGCACTTATTAACACTTATGAGCCATTAGATGTCATCGATAATTGTTCATCTTACAACAAATTGCTAAGAGTAGTGGCTTGGTGCAAGAGATTCTTGCATAACACCAGGCATCCATTGCATGCTACACGCGGAACGTTGACAACCAGTGAACTTTCTAGTGCGTTATTGTGTATTGTGAAAAACGTTCAAAGGACTTCATTTGTGACAGAAATCCAGTGCTTAGAAAAGGGTTCTCCTATTCCTAATAGTAATAAACTGTTGAATTTGTGTCCATTTTTAGATCATGATGGAGTAATTTTTGAATTTGTGTCCATTTTTAGATCATGATGGAGATCATTTTTAGATCATGAGGAGTGGGTGGCAGACTGAAAAACAGTGACTTAAGTGAAATGAGAAAACATCCTATGATTCTGCCAACTAAACATAATTTTACTGTAATTGTGATTAATCATTTTCATGTTCTTTATTTTCATGCAGGTGCTGAAACAACCCTATCACTTATAAGGAGTAAATTTTGGATTGTTTCTGCAAGAAATTTAATTAGAAAAATTATATTTAATTGTATGATTTGTAAAAAGGTAAATTCTAGGTCTGTGCAGCAACAGATGGCTGACTTACCAGCTGCGAGAGTGACCATATCAAGAGTTTTTGCGAAAACAGGACTCGATTTCTGTGGTCCATTTCTGGTAAAAAATTTTGTAGGTAGAAGTAAACAGGTAAGAAAAGTATTTGTATGTATTTTTGTATGTTTCACTACAAAGGCCTCACTTTGAAATTGTTAATGGTTTAACAAGTGCAGCAATTAAACGCTTTATTGCCAGGCGAGGTAAACCCTCAGATATTTTCAGTGATAATGGCAGAAATTTTGTGGGTGCTCATAGAGAATTAAGAACGATTTTAAAATCTTTATTTAAGGATAAAAGGGAGGAAGAAATCAAAGGTTATTTGGCTACTGAAGGCATAAATTGGCATTTTAATCCTCCCTCTACTCCTCACTTTGGAGGTTTATGGGAAGCTAGAGTGAAATCCCTTAAATATCACTTGAAACGTGTGGTGGGAAAAACAACTCTAACTTATGAAGAATTTTTTACTCTGGTTGTTCAAATTGAATCTGTACTTAATTCTCGCCCTCTTTGTCCCATATCAAATGATCCAAATGATGTAGAGGCATTGACACCTGCTCACTTTCTCATTGGTTCATCTTTAATTGTATTGCCTGAACCTAATTTTACAGAGATTCCTATAAATCGGATAACTATACGGCAAATAGTTCAAAAATTAAATCAAAATTTTTGGAAAAAATGGTCGTCTGAATATTTAAACAAACTTTTAAATAGACCTAAATGGTATAAAGGAAAAGTAGAAATGAAGGAAGGTGATTTAGTTTTAGTAAAAGATTCTGATAATTACTCCCCTTTAAAGTTGCATTTAGCACGAATTATTAAAACCCATCCAGGTCAAGATAATATTATTCGAGTTGTGACACTTAAAGATAAAAATGGAACCTATAAAAGACCAATGACAAAAGTTGTACCTTTGCCTTTTGTTAATGCAAAAGTTTCAGTTACTTAAATTGTATTTGTAGTTAATTATCAAGTTTGAGTTTGTATAATTGTATAACCATCATTATTATTATCTTGGAGTGTTGTGTTTGTATTTTATAACTTGTGTTCTAAATTTATTGTTGAATGTAACATTCAAGGCTGGGCTGGATGTTGACGCCAAAGGCGCCATCTGTGAAAAATATGTAATATTTGTGTTCTAAAACCATGACGCTGATGTTTTTATAGCGCCACCTTGCGGCCGTATTGAGTTTTGAGTGTGTTCTGAGACGCCGCCGAGAGTTGTGAACTAACTGTACGGCTTTTTGAGTAATTAATAAATTTTAGTATACAGTCCATTTTTGAGTTTTGTGTAAAGTGATTTATTTAATTATGAGTTTTACTGAGCTAATGACGGGCCCAACTATACATTATCCATATAAACCAATAAGAAACAAAAAGAACTAATTCACAATTTTTAAAAAACAAGTATATACTTAAAAATATAATTTCATATCTAGAAAATACTTAAATACTACATAAAAAATTTTAAAAAAAGTACTTAAAGCAAGTAAATAGTAAGTTTTAATTCTAACTTACCGACTATATGAGCGTTGGGGTAAGCAAAAGTGCTTTTATAGAGAAGTAAGTGTGTTCTTCAAATTAATTATATAGATGGCGCTTATGAAAGTAAAGTTGAGTGCCAAGCTGCTATCTTTGTTATATTAAAAATTTTTTGCAAACATTAATTAAAATATAAAAAAATAAATCTAGAAAAAATTAAATTAAATTAAAAATTAAAAATCCTAAAGGTATGTAATTCAAGTTTTAATTTTAACCATCAATTATTTAGGAGTTAAGCCAATCAAGTTTGCTGGAAATAAAATAGAGTAAGGTGGTATTGTGAATTAAGAAATGTAAACTGCTTGTAATGTGAAATGTGTGTGCTGTTGAAAAATTAGTAAATATTGTAATGCAAATAATTAAAGTAATGAAGTAAAAACGAAATGTTTTAAAATTTAAGTTTTAAAGCAAAATTTAAAATGTCTAAAAATTTTCCAAAATTTTTTGAAACGAAGTCCTTGAAAAAACCTCTAAAAAAATTCCCAGAAAATTCTCAAAAATTCCTTAAAGAAGTTAAATTTAATGAAAGAAAATATTGTAAGTGTTGAAACTAAATAACGTTTGCATAATCCGAGTTCAGAAAACAAAACATTTATTTTACATATTTTAAAGAAATAACGTTCTGAAACAACATGTTTCATCTACACAATCAATCGACGCTTTCACCAGAGCATTACGCCAAAGACATATAGTTACAACTTCACACAATAATAAAACAAAAACACACTTTTGAAAAATAGACAATAATAATAAAAATAGTAATAATAAAATTCTTAACAATATTTTCTCGATTATGCAACATCCTCCCCCCTTTTTGAGTCAGTGGCAAACGACTCAAAAACATATGTTATCCTATTAAAAAGGTCTAGTACATTAGGCTTCTTAACAAGCCGTCCTGACGACGTAAATTTCTGTTTTATATGCTGTACGTCAGTCTGATCGTTTTTCTTATCGTCGTTAACGTTAGGCTCTTCAACTAAATAATTTTCACCTAGTTGTATCTCTAGTGGATAAATACGCTGAACGGGCCTTATGAAAATCCCATTCTGAGTTTTTAGTTTAACTGTTCGAACTTTGCCATCCCGACCAGGAATTTTCTCTATAATTTTACCCAAAGGCCAATACAAGCGTTTTTTGAAATCATCGCTTATTAAGACTATCTTCCCAATTTTAGGCAACCGGGTTACTTTATTTTGTGGTTGTTTCATTATTAATTGCCCCAAATATTCTTTTCGGAAACGGTTCCTTAAATCTTTAAGAAGTTTTGTGCGGTATTTAATTCTTCTCAAAAAATGCTGAGAGTCAATTTTATCTATATCTGCTACATTCGAAGTACAATTTTCAATTAAAAACATTGACGGAGTTAAAGGGATAGCATCTTCAGAGTTCTCCGAAATATATGTTAAAGGTCGAGAATTAATTACCGACTCACAGTCGCAAATTAAGGTTTCCAGTTCTTCATAAAATAAAACCGATTTTCCCAAAGAACGTCTTAAAAGTTCTTTAACCATGCAAACTAGCCGTTCCCACCAACCTCCCCACCAGGAGGCTGTTGGTGGATTGAATTTCCATACTATTCTCTTTATTTTTTCATACTATTCTCTTTATTTTCCATACTATTTTCTTTATTTCCATACTATTCTCTTTATTTATTATTTCTCTATTATGTCCCAGTTAAGTTTAGAGATTTCGTTATACGTTCCTCGGAAGTTAGTCCCATTGTCAGAATAAATAGTTCGTGGTCTGCCGCGTCTGGCTATGAATCGTCTTAAAGCCAAAAGAAAAGATTCTGTTGATAACGAAGTCACCAGTTCTAGATGGATTGCCCTGTACACAGCGCATGTGAAGAGTGCCATCCAAACCTTCTTACCGTCTTTCAAAAACAATGGGCCAGCTAAATCTACTCCCAAAATTTCAAAAGCCCTATAATCTCCTACGCGATCTTCAGGAAGGGGAGTCACTTCGCAAGACATCGGTTTCGCTTTATATCGTTGACATATTACACACCCTTTTAACACATTACGCACAGTTTTACGTTGTTTTAGTATCCAGAATCTTTCTCTTAAAATAGATTGAAGCATTTAAGTTCCAGCATGACAATGTTTCTTATGAACTGACTCAATTAACAATGTAGTAAAGATACATTTACTCGGTAACAAAATTGGTGTTAAAAATTCAGAATTGTCTTTACGTTCCAATATTCTAGTTTTAACTCTTATAATATTTTCATTATCAATGAATACATCAAGTGGATTAAGAGCTCCAATGTCAGGGAAATTTGAGCTTTGAACCAACCGAATCAAAACTTTTTCGTAATTTATGATTTCAGCAACAGTTAGTTTAGATTCTTTACACAAATTTGAATTCTTCCTACAGTTAGAAATAAAACGTAACACCCAACCGGTTACACGAATCATTTTCTCATAATCAGAAACTCTTTCTGCATACCAAGGAGTGGTATCCTCTGAAAAGTTAACATTAATAAGTTTTACCTTCCTCTTTTCCAAGTCAGCTTCGCTCGGCTGACAAACAATATTGGTAAGCCAAAATTCAGGGCTTTCTCTTAGCCAGAGTGGTCCCTTAAACCACTCCGAGGTAATCATTTGTTTAGCAGAGGAACCTCGAGATAACACATCTGCTGGGTTCATATTACCAGGCACATGCCTCCATGATTCAGGTTTTGTCAACTTAGTAATTTCTTTAACACGATTGCTTACAAAGTTTGACCAATTACCAGGATTTCTGATCCACCATAATGCGACTGTGGAATCACACCACAAAGTTACATTTATATCAAAATCATTAAGAGCTTTACAAACAGAATATAATAATCGGGATCCAATGCAACAGGACATTAATTCCAATCTAGGAATCGTCAAATTCTTAATAGGAGCTACTCTAGATTTTGCTCTTAAGAGAGTAATTTTTACACTGCATGAATCAACACTTCTCGCGAAAATACATCCTGCATAAGCATATTTGCAGGCATCGACAAATACATGCAATTCAACTGTTGCAAAGGTTCCAATGAATCGGGGTATTGCCACATTTTTCAACAAAAGTATATCAGATAACCACACAAAAAATTTACTTACAAAATCATGAGGCAATACCTCGTCCCAAGAAAATTTCAACTTCCATGTTTCTTGTAACAAAAGTTTTGGAAGCAAAGTTATTGGTGCAAGTATTCCAATTGGATCAAAAATTGATTGTACAATAGACAGAATCAGTCTCTTAGTTACCTTAGTATCACAAGTTATCATATTTACATTTATATTACACCTTAAAGTATCATTGTCTAAATTCCACAATATTCCTAAAAGAGGTGTGTCCCCAGAATGTTTTGTAGTATATTTGGAACCAACATTGCTCTCCCATCCCCTTAAATTAAATCTGCCTCTCGACATAAGACTTTTGGCCTTTTGAATTAAATCCTCTTGTTCCTCAATATTGTAAAAACCCGTAATACAATTATCTACATAGAACGAATTTTTTAATTTGTCAGCCACATCTAAAAAGTCAGATGGACAATTATTCAAGAGATATTTAATAGACGCACCTAGTAGATAAGGGCTGCAGGAAACCCCAAAAACTACTCTGCAGTGCCTATACACTATTTCTCCCTCATCACTTGGATAGAAAAATCGCAAGTAATCTCTATCCTTCGGAGAAATTCCTAACTGCAAGAATGCTTTCTCTATGTCTGCACTCAGACCAATAGGAAAATATCTCATTCTGTCTAAAATATCAGGGACTAATTCTGTTAAATTAGGTCCTTTCAATAAACACTGATTCAAAGATGGTTTTCCCTTTTCACAAGATGAAGCATCAAAAACGGGTCTTACCTTAGTGGTTTCACTATTCATCTTAATAACCGGTCTGTGTGGTAAAAAGTGGCATTTATTGTTTAATTCCTTTTCCGGAACCTTTTCTATAATATTTAAATTTTCCCACTCTCTAGACACTTCTTGATATTCCTTCAAAGAATTATTTTCTTTTGCCCTCTTAATCATTTTTTGATGACGTGTCAAAGCAATGCTTTTACTATCTGATAAACTAGTAGATTCGCATTTCCAGGGTAATTCTAATTCATATCTACCATCGGGCCGAATAGATGATTTATTCTGAAAATCAATCTCGTAGTCGCAATGAAGATTTTTCGTTTTACTATTTTCCGTCGGGTCGGAAATACCCAAAACTTCAAGCTCCCATAAAGATTTCAAAGAAGCATTATTTACATGTAAGGAAAGACTTATTAGGGCATTATCCCTGACAGTATCATTTTCTTTACCCATAACCGTCCAACCCAGTTTTGTTTTGACTGCAGTTAAACCAGAGGGTGGCTGGCGCTGCGATCACGAAAGCTGGAGGCAGTGTCTAAACATAGCTCCGAAATTTTTTAAATAACTGTTTCAGTAAATATTTTCAACTCTCTAAAAAAGTTTAATGCACCTTTCCTATGCAATGTCTCATTCATCAAATTGAAAAAGGAAACTTCGCTTCATCGAAACTTCAGGTGTTTTGTTAGCTGTTTACTATCAACACGAGAAATCCAAAAGAGGCCCTGACACGGAACATTCAGATAAGTAACATTCTGTTCTCTATACAATATATGTTTCTCTATCACTAGAGTGCAATTAAATTTTTTTATTTATTATTTTTCATAAGATTCTAGCATTATACAATAGTTAGTAATAGTAGCAAGTCATGTGGTTCTTTTCTTCGTAACTATTCCGTACAGACGCCACATTCCTTATCAGTAGTCCGTTCTTATCAGCAATTCACACCCTTCGGAGGCCCCCCTCTTCGTGCTTAGGAATTTCTTGAGAGGGAAAAAATGGGGATCTTTTGACCAACGATGAGTATAGATTGTGATTTTTGTAACTAAGATCCTCGACTTTTTTTTTTAGGTCTCAAACTTAGAATTATGAGCAAATATAAATACAGTGTGACGGAATTTGTTAAAGTTGTACTATAATAAATTACAATGGTTAAATTAATAAATTAATTTTATATTTAACTAATATTTAAGAAAAATAAACTGTGTAATTTATTTTTGCTGAAATGCTCTCACACTGTGTATGGATTTATGATTTTGTCAATTACTGTTTTTATGAAATATACATGAATTTTTTGGGAACGGTAATATTTAATGTTACTTTAGTTAAAATATTATGTACATCTCTGTGATGATATATGTCTTTTCTTGTTAGGTCTCAAGATAACGGCATACACATTACCATGTAGGAATTCATTCATTCATTCATTTATTATTTTTTTTTAACTTAGCTAAAGTTTGCTTCTTAAAGACACTAATTTTTGCAGATGAACTCCTTAACTACACTCATGGACACAATCGTATTTTAGGGTATTTTCTACTTCTTTTCCTTTTCTTTCTATAGGCCCTTTTTTCTTCCCCTCTATTATTTTTGGGCCATTTAATTTAAATTTTATTTTGTCCCATCTTTTCTTTCTGGCCTTTTGAACTCGTACAAAATGTACGAAGTTCCTTTTTACTCTCCTCAAATACGAAATTGCCCCTCTTTCTATATACCTTTCCTTCGCACCTATGCTTGATTTTTCGCCCATCGGTGCAGAAAGACTTAGCGGGTGCAAAACAAGACATCTGTCTACTTTGTCTGTCTGTCTGTCTGTCAGAGGGTAATTCTAGGTATTCGTCCAAGGTTCTTTTAATATACTAAGGTTAGGCCAGGAACGGAAAAAGCGTGCCATTGGTTGCTGGTAGTGACGTCACCCGGGAGACAAGACGCATCGGCCGACGCGTCTGCTACATGATTTTGGTAATGGAAAAAAATGTAAACTAAAGCAAAATGATCATTTTATATGTGGTAGATACACCAGAAATACCGGGTATATACTTTCCGATTAAGTATTTTGTTAAAGAAAATGTTTATTTTATGCACAGAATTCGTACGAATGCTGAAAATAATTGTAAACATTAAATTCTTTTCGTAAAGGAAAGCATTAGAAAATGAAAAACGATATTTAAGTTAATTAAGGGAAATAAATATTGTAAAACAAGGTATTTTTCAATATTTTTTCGTAGTATTGTTTGCACTAAATAAATCTTGTTGAACAGAACACATGATGGCATAACTGTTAAGACCATGGTAAAAACATAATCAAAAAGTATTATTCTATTTATTTTCATTGCTCATGCACTTTTTTTAATACAAATGAACTTTGACATTCCATGAGAAATATATGATCGTGATTTCAGTTTAAATTACATATCTCAAGCAAAAATATATATAAAAAGATTTGACTTAACAAATTCATATTCAAATACTATAAAATTCTACAAATTTCTTAATATCCGTCATTATACTTTTAAATAGTATACTTATCTCATTCTTTTTACAGTGAACAGTCACTTCATACTGATTCACTTCAGATTTTAGCAGAAGTGCGTATATTTTCAGTATAATCTAAAAGTACTCTTATAATCCCTTACACTCAACAAGATTTCTATATAACATTTATCCTGACGTGATTATTTGCTATAGTAAATAATCTTCGATATTGTCATCCTATTCTTCCTTCCATACATTAAAAATGGAACAATTAAAATACATTTTCTTACACATATACGCACAATTACAATAATAATAAACTTTCCCTACATCTTAGTTTCGGCCCACCAGCGGCCGAGCGGTAAAGTCGCTGAACACTGGTAGTTCGGTTCGAATCCCGCGAACGGGCTGGCTGCATGGGTGTTTTCGTGGTTTTCCTCATGCGTAACGTGTATACGAGCCAGTTTCCCTGAGAAAGTCCTCCACGAAGGCATCACACCTATTATGCAGATAGCCCTAGTGTGCTTTGCCATAATTAAATACACCACCACATCTTAATTTCAATTCAGCCTGTACACAAATTAAATATTTTTAATTACTAATGTATTTTTATCAGGTTATTTCTTAAAATACTTTTGTTATACTCGAAATATGTGTTCAATATTGAATTATTTTCCTTTCTCTTATAATTAAAAACAAGTTATATGGAATCAAAATTAAAACATATGCAGCAGTTAAATAACACTGAACCGAATATCTTACTTACTCTTTCGCTATTTGTATTCTGGCATTATACACAGATTTGTTTTCCTTCAGGTTCAAGCATGTGTAAGTTATATCAATTAAATTACATCACACATACCTGTATGCATCAGTTAAATAACACTGAAGGAAATATGTCACTCACTCATTCGATGTTTGCATCATAGTGTGGTCGAGAAATTGTTCTTTCCTCACGGTGAGGCATGTATCAGTTTACTTAGTTCGCAAAGCTTAACCCAGACGCTGCTTCAATACATAGAATTACGTTTGGGATGTAAAGAAAGTAACCAAAACATGTGAATGAAGTTGGATACGCGAATTTATTAACTAATCATTCAGGTACTCAGTATTGGTAAACATGACACTGAGTTTAAATATCTCACTACGATGTAAGTCTCATACACAAAATGAAGATTATGATAAAAAATGATTTAAAATGAGAAATTTTTCAATTTAAATGTAAAATAGCAGTAAAATGAAAAATAAATGTAAAATTACAAGTAGATAGAAAATGACAGTTCTGCATCAGGTGGATCAGTGGATCAGGGGGCGTGGTCAATGACATCACAGAGGGCGGGGCCAAAGGCAACGTCATCACACTAGGAGGCGTGGTTTCGAGTGGAGTTGAGTTGTTCGTAGACTACTGATTGAGTTGTAGACCTCCTGCTTTTCATTAAAAATTAGTTTTTTAAAATTGGCAACGGGGATTTTTTGAGATATATGCTCATGGCGTCCTCTAGGGACGAAAAAAGAAAATAATCTATTTAGGAATTGCTTATGGCGTCTTCTAGGGAATGAAAAAAGAAAATAATCTATTTTAGAAGTTTCTTTTTTTTTTAAATGTTCTATGATTCAAAATATAGGATTGAACCGTGAAACAAAATATCTCACCAGCTGAGTAGTTTGAAGATTTTAACCACTAAGCTGACGGGATACATTCAGATTTAGGTAAAAAAGCCTATATAAGAAAATGGAATTTGAATCAGCTCATCAATTGCAATTATGCCTGCTCCAGGAGAAGCCACCGTTGCGGTGTGTTTATACACTGTTTTATGCGTTATTTTATCATCCATCTATATTTTTACAGAATTTCCTAAAATTCCTATTGATTTTACGCTACGTCTTAACGACAGTGGGAACTTATCATTATCCATATGAAGAATAATTCAATAGGCTATGAATATGAATTTATCGTATCAGGATCCGGCTCATGTTGCAAGTTTTGGTGGTGTTGAAGCTTTGCATCGTGCTGCAGGAGGTAAAGTTTCCAGGAAAGAGATTCAAACATGGTTAGAGGGAATAGATGCGTACACGCTTCACAAGCCAATTCGCCGAAAATTTCCAACGAATAGAGTAATTGTGTATTCTATAGATCAACAATGGCAAGCTGATTTAGTGGATGTTTCACATTTACGTGATCATAATGATGGTTATCGATATATATTAACCTGTATTGACATATTATCCAAATATGCATGGGCTATTCCTCTGAAACAAAAGAGAGGAGAAGATATTGTGAAAGCGTTTCAAAAAATAATGAGTCAACGTAAACCAAAATTCCTTCAAACGGATCAGGGCACCGAATTTAAAAATAAAGTGTTTATAAAATTTTTAAAAAGAAATCAAGTTAAACTTTTCAGTACATTCAATACTACTAAAGCATCCGTGGTGGAAAGGTTTAATCGCACTTTGAAAACAAAAATGTGGAAATACTTTACGACTCGAAATACATATAAATATGTAGATGTCTTGGACAAATTAATAGAAAGTTATAATGCTACTTTTCATTCAAGTATAAAGCGAGCTCCCATAGAAGTCAATTCAGAAAATGAGAGTGATGTATGGTTTACCTTGTATAAAGATCATCCTTCTAACGTTTCTAAATGTATATTCGCTGTAGGAGATGTGGTACGTGTTTCCAAACTAAAGCTTACTTTCGAAAAAGGCTATGAAACCAATTGGACGGAAGAACTATTTGTGGTGACAGAGTGTGTTAAAAGACATCCAGCTGTGTATAGAATTAAAGATTTACTTGGAGACTCAGTAAAAGGAACGTTTTATGCACAAGAATTGCAGAAAGTGAGACTGAAAGAGGAATATCGCATTGAAAAAATTTTAAAGAAACGTATACATAAAAATCAGACAGAATACTTTGTAAAATATCGCGGTTATCCCGACAAATTCAATCAATGGATTCCAGCTTCTAATTTACTCTCGATATAAAGTGTGAGAAAATACTGTATCCGAATCATTTATGAAAATGAGTTTCTACGTAACACTTCCGAGCGATAGCTCTATGAATTATTTCCTCGAAAATAAAATTTCACATTTTATAACACGTTTACCTGTTCCCATTGAATTAAAAGGTATGTGGGAAGTTGGTTTGGTTGAATTGCTATATCCGCACACATGGCACAATGTGAATGCAGACAATAACTTAATTGGATTTGTTTTAGAGAAAGATGGTGAAATGTTAGGTCGTAGATTACCTCCAGGATGTTATGAAACAGTACCTGATATTTTAAAAGCTATTTATATTAAAGAACATCAAAACAAAATAATATTTAATTATAACCCAGTAACAAAACGAGTGAAAATCAAAGTGAAAAATAACGCTAAAGTGATTTTACATGATGGGTTAGCCCAAATGTTAGGTTTTGAACCTATGGAAATTACATCTACAGATGATAGTTCCGAAACTGTTGTAGAAAGTCCTTTTGCAGCCGACCCCTGTGCACATTATCGTGTATTAATGATATATACGGATATTGTAGAACCTCAAATCGTAGGAGATGTTTTAGCTCCTCTTCTTCGAATTGTAAGAGTAACTGGTAGCGATGGAGAAGTGGTGAGTGCACTATTTGATAGACTTCATTATTTACCTGTGAATCGGAAAATGATAGACACTTTGGAAATCGATATAAGAACGCATATGGGAGCATTTACGCCATTTGAACGAGGAAGGTCATACGTGAAACTTCATTTCCGTCAAAAATACTTGTCATAATGTATGTACCTTATCAGTGTTGTCAAAAATCTTTTGAAGATTATTATGTACAACAAACAGGACATGGATTGAATTATTATCAAGGTAATCTTTATCAGAGAGGATACGGATTAGGGGGTCTATTCAGATCCTTCTTTCGCGCTGCCGTACCTCTTATTAAATCAGGAGCCAAAGCAATTGGAAAACAAGTATGGCATAGTGGACTGAATTTGTTAAATGATGTATCACAAGGACAAGATGTAAAAGAGGCTGCTAAGCGTCGACTGAAAGAAGCCGGAAATATATTAACAGATAAAGCTGCTACTAAAGTGAAGAACATGATTGGTTCTGGACGAGTTAATAAAAAGCAGAAACGTAGGAAAAAGCGTACCATTTCTCACCGATCAAAGAAGGTGAAAGCACAGGATATTTTCTCTTAAAAAAAAAGTATGACTTCGTATATTCATCGAGACTCTCCCGTTTGCGTCAAATCTGAATTAGATTTATTTACCATTCCTCCTACGCAAACAGCTATAGAAAAAGGACAGTTTGTGGAATATCACCCTCTCGCAAATATACGAGATGGAGGACCTATCGAATTTAATATTTCTGGCAGTGGTGAAGACTATATTGATCTAGCTGCTTCTTATATACACGTGAAAGTTAAAGTAGTTAAGGCAGACGGATCCAATCTAACAGACAAAGAACCGGTTGCCCCTGTAAATTTATTTTTACATTCTCTCTTTTCGCAAGTAGATGTAAGTTTAAATGAAAGAAACATTTCATCTGCGACAAATACCTATCCTTATAGAGCCTTCATCGAAACATTATTGAATTATGGGGAAGATGCAAAGAAAAGTTTACTCACCTGCGAAGGATTTTTCCAAGACACTTCACCTAATAAAATAGATGTCTTAGCTCAAGATGCGGATGCTGGACTAAAAGCTCGCGGTGAACTTATAAAAAACAGTCAAAGTGTGGATTTGATAGGACAATTACATTGTGACATTTTTCAACAAAATCGACTCATGTTAAATTTAGTTGATGTGAAAATTAAAATGGTGCGTAGTAAATCTGCTTTCTGTCTAGTTTCTACTGAGAAAGATGCCGATTATAAAGTGATCTTGGATCATGCTTCTTTGTTTATCAGAAAAGTAAAAGTAAACCCTGGAGTCTCTCTCGGACATGTAAAAGCGTTGGAAAAAAGTTCTGCTAAATACCCTATAGATCGAGTATTATGCAAAACATATTCAGTATCTAAGGGAAGTTGGTCTTTTATGCAAGATAATGTATTTTTAGGATTGATGCCCAAGCGAGTCATTATTACTTGTGTAGAAAATGCTGCAATGAATGTACAATATTCAATGAATCCTTTTCTGTTTGCCCATCATCATGTCAACTTTATATCGATTTATGTAGATGGACAACCCGTTCCATGTAAACCAATGGACCTTGATTTCGAATCTAATCATTATGTGCGTGCTTACCACAGTTTATTTTCTGGATTTAATCGCGACAAAGGCATCTATTTATCTCGAGAAGAATTTGCGAAAGGACATGTGTTATATGCTTTCGATTTAACTCCAGATATGTGTGATGGATCTCATTTTAACTTACAGCATCAAGGCAATTTGCGAGTAGAAATTAAATTTGCTAAAGCTCTCTCTGTGACTCTCTCGGTGCTAGTCTATGCAGAATTTCAAAACGTGATTGAAATAACAAAATCTCGCCATGTACTATGCGATTTTGCTAATTAAGCAATGGACAGCCTTGAAATAAACAGAGCACTCTCTCAGAATGCAAAGACACGAAAAGTATTTCTGGGAGTTTTTGCAAGTGATCGACTCCCTATCGAGATCAAGAAATATCCAAGTTGCTTTATAGCTAATGTAGATCGTGCATCTGAATCCGGTAGTCACTGGTTAGCCTTTTACATTTCATCTCCACAGCATTTAGAATTTTTCGATTCCTATGGACATGACCCATCCTATTTTCCTGGACCGATAGCCAAGTATGCAGAACGATTTCCACAGATGGACTTTAATTCGTTGACTCTCCAAACTAATGTAACAGCAGTATGTGGTCAATATTGCATATACTATTTACATTGTAAATGTCGTGGACAATCTCTCAATGATATATTGTTATCTTTCATACCTCAAGATATATCTAATGATATTAAAGTATATAATTTTGTAATCAAGAAATTTCATGTAAGATCTTCTTTCTATCAATAAATACATTTAAACTTTATACATTATGTGTCTTGTCTCATTTAATATGGAATTTCCAAAGCTACAACATCCTTTCACAATGGTGATTTCGGGACCCACTGGATGTGGGAAAACCTATTTTGTACGAGAACTGTTAAAGTATAAAGAGGAAATGTTTTCAACGATTCCCGATAAAGTAGTATGGTGTTATGGAATTTACCAACCTCTGTATAATGATATACCGAATGTTACTTTTGTCGAAGGTTTACCAATTAAATATCAAGAATATTTAGGTTCCAACACATTATTCATCATAGACGATTTGATGAGCGAATGTGGGAATGATAAACGTCTGACTAACTTATTTACAAAAGGAAGTCATCATTTAAATTTAAGCGTTATTTTTATCACACAAAACTTTTTTCACAAGGGAAAAAAAATGCGTGAAGTGACTTTAAATGCACACTATTTGATTTCGTGTAAAAAGAGAAGAGATGTCAGTCAAATCGTACATTTAGGAAAACAGCTCTTTCCGCGTCATTTAAAGTTTTTTCAAGAAGTATATGAAGATGCAACCAAGAAACCTTTTTCTTATTTATTCATTGATCTGCGCAGTGAAACTCTGGAAGAATTACGTTTACGCACCCAAATTTTACCTAACCAAGTACAGTATGTTTATCAAATGAAACATTACTAAAAAATAATAAAAACAACAGCTTTATAAAATGCATCATCATTTTATAAAATGACGCTGGTCAAGAAACATCTAAGACAGTTACAGCTGTTAAACATTTGTCCGTTAAAGTTACGGAAACAGCTATTAAAGAAAATTAATATCAATTGCATAAAAGCTATATGCGAATGTAGTTTAAACATACTCAAAGGAAACGTTCCATTGTCAGAGCAACAAAAGAAGTCTCTCTGTAAGCATAAAACAACTTTACGAAAATTAGGAAATCGTAAGATTTCTCTTGTGAAGAAACGAAAATTAATTTTACAAAAAGGAGGTTTTCTAAACGTTTTGATTCCTGCTGCTCTCAGTGTTCTTACAGGACTAATCAATGGAGTTCATTAAGAAATATGTGTTAGTTCCAGAAGAGATGATGACAAAGCATACCATTTCTGATAAACAGTTAAGTGAATTGGATAAAGCCATGATGCATATTTTAAACAGTTCAGATGACGATCGTGAGAAATTAGTGCGTTATTATGAACTTTTACAAAAGAAATTTAACTTAAAGGAATACAATTCACCCTTTAAACCTCCTAAAGACGACTCACAAAATTCTTTAGACGATTCAGCTGAGATGAAGAAAGTGAAAGAGGAAGAAGAAGCCCCCTCATCTGTGACAGACGGCGACAAACAGATGACTGTAACTGATTATTCTACTGTTATCTTAGACAGTGTACCTTTACGAATGAGAAGAAAAGCACAAAATGCATTAGCTATTTTAAAGCGACATCCTGATATTCTTAAGTGGAATGATAAAGGCGAGGTACTTTATCATAAGGAAAAAATTAAGCATTCAAATATTATAGACTTATTCAATATCATTTTTACAACCAAAAAGAAAAAGATTAATATTCCTGCTAAAAACGAATTTTTAAAAGCCTTGACTGAAATCAACATGCCAATGGACTATATCAAAAATGAAAATTTACAGAATCATGATGTTAATATGAAAAAAAAAGTATTGCATGTTAAATCTGTAAAACATATACGTTCTCCACGAAAATGGGAACCTTATTAAATGAATAAAATTATTATTTTTACATATATACTCTTTCTTCTCTCTACAATCAATATTTGTTTTACATCGTTTTTAAATGTTATGAAAAACATTCATTTCACCAAGAAGCTTTTACCTTTCAATACATTTATTTTCAAAGAATAAATTTCTGTATTATACATAAAATATACTTGGAATTTTCTTTCATTAGTTAATATCAAATTAACATCAATATCCATTTACTGACATTTGATATACACGTTTGCTTTAAAATTAAAACTAAAATTTCAATATATTTCTATTAAAAACATAAGGAAAAAAAATAGTCATAACATCAACCAAACACAGAAATTTAAATAGAATAGCTGTACTTATATTAATGCATTTTTATAATCTTCATAACATTTCGATTCAAAAAACCTATTACAAAATAAATGAACAATTTTTTTCTGTCTTAAAGAATCTCTTATATTTTTAAAATTAATACATAAAAATATATCTTCACCAATATAATTCATCAACACTTACCGTAATACATTCTTGTCTTGTCTTGTTTGGGAAGGACAGTCTATAAGGCGTCATTATATTATTGCGTTATCATGGTAAGATAGGTTAATGGAAAACTCTGATAATCACTGAAAACTTATTTGAAAGAGTTGTTATTCTTAAGTTTGACATTACTTATACATACATGCATAAGGGTAATCTTAAAAGCATCATCCACTTATCATGATAGAGTAATGGAAAATTTCTAAAACTCTGATAATCATATGTGAAAGAATGTATTATCTTAAGGTTGTTGTTGCTATTCCAAGTTTGACAATACATACAGAAGTGAAGGAAGATCCTTGATAAGCGCTGTAGACTTCACGTTATGATAAGGGTTAATGGAAGTTGAAATCGTATTCGAAAGAAAGGGTTATCATAATGTTGTTGTTGTCCTGGTTCAGATTATACAAATCTGAAATGTTTCGAGAACATTCTTTAATCCCTATAAAAGGTGTTTCAGAAATGGAAAAAGTCAGTTCTGTTCTAAACCTTGAAAAGAGCAAGTCTTCCTGATTTGATTCACAGAGCTTAATATTTTTTTGCGATGGCTTTTGAACAAGATCACCAATCTGTTTCTTCCAACGTAAGTATTAGAACTGTTATATATTATTTTAATTATTATTTTTTTTTCAGACTAGATGAACTTTTTAAAATGAATTATAATCAATCTATTTTTTAATGCATGATTTATATGTTTGCTTCAAGTATGATTTGAATTAAATAGCCTGCTTTTTACACAGTTTAGAGTTCAAAAAAAATTTTTTTAAAGCATTTGTAAGAGTCTGAAGGAAATCAGTCGAGTTTGTATATCGTTGCATGATATTTTTAATGCATGAATGAACTATTTTTTATGAGAAGATGCTTTTATTTTGAATCTTTATTTTAAAAGTATATTTATTATAAGATAATGAATGAAGTATCAAATACTTTTAAACAGCAGTCATCATTTTTGAATATTCTAAAAAAATATTTTTTATTAACACAGTTTTTTCTCTTTTTTTTTCTTAGTTTATCGACTTTGGATTTCAGGAGGAGGAATTCAACTCTCTAACTTCTGAAAGAATGGAACCTCAACCAAGTACAAGAGAGGTAACATTTTTTTTTTTTCTTTTTAATAGTGACTTGCAGATATAGTTATTTATTCAATGGTTCTCTTTCCCTTCAGTCGTTGTTGTACAATGTGTGATTATTAGGAAAAAAAGTAGTGAGAGAGAGATTTTTAAACTAAACTAAAATTCTTTAAACGTAAAGAGTTAATACTAAACGATTTCTAAAATGATTTATGTAATTAAATTTTTTTTTGTGAGGGATAATTAAAAATGCGTAATTTTATAATGAGGAAAGCATGCATATTGAAAGCCGCTTTTCTATCTTTCACAGGTTTGCGACATATGTGGTAAAAGTTTTAGCAATAAAAGTAATTTAGTTCGTCATTCGAAAACACATGAGGGAAAAATCTTTCACTGTGAAGAATGTCAGGCTCAGTTTACGAGAGCAGATAGTTTACGAAGACACATACAAAATATTCATGTTAAAAAAAATACCTTTTCATGTGAAAAATGCAACGACGTGTTTAGCAGAAAACATGATCTAATGAAACATAACCGTACTCAACATGGTACTGTTCAAAGTATTAAAAGGAAAAGTAATAACCCCCATCCATTAAACAAGCGAATGAAGCGTCGGCCTTAAACGTCTTCAGTTCTTTTACAATTATCGCCACCAAAGAAATTAATCAAGATCTAGAAATATTTTTAAATAATATCAAATTAAATATTATGTCGAAACTCGAGGAAGAAATCAATGGGAAAAAGGCTTTAAAATGGTACATTATAGTAACAGCACAGTTCTCTAGAATAGGACATGATGGGGACGAAGAGGTTATTAAACCACATTTTAGATCTACCTGCCTCACAAGTTTAACAATAGAGAATGTTGAAGAACAATTGAATGAACAATTGAATTGAATTTTTATCTATAACAAGATAAAAAAATCGTTTGAAGAATTTTTACAAAATGGCTCGGGATGGACATTAGATAAAATTGAAAAATTAGAACTCTGCACAGCTCGATATCATCCCTTAGCCGCTAGTAGTTATATACCGCTTCCCAAAGAACTTGCCATGAAAAAAGCCATTTTAAACATTCAAAATGAGGATCAAAAATGTTTAGTGTGGTGCTTACTTGCACACAAATATGATCTTTCTAGAGAAAATAAACCAGAACGAGTAAATCATTATAAACCCTATGAACATGAAATAAAATTAGGAAATATTGAATGCCCTGTTCCTATTACAAAAATACCATCTATTGAAAAACTAAATAATCTTAGAATAAATGTATTTGGATATGAAGAAAAAGAAGTCTTTCCCCTCTACATTTCAAACAGAAAAGAAACTGATTGTATTAATTTACTTTTAATCAGTGATGACACTACTCAACATTATTGCTTAATAAGAAATATGTCCCGGTTATTAGGTAACCTCACAAAACATGATGGAAATATGTTCTATTGCATGAGGTGTTTGTATAGATTCACCCGTGAAAACCTGTTAGAAGAACATGCAAAATACTGTCAACATCAAAACATACAGAGAATTAAAATGCCCTCGGAAGAAGAAAAAATATTAGAATATACTAATTATCAATATGAAGAGTCTATTCCGTACATTATTTATGCTGATTTTGAAGCTTTAATTGAAAACATAGACACTTGTACACCTGATGTAGCTACTGCGTCTTTTACAGAAAAAATACATCATCATAAAGCTTGCGGATATGCTTACATAATTGTAGGACCTGATGGGAAAAGCGTTAAACCTGTAACAGTATATAGAGGTCCAAATGCAGTAGACCATTTTATACAAAATATTTTACGTGAAGAAGAGGAAATAGCTGAAAAATTATATAGTATTGTACCTCTTTCCATGACATCTCAAGATGAACAAAATTTTAAAAATGCAACTCATTGCTACTTATGCAAAAAACATTTGAATAATGATCGTGTAAAAGATCACGATCATCTTACGGGAAAGTATAGAGGAGCTCTGCACAATAAGTGCAATTTGAAATTTAAACTTCAAAAGAAAATTCCTGTCGTATTTCATAATTTAAAACACTATGATGCACATTTAATCATGCAAGGCATCGGCAAAATTCAAAACAGGGAGTTTTATGTTATACCTAATAATATGGAAAAATATATTTCTTTCAGTATTAAAAGAAAATGGAATAATCTAAGAATATCTTTAATTTTTATTGATAGTTTACAGTTTATGAACGCGTCTTTGGAAAAACTTGTATCTAACTTGCCTGAAGAAAAATTTAGGATTTTAAAAGAAAATTTTCCCAATGATCAAAACATAAAATTATTATTACGGAAGGGAATATATCCATATGAATACATCAACTCTTTTGATAAATTTAAAGATACTCAGTTACCATCCATAGAGAACTTTCGAAGTACTTTAACTGGTGAAAGTATATCTTCGGATGATTACATTCATGCTCAAACTGTTTGGCAAGCTTTTCATATTCAAAATTTAGGTGAATATCATGATTTATACGTAAAAAGTGATGTTTTACAATTAGCAGATGTGTTTGAAAATTTTAGACAGCTTTGTAAAACTTACTATAGTTTAGATTGTGCACATTTGATGACTGCACCTGGATTAGCTTGGCAAGCCTGCTTAAAAATGACTGATCAAGCTTTGGAATTATTAACGGATGTTAATATGCATTTATTTATAGAGCAGGGCATTCGTGGAGGTGTGTCCATGATTACCCAGCGTAAGTCTGTAGCAAATAATAAATATCTGAAAAATTTTGATTCAACTAAAGAAAGTAAATATATCTTATACCTTGATGCAAACAATCTCTACGGGTGGGCTATGAGTCAACCCTTACCCTATGGAAGTTTTCAGTGGGTTGAACCTAATAAGAATGTCATAGAACAGATTTTGACTTTATCAGAAGACAGTTTGGATGGATACATCTTGGAAGTAGACCTCGAATATCCCAAAGAACTTCATAATGCTCATAACGATTATCCCTTAGCTCCAGAAAAAATGAAAATAATAGCTAATCATCTTTCACTTTATGCAGTCAGTGTACTGAAAAATAATAAATTTATCTCGAATACTAAATTAGTTCCTAATTTAAATCCTAAATTTAATTATGTCATCTATCATAAAAATTTACAGTTATATCTCTCTTTAGGTATGAAATTAATGCATGTTCACAAAATTATAAAATTTAAACAAAAAGCTTGGTTACAACCTTATATACAGTTTAATACAGATCAACGTAAAAATGCACAGACAGGATATGAGAAAGATTTTTTTAAACTAATGAACAATAGTGTGTACGGTAAAACTATGGAAAACGTGAGGAAACATGTTGATGTCCAATTAGTCAATACAGAAAAAAGAGCGAAAAAATTGGTAGCTGCACCAACCTTTCATAATTTCAGAATTTTTGATAACGATTTGGTTGGAGTACAAAGGTTGAAAAACTATGTTAGTTTAAACAGGCCCATATATGTAGGATTTGTCATACTAGAACTTAGTAAATATCATATGTACAATTTTCATTATAATCATATCAAAAAACAATATGGAGAAAGAGCCAAGCTACTTTTTACTACAGAAGATGTATATCGAGATATGAGTTTTCATACGCATCTGTACGATATGTCAGATTATCCGAAGACTCATGCTTTATACAATATCAATAATAAAAAGAAAATTGGATGCTTCAAAGATGAAATGAATTCCGAACCAATACTGGAGTTTATAGGACTGAGGGCGAAAATGTACTCTCTACTGATGGATGAAAGTGAGAAGAAAACCGCGAAAGGAGTTAAACAAAGTGTTATTAAAAGGAAACTTAAACATAAAAATTATAGAGATTGTTTAGAGAAATCTATCTTCAGAGAATTACAATATAATATTCAGAGTAAGAACCATCATCTTTTTACCATGGCTATAAATAAAATCGCACTTTCAGCTTTTGATGATAAAAGATATATTTTAAAAGATGGAGTACACTCCTTAGCCTATGGGCATATCAATATAAATAATGTTTAATGGAAAACAAAATGGATTATTTTTAATGTGGTCAATGACTTCACAGTGGAGTTATGGGAAGGGGCTGGCACCTGGGTATTCAAAAAAACCCCATGACTGTGAAACTGTGAAGAGAGACCCTCAGGTGTCAGAAAGCTGAGGCTTTCGATAAAAGCCCATGTGTGTGTGTGTGAAATTTTAATGAGTATTATGTTATTCTTTCCAATATTTTAACAGTTATTTCTTTCCAGAAAAGCAGATATTTTGTTTCAGGGTTCAATCCTATATTTTGAATCATAGAACATTTTTTTAATAAAAGAAACTTCTAAAATAGATTATTTTCTTTTTTCATCCCTAGAGGACGCCATAAGCAATTCCTAAATACATTATTTTCTTTTTTCGTCCCTAGAGGACGCCATGACTCCGTTGCCAAATTAAAAAAAACTAACTTTAAATGAAAAGCAGGAGGTCTACAACTCAATCAGTAGTCTACGAACAACTCAATTCCACTCGAAACCACGCCTCCTAGTGTGATGACGTTGCCTTTGGCCCCGCCCTCTGTGATGTCATTGACCACGCCCCCTGATCCACTGATCCACCTGCCGCAGAACTGTCATTTTCATGCTACTGATGTGTATATAAAAATAAATGATTTAAAATATACTCTTTAACTATTTATATTTACTGTCAATAATTACTAACAAGTATATACACATAATTAATTATTTTAAATTAGTATGATAAATATATACAATCACTGCTGAATCGTGCGCTATGCTTCTGGAATTTCTGAATTAAATCTTTGAAACTAACAAATTTACCTTTGACAATTAATCAATTTATCAATGGTTTCTATTAATGTATTTGGATATTCCGATGAATGCAAGTAAAGTAAGTCCATTCAATCGAGATTCAGATGCTATATTTCTGAATTATGACTTTGACAATTTACAGCTAGGAAAAAAAAAGCTTCTTTTGGCTAGGACAAAGCTTTCTCAGAAGCTGCCTTGATATTCGAGGTATATTTTCTTCTCATCTGCCTTTCTTTTCGCAACGAATATATATTCTGAGATTTTATTATAATTCACCTTTATGCAGAATTTTGGAAGAATACTGTTTTTACTTTTAAACGATCTTTTAGTTTATTGCCAAAATCATCGCAGAGTTTGAACATCTCTTCCCTTTTAAATACAGTACTTCATTTATGCAAAGATATACAAAGACTCAGACTTCGTAAATATCTTGCGATTATTTCCTTTAAAAATTCTTTTTTTAAATCTAAAAAATTTTTGCTTTTCTACATTTCGGAAGAGGCCAACGCCTAGTCGGCACCACATTATGGAACCCCTTTGGAAGGGGGTAATGAAGATTGATGATTTCGCGCAAACAGGAATGTTTTTGACAACCGCGCAAGCAGAAATCGCTCAAACAGGAAGACACCCACTTACGCACATTTAAGAAGAAGAAGAAGATTTGGGCATTCCCCGTATCGAGAACTCAATCTCATTCCGGGTCCACTCCCCCTTTGGGCACATCGTGGTGGTTCAACCTCCACTATTACCCTCCAGGAGAGCAGCGCACCACCTGGGGAAGTACCCCAGGCAGCACCGGTCGTCTAATGCTCCTACCAGTCGCTTGGGCGAGCCCGTCGCAGCGGGACATTACCCAGCGACCCCGGGGGTCTCCCCCCGGGTTACTAGTATCACGCCGCGCTAGGACGTGCCAGACTCCGAGGCCGGCCAATAAGTGACCTTTCCCAGAGTCTTCAGAACCACCAAGTTCATAAATTTTATACCCCCGTGGCCGAGACTGCCTAGGTACAGATCCTAGCTAGTAGCTTTGCAGAGGGGTCCCCATTTAAGAACACAAATTGTCCTTCCTGCGAGGATAACTAACTGTAAGCATCGATAACAGTACACTAGATACAATGGCATGGCGAGAAATTTAGGCGTTCCTAAATAAATTCCCTGAATTTATTGGTTTTCTTAAAGGGAAACGTTTCCGCATGTGAGTGAGGGAAATTTACTTGAACGTCTCATGTTCTCATGAGTTCGTATTTCTAGGGAAATAGAGTTTTGCAAGGTCTGCTTATTATTAAACTGAAACGTTAGGAATTCTAAAATTTTTTCCCTCTAAATTGTGGTTCAGTTTTATAAAAAGAAGTACCGGAGCTCATCTTATTTAGGGCTCCGGTGCGCTCCGGTTAAAATTGTAATTTATCTTAAAAATTGAGAAGCACCGGAGTCGGGCTCCAGCACAATTTAAGCACTGGTTACATTACAGCTCGGTATAACATACAGCCTCGCTCAGTGGCGTAGCAAGCATAACTGGCGCCCAGGACAAAATACCTTTTGGGCGCCCCCCTCACACACACACACACACACACACACAAAAAAAAAAAAAAAAAAAAAAAAAAAAAAAACTTTCAGTAATATAATGTATAGAATATATTCGTAATAAGAAAATAATGCAAATAATAATAAAATGCTGAATCTGCCATAAAATACTCAAAAATATATTAAGAATAGTCACTACCTAACTAAACTAGCCTTTGGATTCGGAAATGCATCTGTGTCGGAGGAAAAATCAGATATACGATGATCTAGAATTAGTTAAAAAGGTGTTATTTATTTTACATATTTATATAAGTATTTTTAAACGTACAGTTTTTAAACAATTAAAAGTTTTAATATACATTATAGATAAATAGATATGTGGCAACTTGCCTACTACAACTTAACTCTGCCAGTCTAGTAACCCATAGCAACCAAAAACAAAATAATATTTATTCTATTCAATTGTTGTAATTATTTAACGATCTGTCTCGAAAAATTGTACTACCATAATTGGTGACACGTATTTATTACGAATTGCAACCTTCAATGTTGCACGAATATGGAGTTTATATGTCAAAATTCTGAGCAGCAGTAAGTTATCCAGTGTGATGAGATGCAAACAAGACATTTCACCTGTCATTTCAAGCGTTGTGTTGCATTCCGGGAAGTCAACATATTTCTGTCATAATTTTAGCGGATATATGTATCGTCTACTGTATTTGAGCCGCCGATTTCTCTGATTTCAAGTACCAAGAAACTGTGCCACTATATACATATTGATTATTTTTCTATACATATTATTATTATGCATGTTTGATTGATCTAAAGTGGTTGACAACGATGCTGCTTCACAATTTTCGCGAGTGGCAAGCCAACGCCTTTTTGTCGCCGAGACCCATCGTTATGGTTCATTCAATTGGATGCGCAGTTGAGTCACATTACTGCCGACGAAACTCAATTTTATACAGCGATCGCCGCATTAAAATCAGCGGTACTGCAATCAGCTCGTGAAATAATTTTGAATTCGCCGGCGACGGACAAATACAAATCTTTAAAAAAAATTAATTTCTGTTTATGAAGAATCCGAGACAGAATCAAGCAGTTGTTGCACGATTTACGGTTGGGTGATATGAGGCCTTCTCAATCGTTGTCTAAAATGTAAAATGTCTAGCCGCCGGTAACCTAACGGTGTGTGTGTGGTGTATTTAATTATGGCAAAGCACACTAGGGCTGTTTGCCTAAGGGGAGGGATGCCTTCGTGGAGAACTTTCTAAGAGAAACTGGCTCGTATACACGTTACACATGGGGAAAACCACGAAAACACCCATGCAGCCAGCCCGTTCGCGGGATTCGAACCTCGGACCGAACTACCAGTGTTCAGCGACTTTACCGCTCGGCCGCTGGTGGTAACCTAACGGATAACATTCTTAAAACAATATTGATGAATAGACTCCCATCTAACATGCAAACCATTTTAGCAGCCAGTAGGAAGCCACTTAAACATGTTCCCGAAATCGCTGATAAAATTCACGAGCTGGCTATTCCAGAGCAAATACACGCACTTCAGGTTCCTGCTATTGTTGCCTTACAGGCTCAAATTGATGATTTGTCCAAACAGGTTGCTCAGTTAGTAGCCATCAAGCTGAACCTTTTCAGCGCAACCGCTCCACATCACGTGGTCGAAATACACGTCGTAGCCCACTGAGAAAAGGTTATGAAAGCCGGGTATTCATAACCCGGGTATTTGTTTTTACCAACACAAATTTGGAAACAAGGCAAACAAATGCCGCCCACCGTGTCGTTATAACGACTATGGAAATGAGGAAGGCCATTGCTCGAAGTTGAAAACGACAGCGGCATGAATTTTGCACGCCTTTTCTTCATCGAAAAGAATTCAGGCTTAAGGTTTCTTGTAGACACCGGGGCTGATGTTTCTGTCATTCCACCACATTTTCACGACCAAAAGCGCCTTACCAAGTTATAACTTTATGTAGCAAATGTAACTCCTATTCAAGCTTTTGATGAACGCCTGATATCTGTTGATTTAGAATTGCGCCGCAACATCCAATGGCCATTCATTATTGCTACTGTTTCAAGTCCTATTAGTGGCGCTGACTTTTTTCAAAAATTTTCTTAGCTTGTCGATCTTAAGAATCGCCATTTGATAGATTCCACAACCAACTTAACTTATCCGGGAGTATTCGCAATAGTCAAGTTTTGAGCATTAAACTGATTTCGGGTAGCTCCCCATGGCATCAACTCCTCAGAGAATTCCCTACAAACACGCGCGCAGTTATAGGTATTTTCGAACCCAAGCTCGATGTACTACATTATATTGAAACTACCGAACCTCCAATTGCAGCTAAACCAAGACGCTTACCTCCGGACAAGCTTAAAGCCGCCAAAGAGAAATTTCAATACATGATGGAACAGGGAATTTGCCGTCCTTCGAAACGTTCATGGGCCAATCCGCTCCATCTAATTCGGAAACGAAATGTTAACTGGCACCCCGTGTGGCCATTATCGTCGGTTAAATGCAGCTACAATTCCTGATCGTTACCCAGTCTCTCACATTCAAGACTGTATGCAAGTTTCAGAGGGAAAAGCAATTTTTACAACCCTTGATCTTGAGTGGGCGTATCACCAACTGCCCGTTAACCCAGCTGATATTCCAAAAACTGCGGTTATTACGCCTTTTGGACATTTGAGTTTCCGGTCATGACTTTCGGCTTATGCAATGCTGCTCAAACGTTCCAACGCTTCATGAATCAGGTGTTTATCGGCCTCGACTTTTGTGTACCTTATTTTTATGATGTCTTAATCGCCTCCTCTTCAGAGCAAGAACATCTACCACATTTGAGAACAGTTTTTAAACGTTTTCAAAGGTACAGTGTCAGTCTTAATCCTTCCAAATGCGCTTTTGGCCAACCAAGAGTATCCTTTCTTGGTCATGAAATTTCCGCTGATGGCGTTCGACCCCTTCCAGATAGAGTCCGTGATATACACGTACCATCTTCAGTGAAGGACTTAAGAATCTTGATATGTTCAATTTTTATCAACGTTTCTTACCTCATGCAACGACCATACAAGCTGCTCTAAATTCTTTTTTGGTTGGAAGCAAGAAAAACGATAAACGTGTTATAACCTGGACCACAGAATCTCGCGAAGCGTTTCAAAAATGCAAAAACGATTTAATTTCGGCAACAAATTTTCAGTATCCTTCCGCATCTAAACTATTATTACTCTACGTTTTTAAGGTATTTCTCCCGCTTTCCTAGCATGCCTTCGTGGTGTAGCGGTTCTGCACGCTGGCCCAGTACTCTAGAGGTCCACGGTTCGATTCCCGGCGAAGGCGTTGCATATTTTTCATATCTTCGACTTCCCAAAAATAACCTAATGTCTCTACACGTTGACGCATCAACAACAGCTATAGGAGCAGTTTTACAACTGAAAGATCAAGAATTATGGAGACTACTTTCATATTTTTCTAAAAAACTTTCTTGTCCCCTCGTTGATTATAAATATGTGAAAATTTATTTTAATTTGCTGAATGAACGTTCACAGCTAGCATTTGATAATGAAATAGTAAGTACTATTTAAAGTGCGACTCTTAGGTTTGGAAAAACATTTTCTCTATAGATCTGTAGTGGAGTTTTAGGTTCCGTTTCTTTTCTATTGCGGAGTAACGTCATGCAGTCACATTCACTGCTCAAAACAATTAGGATATATTGTGGGTTCGGTATGAAATAACCATATAATCGATAACCTTTTTGAACAAAAGGAAATAGAAGAGATTATAAAGAGAAATTATAACGTTTACAAAGTTGGGAATATGCAAATTTAGTCTGTGACGTCGAAAACTATGCGTTTAAGATAAGGAGTGAAAAGCGACCTGCAGCATTCCTTTTATAGTAGGAGATTAAAAACAATTGACAAGAGTTGACTGTTTATAGCAGTCAGCAAGATGACTTAGTTGAATCGGTAGACTTGGAAGGCCATCAGTCGTTTACAGGAGAGTCAAACGCAATCCATTGTAGCGGAAGCGTTAGGATTTTCACAAAATGTCATTTCCAGATTATGAAATCGGATTTTGGAAATTGGATATGTTTGAGAAATTCGGAACAAAGTCGTGTTATCGTTTTAAAATAAAAAGGAGATATACGTGCATTTCGTTTAAAAAAATAAAAATATATCTCTACTTTGGAGAAATAAAATGGTCAGAAAGAACGTTTTGGTTGATGTACTGCAAACATTTTATTACACATTTTATCAGACAAATCAAGAAAATAAATATTTAATTATATTACAATAGTTATTAATTTTAAATATATTTTTCAGAAATCGATCAAAATAAAAACTGAAATTTTCCGGAAAAACTTGTTTGGAGACCATTTGGCGCCCCTGTACGAGCGGCGCCCGGGGCATCATGCACCCCATTGCCCCCCCCCCGTCGCTACGCCATTGGCCTCGCTCTGTCCATGTGCAGAACGATCTGTATTCGCTCGAAAAACTTCAAAGAATTGCAAAAACTTGGTGTCTATGTACACATCCATCTATTTTCACTAAAACAAATCAGAGAATTGCACAAACTTGGCATTGCCCACTGTTTTGGCTTTGTCCACGTGCAAGTCGATCTATTCTTACTTAGAAAGAAAATTAGAGAATTGCACAAACTCGGCATTGCGCACTACATTGGCTTTGCCCATGTACACATCGATCTATTTTCACTGAAAAACATCAGAGAATTGTACAAACTCGGCTTCACGCACAACCGCGGCATTGCGCACTACATTGGCTTTGCCCATGTACACATGGATCTATTTTCACTTAAAAAAACATCATAGAATTGCACAAACTCGTCATTGCGCACTGCATTGGCTTTGCCCATGTACACATCGATCTATTTTCACTTAAAAAAGTCAGAGAATTGCACAACCTCAGCTTTTCCAATCTTCTATGACTGAGCCAAAAAGAAATACAAAATATTAAAAATAAGCAGCTTTAAAACGAAGCATACAAGAAAAAATTTTTCCTCTTTAGGAAAAATGTAGTCTTTTTGAGGGGTTTTATATATGTATATTGAATTTATCTCAGGGGGAAACACTTTTGGACCCCCTCGTCTTTAAATAAACTTAATAACGTTTTATACGCCGTTTTCGTAATACCCACAGGGGGAAAAAACACTCGATTAAAAAAAGAACCACCACATAAGAACAACCGCAACAGAATTAACTGCTCAAATTAACATGTAAAAATTTGAAAAAAAAAAAAAAAAAAAAAAAAAAGAAAGAAAGAAAGAAGGAAAGAAAGAAAGCTTTTAGATTTTACATTACGGTTTTTTTAACGTTTTGTGTATTACCTTTCTTTATCAAATATCTTTACTCTTAAACCATAAAATTCAGTTTGACAGCAATATCGCAAAATAATTTTAAAATGAGCATAGCTTTAAATTTCCGATACACAGTTTTGCGCTCTGCACATAATTTTTTTTTTTTTTTTTTTTTTTTTTTTTTTTTTTACCGTACCGTGTTGCCGTTGCTCGCTTTGAAATCTTTGAATTTGTTAATCAAAAATTCGTTCAAGTTTTATAAAATATGAATCAGATAATAAAAAAAATTGTAAATTCCAAGTTTGAGCTTCCAGATGCCCATATTAGGTTGGAAACGTACGTTATTCAAAATTTGATGGCTCTAGGTACCGTTGTTTTATCACAATGAGAGAAACATTTATGCAGATTTTTCAACATTTAATTTCTTTAAATATAACACAGGGCGATAACATTTAGTGACAACAGAATAACAACACAGCTTCAAAACATCGGATTAGCCATGTTGGCGCGTTTATTGCCCATTGAAAAACAATCGCCAAGCAGTGGACTAAGCCGCATTTCAACCATTTGGCCTACCCACAGTCATAAGACAAGAACTACAGGAATTTACTTACAGATTTATATCAAATGACTATTTCTACAACCAGTGACTCTGTCACTTCAGCCCCAGAAGAAAGACAGGAAATCCCTATTTCTACACCAATAGTGAACAATCCAAAGTACTCATCAACATCTTTAAATTGTAGAAGAAAATAGATAAAACGTTATTCCAAATCAGGATACCGAAGAAGTACAACACTGACGTACATATGCACAGGCAATAATATCAAAGCAAAATGATCCTGTACTCATGCGTATGACGTACGACCCATCTCCAAACTACCTGATATACTGGAAACCATACTACCGATTGAAAAAGTAGAAACTCTAGATAAGAAAACAGTCTCCCGAATTGCCGTACACAGCAAGACCAAAGAAAATATTGAAGAATTAAATAACTTACTCCAGCAATTTGAACACGCACACGATATCATACAAACTAGAATCGCAAAAACGAGAAGACCAAAATGTACCATTCACCAATTCCCACTAAATGCAACAGGAGAAGACGTTGTAAATATTCTTTCAAGAGTAACAAACCATAATCTATCAGAATTCAAACCTTTATTTAAACTTCGAGATCGAAATAGTTAAATGAATTATCGAATGTACACCTGTTACCTTTCATAAATGTATTTCATTGAAAACAATCCAGTATGGCATGGCTGGCATTATTGCTCTCCAAATTCATAGGTGCCAGGCGATTCGCCAACTATCAAGCTTTTGACCATAGAACGAATAACTGCGCTTACTGTGTCGAAAAGCATTCAGAAGTTGAATGCCTTGCCAATAAAGAAAATTGTATAAACTGCACCATAAAATAATAAATGTTCTGTTACGCATTATTATTGTGATCATCCTGCATATGCTACACATTTTCCATCTTACCAACAAGAAGTAATAAAAATTAGTAGTAGAACCCAATACTGATTATATAACATGAATCCAATAACTACAAATATTATACAAGCAAATTTCCGCAATAAAATAAAATGCCTGCAAATAAACTTACAAAATGCTACAGCTGTAACTGCACATGTCACCTTTGCTGTCAATAATCAAGCTGATATCATATTTCTTCAGGAGCCGTTTACTAGAGATGGAATAATAGTTGGTCTGCCGTTGCAATAGAGTATCTTCAAAAAAGCAGACTTAGAGCAACCTCCACGTGCTGCCATAGTTATTTGTAACTCTGATTGGACCCCATCAATCTTGAAAATTGAAAGAGATCATGTTACGGTTTTCCTAGAAATAACTGTGCTTTTAATTGCTCTAATTTCCATTTACTCACCACCTATTGCTTCACTTCAGGGAGATATACAATTTTTAGATACCATTTTACGTTCTCAAGTTTCAACTCATCAGTTTATTGTCGGTGATGTCCACAATACCATTTGGGGTTACAATACAGCAGACATTAAAGGCCGTCAATTAGAAGACTTTATCTCCTCAAAAAATCTTAATAGCACAGACGCTCCTCCTTCTCTTGACCGTGATTTTGCAATAGGATGGCCTGACTTAACAATATCGAATGAATCCTTAGTACCATATATACAACAATGGAGAGTCTCTGACGAATATAGTCTTTCAGATCATAAATATATAACCTTTCGAATCGCACAAGTTTCATCTACCGTAATAATCAAGATATAAGTTGCCTGGCAAGAAAATTCATATATTTACAGAGAGTATACGAGGACACATCTTCAATATAGTACCAGAGCTTCAATCATGTGAAACAACAGGGGATCTTAATAACTTTACAAATAGCCTTTTACAAACTTACGAAGATACTTGCAAAGCACATCTTCCACAATGTCACACCAAAAAATTACAAGCCATTAACTGGTGGAACAAAGATTTACGTATCCAACAAGTCAAATGTAGATCACGCCGTCGAAAACTTAAACAAAATCGACGACTAGGTATACATACACAAACCTTGTGAATTTATCAACGCGAAAGAGCCAGATACAAACGTATGATTGTTTAAGCGAAAATATTTCACAGAAAATAATGAAATATATGGCATTCCTCATAAAATAGCTACTAACCACCTATATAAAACCAGCTCAACTGTACCTACAAACTGGACCGGACCACCAACCAAGTGATATAAATAATTTATTGCAACAAATTTTTAACACCATTTTTGGAACTGATAGCCCACTTGATGATACTTCTGAACAACATACAATCAGATTTGCATCTACAAGCATACATACTTCGGCAGACTAACTATTTACAACACCAGAAATTAAAAATATTCTTCGTCACCTTCCGAAGAAAAAAGTTCCAGGGCCAGACGGCATCGACTAAATCTTTTCAAATCTACTGGCCCAGTCCTACAAAAATTCTAGCATATGCAGATGATGTAGCTCTCCTCGTATCAGGAAATACGCGTGAAGAATTACAACGAAACTCAGATGAGGTTTGTCACCTTTTATACCAACAATGTTCTAAGCTAAAACTTGAAATAGCCCATCACAAATCTCAAATCTTATTGATTCCTAAAAAAGGCGGGTCCCTTACACGACAGCCTCGTATTACCATTAACAGAAATCGTAATAAAATAGTCAATTTGAAATATCTTGGAATTATTTTTGGCAATAAATTAAACTGGATTAACCATATTCTGGATCTTAAAAAACAAGCATATATAATAGCTAAAAAACGTACATATATAATAGCTAAAAAACGTGCATATATAATAGCTAAAAATCTAAAATCCATGCAAGGACGAAATTGAGGCATCAATCCATATCTTCAAAAAATCCTTTATACTACAGTCGCGGAAAAAATAGTCATATATGCTGCAGCTACTTGGGCTCAGCCTATGCAAGGACGTAAAATCAGGCATCTCCAAAGTATTCAAAGATCATTCATTTTAAATATAACCAAAGTCTATCGCACTACCTCCAACAGCTCTCTCCAACTCCTTGCAGACTTACTACCACTCCATATAAAAGAAGCAACAGCACAAATTGTTTCACTCCTACGTATGCCAGCAACATTTCATGATAATAGCTTTTCTCCAGCTAACTTTGCAGAAAGATCAATCCATATGATACGTATCCCGCATTCCAGAGTATTGGCATCTCCATGTACCTGAAAGCATATATATAACATTACTATTTACACAGATGGCTCCAAACACGATGAAAATGTTGGTTGTGCATACGTTGTTCTCCACAATAATCATAGCCTCCATGAATGGAAAGGACATCTACACCCCAACAAATTTTCAAGGCGAAGCTTCTGCAATAAAACATGCACTTCTCCATATCGAGCACAATAACCTAAAACTCACCATTATAAAAACAGATAGCTTATCGACACTCCATGCCATACTGGATCCTCTTCATAAGTCTCCTATCAGTAAATCAATATAAACAATCCTCCAAAATAATAAACAACTATGTACCCGACTCTCATGGATAGAAGTACACTCTGGAAAAACACTGGCAATGAGTCGGCTGATTCACTTGCTAAGGACGCTGCACGAAATATTAATGCCGATATTCTCCAAATACCCTAGTCAATATCATATCTAAAACGAAACTCCAATTAAAAGGTCACAGCATATGGCCAGAAAAATGGGATGATAATAGCACTAGCCGAAAACATACTATCAACTCTCTTATGTCAATAGCAGTCGCCTAATAGTCAATCCACATTTGGTTCGTTACATTTCTGGACATGGACCATTCCCTGTTTACTTCGCAAAGCATGGCATTTCTCATACTGGCCTTTGCTGCTCTGGCGAAATAGGTACTCCACAACACTACATTGCTGCTTGCCCACTAACTGAAAACTCCCACATCCCAATTCCAACTTCCAATACTCAAGCTTTCTGCAAATTCATGATCCGGCAAAAACACCTTGCAAATTCAGTTATTTTAATTTTGAAGAAGTTATTCGACCAAAATTATGCAAAAGTTATTCGACCTTGGTTTGGAGCTCTGTCAAACATAATACCTTATGATAACTTTATCATCGTAATATTGAATACAGGAGTGGTATTTTCTTTAATCAAGTGCTGGATGTTCAAGCATAACACAGCACTACTACATCATCTTGATTTTAAAATTTTACAAATATTCCAAGTGATATCATGGAATCTACCATAATTTGATCCTTTCATGGAATCTACCATAATTTGAACAGTATGACAAATAACAATTTATTTAAACAATTACAATTATTTATTAGATCAATTTATTTTACAATTTATTTATTAGATCTATTTATATTTTAGAAACTTCATTTATTTTTTTATTTATTTTTTTGGTATATTTGAACTCTTTATTAGAACTATATACATAAATATTTTGAAATATGAACTATATTTACACATGAACTATTTGAATTGTATATTTGCAAAATCTGCAAATTTGAATTATATATATGAATTACATAAACATATTTTATTTACAGATTTTGGACTATAGACTTTAAAATTCCGTATATATTTGAAAGAGTTATGTCATATATTATGTTTAAAATTTTTGCATTACATTCAAAATTCTGCACATTTATTATTATGCTATTTTATACATTATGCTCCAAATTTTTGTATTACACTCCAAATTATGTATCTATTTTGTTAATATCAATAAACGATTGGGATCACGTAGTGGGGAGAAAGCGCTAAACCACTTAACCAAATAATAAAGTTGTGGTGCCTATTTTCCCCGTTCCAAAATCCTAAACCTTATTACAGTCGTAATGATTTTCAAGTTTTACAGGATCCTGGAAGTGAATAAAGAATTCCGCCAGGTCAGAAGCCGAGCTGGAGTCCCCCAACGGCAAAAAGGAAGCAGACGGAGAAACCGGAACAATCACCGGTCAAGCAGATTCAATCAGGGAAAGATAAAGGCTTAGCAAAACGGAGGAAAATAAGGCCTTCGAAGGATTCAAGAAAAACACCAGTACCGGCGGCGAAGAGGACGAAGCCTGCTGAACAGCAATTTCAACTACGTGCGGAATCAACGAAACGAAAGCTACATTTTTCCGCGGTAACGACCACTGGGGAGGCCCAAGGAGGTTCAGATGGGAAAATGACGAAGAATAAAAGACCAGCCGATAGAGCTGTGCCAGACCAACAAGTAAGAAGCTCGAAACGCAAGTGGAGAGACCCAAAAGGACGAATGGGCCCGCCAGAACTTAAGAGGAAACTTCAGTTTCAAAACCATAGGTTCGTCGACAAAGGGCAAAAGAGGAAACGGAATGATGGAAACGGCACGAATCATCGAAGTCGGAGAAGAAGGCTGGAAGTACTAAAATACTCAACGTTTGAGCAATTCTGTTTCATCAGGATGAAGGAATACAGAAAAGAGAAAAGATAAGTGCTTATTTTACATTGAAAAATTCAAGTTATATCATGTATTTGCAAGTTGCTAAATTATTTTGAAAGAAGAAAAGTTTTAATTCGCAAATAGCGAGAACTTAGTTGTAAATAGCTTGTAAACAAAAAATTTGTATTCGCAATTTGGCGAGAATCTAGTAGTAAATATTTTTGTTAAGAACTTGCAAGTTACGAGAATTCAAGTGTGAATATCTTTTAATCGGAAAGACTTCTTTGAACAATGAAATTTGCTAAATTAAGATTCCGTGAAAAGATGGTAAATTGTAATTAAGCAACTATAACTTTTGATTAAGACACAATAACACGCCGAACAAATACTAATTCTGAAGTCAAACAACAAAAATCAGCGTTATATTTTCAAAATTTTCACAGGACTAGTTTCAATGGTTTTTACCGAACCACCATCCTCAGCTGTAAAACCGCAAATGAACAAGATAGGAAATAATGATTAGATAAGATAAGAATCCTAATTCCAATCCATCTTTACCTTCGGCCTTTAAAGAAATTATGTTTTAGTTCTGGTTTCATCAGCAGATGGCGCCACTTACTTATTCTTGTCCAGGCTTTCTTATCTTATCTAATCATTATTTCCTATCTTGTTCATTTGAGGTTTTATAGCTGAGGATGGTGGTTCGGTAAAAACCACCTGTGAAAATTTTGAAAATATAACGCTGATTTTTGTTGTTTGACTTCTGAATTAGCATGACTTTTGATGTAAAGTGAATTTAAAATGTAATGTGCAAATATCTGAAAATGTTTATGTTCATAGTAGAAATGTTAAATGTCAGTAAGTGTCTTGTAAAAAGGTTTGTAGACTTGCAAAAAAGATACATTTTGGCGAAAGTGCAAATGGATTTATGAAACAAGTGAATGTTTCAGTATATGTGTGTTTAATTGTTACACTTTAAGGTTAAATTTAAGCTCTCGCTTAGTACATTATAAAGAGTTTATGCATAGGGAGTTTGTTTAGGTCTAGCAAGTCAAATTTAACAAATGTTAAACGATGTTTGGCGGTAGTTTTTGTTCGCAGTAACACAATATTAGTACCTCTTAATACATTCAGAACAATTTCTGGAGAGCATCGGGGGGAGAGAAATTTTAGTATGAATGAAAGTTGTGTAAGGGCCAAATGATGCCAGTAAAGGAGTAATTGTAATGAAGATGGAAATTTTTGTGTAAAAGAAAGTACTAATACTCTTTCCCTCCAGATAAATTGGAAGAACCAAGAATAAATAGCGGAATTAAATGCAAGAAGAAGCAGTTGGTTGTTTATTCCAATTGAAAATTTTGTCAAATTTCTAGTTTTAGTAAAGCTTTAGATTTGCTGTAAAGTTGGCCCTAAACACAAAAGTTTAGTGAAATGTTATTTAATGCAAAGACTTAGAATTGTTACATTTAACTTTAGAAAGATTTTAGACTTTAAAAATATTAAACAAGGTCGTTTGTAGACCTTATTTTTCGATTATTTAAAATGTGGTCGGGACCGTTGTAAGGATCATATTAATTAACCTAACAGTTAAATTTTGAGTTAAAGTTACTGTTCTATCTTTTCTTAATTTTAAGCTTACAACTTCTGGCCAGAATGTATTTTTAGAATCGCGTTTGAATGCAAATGAGGAGAAGTATTTAACTGTGAAGTTCTACTGACTTCGATAGAGGAAACCAGTGATTCTGACTAGCGCGCGTCCGCCTTTTTAGGCTACGCTCTCTTAAGCTATTATTACGCTCAGCCGTACTTTAGGCCCTTGATAGCTTCGCCGTTATTTAGCATTAAGGGGCCAACTCCGTTAGAATCTTGATAGCTTCGGCTATATCTCTTTAGTTAAGATTTTGATTTAGTTTCCTGAGTTCAAGCCCGAGTGGAGGCTTTGTTGTAAAACTCCAAGAAGGAGTTCTGTTAAACTTTATTGGAATAATAAAGCGTAATTTCACCCTTCGCACATTTTGTTCTCTGTCTGACGAACTCAAGCGATTATTCGCTCATCAGTTCTTAAGATTCAACTTTAACTGTAACTTAAAAGTATACAAATTAGAATCTTATAATAACTCTGATGCTAGCCATCAAGGGCAGGAGGTATCCTAATTCAGAAAATACATAAGTGAGTACTGAAGAAAGGTTTTTAGTTTTTTGTTCTGCAACAGTCAACCGGTGAAGGACTAACAATACTTTTATCAAAGACTTTAGAGGTTAATCACTGGTCTGTTTTAAAAAGGCAAGCTTCAATTTTAACATTGAAATCTTCATCAGATACGCGGTAATCGAGCTGTATAGATGCAATAACCCCATCAAAATTTCAATTAGAAAATGTTTTTGATGCCCTGTATGAGACAACCGGGGGGGGGGGAACCTGATAACACCACAAAAAATAAGGTCACATCTTTAAGAAAAAAAATTTAATTTTATAAATACTTTATGGTTCAAAATACTGAACAACGTTAAGGTTAGCAATATTCTCCGAACTAAAAATTTTAATACTTCTCAGGCTTCTGTAAGTTTAAACAAATTAAAGTGCTTTCTGAAAGAATATAGATGTGATAAAGGTTTCAATGATATTTAGATGTTTATGCAAATTTTAAAAGCCACGAAATATTAAGACCTCGGGGTAGGAGAAAAAAAGAATTTTTTTTTTCCTTCTTTCTTCTAGGAAGGCAAAGACCAATCTATGCAGAATGAAGAAATTAATGTCAAATGCTTTTTTTATGAGGGGGGAATGTTAGATGTTGCTATATCATCTTTAAGTGAAAGATTTGATCTCTTATCTTCTCATTCAGAAGTTTTTAAATTTTTGTGGAATATTTCTGATTTCAAAAAATACTCTGAACAAGATCAGCTCATCTTATGTCAAATACTGCAAAAAGCAACTGATAAAAATCGATGCGATATAAATAGTATAGATCTTACGCATGGACTACAATTCTTGGAAACTTTGGGGAAAAATGTAGTATCGCAAGCTGAAAAATTAAGTTATATCGTTGTCAACAGTTTAATTCAATCCTTTCTAATATTTATTTATATTACTTTACGCATTTTATTAACAATTTCAGTCTCAGTATCTACAGCAGAGAGATCATTTTCAAAATTGAAAATAATTAAAAATTACCTGAAATCTATCATGGGTCAAGAGAGATTGGCAAATCTTGCAATTATTTCCATTGAAAGTTATATTTTACAAGAATTAGATATAGATTTACTTATAAATCTATTTGTGAAAAACAAAGCTCGAAAAGTTCAATTTGAATAACTCATTCCTACCAAATACTGAAATTATTTTATTTCAGTTCATTTGTTTATAATAAGTGTGTTAATTTTATATGCTTTGTTAATGTATGATCGAACACAATTTATGTGAAAATGGATTTAAGGGGTTAGGCCACTTGGGATGCTTGAAAGGTAGATTCAACTTTCGAGCTTGTTGGATGGTTGCTTTTGAAAGAGGCGCAAATCGATTTTTCTTTTTTGAAAATCCAAATAATCAAAAATGGCGTCCTTGAAGTGGGACCCTCACTTTCTGCAGAACTAATTGGTGTACATATTTATGGGCTTAATTTTTATCTTCATACATAAATTTGAAAAACATTTAAGGTACATTTAAAAAACTTTGAGAGTACCGACGAATTTAAATATATCACTCTTTTTGATCAAGCAGTCAACATTTGAAAACCAAAGAATGTTCGCTGTCGAAATTCCATTTTTAAACATGGACTGCTGAGAAAATATAAGAGATATTTAAAAAATCGTAGGTACTTACTACTTCCAGAGGTAATGTGTCTGAGAATACGTATACGAAGCTTGAAGAGAAACAGATCAAAATTAAATTATATACAATGTATGTCAACATGAGATACAGTTCAAGAAAAACGCATTAATCGAAAATGAAATGCAAAACTATATTTTTTTGTCATTTCTCAGCTAATTTCTATGCCATATAGTTGTCCCTTCAGCTTAGTATTTTTAGTTAGTTAAGCCCAAAGAATCTTCTTGAAATTTTTAAAAATTCCGAAGTGACCTAACTCCTTAATGCGTTTAATATATTAATGTTAATAAATAATTAAAATGACGACTCTACTCTTATATATGCCCTAAGATCACCAAAGGTGGCGATATGTGTTATGCACTGGTTTTTGGCAGGACTGCGTGTTGTGCGATGGTTTTGGGGACGATGTTGTTTGCATGGCAACCCTTTTGATGTTGAAACTTACTCTTTTACTGCAGTGGTTTTAATTGCTCGTTGGTTCGTATTGTGTGTGTTTTAAAATGGCCTATATTGCAATGAGAGACTTGGTGGCAAGATTTCAGTTGGGTATTTTAGATTGTGGGCAATGTAAAGAAGGTTTTGAACATTTATTTGTGAACCATAGTTCGTTCGTTCGCCGCTGGGCAGGCTTCGGTTCAGGCGCGATGTGATGCCGACGCTCTCTTGGGTACCCACGATGACTTTCGCTATCCCAGTATAATAACAATTGAATATTTTCGAACATCTTTGAGTTCATAATTCAATTAGTGATCGGTGAAGTCCATATAACATGGAAGAAGGGAATATTAGCATGTCGAGGTAAATTAGAAGAGTCCAATGTCATAGTTCATCAAGCGATGTATGTGAATACGAATGAAACTTCGCTCTAATCAACAAATGCTGCAGCAGTTCCAAAACAAGCAGAAAGCACAGAAGGTGCGTAGATGGTAATGTGCGAATCAGCAGTGTAAGCAGGTTACAAAGAAATGCGAGTGATTGCATAACTCATACTTACAATTAGTCAGTGAAAATAACGTAATACATTACAACAGCAGTCAAGAAAGATAAATGCATACAAGGAAAGGAACATGAGAGGTGTAGCAAAATAAAAGTGAGGCTTAATGACATTAGAAACATAGGTAAACTAATTAAACAGTACAAAGATTATGTAATGTGCCTTAGCATGGCCATTGGCCTTTTCCTATTTAGATTTGCTGAGAAATCATAATTAAGTACAGGAATAACACTGCTGATCAGGCTTCCGTCCTAAGGTGAAACCAATCGGAATTAATACCTGATCAGCAGAGGTAAAATCTGCATGTACAACCAGCAGCCACCATAACTAGGTGGACTGTCAGATCAGCAACACTTATTTTGTATCAGCCAAAGTAAATTGTTACGAAACTTAAGGAATATGTATCAATGACATCTTTGCACTTTGTGTGACATATGTACAAACAATATATATTACATAATTAAAATTTGCATACGAGAGCTAAACATTTACAACTGCCTTCAACCATATTTATAAAAAAAAAATACAACTTTGAAAGTTATTGGAAACGTCTTAAAATCGTGAAGTCTTGAATTCATATTTTGTTCTTAGCTACCTGGTAACGGCCACGCAATTGAATCCCAATCAAAGCAATTAGATACTCATACTTACAATTAGTCAGTGAAAATAACGTAATACATTACAACAGCAGTCAAGAAAGATAAATGCATACAAGGAAAGGAACATGAGAGGTGTAACACATGAAAATTACATGAAAAATGTGGTCATTATTTAAATTCATTTTTCATAAATTCTCAAGTCTAAAATCCAAAACAATAATAAACAATTAACAAGTTATCAAATTTCATTATTCATAGTTAATACGAAAAACAGAGCAGTAAAATTTAATTTAAAGAATATTATCTATCTATGATTCTTATCTAGGCAATAATTTATCTTAATTATAGAATAAATGTGGTTTGAAATACAATTATTCTAAAAAATTAAGAAAAGAATAACAAATAAATAATATAGCAATAACATTTAGTTTGCTATTTTAAGACATAGCCTTTAACTAAGAACGTAACTCTTTTTTTAAAAACAGGGCAAGCATAAGAATTAGAAGTGTGACAAATGTTGTACTGTGTTTGCGTTTCTAAATTTGATCTTAAACACTTAATTCAAGAGAGACTCTCTTTACAGTTCGTAACTAAATTATCATGTGTATGAGCGCAGTGAGAGCAAAATAAAGAATTTGTACAATTTTGAATATGGTGGCCAAAATTTTTGATAATATTAATTTAAGAACGATTAAAAATGCCAAATAATTGAAATATAATAACTATAAAACAACGCGTTGATGCTGATGCGCGAAGAAACAGTTGTAGATATTATTCAAGAGAGAAACAGCATTGGAAGAGAAAATTGTTAAGAGAAAGAAAGCCTAGCATTTTTATCCGTACGCTTATCAAGTATACAATTCAACATAAAACTGCCAATAAATATGATTCATGAACGTAATCGATCAGAAGTTTATGTGAATCGATTATGAACCGTGTACGTCTGCAAACGCTCTCTGATTTCTAATGGATCGATGGAGAAATAGATGATAAAATACCCGTTTGGTGGCACAGAAATCTCTAGACTATATCGCATGGGGAATGATTTTGGATGTTGTCTTTTTTTTTTTTTTTTTTTTTTTTTTTTCTGTCCTCTTCATGCATCCCTACGGAAAAGAACGGTTGTAGGAAAAAATGTCACCCGGAAAAAAGCGAAACGGAAAGAATGTCCCCGGAAAATAAGGAACGGAAAAAATGTCCCCCTTCGTTTGCAATGGGAAATATAAGGCGTGTTTAGAAAGATCGCCAAGCTGGGTGATAAAAGTTTTGTCTCAACAACCGTAACTTCGAATTAGCGGAAACATGTGTGAGTAGAAGCAAGACAATTTTTTGGCTGCTGTTTTCCCCGTTAAGGTTAAAAATAGAGGGGTGTTTAGAGGGAGAAGATTTCGAGATGGAAGCCAGCGGGGAAGGCGGGTTGTCCAGCATCGGTCATTGTCAAGTCTTTAGTAATTACTCTCCTCGCACCGCATGTAGTTATAGCCTTAAGCTGCGGTTTAGTGAAACATTGATTGACGCATAACAGAAAACGAATTCATCCTGAGCTTTGGTATAAGAAACAGTTGTAAATGCAATTTCAAGTTACGGTTTGCGATAAGAATAGTACTAAATTTTTTAGCTAATTAATTTTCGCATATTTTTTTTTTTCCTCATTTGATTTTAATTAAAAGTAACGTATCTGCACAGGAAAAAATTGTTTAATTTTGCACTTAAGTTTGAAAACAAGAATACCACAGTTATTAAAATTAAGAGGTTTATTTCAAAATTATTAGTCCCTGAGGGACTATTGTTTTCATTTTGCGATTTTGCGTCAAATCAATCTGAATGTCCGTTTCACTTTTCAAACTGTTGCCACCAAATATTGTGATAAAACAACGGTACCTAGAGACATCGAGTTTCGAATGACGTAATCCTACTGCGAATATGGGCAACTGGAAGCCCAAATTTGAAATTTGTTTTATTATCGATTTTATATTTTGTAAAACGTTAACGAATTTTTGATTAAAAAACTCAAGAATTTCAAAGCGAGCCATGACAACGTTGGACAGAAAAAAACATTTTTATCTCCAGCGCGTGAGACTGTGAGTCGGAAATTCTAAAAATATCAATCTAAAATTATTTTGCGATACTGCTCTTGAACTGAATTTTATGGTTTAAGTGCCAAGAACATAATATTTAATAAATAAAGGTAACACACAAAATGTTAAAAAAGGCCCTTTTGGACGTAATTTAAAATCTGAAACCTTTCAGATTTTTTATTTTACTAAAATTTTAAAATCTAATTTAAATGGATCCTATAACCACGTGATCTGGATTTAAACATATAATATGCAGTAAACCCTCTTATGGCGACCTCTTCCAAAAGAATTTCCCAGAGTAGAAATTAACATTTGTGCCGAGCATTATCTCTTTAAGATGACCACTTCCACCAAAGACCAAACTAATTAGAAACGTGGATGATCGTCTTAGAGGGGATTTAATACATTTTACAATGCACCAATGCGTAATCCACTCAGAGCCGGACCATCTAGTAGCCCGTAAACGATTGGCGTCCATCACCCTAAGACGATCACTTCTAAAAGTGACAGGCATTTCTATAGGTATAAACAAACACTTGCACTGAATATCATCTTTCTAGGGTGATGATCTTCACAGAATACCAAAAATCAACTAGAAACATGGATGGATTAGGATTATTCAATTATGGCAAAGCACACAAGGGCTATCTACCTAAAGGGAGGGATGCCTTCGTGGAGAACTTTCTAAGGGAAACTGGCTCGTATACATATTACACATGGGGAAAACCGCGAAAGTGCCCATGCAGCCAGCCCGTTCGCGGGATTGGAACCTCGGACCGAACTACCAGTGTTCAGCGTCTTTACCGCTCGGTCGCTGATAGGCTGAAACATGGATGGATATCTTAGAAAGGATTTTTACTCATAGTAGTTATATTAATTACAATTAAGTGTAAAGCTTATGGAAACTTAAAAGCGGCCGAGCGGTTGTTGAATACCGTGGTGGTTGCTGAATACCGTGGTTGTTAGATCTGGGTTCGATTCCTAGCAAAGCAGCTTTTCGTGGTTTTTCTCCTATATAACGTGGTTACGAGCTAGTTTTCCTTAGGAAGCCCTCCACGAAGGCAACCCTTCTCTTAGGCAGATAACTTTCGTGCGCTTTGTTATAGTCAAGTAAACCGAACCAAATTAAAGAAACTTATTAATTCTACTTTCCAAATTGAGCTCCAAATAAATCATACGTGGGAGTTTTTTGTATTCATAACCTAAAACGCATCAAAACGGAAAATTAAATAAATTTAATTATTTAACTTGGTTATCCAGAATTCCAGTTTTTAATTTATCTCTAGTTTCCAAAAATTTGAACATGAATAATCGTGTAACAAAGCATAGACCGATAACTTTGAAATTCAGAGAATAACTTAAATGACCTTCGACCACTAGCAGCCGAGACGTAAAAATCGTTGAATATTGGTAGTTCGATTGGCGTTCAAACCATGGCGGATGTGCTGCTCACCAGGAAATTTTCGTGGTTTTCTCAATGTGTAACATAAATACGAGTCAGTTTCTATCAGACGTATGAAATAATTTTTGTATCATCTCCTCGCTCTAAACAGTCCTCCATGAAGGCATCCATATCCACTTCGGCAGATAATCTTATGGTACTTTGCCATATCCCAAATAATCTGATTTGATGATCATGCTAATCTTTTCTCATACTGAAGCAATGCTTTAATTAATGTTTTATTTATCATAAACTGTGTTAACTACTTTAAATTAACCATTTTAGCAACTTTTCTGTTAGATTTTCTTTTTGAAATTTTTGACATCATTTTAGAAGCCTAAATATGTCTGATCGTTTTAGTAAAACATATTTTTTGTAACTGTTTTACATATAAGTACAGAGAATCTCATGACGGCGAACTCTAAATGTGTTTCCTACAACATAAATAAACAGGCTTTTATACATTTGCCTCTCTAACGCAACCATCTATATAAGTGGCCTAAAAATTGCTTGAAGCCGCCGTTAGTGGTCGTATTAGTCTCTTTATATTTGCATTTTTGTGGCATTTAATAATTTCAGTTACATGTTCGCCTTATAAATTATAATATTGATTTTTCAAGGTCGTGTAACAACTTTCAATATAAATTAGAATAGTAATAATCTTTTACATTCCATTCGGATTATTGTATTCGTATGAAAGCCTTGAATCAAATGTTGATCATTATTTTGTACGTATGTTATTGCAAAAATTTAAAAATTCTTAATTATGATATTTTCCAATATTCGGGCTTTAAATGCCCAAGTTATTTAATTTTATGCCAAGATTTAAACTTTGTGCATTTACAATAAGATCTTAATTATGGAACTTTTTAACATCTGAAGCTGGTTAAAACTGGTGTTGCAGTCTCAGTTCGTATGCAAAACCATTCTCGCGCTGATATGTTTTATGCTTAATTTATAGCAATTTCCCTAAGTAACCAAATTTTAGATTTATATCATTTTTTTTAAATTGTGAAAATAAACAAAAAGAAAGGAGAAAATTTTTCTTTCTTACATTATAATTATTTTCTGTTTATCTTTTATGATAATTAAAACGTATTTTTCACTTTTCTTCAACTGTCAAATCTTGCTGTATTTCTAAATATCTTTAGATTATTTACAGTCCCAGCAATTTTAGAGTTTTTATGTTAATTATTAGAAGCGTTTGATGTAATCACGCACGTCGCCCATAGATTCGCAAATTTTGAATTTTCAAAATTGTTGCAAGCACTTGAGCAGAAGATTCGTCTTTCTTAGCAATTTTCAAATTTTAAAATTCAAAAAATTCAACTCCATCATTCCAATTTTCAGACTCAATTAAAGGCACTGAAGTTATTTAACATTTAAGAACTCTCGGTGATTTAGAACTTCCCGGAATTGGTACAAGAAATGATTTCAAAAATGCTCTTCTACATCTATTATTAATTGTTCTATCCCTTGAATAGCTAGTATCTACTGCATTTTCTCCTCATTTTTGCTTTGTTTATTTGAATCATGGCAGAGCACGTGAACTGTCTGTCTAAGAGAAGGGATGCCTTCGTGGAGGTTTTCACGAAGTATGAGAAAGGGAAACTTGATCGCATTTACTTTGCACATGAAGAAATAACTACATTATCTTGCAACCAGTTTGTTTGCTGGAATTTGAGCCCCTGTCGAACTAAGTGTTAAGCGACCGCTGGAGCGCTTATCAGGGTCAATGTTCCTTCTAACTTTCTTCGGGAACATACAAGGACCTGACTAGGAACAGAGAGCTTACTAAAGCTATGTTCACTAATTGTAGTAAGTAGACAGGATACAGACGAAGGGTATACAAAACCCTTTATTTTTCTCTATATAAAATAACTTCCGTACTTCGGAATACACTGACCCGCCACTTGGGGTCTAACGTAAAAGTATAAAAATAAAACTAAACTCTAATTTAACTTTAGAATAATAAACGTGGAAGATTGGCCTTATATTAACAGGAAGCGTATGTAGTACAGATAACTGAGAACACTACAATACGTTTAAAATTTATCAAGAGGAATAAAACCTCTGGCCTGGAAGGCAAACAGCAACTGCGTAACTTCTAAGGTAAGTGGCCTGCTTCGAACTCACTGCTTCCTCTCTCTCGCTTGGCAAAAGGCCACAACTTAAGTACTTGGCGTTCGCTAGACAAACTTTGCATAAAAACCTTCACGCTTATAATTCTGGCCGGAAGTAGAAAATAAGAAGTGATAGTAAAGATTTAAAATAAAATAAACGTTAGTAAAACTTAAGATCCTTACATACTTCCCGCCAGAGTTAATTAGTTTGAAACTGAGGTCTAAAACGACCTTGTTGAAAACTTTTAGCTCTAGAATCTAACGCGAGGCCGATCTTTTACAAACATAACTTCGCTAGAAACTAGAAATTTAAAAGAAAGAAATTTGTTACAATAGCAGCTCCCAGGATATACAACAATTTTTTTCATCTGTACTGCATCTAAACAGGAGCTTTTATTCAATTCTGGTTCCTTCCAGAGATCTGGAAGTAAAACTAGTTTAATGAAATGTTACACAATGAAATGGCAAGTAACATATACAATTATACTTCTCTTAACATTCTTATTTCATTCATGACTATTTTAATTATCTCTCCCCGTGCTCTCTGACATGTGTTGTAAAAGAACACCAAACACGAATGTGTTTCTGTCTACGTGTGCCACACTTCCTCCTACAATCAAAACACTAACGTGTTAAAATTCAACATAACGAGACCTCTTAACACACCCTAATTTCAACTCTAAACCCTGAGGTACTATTCTAAAAGTGGCTAACTCTAAAGTGTAGCGTCAGAGAGCCTAACTACATCATTCAACCTTTAACACATATTCGCCATGATTTAGTCTTTACAGTCACACGAATAACAAATTTTTAACATTACTTTCACTTTTACCATATCGCGGTATTTCTTAACATTTAAAATAACAGTTCACATGTATATAAGAACATATCAACATGCCGTTAATTTTACACATTTGAAAACTTACATTAGTAGTACATTGTTAACTTCTATTCTTTTCAAAGCAAGTGCCAATTCTTTCTACATTGAAATAATACATTTCACAAAGTCTTTCAGACTAAAACTTCTTTCTTGCTAGAATGTTTTAAATAAAATTTATACAATACCTTTTTACAATATTTAAGTTTTTACACAACGCTATTATACATCAACTTTAGTTTTACGCGCGAGTAATTGAAAAACATAATACGAAAATCGGTCAAAACTCATTTCTCGCCCTTTTGGCGATAAAGGTAGACTTCGCATGAGGTAAAACTTCTTGAAATCTGCCACTTGCAGTAAGAATGAAAGATTAACTTAAGTTTGCAAAGTAACATAAAATTTTACTTATCTTTGCAATATTCGGACATCCTTTTCTGGGCCCAGTCTTTAAAGGTACTGCAGATAGTAGTTTGATTTATCCTCCTTCTTGTACGGGCTCGCCCTTCAGTGCTTTCCTCTGGAAGCTTCCTTTTTTCATCAGTTCGGCCACCCTTGGATATCTTCTTTTTCTCCTCTGCTTGTGGTCTTGGCCGTTTGATGGCAGCTGGTCTTGGCGGAACCGGGAAACTTCTGTCGTGTTCCTGCTTGGACCTCGTTGCTGGCCGTTCAAATTTTCCTTGTAACTTTTCCTCCGCCGCTGATGGCCCTTCCGCAGTTCGGCGACTTTTGCTGCGGAGAGTTCTGTCGGATGAGTAGATCTTCCGTTTTAAAGCTGGGTTATAGTTGCCGTCATTTCTCCTGGTTCTCTTCACATACGTCGTCCTTCTCCCTTCTTCATTCTGGGGGTGTTCGTAAACTCTCTTTTCTGGACGGTGGAACGGCTTCTTTTTCTTGTTACCTTCAATTTTTCCGCGGGGCAATTTTCTTTTCACTTGCTTCTGTCTCTCATCGGCTTGCCCTTGTACTTGTCGTTTTTCCACCTCTGGAGCTTGTGCCTGCGGTGTCTGCCGTGCCGGATCCTGCAAAATATCTGAAAAGATTTGCATTTTATTACGATCGAAGTAGGGCTTGATTTGATCAATGTTTGCGGAACAGGTTTCACCATTTCTGGCTTTTAACACTACAACAGCGTGAGTTATTTTTTCTATAACATATGGTCCTTCAAATCGTGGAAAAAATTTGGCAGTTTTATCTTCTGCTGCTGAAGAAAGTGAATGCTTAATTTTTAAAACTTCATCCCCTACTTTATAAGTTACTCCCCGTCGTTCCAAATCATAATAGAGCTTCTGTTTTCTTTGTGCTACTTCCGTATTCTTTTTTGCTTCTTTTATTAGTTTTTCTATATCACCCATTTTAAATTCTGGGGCTCTTTGTTGCTCATAAAATAATTTATCTAACGGTGTTATAATCTTTCTGCCTAGAAATAACTCAGCAGGAGTTTTGCCCGTTGTATCATGTTTTGCGGTTCTAAGGGCGAAAGCAAATTCATTGACATAGTTATCCCAGCTTTTATGAAAATTTTTAACATAACTACGGATAATTTTCACTATATTTCTATTGACCCGTTCCGCTATATTTGATTGCGGCCGATACGGGACCATTTTTAAATGACGTATGCCCAGTTTTTGGCACATGTCTTCAAATATATTACTTACAAATTGAGGACCATTATCCGATATAATAATTTATACCATTATCCGATATAATTTAAATAAATATATTTTAAAATACGGGGGCGCCCCGTATTTTAAAATATATTTATTTAAAATAGAATCAGTAACTAATTTCGCGGAGGCTCGTTTTAAGGGAACAATTTCGGTCCATTTACTAAAATGATCAACCATAACAAGGAGATAGCGAGTTTATTTAACTGACTTTTTGGGAAAGGGCCCAATAAATCGATGCCAATTATTTCATTTGGAAATTCGGATTTAATACTATTTAGAAACCCGGCCGGGCGGAAATTAATATAATTAACGGCTTGACATGTTGGGCAAGACTGGACATACGCCATTGTTAACTTTTGCAGTTCAGGAAAGTAGACTGCCTCGCGTACGCGTTGGATAGTTTTTCGAATACCAGCATGAGAAGCTAAAGGGCTGTCATGGAGCTCCTGCAGGATATTTATTCTAAGACTAGCTGGGATAACAGGTCGAAATTCGTTGTTGGAATTCGTAGTTTTTGTATAGAATAATAGACCATCTATTAGTTCGTAATGGGCCGCCCTATTTCTTATCGCCACAATATCTTGGTGGTTAAAATTTTCAGGATCCTTCAAATACTCATAAATGCTTCCAAACTCAGGATCCTTACCCAGTTCGGTTATTACAGTTTCTCGGGAATTTATTGTACACGCTGTAAGCATTGCCATCTTTACGGTATTGCCTTGTTCGTCTATTTTAATCCTTGATAGGGCATCTGCTACGATATTTTCCTTTCCAGGGGTATGCTTGATTACCAGATTATATTCTTGCAGCTTGAGTGCCCATCTTATTAACCTTGGGGATAAATTTTTTCCTGAGTACAATCTAGTTACCGCCGCATGATCTGAGTACACTGTTATCGGCGCCTTTCCAAAATAGACTCGGAACTTTTGCACTGCTAACAGAACTGCAAGTGCCTCTCTCTCGGTCGCGGAATAGTTTCTTTGTGTTTGATTTAAAGTTCGGCTAAAAAATGCCACGGGCTGCTGATTTTGCGAAAGTATCGCTCCTATCGCATAATCCGAAGCATCCGCTGAAATTTCTAAATTCTCATCCTTTTCAGGAAATTTCAACACAGGGGCTTGCGTTAATGCTTGTTTTAATTTTTCGAAAGCACTATTGGCTTCGGCCGTCCACGAGAATCTTGCCTTTTTCCTTTTTAATTTTAACAATGGCTCAGCGATAGCCGCAAAATCTTTTATAAAGGACCTATAATATTAACAAAGTCCTAGAAAAGAAGAGAGCTTCTTTGCCGTGTTTGGAGTCGGATACTTTTGTACAGCGATTATTTTTGATTCATCTGTCTCGATCCCTTTTTGAAATATTTTGTAACCTAAATATTTTAATTCAGGGGCTGCAAATTTGCACTTTTCGACATTAACTTTTAGACCGGCCTCATTTAATAAAGAAAACACCTGTCTTAAATCCTGTACATGTTGGTCGAGATTATCACTAGTAATAATGATATCGTCTAAATAGATAAATGTGGACTTTCCAAGAACAGGTCTTAACACAATGTCCATGCATCGCTGAAATGTTGCTGGGGCCCCTGAAAGGCCAAACGGCATACGCAAAAATGCATAAGTGCCAGACTTGGTTATAAAAGCAGTCTTAGGCTCGTCCTCAGGCCTCACCCCTATTTGAAAATAACCAGTCGTTAAGTCTAAAGTCGTCATAAATTTGGTTGATTTTATGTTCCTTAAAATTTCTTCTATGATCGGTAACGGATATACCGGATATTTCGTTATGGAATTTAATTTACGGTAATCAATAGCGAATCTCCACCTTTTTGGATGCTCCAAAGGATAGTCATTATTTTTCTTACATAAAACCACCGGGCTAGCATAACTACTTGAGATGGGCGTTATGATCTTTTTACGTAGCATATCGGTAATATGCCATTCTATAATTTTTTCCTTATTCTTATCATACCGGTATGGTTTTTGGCGAACTGGAATTGCATCTCCGGTGTCAGTACTATGGTTAGTAACCTGAGTAAATCCTGGAATATCACTAAATAACGAAGCAAATTCACTTACCACTTGTCGGATTCTATCTTGCTCGTCATTAGGCAGGTGGTCAAGATTTAACCTTGGCGGTTCAGCCTTTTCTACACGCACTGGTTTCATTGTCAGCTTAAGGGACGCTTCATTAAAATCCAGTGTAGCTTGTGCGTCTGAAAGAAAATCTATTCCTAAGATTAAATGTGCTTACAGATTCTTTACTATAAAAAACATCACTTTTACTTGTTCGTCCTTGATACGGATATACAAAGGTACTTTACCTACGCACTTACATTTTTCTCCTTGCGCCGCTAATACTGTCGTATTATCCGCATTATATATGCGGTATTTGCGAAAATACTTCCTAAAAAACTCTTCTGCCACACAGGAACACTGCGCGCCGGTATCCAGGAGTGCGGTGGCTGGGATATTATTCACCAAGACTTCAATCTTCGGAAGAGTCAAATTTTTCACCATTACTGTATTTAACTTGTAGGAAGAGGGGTTTTCGTGGCCTTCGGATTTCCGCACCCTCTCGTCAGCAGAAATCCGTTTTAGTTTAAATTATTTTTCCTTTCCGTGCTTTCCTTCTTTTTCCCCTGGCCTTGAGACTTTTTTCCTGGGTTGCTATTGAACTGTCGACGTTCGCCGGCTGTTTTTGAATGCTCGGGTTTCCTTGCCCACTGATTCGCTTTTTCTCCGTAGCCGTATGCTTGAGTTTGCTGTAGTCTTGGCGTACCAAATTGGTTTCGCTGTTGATATTGGCGTCTTCTTTCGACGTCCGCCGTTCTTCTACTTTCAAACTGGATTGCTAGCTCAAATAACTTTTCCAGTGTAGTCGGATTCCTTAATTCAATAAAGTCTTGCACTTGGGGCAGTAACCTCGGCAAAATCACTTGAATTATTTCAGGATCCGGACGGTTCCCATACAAGAGCTTGAAAACGTGAATTTTTCTTAAAATAAAGCTCGAGAGGTTTTCGATTCTTTGTTGATATATACTGAAAAGTTCCGTTTCTAATTTCGCACGATCCCTTACAACAGGCAAGGCTTTTAGTAGGGCAGTCTTGAAATTTTCGTAAGTATAGGTGGGACTTCCTGCTTGACCCAAGAGACTTCTGCCTATACATTTGAACCAGTTAAGCGCTTGGCCCCTCAAAGCGCTGGTAGCTAAGGTAACTTTTTGAAACTCGTGCACGGGGTAGAGCATGAAGTGGTCATCCAATTTTTCCAAAAAACTGGTTACCGGTGAGTTTCCGTTAAATGTTGCTCCTGGTTTCATCGAAGCGCGCATGGTCTGGACGATGTAACCAAATCCTTCCAGGGCGGCAGCTGGCATTTCTGGATTCTGAGCCGTTTCTGCAGGCAGCACAGGTTCTTCTTGAAACTCGGCCATGGTTATTCTTTCTCGTTGGGCGCCACTATCAGGGTCAATGTTCCTTCTAACCTTCTTCGGGAACATACAAGGACCTGACTAGGAACAGAGAGCTTACTAAAGCTATGTTCACTAATTGTAGTAAGTAGGCAGGATACAGACGAAGGGTATACAAAACCCTTTATTTTTCTCTATATACAATAACTTCCGTACTTCGGAATACACTGACCCGCCACTTGGGGTCTAACGTAAAAGTATAAAAAGAAAACTAAACTCTAATTTAACTTTAGAATAATAAACGTGGAAGATTGGCCTTATATTAACAGGAAGCGTATGTAGTACAGATAACTGAGAACACTACAATACGTTTAAAAGTTATCAAGAGGATTAAAACCTCTGGCCTGGAAGGCAAACAGGAACTGCGTAACTTCTAAGGTAAGCGGCCTGCTTCGAACTGCTTCCTCTCTCTCGCTTGGCAAAAGACCACAACTTAAGTACTTGGCGTTCGCCAGGCAAACTTTGCATAAAAACCTTCACGCTTATAATTCTGGCCGGAAGTAGAAAATAAGAAGTGATAGTAAAGATTTAAAATAAAATAAACGTTAGTAAAACTTAAGATCCTTACACGCTGATGAGCTGCATTACGTATTATAGAAATGACTGTCAATCAAATGACTACGTATTAAACAACTACGTATTACGTATTAAACAAATGACTGTCAATCTTATTATATCATCAGTGTTTGGTAACTTTCCCTGTGAAAATAAAATTGCTAGAAATATGAGTGAAAAGACATGCAAATATTTTGAATTTGGATTCAATTTAATCCCCTTCATGTAACATATAATGCTGTAATTTACGTAATAGCCCTTTAAATTTTTGAATATATTAACACAAAAGGATCGCAAAAAATACGATGATGGGAACATCGTATAAATAAACGGACACTGTGCTACGGCAGTGCTGTAACGGCATTCGACAAATATGTCTCGTTTATATACCAATCTCTGCAGAAGGAAGAAAATTATAGCCAATGCAGAAAATTTCTAAATTCAATTTCGCCAGATAAATTTTGCATAAAATGAAAAAACAATTTTCAGTACACATAAATAATTAATTGAATGAATGTAAATTTTTACTGCAGAATACATAAACTTATTTCCAGCTCAATGTAAAACTGTTCCCACGCAAAATTTATATTATAAGAAAAAGTTAAATGCCTGTTATGTCGAATATTTCTTTACTTCCATGTAGAGACATTCGATATTTTATGGAAGCAGAAGACTTGAAAAATGAGCAACGCCCTGGCCGGAAATCGAACCTAGGACTTCTGGAGTACACGCCCAGCGTGCAGACCATTACACCACGAAAGCACGTCAAGAAGGCGGGAGCCTTCTTGGCGTGAATATTATCTTATAATTGTCTTTGACCTTATAACATAATTAAAATAAAATCAAGTCTAAAATTTATGTATATTTAGTACTAATTCTATATTTTGCATAATAACATTAAAAAAAATACCTGACTACATTACTCCTGGACGGTTGTGTATAAGCCTATGGTTTGTTTGATCAAGTGCGACTCATTTGCAAAGTACTGAATGGTGTACTCGCTCACAAAACCTTGTGAATTTTGTGTTTCTTGAAAAATCGGCAATACTAAGTATGATTGCTAAATATTACATTCTTTTTAAGGGAAAATTATATAATAATATGAATATTTTCTCCTGGGATATACTTTAATCAATGATATGTTACTACTTTAGCTAAAGTCCTATAAATCAGTTTTAATTATTCTAAGGGGTGTATTCCATAATAATTTTTGCTTTTCATTGCTTATTTTACCCTCTCTAGTGGTCTCCCGTTCTCTGGACAGGTTTTATAGCAATCACTGAATATTTGCCGAAAAGTCTAAACTCGGTCTAAATATTTTGATCACCAAATGACATAAGATGATTAACAAAATGCCACTGATGAAAAAGAAATATGAAAATAATAATAAGCAGCATTTATGCGATGGCTTTGTCAAAAAAATTTTGTTGTAGAAAACATTTCAGAATAACTTGAAATTTGATTGATTTTTCAGAAATCATTCTGTTCTACATATGATTTCTGAGAAGCGACATTGTATAACATTCTTTTGATTCATGGAGTTCTCACTTATTTGTAAATTATACCTTTAATCAATGGGTCAACCAGCGGCCGAGCGGTAAAGTCGCTGAACACTGGGTAGTTCGGTCCGAGGTTCGAATCCCGCGAACAGGCTGGCTGCATGGGCGTTTTCGTGGAATTCCCCATGTGTAACGTGTATACGAGCCAGTTTCCCTTAGAAAGTCCTCCACGAAGGCATCCCTTCTCTTAGGCAGATAGCCCTCGAGGCTTTGCCATAACCACATACCTTTAATCAAATATTTACCTAATGCAACACTTCCGTATTTGTATTAAAATACAAAAGCGGGCAATGCTACGAAATCTGCTTATTAGGATTTATTTCATTCATAATTAATAAGTGCCACGAATGCTTTATAATTGAAAATATTCCACCATAAACGGCTAAAATTTTAAACCATGAAAATAGATAGGACTAGGATATTTTCAGCTATGTTTCGCATCATGAATCTTGTCTTGCTAGTGAACGTTATTAATGATGCAACTTTACAAATATATGTTACCTTTAAAGCGTATAATTCAGTTGTTTCATAGAAAAACTTGATTTTTAATTAAATAACTAGCCAATCGGTTAAGTGTATAATTTCACACTTTACCTACTTATACTATAATTAACAAATGACAGACCGATAAAGTGAAAAATAAACAAATTGAGATTAAAATAAGTTCGTTATTTGATAAATTAACTAATGGTAAGCGGTGAAATTCTCTCCAAAAACATGTTTCATATTACGGATCGAAAATTTATAAATAATAAAGAAAAACGGAACATATAATATGCTATTATTGCTACATTAGTTAGCGGCTTTCGCGTGCAATCTTTATTAACAATTCGTCATTTTCTAACGCTTTAACACCATCTTTACTTACGATTAAGCATTTACTAACACTTTGACGAAGGGTGTTTTGTAATTCTTTAACGATTAGGAAATTGTTATTCTATAAAATTACTAGTTAAAGTGTAGAATTCAATAATTTTATGTACTTTATCTGAGGTAATTCATGGAATGCCTAGTTATTTTATGAAATAACGGATTTCACGCTTTAACGCTAACATTTATATATTCAAACATAACATCCATAAAATTCTCTTATTGCTCAGTTATGGGAATGTTTCCTAACATCCGCTGAACGTGTGGGGAAAAGTTTGAAATGTGTTCAGTTCAGTGGCGTAGCAAGCATAACTGGCGCCCGGGGCAAAATACATTTTGGCGCCCCCCCACAATAAAAACTTTCAGTAATATAATGTATAGAATATATTCGTAATAAGAAAACAATGCAAATAATAATAAAATGCCGAATCTGCCATCTCAAAAATATATTAAGAATAGTCACTACCTAACTACACTAGCCTTGGATTCGGAAATGCATCTGTGTGGGCGGAAAAATCAGACATACGATGATCTAGAATTAGTTAAAATGGTGTTATTTATTTTACATATTTATACAAGTGTTTTTAAAAAGTACAGTTTTTAAACAATTAAAAGTTTAATATACATTATAGATAAATAAATATGCGGCAACTTGCCTACTACAACTCAACTCTGCCAGTCTGGTAACAAATAGCAACCAAAAACAAAATAATATTTATTCTATTCACTTGTTATAATTATTTAATGATCTGTCTCAAAAAATTGTAATACCATAATTGGTGACACGTATTTATTACGAATAGCAACCTTCAATGTTGCACGAATATGGAGTTTATATGTCAAAATTCTGAGCAGCAGTAAGTTATCCAGTGTGATGAGATGCAAACAAGACATTTCACCTGTCATTTCAAGCGTTGTGTTGCATTCCGGGGAGTCAACATATTTCTGCCATAATTTTAGCGGATATATGTATCGTCTACTGTATTTGAGCCGCAGATTTCTCTGATTTCAAGTACCAAGAAACTGTGCCACTATATACACATTGATTATTTTTCTATACATATTATTATTGTGCATATTTGATTGATCTAAAGTGGTTGACAACGATGCTGCTTCACAATTTTCGCGGGTGGCAAGCCAACGCCTTTTTGTCGCCGAGACCCATCGTTATAGTTCATTCAATTGAATGCGCATTTGAGTCACATTACTGCCGACGAAACTCAATTTTATACAGCGATCGCCGCGTTAGAATAAGAGGTACTGCAATCAGCTCGTGAAATAATTTTGAATTCGCCGGCGACGGACAAATACAAATCTTTAAAAAAAATTAATTTCTGTTTATGAAGAATCCGAGACAGAATCAAGCAGTTGTTGCACGATTTACGGTTGGATGATATGAGGCCTTCTCATAGCTGTCTAAAATGTCAGACTTAGCCGCCGGTAAACCTAACGGATAACATTCTTAAAACAAAATATGGATGAATAGACTCCCATCTAACATGCAAACTATTTTAGCGGCCAGTAGGAAGACACTTAAAAATCTTCCCGAAATCTCTGATAAAATTCACGAGCTGGCCATTCTAGCGCAAATACACGCAGGGCAGGCTCCTGCTATTGTGGGGTTACAGGCTCAAATTGAAGATTTGTCCAAACAGGTTGCTCAGTTAGTAGCCATCCAAGCTGAACCTTTTCAGCGCAACCGCTCCACATCACGTGGTCGAAATAGACGTCGTAGCCCACTGAGAAAAGGTTATGAAAGCCGGGTATTCATAACCCGGGTATTTGTTTTTACCACCACAAATTTGGAACAAGGCAAACAAATGCCGCCCACCGTGTCGTTATAACGACTATGGAAATGAGGAAGGCCATTGCTCGAAGTTGAAAACGACAGCGGCATGAATTTTGCACGCCTTTTCTTCATCGAAAAGAATTCAGGCTTAAGGTTTCTTGTAGACACCGGGGCTGATGTTTCTGTCGTTCCACCACATTTTCACGAACAAAAGCGCCTTACCAAGTTACAACTTTATGTATAAAATGGAACTCCTATTCAAACTTTTGGTGAACGCCTGATATCTGTTGATTTAGAATTGCGCCGCAGCAACCAATGGCCATTCATTATTGCTACTGTTTCAAGTCCTATTAGTGGCGCTGACTTTTTTCAAAAATTTTCTTTGCTTGCGATCTTAAGAATCGCCGTTTGATAGATTCCACAACCAACTTAACTTATCCGGGAGTAATTCGCAATAGTCAAGATTTGAGCATTAAACTGATTTCGGGTAACTCCCCATGACATGCATTTTCTCAGAGAATTCCCTACAAACACGCGCCCAGTTATGGGTATTTCCGAAACCAAGCACGATGTACTACACTATATTGAAACTACCGCACCTCCAATTGCAGCTAAACCAAGACGCTTACCTCCGGACAAGCTTAAAGCCGCCAAAGAGGAATTTCAATACATGATGGAACAGGGATTTTGCCGTCCTTCAAAAAGTTCATGGGCCAGTCCGCTCCATCTAGTTCGGAAACGAAATGGTAACTGGCGCCCGTGTGGCCATTATCGTCGGTTAAATGCAGCTACAATTCCTGATCGTTACCCAGTCCCCCACATTCAAAGCTGTATGCAAGTTTCAGAGGGAAAAGCTATTTTTACAACACTTGATCTTGAGCGGGCGTATCACCAAGTGCCCGTTAACCCAGCTGATATTTCAAAAACTGCGGTTATTACGCCTTTTGGACCATTTGAGTTTCCGGTCATGACTTTCGGCTTATGCAATGCTGCTCAAACGTTCCAACTCTTCATGAATCAGGTGTTAATCTGACTCGACTTTTATGTACCTTATTTTGATGACGTCTTAATCTCCTCCTCTTCAGAGCAAGAACACCTATCACATTTGAGACAGTTTTTGAACGGTTTTCAAAGGTACGTTGTCAGTCTTAATCCTTCCAAATGCTTTTTTGGCCAACCAAGAGTACTTTCTAGGTCATGAAATTTTCAGCTGATGGCGTTCGACCCCTTCCAGATAGAGTCATGGCTATCCGCGATATACCTGAACCATCTTCAGTGAAGGACTTGAATCTTGCTATGCTCAATTTTTATCGACGTTTCTTACCTCATGCAGCGACCATACAAGCACCTCTAAATTCTTTTTTGGTTGGAAGCAAAAAAACGATAAACGTGTTATAACCTGGATCACAGAATCTCGCGGAGCGATCCAAAAATGCAAAAATGATTTAATTTCGGCAACAAATTTTCGGTATCCTTCCGCATCTAAACCATTATCACTCTACGTTTATAAGTTATTTCTCTCGCTTTCCTAGCATGCCTTCGTGGTGTAGTGGTTCTGCACGCTGGGCCGGTACTCCAGAGGTCCGCGGTTCGATTCCCGGCGAGGGCGTTGCATATTTTTCATATCTTCTGCTTCCAAAAAATAACCTGATGTCTCTACACGTTGACGCATCAACAACAGGTATAGGAGCAGTTTTACAACAGAAATATCAAGAATTATGGAGACCACTTTCATATTTTTCTAAAAAACTCTCACCAGCACAAACTAGATACAGCACTCACGATCGCGAATTATTAGGAATTTATGAAGTTGTCAAATGTTTTCGACATATGCTAGAGGAACGCGTTTTCATGATTTTCACAGATCACAAACCCTTAACCTATGCTTTTCAACAGCGTTCGGATAAAGCTTCTCCTCGTCAAATGAGACACTTAGACTTAATAGGGCAATTTTCAACGGATATCCGTTATATTGGGGGTTCGCAGAATATTGCTGCAGACATCTTGTCTCGCATTGAACAACTAGCCGTTCCTTCGCCAATAAACTTTGCTGCCCTTGCGGAAGAACAACACCGGGATTCAGAACTACAAACCCCCTTGAAAAGCAAATCTTCCACCAATCTCAACTTGCAGCCTATGCAGCTGTCACCTGGAAAATCACTTTATTGTGATGTTCAGGATTCAAGATTTCGACTTTATGTTCCCTCCGGGTTTCGCCATGCCATTTTTAGTCAATTATATTGTCTGTCACATCCTGGCATCAATGCTTCGAGGAAACTGATACAGCAACGTATCGTATGGCCTAGCATGCAAAAGGACATAGCCAACCGGACACGTTTGTGCTTGGAGTGTCAAAGATCTAAAATTGTCAGACACACCACCAGCCAACTTAAAAATTTTAATTTGCCCTCATCTCGCTTCAATCACGTGCACCTCGACTTGGTCGGGCACTTATATTTATTAATAATAATATAATACATGAATACAATTAATTACTGTGTATACATTTTTCTTACCTTGGATGAAGCATATTTATCATTTACTTCATCAAAGTCGATCCTTTCAAATGTTTCTCTTTCCACACTTAAAAATGCTAGCTGACTTAGGGGATCTTGGCCCATCGTTGATTATAAATATGTGAAAATTTATTTTAATTTGCTGAACAAACGTTCATTTGATAATGAAATAGTAAGTAGTATTTGAAGTGCGACTTTTAGGTTTGGAAAAACATTTTCTCTATAGATTTGTAGTGGAGTTTTAGGTTCCGTTTCTCTTCTACTGCGGAGTAACGTCATGCAGTCACATTCAGTGCTCAAAACAATTAGGGGATATTGTGGGTTCGGTATGAAATAACCATATAATCGATAACCTTTTTGAACAAAAGGAAATAGAAGAGATTATAAAGGGAAATTATAACGTTTACAAAGTTGGGAATATGCAAATTTAGCCTGTGACGTCGAAAACTGCGTTTAAGATAAGGAGTGAAAAGCGACCTGCAGCATTCCTTTTGTAGTAGGAGATTAAAAACAATTGACAAGAGTTGACTGTTTGTAGCAGTGAGTCCGATGTCTCAGCAAGATGACTTAGTTGAATCGGTAGCCTGGGAGGCCATCAGTCGTTTACAGGAGAGTCAAACGCAATCCATTGTAGCGGAAGCGTTAGGATTTTTCCAAAATGTCATTTTCAGATTATGGAATCGGATTTTGGAAACTGGATATGTTTGAGAAATTCGGGACAAGGTCGTGTTATCGTTTTAAAATAAAAGGCTGGAGGTATACGTGCATTTCGTTTTAAAAATATATATATATATATATATATATATATATATATATCTACTTTGGAGAAATAAAATGGTCAGAAAGAACGTTTTGGTTGATGTACTGCAAACATTTTATTACACATTTTATCAGACAAATCAAGAAAATAAATAATTAATTATATTACAATAATTATTAATTTTAAATATATTTTCTAGAAATCGATCAAAATAAAAACTGAAATTTTACGGAAAATCTAGTTTGGAGACCATTTGGCGCCCCTCTACGAGCGGCGCCCGGGGCATCATGCACCCCCTTGCCCCCCCCCCCTCGCTACGCCCATGGAGGAAGGAAAGGGAGGAGGGGCCATTCCGCGCTAGAAGTGAAGCACTGCTTTGAAGCTTGGGTCACCAGACTGGGTGTTCTTTGTTTACATTCAGAAGCTCGCTTGACAAGATTCTGATAGTATTTCGACACACAACAGTTCCATAGAAATCGAAAAAGGGACACTCTCGCATGAAAGAAACATTCATAGTGTGATGGATAATAGCAATTTGTATAGTTTACTGACATTTACGCAAAAATCACATCTTGGTTATTTTTCAATAACTAACAACAGCGATTTTGATTATGAATTTGTTTTATAAAATTCTAAGCTGTTGCACTACAAAAATATAGATTTTAAGAAAATTGCTAAAACAGATCTGCCAAAATTTATTTTCTAGAAGATTTGAAAAGTTTGAAACTTGATGGCTAAATGTAAATATAAAATTATGTATGTTAAAATATTTGTAATTAGGCACATAGCTCAGATTAAGTTTTTTTTAAATAGAGTAACGCATGCAAGGGCTATCTGCCTAAAGAGAGAGATACCATCGTGGAGGAATTTTGAAGAAAAACTGACCTTTGAGTGGGTATTAAAAATAATACTTATAATTTTCATTCAAATTATATTCATATATATTTTTTATGTAAAACTTTCGGGTGCATGCTAAATTAGTGTAAATTATTTTACACGAAAAATATAGTGAATGCACAGAAATTAAAGATTTGCACATGCCGGAAATTATAAATAGGAAATATGTATGGGTATTTATGCATGTGCTTGCAAAAAGCATGTATCTGCCTTTGACAAAATACTTAAATATTCATTAAATTATTTATAAATGTATTTGAAATGAAGAATTTATTCACTTATAAACAACTGTGAAAGTACTGTGAAGAAATCTAATGATTAAATGTATCTAATTTATAATGATTATAAATGTTATCTAAATATATAATAACCTTAATATTGAGTTGTAAACATAAATTGAAATCCTGTTGACAAATACGTTATAAAACTATTTAAGCAAGAATTGTTCGTATTAGAAAGCAATCTGTTAAAAGGTATTGTAAAGCAAATGCTTTGAGATGCGCACTTAAGAACGTAATAAAGAGTTTTGGAATATGTATTGTTGAAATGAAGGGTAAAAAAAAAAAAAAAAAAAAAAAAAAAAAAAAAAAAAATCTGATAAGTATAATTAAAAGAATTATTCCCCTTACATTTTATAATAACTCAGTTACAAGTTTTAAATAATCTTAAAAAAAAATTATTTTATTCCCTTTGAGAAATGTTCAGAGAAAGTCAAATACTATTTAATACCTATTTAATTATTAGGAATTAGCGAAATACTTATTTAAAGTATTTCACTAATTCCTAATAATTCTCTAATTTAAAATGAACCGAATAGAGCATTAATTATAAATTGACTTACATTTTTCGATTTAAAAGATGCCTCAGAAGCCAAAAAATCATGTCATATTTAAGAAAGTATTTTAGGAAGAAGCTCTATAAATAGAAAAGAAATAATGCATAATTTTAATATTAATAATGCAATAAACTTTGATCTTAATTTTTGTACCTTAACCGAATAAAATCGAATTACCTTAATTTTTTTTTCTAATGTAATTAACGAAAACTTGTGAAAATACATTCAAATTAAACCATTCTGAGAAAATTGTCCTGTGAAAAGTATAGCATTTAATTCCGTTCAGAATGAAATGTTGTTTAAAAATATGTTGTTTTCACATACTTAGGACTCTGAAGTGTTGTAGAAAAAGAAAATATATACATTTATATGTATATTTGCGACGTAATTACAAAATATTTACACCCGAACGCGTCAAATCCCATAGAACTCAATGGTAAATGACCCAATGTTTTGGTCACCACGTAGGGATCGCCGGTGCTTCAGAGCAGGGTACGGAGAAACTTGTTTAGGGCGACTCCTTCTTACTTCCTACCTCCATGGCTACGCCACTGGTTCAGTTGTGCTCATTTGTAGGTTCCGGAGGGGTGGGGGATTCATTACTGTCACCTGATGATCTCCAAGTAATGCACTTGAAATTAAAATGTTTCAGAAAGCTAGAACATAAAAGTGGTATATTCTGTCCCTTGAGAAGAGGCTTCCCTCTAACAGCCGATCAGTAATGAAAAGCATAATAGGCCACAGAAGGCTGTCTATTGTTAATAGCATTCAGTCGATAACCGACGGTGGAACATCAGGTCTGTCTTTCATTACTTAAAAAGTGAAATTGGTTAGCCGTGATGACAGCGCAGATTAAAGAATTTGTTTTTAGCATAAGTTTCTTTAAACTTTTTTAAGCGAAATTCGCAGATTTTCTTCGAATGGGAATTCAGTTCTCAGGTTTTCTTTTCTCGAAAACTGACGAAAATCATCTCATCACCCATTTAATTTGTATAAGCTAATCACTCTTATCATTCGATCAGCGTGTGGTTAGTAATTAAAATTACTAGGATTGTTATGGGAAACTACTTTTCTTAGAATATTCGAAATAAATGTTATTAAGAAGCTCACCTTCGATTTTAATGATTCATTTTACCACGCCATTGGGGTAAACAAAAATCTGAAAGTTTTCAGATTTTAAATTACGTCCAAAAGGGCGTTTTTTTAACGTTTTGTGTGTTACCTTTATTTATTAAATATCATGTTCTTTGCACTTAAGCCATAAAATTCAGTTGTTGTTTGTTTTGTTTTCTTTTCGCCCCTTATATAGTGTTGCCATTCCTAGCTTTTAAATCGTTGAGTTTGTTAATCAAAAATTCGTTAAAGCTTTACAAAATATGAAATAGATAATAAAACAAATTTAAAATTTGGGCTTCCAGATGCCCATAGTGGCAGGAGGATTACGTCATTCAAAATTCGATGGCTCTATGTACCGTTGTTGCGAGAAATATACATACACTAGCAGCTTCGCTGCCAGCCTTCGTCTGGATTTTAAATGTACCGGAAAAGTGACTGAAGGGAATACCAAACGTTAAATTCAAAAACTGCGCAGAATTTTACTCTGCAGAACAACTTCATTAAAAAAATATTACGTATAACAAAATTACAATGAAATAAGCAATATCCCTTAGTACAAATATTAATTATCCTAATAAATAAATTAACCAATTTCCCGTTGCCTTTTCTCAACAAACGTCCAGTATCCAAGAGAAACATTAAATTTAAAAACTGCACAGAATTATCGCCGTCATTTTTCCAAGTGGCAACAGTGCTGATTTTCAACAGTCAGCATCAAGCAGTCCAGTATACAACTGAATGAAAAACTGCTGCCAAAACCACGTTTCTAAAAGAATGAAACTATTAAAAATGATGTGATAAAATCGAAAAGATAAAATTAAAAAAAATCTGATTCGAATTTTGAAAAAGTCGCTTCGAGGTACACTGGCTCTTGTCCAGATGCACCTATATGCCAAATTTCGTAGCCCTGGGTCTATAAGATTGCGCGCAGCACGAACGAAAGACACACAGACTCTTTCTTTTATTACATGTAGAGATTTTCAAGAGAAAAAAAAATCACAATGAAATATGCTATATCCCTTAATACAAATATTAATTATTCTAATAAAAAAATTAACCAACTTTTCGTTGAAGGGAAAAAATCATGCAAAACTTTTCAATATCTTACAAACAGTGAAATAAGCAAAAACTAACATGATAAAAACTCAAAAAACAAAAAATTCCGCTCAGAATTTTACTCTGCAGAACAACTTTATCAAAAAAAATCAATAAAAATGTATTATATATATAAAAAATGACAATGGAATATGCCAATCTCTTAAAAACAGCGACATAAAAAATAAGATGAAAAATTGTTGCCAAACCCATGTTTCTAAAAGATTGAAACTATTCAAAATGATGCGATTTCATCAAAAATCTATCAACAACAATAAGAAAGGAAAATTGTTGCCAAAATCACATTTTTAAAGATGTGAGATGTGAGAAGTGTACTCGGAAGCTTCTTTTAAAATTTTTTTTTAAAAATACAAAATATTATCATTTTTCCAAAATTCTTTTTGTAAAAGCAGTCGCAAGGATAAAAGTTTAACGTGTCCAAAAATCAAAGAAAAATATACCGTAAATTTTTAAAAATAAACTTTTTTTAAAAAATCCCGTTGAAAAGGTGTTAAGCTCACTTCGTTAAATAAATTCGTAATTAATCGATTTATTGAAACACGAAATTTATTTTAAATTTGTAAAATAGGTAAGTGCCTACGTTTCATGACGATGTGAAAATGGAGTGTGTAGAGTAAAATCTCGCTTTCCTGTAGCCCATTATGCCTCAAAATGGCGCGATTTCGTCACAAAAAACATAAAATAAAAAAAAATTAGAATTAGAATTTCGAAAAAATCGCTTCGAGGTGCACTGGCTCTTGTCTAGATGCACCTATGTACCAAATTTCGTAGCCGTGGGTCTATTAGCTTACGCGCAAGCGCGAACGAAAGACACACAGACAGACTCTTTCTTTTATTATATGTAGAGATTTATGCAGATTTTTCATTAATTTATTTCTTTAAATATCTCTAACATTTGGTGGCAACAGTTTGAAAAGTGAAACGGACATTTATAGTGATTCAACGCAAAATCGCAAAACGTATAGTCCTTCAAGGGACAAAGCCTCTTTGGACTTAAAAAAAAAAAAAAAAAAAAAAAACTTTTATACTAGTATGTTTAATAGAAAATTGCGAGAGGTCTGCTTTAGGGGTGGGTTGCATCATGGGAGACTTTCTGAGGGAAGCTGGCTTGTATTCAAATTATACATATGACAAAATCTTGAAAATATCTATACAACCAGCTCATTCGCAGGGATTGATTCAGACTGAACTACCAGAGTTCAGCTCTCGGTTACAGGTGGCTCACTTTTACAACCGGTAAATAAACGAAAAATGTTATCTCTGTGGACACATAATAGTTCCCTCTAATATTTAAAATCTTTCTTTCGTAACGACGAAAATGACGCCCACGATCGGTAATGTGTACGATCAAAACAACAGCTCGCGCCCAGCAGCGCCCGAGAGGTAAAGTCGCTGAACACTGGTAGTTCGGTCCGAGGTTTGAATCCCGCGAACGGGCTGGTTGCATGGGCGTTTTCGTGTTTTTCCCCATGTGTAACGTGTATACGAGCCAGTTTCCCTTAGAAAATCCTCCACGAAGGCATCCATCCCCTTAGGCAGATAGCCGTAGTGTGATTTTGCCTAAAGCTCTTTGCCGTAATTAAATAAACCAAACCAAAACAACAGCTCAATAACCGGTTTCGATTTGCATCGTTGTTGACCTTATGCAGTTACCCTGGAAATTGCTGATTTTATCAAATTCTTATTTTCTTGGTTAGACACGGTTGGCTATTATGAAAATGCCGATTATATATAGGCAAACTGTATGTGGTATCGACTGTATGCCTGTGTGCACGTAAAAAAATTTGCAATACTTATTAATATACCATTATTCAAATTTCTTTTTTACCATGTCGTTTATGCTGATAACTATCGTTCGTATGTCAGTGTCGATTTTACGTATGTCGAAATTATTCTTATAACAGGGCTTGCCTTGTCGATCATATGCAGCATCGATGTGGAATGTCGAACCCATAAATAAAAGCCTTAATGGGAGATACAATTTTATCCAGTAAAAGTACCACTACCGTTCTTTCAAGGTGTTGATTAGACACTGTAATCCAAAGTTATAGATATAAGTGCATAGAGATTATATGCTTTTCAAGTGCGCAAAGTAATTACGAGAATTCCTTTATAAAGTACTTCTTAAAAGCATTCTTTCCAAAGCAGAAAGCCTCTACCCCTTAATCAATGAATTTTCAACTCCCTTCGTAAGTAGGAACCCACGTCAGTTTTGTTAATATTACAGTTTATATTTGGATGAAAAGAGAGAAAATAAAGGAAAATCTGAAAGCTTTTCATATTTTATATTACGCCTAAAAGGGTGTTTTTTAACGTTTTGTGTGGTGCCTTTATTTATTAAATATAATGTTCTTCGCACTTAACCATAAAATTCAATTCAACAGCAATATCCCAAAATATTTAAAAAGAGCATTATTTAAGAATTTCCGATACGAAGTTTCGGGTGCTGGAGATACCTTTTTTTTCGTAGTGTTCCCATTGTACGCTTTTAAATCAATGAGTTTGTTAATAAAAAATTCGTTAAAGTTTTACAAAATTGGAAATAGCTAATAAAACAAATTCCAAATTCGGGATTACAAGTGCTCATGTTCGGTTGGATGACTACGTTATTCAAAATTGGATGGCTCTAGGTACCGTTGTTTTTGAAAATTCGAGAAACATTCATGCAGAATCTTCATTATTTAGTTTCGTTAAATATAATGCATGGTAATAATATTTTGTAGCAACAGTTTGAAAGTGAAGCCATGCAAAATGTCGTTTTGAGACTAATAGCCGTTCGGGTCTAACGCCCTTTTGGGCTAAAAAAAAAAAAAATAAATAAATAAATAAATAAAAAAAAATAAAAAATAAAAAAAATAAATGTTAAATTAGCAAGTTAAAAATCGGAAATAGCAACATTTAACCGATAAGAAAGTCAAAACTCCTTACTACCTCGCTTGAAAAATGCAATTTTGAACACAATGATAATTTTGCTTCTTTATTAAATTATTCTTATAACAGGGCTTGCATGAATGGATTATATTCTACTACACGAAATTTTTTCATAGCAATAAATTGCTACAGTTAGAGAACGAAAGTACGGTAAACCCTTTCTAAGATGACTAGCACAGGTTCATAAGATTTTGGGCTTTTGCGAATTTAGAAATAGCTCTCAGCACCAATGTCCAAGTTCTCAGAAATATTAATCATAGTAGGAAGATAATCACCAGAAGAAAAACCACTGTTCACATTCAGAAGTGCATTATTCTATAAATGAAAATACATTAAGCCGATTCGATTGCGTGTATGCCCGTATCTATATTTATATATAGTAAAAATTATAATATAAAATAAATATAGTGTAAAATATGTTACCGTTAAAACGTATAATGCAGTTATTTCCTCGAATAAGTGAGTATTTGACGGGGAAAAAACTAGCCAAGCCGGTTAAGCTAATTATTTTTAAATAACTATATTAATTTGTATAGAATATAGTATTCTATCAACTAACTAATGATAAATGCCGCACAGACGGTGTAGTGGTTAGGGGAGCCAGCTGCGATACCTAACGGCCTGAGTTCGAGTCCAAGGGAATGCATAGTTCTAATTGCCCGTCCCTTCATAGGAGGCAAAGGTGGCCCACTTATTAGCTGCATGCATAATAAAGTGACAACTACTTCTGGCCTTAGTCGAAGTCGGCTGAAGGCCCATCATTCATATTAAAAAAAAAAAAAAAATTAATAACCAAAAAATCTGAAAGGTTTCAGGTTTTAAATTACGTCCAAAGGGGGCGGTTTTTTAACTTTTGCGTGTTACCTTTATTTATTAAATATCATGTTCTTTGCGCTTAAACCATAAAATTCAGTTCAATAGCAATGTCGCAAAATAATTTTAAAATGAGCGTATCTTTAGAATTTCCGATACACAGTTCCGCGCGCTGGAGATAATTTTTTTTTCGTATAGTGTTGCCATTCTTCGCTTTTAAATCGTTGAGTTTGTTAATCAAAAATTCATTAAAGTTTTACAAAATATGAAATTGATAATAAAACAAATTTCAAATTTGGGCTTCCAGATGCCCATATTCGCAGGAGGATTACGTCATTCATAATTCGATGGTTCTATGTACTGTTGTTTTATCACAATGCGAAAAATACACATACATTTATGCAGATTTTTCATTATTTAATTTCTTCAAATATAATTCAGGTCTCTAACATTTGGTGGCAACAGTTTGAAAAGTGATTCGCCATTTATAGGGGTTCAACGTAAAGTCGCAAAACGAAAAGAATAGTCCTCTAGGAGCAAAGTCTCTTTAGCCCCACCTAATGATAAACCGTTAAAGTGAAAAAAATATTGACACTAAAAAAAAAAAACTATCGTTTTATAAATTAACTGATGATAAATCCTTAGTGTTTAGAAAATTATATTTCATATTACGGATAGATTAAATAATAAAGGAATGCGTAATATAATATTATTGCTAGATTCGTTAAACCGTAATAAAATGTAACAGACTATACTACGCCAATAGTTCTGTTTAAATTTTTACAGCTTATCAAATTATTAAGCTATTTAGTCCTGCAAACAAGCAGCTTTCGCGTGCCGTCTTTACTGACGATTCCTCATTTATCAACACTTTAATGTGACACAAACTGTTGACTTCCAGTTAGGGATCGATGAAATTTAGTTTTAAGGGCGGCAATCATTGATATAACAGAGAAGAAACATTTGCTCCCCATGGATTCTTTCCTTCCGGGAGATGTGGGTCGATTTCCCAAATGAAACAGATGAAGCAAACGCGGGAGAGAACATACAATTTTCCCGCAGGCAAGTTGGAAAAACCTCCCATCGAAATGACCTTGCTCGGCTGCAGCCAGCTCAACGTCTTACCCTTAAAACCTCCCTCAAGAGAATCCGCTATAACCCTGCCGGTTAAATTAGAACTTGGCCGGTTTACCCAACTAAGACTGGCGACATTATTTGGCGAGATTTTAGAGTTCCTTTTTTTCCGGGTGACATTTTTTCCGTTCCTTATTTTCCGGGGACATTCTTTCCGTTTCCCTTTTTTCCGGGTGACATTTTTTCCGCACACCAAAAGAACAGGGTAATGGGGAAGTAGCCCTTTTCGTTTCAAATCGTTCGCGGAAATGAGAAGAAAAAAGCGGCAGCTAGAGAAAGTTGGTATCCCCCGAGGTAATATGAAAAGGCGACGCACAGGTGCCTGTTTAGCCCGGCCAACAATAAGTCTACGGTAGCTCGGTAGATACTGCTTTTATTCTTAACTGGGAAAAAAGAAAACACTTTTAAAATTGCTTGTAGCAAACCACTTCCGAGAAAGTGATCTCAATTGTATTCGTCTCATTTTGATTTCTCCCACCAATGGAGTTTATCCTACAGCTTTTGACTTTTCAGTTTTCTTCATAAATCAAATCCATTTGCGTATGTCCCCTGAATTACTTTATTCCATGTAAAAAATAACTGCATTAATTACCTGTATACGTCGTTTGTGGTCCGAGAAGGCTGTGTAATTATTTCTTTTGGATTGCACTAGGCTGAATTTTGAACACTTGAACTGCAGGTATTGTAACTTTGTAATTTAATAATTTATTTATCACTTGAATTGTTATTACTTTCAATTTTGTTTCGTGTATAAAATGAAAACTCTTGACAAGTTGAAATCCAAGACGAAAGTTATTAGAAGTGCTTGCACGAAATTAATAGAACTTACTTTTACTTTGATAGTCTGGATATTCATAAAGATGAAAGCGTTATGGAGAATTTGTCGGAATTTTTGTTTAGAAGAAAAACAGAATGAACTTCTAACTTTAAACTTGAAAATCGAAGACCTACAGTGGCTCCCAAAAGTGTTCGCAGACTTATGATTTTCATTGAAATGTGGCTCTATCCATTAATTAAAAGCAAACTTTCTGAATGAGACTTTATTAATAAGAAGTATAATCTATTCGTAACAAAATTACACGAAATATTTTTAAAATATAGCAAAACTTTATTTTTAAGAAATTAATAATCAAAAAATAACAAACATTTTATCTCACAAAAGTCTTCGCATACTGAAGTATTTTTGGATAAAATCAAAAGTAGAATTATTGTTTGCCGCGTTTTTTAATTTTTGCATTGTTGTGGAATTTAAAAAATAGTTTGCTTTAATTTTTTATTGTTTACTTCATAATATTCTATTTATTATTGAAAAATGGGTTGCAGTCGTAAAGCAATTAGTAAAGGCATTCGAAAATTGATAATATTTTATCATAGTAGTGGTAAATCAATTCGAAATATCGCTAAATTTGTTAATTTATCCCATTCTACAGTGCAGTATGTGATAAAACGCTTTTCCGATAGTGAAGAAAGTGACGCAGAGGTTATTGAAACCGAAAAAATTTAGATTGACAAATTAGTCGGTATTCTCAACTCAGCAATTATAGGACTTGAACAGCGGAACTTTACCATACCATCTAAAAATTTGAATATATTTACGAAAACTACAAGAATGGAATACGACATAAACGCTACTCTTATGACCCAGTAATGTCAAACATTGCTTGTCTATTTGTAGATTGAAATTCCTACTACAGTCAAAAGTCTTTAATCCGGACTCGTCCGGACTTCGGCGACTCCGGATTATCGATCATCAGTTTAAATCGGGTAAGATGGCATGCAGAAATTAAAAAATTAAAAATATGAAACCGTAATTTATAAAATAATGAGCAATTATGATCTAAAGGGTATCAAAATTTACAAAAAAAGAAGCTTAATATTTATTTGTTTACTTTATTAAACATTTCTTTCAACGCGCGCATGCGTAAAGCATACATTACGCATAGCCGAAATTAGAAAATTGCAACCTGAAAACTATTTGATTTGTATTCGTGATATTTATAATGACGAGGAATTTGATTTAAATCATATCAAAGACGGAGTACATCAAGATGAAATACTACATTTAGTAAGGAATTATAAGCCGAATAAAATAAAAACATCTGCCCTGAAGATAACGATAGTGCTGACAGATCAACTTCCAGTTCATTGCGCGCCGCGACGTTCCTTCCCCCCCCCGCGCAGAGCAGCGTGAAATTGATAAACAGATTTCGGAACGGTTAGATAAACAAAGGATATGCCTTTATCCATTTTTTGTAGCAATTCCACTTTTTGTTTGATGGACATCGAAACATACTTTCGTTTTGTAGATTCTTTGGGAGCTCCAGCATCGGAAATTCTATTTGACATAATCGAAAGTTCAAGCTTAATTTTTAAAAATTGCTCTTACAGTCTGCAAAAAATAACAAGCCGGATCCAATTCAAAGATTAAGGAACAACGCAATCATCAACATTAACTGAAATAGATAATTTTAGCTTAGCTTATACCGTCCGTTATACATTAAACGCGCATGCGAAAACGTATTCTGCACTTGCTTAGACGCATATGCGCAGTCGTAAATGTCTTGCGCGCACGCGTAAACGCCTGTGCGCATGCGTCAACGCGCCGCATGCGCAGAAAGATTTTAGTTTTGAGGTCCGGATTATAGATCATTCCGGATTATGGGTGTCCGAGTTAACGACTTTTGACTGTATTGTCTGTGCATTTAAAGACTGTGACAAAATTTAAATTTAAATTAGTATCTCTCGGCAAGACAGTCTTAAAAGCATCTTTGATAGCAGCCTCAGTTACATTAATAGGAACTCCAAATAAAATAACTCTATCCATATTTGGGTACACGTGCCATATTGGCATCTGGAGAAGATGATATCAAATGTTTAAGCTGTTCTTGATGCTCCTGTGTATCACAACCTATCTGAAGATCCTTCGAACGAGTTAAACGCATATTTGTAATGTGGATTGCTGTATTTGATACATCAATTTTAGCTAATTTAGATTGAAATTCAGCCAAAGTATTGACTGGTTTCGATGAGGAGACAATGATAACATTATCTAAATGACGTTTAGAAGAATTACCAATCACAGAAAAATTATTCTTAAACGCAACTTTTCTAGTGTCTTCTGTCAAAGAAACTTCCCTTACTAGGATAATTATTTGTGAAATTTTATCTTTTCTGCCAATTATATCCGTCTGAATATCTTTATTTTTATTATAGGAGTTCAAATATGCATAATTAGTTTGAATGCAAGTGTCTGAGACAGCTATTGAATTCGTTTGGGAAATTTTATCTGCATAATGTATTGAAATGGAATCGGTATTTGTCGCTTGACCACTTAGATCATCTGCTACAAAAGTTCTCTCTTCAACAAGTTGTTTAAGATCTAATATAGACTGTAGCATAGGTGCCGTTTGCTTTTGTTGGCTAATTAGATCAGCTAGTGAGGTAATAATCTCCAAATTGCTTTCAAGTGTTGCTTTTAGATTGTTTAAAAGATTACGAAGTCTTTTAGTATCTCTCCTGGATAATTTTAGAATTTCTTGATTTTGAAATAAATGTGAAATAAGTGAAAATAAGCAAAATCTGCCAAATCCTTTTGATTTTCTAGTTGAGCAGCACTTTCAGCCATGATAAAGGCAACAGAAAAGGACGATGAAATCAACGATTCGTTAATTGATCAAAGAATCAATTAACAAAATAATTAATTCAATAACTCAATGGGAACAAGTAGATCCAGCACTCAGTATTTAACATTAGAGTCTATTGAGTTATCCAAGGAAGAACCACAAAAGTTTAATTTCTATCACTATGTGCATATTAAAATAATATGAAGATAAAATTTAGTAAAACAGAAATGGCAAATTCATACTTTAAAAGGGAATCTGGTGTACCCCAGAATTGCATATAATTATTCTAATATTTAAGTTACCAAAAAGTTATAAATGGAGTGGCGACAAACCAAGGCAATAAGGGAGCCAACATGAGAAACACTTATTTTTAAAAACTGGTTAATACAGTTGAAAAATGCGAAAAACAGCTGAAAAAGGACATGGAATTTAACTGCGAGTTCTTAAATATAGAAATTAATAAATTAAAGGCTGCTATTAAGGGGGGAACCATAGTATTAATTTTGTGGATAGCGAGTCTGGCTGTCATATATATACAATAGAGAGTACATGGCGGCATGTTAAAGCTATGTTCTGCTGTCCGAAGAAGCATTCATTATGGTAAGTGTATTTATTTTATTGTTTTTAGTTTGTAGAATGTTATGTTCATTGTTTTTTTACTATGAACTTCTGTTCTTATTGTTGTTTTTTGAATTGTTTGTAATTTATTTTAGTTGATTTGTGTGCAATGCCTAGATTGTGCAAATTGTAGATGTTTTTTTTTAGTTAAAACATATCGCTGTGTACATGCATTCTTGTCAAATATTTTTGGTTAGAAACTTTATGTTTTTGCTATCTAAATTTTTTATTTTTGTTTCGGATTTTTAGCTTAAATTGTATGTTCAAAACGTGGTTTTTGGAAACATTTAAGGCTTTAAGTTCGAAATTTAGACAAAAATTTAGATAGTAATATGGCACCGTGGAGTTCCTCGCCAAAAATACTTGACGAGAAATTTGTCGCCAAGCGAGAGCATATATAAGAGTAGTTCCAAAATGTCATATTATTTATTTGTCTACACTTCTTCATACCTCTCTTTAGCATTATATTTTCCTAATATTTAACTTATTAGATTTGTAAATTAATTTGTTTTTAATTTTAAGATAGTAAATAGTATTAAGCAGTCTATTTGGTATTCAATGTATTTAGTATATTATTTCGCTTCGCTTGCAATGTTATTTTTTATAACATAAATATATGTATAAATGTACAATAAATATGTTTGAATGTGGATTTTAACAAAGGACAAACTATTTGTACATTTAGAAAAATAAAAGATAAAATGCAATTTTTTTGTTTTTTCATATTATTATGTTAATAATACTTCATTTAAGTGTTAACTATAAGCATTTTTACTCTAATATCATCACTGCATAAATGCGCTCACTAGACATTTGCACGATGGCGTCGATTAGGCTTGGTGTGGGCCTATGTGATTATAAGAGATCTTGTAAATTTCTTGCCCTTCGGTATAGTAATGGAAAAATTTCTAACATATTTGAAGTGGTCTGAAAGATAAAAGTGTAAAATCTCAATTGTACAACATTTAAAAAAAAAAAAAAAAAAAAGTTAATTATAATTGATTTTGACCATTCTCATCTTTAAAATAAGATGAAGAAACTGCAATAAGTTTTATTAAAAAATAAGTGCATTTATTTATATATTAACTACTTTCTATATCACTCAGGTCTGCTGCAAATTCAGCATCAAATTCTTCTTTAGACATCTAGAAAGAAAAGGAAAATTCAACACTGAGGAATTACTTTCTATAGATGCAGAACAAAGAAATATAAATTTATACATAGTACAATCGTTACAAACTAGTTACAGCCAACTAAGTTACAGCCAACAACAAGTAAAACTTGAGAAAAATGTAGAATACAAACCTTTCCCTTTTTAAATTTTTTCACTAATCTTGCATCTCTAGCAAGATCTTGCAGTTCTTCCTGAGAAAATTTTATAGCCTTCTTTCTCCTTCTTTTCTTGGCAAGTAATCTTTTTGCTTCTAATTTTTTTGCTTTTAATTTTGCAGCCTACAATTAAGAAATTTTAAAAGCTTTAGTTTTTTATTAGTATAGTTATCACTTCCAATAAGTTCCATCATAAGAAATTAAATACTGAACAAATAAAGTTTCTGCCTACTTGCTACAGAAGTATTTTAAAATCACATAAAAGAGCCCTTAAATAACAAGAATTTATTTCAGAAAATAAAGAAGAACAATGCAGTAATTTGTACCTTAAAACTACACTTGCATTTTTTAAAATATAAGAAAATGCTTTAAAAGAACGAAGTTTTCAAAAGAATGAGCTAAATAAGTCACATTTCAGATAAAATATAAAATAAAAAGAATACATTTGATTTAACAATTCATATTTCAATCATATTAAGTATATTTTCAGAAGTTTTAAATGATACAGATAAAAGGTAAGTAATAAAATTTTCTTTAGCTTAAAAAAATATGTCCTATTTCCTTTCTTACTGAATATTTCAGTATCTAAACATTTTTTGTCAGTGACAATATCAATATCTATTAAAATCTATTTCCTCATGGGAATTCCTCTGAATTTTTCGAAAATTCACTGGTTTGTGATGCAAGTGGTTCATATTATGGACAAAAAATATTAATGAATGAAAGAAAAATTCTCATATCTTAATCTTAAATATCTATCAAAAATAATTTCTCTGCATGTAAACACAGATTTAAATAGTAAACTTACTCGTTTCTCTGAAATTGCACTCCTCTTTTGGGGATTCTCCAAGAATTCTTTTAATCTTACTTGCCTTTGCTTTTCTCTTACTTTATCACTATATAAAACATTTAACATCAAAAGAGTTTTAAGATTTATAAACAAAGTTTCATAAAATTACATCAGAAAAAGCACAGGTACCATAAAAAGAACAGTTTTTTTCATTTGTAAAAAAGCTTTCTTCACTTTTTTCTTCCATAGACATAGTCATTTTGATTGAACTAAAAGTTAATGATAATTACAAAATTGTAATAAAATCAACCACTAAAAGAAAGTATGAAGAAGTATATATAATGAAAAAGAATACAGTTAAGTTTATTTGGAAAAAAAATAAATTGTATAAAATATTTATTTAAGAAGGGAAGAAGTAAAAGCTTCTTTAAAATATTTATAAATTTATGTAAGATAAAAATATTTACACAAACTTCTGGTTTTAATTGGCAACAGCCCCTTTCTGACCTAAAAATAATACATCAATCTAAATTGCATAATTAATCCGTATCATAGGATCTTACATAACACTGTAATGCAGGTACATTTTTAGCCAATCAACAAATAAGATCTCGATTGAAATAGCGTTTTGAGAACCAAAACCCAAGTTGTTAATTTGTTGTTCAAGTTTTTAATTTGTTGCTGTAATTAAAAACCTAAGTTGTTAATTTGTTACAAAATGCCTGATTAGGAGGTAATACAAATAATTTTACCTAGGTTGCTGCCTCAAATAAAAGATTTTTTTTGAATTAAGAAATCCAACAACACTTGAGAATCTATTAGAGCTCGACATAAAATTCAAAAGGAGGCATATGGCAGAAAAGACACGTATGGCAGGATATGATGAGAGGCCAATTGGGCAAAGCTTTAGGCCTACACCACAGCAAAGGCCACAGTTTGCCCAGAATAAGCATTTTGAAAGTAGACAAAAGGATGCAACCGCTAGTGGTGGCCGCCAGAATGAAGGGTAAAAGACAAAACAGGGGCAATAAGAAAAATTTAAACTAAGCAAGCAATTTAAGCAAAGGTACTGAAGATAAGAAAGAACAATTACACCGAAGGATAGAAAATTCCTCTAAAATACTATTAAATACTTTAATTGTTAAAATCAACATTGCCAGTAGTGCAGGTATTGCTAAATAATGTACCTGCAGATGCATTGCTAAACACTGAGGCTGAGTGTAATTTTCTATCAGAAAAAGTTTTCTGCAAATAATTTGGAAGGTATCACTTGTTAGATGTAGCAAGAACAAAAGTTATTGTCGCTCAAGGCAAGCAATGAAAGTACTTAGGTAAAGCAGAATTGCATGTTCAAGTTAAAATAATTAGCAAGAGGGCATATTCCTTGTCGTGAAAAATCTAAAACTTTGAAAATATCTGCAATATAAAAATAAATAATGGCAAAAGTTTACTTACGAAAGATTGCCAAATGGTAATGAAATAAATATTAAATGAAACAAAGAAAATAAAAGGTAATTATAGATTAAAGACAGTTTAAAGATACTTGAAATAAAAAAGCAGAATTTATTTTATCAGGGTAGCAAAAATGTATTCAAACTAGAAATGGACAATCTGCTTGGAATCTGATTCAAAGAACCGATTCACTTTACTGAGCGAGTGATCTCCGAGACAGCAAAAACAGAGCAGTAGTCTTTAAGAGTTCACAGAGAGTTCTTGTTGGAAAGCGTGGCGAAAATTTTATTCTTCTTGCGTAAACACTAACATTCTTTCCTTTACTACTTACCGAAAATGTCTCTCACCTTTTTTTAATATGCGTGTGTGTTATATGTATATATGTGTGCTTTTGTTTTACCTGTGTTCCATCTAGAATTTAAAACACAAATGATTAAATTAGATTGTAGATTCTAGCAGCTCAGTTTCCTTCTCGGATTCTTAACAGTCAGTATGCTTCTCTAGCAGATGTATGTTCTTTGGAGTCTTGACTATTCACTTTTTTCATTGCTCTGATCTGGCTTCTCAAAGTCTTGATTATTTGCTCTTTTTGCTTCCTCGGAACATCATTTTATTCTTTGAATACTATGCTATAGTATAGCTATGTATACCTTTTTTATACACTATTATTGTAACATTTATGTAAAATAATAAATTATATTTTTATTTATTTACTTATTTTACAAACGTTTTGTAGTCAAGATCTCTGAATTTCTCTTTAAACTTATTTAAAATTAGTATATATTTATAAGCATAAATTTTTCTATCTAATGTATTTTTTCAAGGCTGCAGAACAAAATATGGCTCCTACCCCGTAAAAACCTTGTAGTAGCAGCAAAACATCAATTATAGTAATAAAATAATGTAATATTTAACAAAAGTTTAGTTTTTTAACTTTTAGCAGTTTTTTATTCCAGAATTTTATTGTTCTTCTGTGTAAAAAGGTATTTTTAGAGAATCTCAAAAGTACGGTGGAAAGAAATCAGTCCAGGGAGTGAGTGGTTTGATTCAGTTGATTCCACCAATCCCACTCCTTGTTGGATTCTTTCTGCTTTTCCCCAATCTCCGCACACTGCTCTTGATCCACGCCTGTTCCGAGCACATTCATCAAGGTTATTGTTAGTGAGAGGTGAATCGTTAAAAAGAACTGATTTACTTGAGTGAGCGAATGGTTCCAATCCGATCCCTTAAAGGAACGGTTTTGACCATCTCTAATTTACACCCATAAATCTAATTTAATGTTGCCAGTAAAAATGCAATCATATATATAAAAGTGGTAAAAAACAAGGTAAACCTTTAAAACAAGGTAGATGTAAATTTCATATATCCCTAAAAAATTAGCCAAGAATAAAGACAGAAATTAAGTATTATAAAAGAACATTGCAGAATTTTTATTGAAATCCTAGGAAAGTAAATTTCAGTTCCCCATTAAAGTAGAGCTTCAAAAAATTTACAAATGATGTCACTGATTAATACATGGCATAAAACAACTCGAACTTGTAGCCTGCAAATTGCATGCAGACCCCGAAACTATTTTATGTGGTTTACAAATATGTATTTGTTGAAAATATAATGTTGTAAAGATTTTAAGATTTTAATTATTTGCATTCCGAGTTTAGATTATTTTCATTCCCATTAAATTTAATGAGGATAATGAATGAACTAAAAAAATCTATAAACAGTGGTAATTAATTTATAATGTGATATAAATCTGTAGAGGTGACTTTAAGATTTTAACAGGTATTTTAAGTTTAAACATGCTTTACTCTTTATTCTCATTTCCCATCTACTAATCCCTACCAGAATGAGTTTTTAATATCACGTTTTATGTAAATGAGTTACAAGGAGTATTTAAGGAAGGTTCAGCTTACTTTGAGAGAGAGCTTAGGAGTCCTTAGTGACACATATTTGCCATCTGGCTTCTTTAATCTTAAATCTAATACGCTTCACTGTATTGTACATGCCGGCTGATAATCGCCTGAGAGGTTAAATTAAGGGACAACTACATATTTGTGTCTAGCTTCGGCTAAGTCTGTTTAGTTTAGTATTTTCTTATCTTGAGTTAAAAGCATGAGTGGAGGCTTTCCTGTAAGCCCAAGGAGGGGCAATCTTTTATTATTTCTTTGAGTGAATAAAAGGGTATTTTAACCGTTCCCAGGACTTCGTTATAATTCACTTGAACATAGTGATAAGTCACTCTACAGCTCATTAGGTTCTTTCATATTTTATGTAGATAAAGTAACGAGGAACACTATAAATCTTACAAAAAGATTTGAAGAGACATATTTGATTAACTTTTATTTATACTTGTCTAAAAATAAGTAGGCTCAGTTACGAATTTTTGCACTACGAATAATTACTTTAAATGGGAATACATGCATTTAGTTTTTTTCACAGCTGAAAATTAATCAGAAAAGAGCCGGATTGACAAATGAGCATTTACAACATGTGATGAAGGTAATTTCTCCAATCCACAGACATTACACCCACAAATTTTTTAAGTATATATAAATTTATAATTGTTTACATACATGCATATGTATTTTAATTTATGTATAGAAGAAAAGTTTTAATAAGTAAGAGAAAGAGACTAGGTTGTCATGACTTATTCTCAAGTTTTGTCCCACTTGGAAAGTCTTCTCTAAAAACTTAGAAAGTTTTCAAAATATGTTTCATTTTTGATTTAAACTGGCATTAAGCTATTTAATCATTAAGCATATTAGAATTATTTTAAATAAAGGTTAGACTCAAATACTAACATTTAGTTGTCAGTATATTTGAATTACAAAGCTTAATCAACAAAAATGTCTTGCAGGTACCAAGCTTTAGATTTCCGATAGAAAATAAATTTAAATTTGAAATTTTTCCTATTATTATTTATTTATTTATGTTTTGATAAATAATTAGTAAGCAAAATTTAAAAAATTCAGTTCCAAAAGTTCTTATTTTGTTGAAAAAAATTTTGACTTGGTTAAAAAAAAAAAAAAAAAAAAAAAAAAAATTGGCTTATCTGCTGCTTTCAGATCATGCATTTAGCTTGCATGCAATTTGAGTTTGAGATTATTAGCATAGAAAATATGATTTCGTTCTTGTAAAACTTATCACACAGAATTTTAAAAAATATCATAAATAGCTATGCATTAAAGAGAAGAAAATATAATACATAATTGTTTCCTAAAACACTAGTTTCCAGACTTTTTCGGTTAATGGTGTCCTGTGTTTATCAGATTTATGTATCAGTTTCTTATCAGATCATACATCTATGCAAAACGCACAATACATACAGATGAAGGACAGAATAATACAAACATCTGTGAAATAATGGAAAATCTTCATTAATAGGGGGTTGGGCCACCCTTTGACTGAAGTACAGATTGAATGCGATGTGGGATAGATGCATAAAGCTCATGGACAATATTTAAAAGAATATTAAGCCATTCCTCTTGCACAGCGGCCTCTAATTTCGAACGTCCAGATGGAGATGGAAATCGGGAATGAAGTTTGGACTCCAAATATGCCCATAAATATCCAAGTCCGGAGACTGAGGGGCCAAAGGAGATGTTTAATTGCATCGTCATGCTCTTCAAACCATTCTTGAATACACCTAGCAGTGTGGATAGGGACATCTGCCCTGAAGATAGATACTGCTGACAGATCAACTTCCAGTTCATTGCACGCCGCAACGTTCCCCCCTTCCCCGCAGAGCAGCGTGAAATTGATAAACAAATTACGGAATGGTTAGAGAAACAAATCACCTCTCTGTAACTTTCTTCATGCCTTTATCCATTTTTTGCAGCAATTCCACTTTTTGTTTGATGGACATCGAAACATGTTTTTGCTTTGTAGATCCTTCGACAGCTCCAGAATCAGAAATTCTTTTTGACATAATCGAAAGTTCAAGCTTACTTTTATAAAATTCCTCTAACAGTCTGCGAAAAATAACAAGCCGGATCCAATTCGAAGATTAAGGAACAATGCAATCTGCAACATTAACTGAAATAGATAATTAGATAATTTTAGCTTACCTTATACTGTCCGTTATACATTAAATGAGCATGCATAAAAGTATTACGCGTATGCGTATGTGCGAGCGCATTATGCGTTGACACATGCACAGAAAGTTTGTAGTTTTGAGGTCCGGATTATAGATCATTCCGGATTAACGACTTTTGACTGTAGCTGAAATTAGAAAATTGCAACCAGAAAACTACTTGATGTGTATTCGTGATATTTATAATGATGAGGAATTTGATTTAAATCATATTAAAGACGGAGTACATCGAGATGAAATACTACATTTAGTAAGGAATTATAAGCTGAATAAAATAAAAACATCTGCCCTGAAGATAAGGATAGTGCTGACAGATCAACTTCCAGTTCATTGCGCGCAGCAATGTTTCCCCACCCACCCCCGCTGAGCAGCGTGAAATTGATAAACAGATTTCGGAATGGTTAGAAAAACAAAGGATATGCCTTTATCCATTTTTTGCAGCAATTCTACTTTTTGTTTGATGGACATCAAAACATGCTTTCGCTTTGTAGATCCTTTGGCAGCTCCAGAATCAGAAATTCTTTTTGACACAATCGAAAGTTCAAGCTTACTTTTATAAAATTGCTCTGACAGTCTGCAAAAAATAATAAGCCGGATCCAATTTAAAGATTAAGGAACAATGTAATCTGCAATATTAACTGAAATAGATAATTAGATAATTTTAGCTTAGCTCATACCGTCCGTTATACATTAAACGCGCATGCGTAAACGCATTATGCATGTGCAGAAAGCTTGTAGCTTTGAGGTCCAGATTATGGACGTCCATATTAACGACTTTTGACTGTATATAACTTTTATGTACTTTGCCAGTTATCAAACCATTCGCATAAATGCAAGAAATTTCTTCAAATGAACACTGGTGAAGGTTGGAACTTCATATGAAAAGCACCCCTTTGTTTTAATTGTCTGAGACCAAATAATAGTGTTCCCTCATGTCAGTTCACTACATCTTGCAGAACACATGGTAACAAAACCATGGACAGGACATGTTAGCAGAAACAATACTTCACACCTTTTGAACTGTTAAAAAACATTCAGCTATTCAAGTCATTTACAGTCAAACACAGTGGTTCCCAAACTTACTCTTCCCAGGGGTGCCGTGAAGTACTGTAAAAGCTTCATAATTAATTGAACAAAGACATTTGGCCTAACTAAACAAAAAATAAAGTGAGAAAATATATAAGTATCTAGATTTTTTATGGTGTATTTTTACTTGATCCTCTATAAAATTAAAGTCACCGGTGCAGAATATTCTTGTGAACACGAGGTAGCAATACCGCGTCTTCTTCATTGCACTAAATGATCAAAGTATACTTCACGATAATCTAACCTGAGGGCATGTACAAGGCTAAAACATCATTGTTATGGCTCATTCCAGAAAAAAAAGATCGTGAAATTTTCTTCATATTGTTGATAAAGTTAGCTAGTCATGCCATTTGATTTCGTTTGCATCTACTGACTTTCAGAGGTAGTATTTTCCCTCGGAGTCAAAAATGCACCATTTTCTTTCAGATCCGATTTCATATAATTTATGCTTGACACAGAAACGCCAGTCAACAATTTCTTGAACTGATTTATTAGGAAAATCTCAAGCAATTCGACAAAAAACATCCATAACAATAATCTTCACAAAGCTGCATAGTGGTTTTCCAGCCTTATGAGGTTAACGTATATTAAAGATGAAGCAGAAGCCATAAAAATTGCTTTTTTCTCCTCTCAGTCAGTGAATGAATGCTTTAATTGCTTTTCTCACTAAGAGTCACAAAGAGCTGAGGTCCGGGTTGCTGGAATTTGCAGTTTGGCCAACAATTCCAAAGAATATGTCTTCTTATTAGTCATCAAATTGACAACATGATTGACATAATGTTAGCAAATTTTTAACTAAAAAGCTGGGTGCAACATAACGATGAAGGTTATTTAGATTTCTTTCATTCCATTATCGTTCTTTAACAATATTTATATTTCATAGGACAGTTTTTACATTACGGCAATGAAATGGTAGAACTATATTTTACGGCAGATGCATACACTTAATAACCTTAATCATATCTATGATATTATTGTTTTACTATATCCAGTGTTTTCAATTTAGGTTGACCAGTAGTACAGACACATGTGGAAGTGCACAGACCCACAAATATTGGACTGTTCTTGAAAACCTTGTGAAAAGCATATAAGGAAGCATTACCGTTCCCTTCCATCACTCGGTTTATAACCTAAGTCTAATTAAATTAAACTTAGCACTTCATAAAAATAAACAGTGATATAAATTAGTTCATGTAGTATAATTCGTGTTATATTACTAATATTATTGTTGTTGTCTTCAATAAATAGTTTTGTGATTTTTTTTTTAATATCTTTGATAATGGACCAATTTTTAAAAAATAGTAAACGTAATAGTGCAGATAAAAAAAGTATATCTTCAAAAAGTGGGACGAATTTGAAGAAACGAAAATATCATAGATATGATTAAGGTTATTCAGAGTTTGGCTTTAAGTCAACAGAAATGAATGGTGAAGAGAGACAGCAATGTGTATTGTGTATAAAGTAAATTAAATCACCATAGCAAATCATGATTTTTTCGCAATGAAATTAAGAGAACTGAAACAACAAAAGTATACATTTTTTAAGATACCATCAATACTAAATAATGCTTTGCTAGCATCTCACAAGGCAGCTTATAGAATCATGAAAATAAGAAGCCTCATACCATTACAGAAGAGCTTAATTCTACTTGCAGCAATAGACATGGTGTACATCATGGTTGGCAAGTCTACTGGGAAACTATGTTTAAAAGAGCCTTTGTCCAATAATACAATTAGTTAGAGAATACAACATATGACAAAGGATATCAATGATACATTAATTGAAAAAATTAAAGGAGTGGGATTCAGATTAGAATTACATGAGGCTATGGATAATAATAAGGATATTGTGTTCTTGGTCATTTGATATGCTAGGTACAGTTTATAGATGGTAATAATATTAAAGACCTTCGGTTTTGTAAAAATATCATTGCGGGAGCGAAGGCTCAGGACCTTTTTGAGATTCTTGATACATTGATATTTGAAAATCGATTAAATTGCCCTAAGTGCGTTGGTGTCTAAACTGATGAAGCTCGCTCCATGTCTGGCTATCATGAAGGATTACAGGCACTTATTTGAAGCAAATCACCAAATGAACTGTGGACCCATTGCATTATTCATACAGATAGTTATGACATTCACACAGAAGTAGGAACAAAAGTGCTTGTGTCAAAGCATCTGAATCCTACACTGAATCAGGTGTTAGAATCTGCAGTGTATGTGGTAAATTTTATAAAAATCTTGTCCACTGAAAGTAAGGTTTTTTTAATATATATATATATATAAAACTGCGTGAAGATACGGGAGCCGAACACTCGTCTTTGCTGTACTATAGCATCCATGATGGCTGTCTCATGGTAATTAATAATTTATCATGTACCTATGAATTATGGCAAGAAATTTTTATTTTTCTTAAAGAGGAATGATACAAAGATGCAAAAGATTTTTTGATGCCAATTTTATTTATGCAATATTTTGAAAAGCTGAATTCCCTTAACCTCTCATTGCAGAAAAAAACACGCAGCCTTTGAAATCAACGAGAAAAAAAAAGGGGGGAAATAATTCAAACTATGAAGAAGAAAATTGAATGAAGATGTAGGCAAAGACTGTTTTTCATTATTGCAGCAGTTTTTGACACTAAATGAACTTCATCTTTCTCAAGATATCCATGTTTAAAAGCCACTTACCACAGCTAATTATCTGGTTTGAGAAGTACTATCCGAATGAAAATTTTAATAGGTTTGCATAGATTCAAGATCCATTTAACACTAGTGTTCTAGCTGAATTTACTTCTGCGAAAGAAGAGAATCTTATCAAGTTGTCGGACAACAGTTTAAAGCATAATTTGGCAGCATTAAATTCAGCATGAGGTTTAATCACGAAATCGTGCTGCAATCAACTAAAACTTTCATATAAAAAATATGAACACACTATTCTAGGCCTTTATGATACATTTGCCACACATGCTATGAAAGTAGTTAACTTAAATTTTACTCCTCATTATAATAACATGAACGTCTTTGTTAATACTGTAGTATAGTCAAGAAAGCTGTTGTAAAATTTATCAAACTTTGACATATCAAAATTCATTTGACCTTACCTGAAAGGATTAAAATTAGCAGATTCTTCTTTTCACATAAGTAGATGAACTTACATTATTTTGAATGCAGATGTATTCTTAGATTTAATTTAAACTGGAAAGATAGTGGAAAATCAAAACCAACCATCTGCTCTAAATTCAAAATTAGGTTGGCTCATCTCAGAAAGAGTGTCAGTTTCAAATTGAATTCAGAATTCCTTAATCAATTGTCATGCTTTAGTAGACATTTAATGAAAATTTAATAAAAAAAATCTGGCAAATCGAGCAATTTAAATCATACTGTGGGGGGTTAGTTTATTTTGCTAACGATTAATCTTATTTTTAAAAACAGCCTTTGCTTTTGCTCCCTCATTTTCCTACCCATGCTTTTCTGTCGGAATGGGCTTTCAATTTCACCCTTAATGCAAGGTAAGATAGAAATTACTGCTTAAGCTGAGGTCTGAGCTACTTTAAACTTTGTTGCTACTAGTTAATTTAAGGCCATGCATATTAATTGCCTGTTAGTCTATGCCAGTGTTATTATCCAGCAACTGCGCATTAAATCTCTCTTGTGAAGCATTGGCTGATTATTCAACTTACAATTAGGCCATTAGGCCATTTGAACAACATGTTTGAACATTAAAACAACTTGCCATAGAGGAACAAATGAGTTTTCCAGAAGCCTTGAGAGTCATAAAATGAAAGATACCTACATAGATGATGTTTTCCTGAAACAAAGAATATTGAGGAAGCAAAATAGTCAGCCTCACAAATTACAGAACTCATGAATAAAGGTGGTCTTCTAATAAGAAAACCATCAATTCATATAAACCATCAATTACTGAATATCTGCTCCAAGAACTTAGAAGCCAAACAGACTTTTGGTAGAAAGAAGAAAATCAAATTCATACAGTTCTAGGAATCATCTGGGATACCAAAGAAGATATATTCAAAACTAAAATAAACCCACTTACAGAAGGTCTCTCAACATAACATCAATTTCTGTCAACTATTATGAAAATTTATGATCCTCTTGGATTTTCACAACCCACAAACGATTCAATTAAAATTCTTGATGCAGCACTTATGGAAGACAAATAGTGATTGGGATGACTTATCACTTAATGATGTTTCCTAAGCATAGAATCTATTTAAATCTCAAAATGAATCAAGATTCCGTTGATTCTTCATGAAAAATAATTATATTAAAAATAGTCAGTTAATTGGCTTTTGTGACACTTCTGAGAATGCATATGCTGCAGAGTTTTATCTAATAACAGAATTTAAAAATGTAGAATTCCACATTTCAGTGATTACTTCAAAAACAATTGTTGCTGTTTTTTTTTTTTTTTTTTTTTTTTTTTTTTTTTTTTTTTTTTAATTATACCCTGCCTTTACTCTTTCGAACATACAGTGCCTTGTGGTCCAATAAATACATGAAACTGCCCCTGTAATTTGGAGAATTGTAAAGAAATCTGACAAAACAACATCTTGAAAAAGCAGTATAAGAAGAAAGATGCTGTCCAGTCATTGGAGTAGAGGCACACAGTCTGGAGAGTCAGCAAATCTAAAAATGACAGGCCTGTAAGTAATCATGTTGTATCATGAATCTGAAGCAAGCCACACCAATAGCTCTTGGCAGAGAAACACCAATTTGTTTGTCCAATTAGGAACATCAGTTCTTCGCAGTTGCAACATCCCTGTAATGACAGAGTCTGGCCTTATGGATGTGCTCTCTAATAGTTGGTTTGATGCTTCTAAGAAGAACACGTACATCAGGTTGGTTAAAACCATAACCCTCTTTAGCAAGTGCATCTGCCTGCTCATTGCCAGGAATGTCACTATGACCAGGAATCCACTACAAGACAACATCCCTTCCAGACTCAATTAGAGAGCAAATCAGTAATCTGCACTCAGACAGTGGATGTTAGGTCTGTAACAGTTTGAATGGCAATGCAAGAATCCAAAAATATAACAATATTTTTATCAGCTATATTTTTAATGGCATGGAGGGTCATCAAAATAGCATGCAATTCAGCATCAGAGGTGTCACAGAAGTGCCCAATTGCCTCACTCAGTCGAAATAATTCCAAAAAGACACTAGATTGTTGTTGCTGTGAAGACAATAACATTGCCAAGACTCAAACTATGTGCAGCTCTTCTTTCTTGACTCTATAAAGTTTTTCAACATCCTTAAAGAAGAATATTTGCATTAATCAGATTATTTTATACTCGGACTCAAAAATAGTTTTAAGGCCCGTCTACACGTAGCGATTTTCTCAGCCGACAATATCTGAGATAGCTCGCCTGTCCACACGGAACAATTTTCTCGTTAGTACAGGAATTCACTCAGCCAATCACTATAAAAGGAAGTGTTTCTGGCCTCTACAGCGTCACACTGTCTACGATTTGTAAACAAAGCTTACGGTGTTAACAAATAGTCAAAATAATGGATGACTATTTTAAATTGCTACTATAGATACAGCTAATACAGCTACAATTTTGAACTTAGCTACTGCTACAGAAGGGGGAAAAATGCGTTTGACCCAATTTCTGGTTATGAATTTAATTATGAAGAGAAATTCATAGTGCCTTCGTAATTCCCTGCTCCGGGAGTTGCGTATTGAAGACACAGTACAATTCGGAAAGTATTTACGGATGATGCCGCGTGATTTTGTTTTTTTTGCTAAATTTAGTTTGCAGAAAAATTTTTAAAAAAATGCTTTTCTTTTGTATACTGAGTACACAGATTACTCCTTTTTTAGTTTGTTTATTTATTTTTAAATTTCACTTTCTGGCACTCCTATTTGTGCATTTAAATCTTGAAATAATAAAATAACCATGTTTCAGAAAAAATAAGTAACTACTGTGCTTTAAATCAAAACCTTTACTAATGAATAAGTAGATAATAATATGAATATCAAACCAATATGAGTAAAAAGTATTAATAAAGAATAAAGATTACTACATTACAAAGCAACAGTATAATTTCAGTGCAAAAATTTTAAATAAGAAATATCATAAAGGTGCAAAGTCTTAAATAGTATATTTATTGAACATTAAAAAAACTAATATCAGCATAATTAAATAACTAATACAGTCTGAAAACTATGATTATATGACTCTATCAGTTAATCAGCGAATAAAATTTAGCAATATTGAATTAAATTGGGCTGTAATTCCCTTTCGCAAAATTCAATTAACACAAAACTGAGTTTGTGACTTTTGACTTTCTTTTGACCAGTAGATCTAAAACACGTGCCAACGGCCATTCAACAAATTCTATTTAAATGTTTGACTTGCTTTTGATTGAAGTAATAACCATGCAATACTATTATGCAAGACTAGCCTTGTAGACAGTAGATTTACTGTTTCCAGAGCATTCTTCCCGTTGGACTGGATTTTGGTGGACCATTCATAACAAAAACCTAATATAACTTGCAGTAGAGTAAGAATTTATCACACATTGCTTTTTTTTTATCTGTCTTGGCTCTAAAGCAACACACCTTGAAGTTTTTCAAATTTATCTACAGATGCCTTTTTAGCAACTTTAAGATGACTTACCTCCAGACATAGAAACCCAGTACATTTGTATTCAGATAACAAAATGGATTTGAGGAGCAGCATCCTAAATAAAAGAACAACCCATGCTTCTCAATTCTGCTAAAATTTAAAATTTGGCAGAACCTATTGTACGGCATTTTATGACACTTTTAGCTCCACATTTTGGGGAATTGTGGGAGGCTGGAGCAACATTTATTCAAAATTTGCAAGCCAGCTATCTTACCTTTTAAGAAACTTACCACTCTAGTAATACAGATTGAAGCATTTCTTAATTCCCAACCACTGAGTCCTCTTTCTTCATATCCTTAGGATTTAGAGCCTCTAATCCCATAACATTTTTAAATAGGGGCTCCTATAACATCATTTTCTGAGAATAACAAAATTGCTTTGCTTTAATTTAAGCTAACATTTGATTCAGTAAGACTTAATCCGTTTTGATCAAGATGACAAAGAGAATGTCTGAATCAACTGCAACTATGAGAAAAAAGACTTTGTGTGCAACGAATATTCAAGTGAATGGGTTATAAAGATTCTCTTCCTCCTAAAAAATGGAATCTTGAAAGAATCACAGAAGTTTTCATTGGAAAAGACAGAGTCATTTGTGCTGCTGAAGTAAAAATATCGACTAGATTTTATTGGCACCATATTTTTAAATTATGCCCACTTCCTAAGTATTCATCTTGAATATCAGAGTTAGCTGAGATATGTTAAGTATTTTTAAATTCTGTCCACTTCCTAAGTAGTCATCCTGAATGCGAGAGTTAGCTGAGATATGTTAAGATTCAATATATTTTTGTCTTATTTTATCATTCTTTATAGGTGGTGCTATCCTCGCACAAGATGTTTATTACTGTATGTGTAATTTTTATTTTTGTTTTATTTTTTGTGGCAACAGATTTGAAACCAAAAGAAAGAATTCAGCTTTCAATGAAAATGTACGCATGTAAAAATTCTACTAGTGCACATAAAAGTCTAAATCTTTTTATTTTGTGTCCTTATTTATTCTATCAAAAGTCAAATGTTTTTAGGTAACTATAAGTTTATAAAGACCTATTTAATAATTAATTATTGAACTTACCACCAAACACAAACAATGTGGGAAGCCATCAGTTTGAGCCTAATCAGAGCTCTAACACACAAGATGTACTGCTTTTCTGGCTGGTGAACAAAGAAGATAAGGTAATGCCTTTAAAATGTTACTATACTCAGTATTAGCAAACAGATAAATTTATGCGGTGCTTCAAGTTAAACTTCCTATAGTTGCCAACACTGAAATATGAAAAACCAGGTAGTTCTCCCAGGAAACCAGGAAGTTTACAGATGTTTTTCCTGATGCACAATAATGCACGTTCAACTGATTCGCTACATATGTCATCAAGCTGTATCAACATACAGTCCATAACTGGAGACATTTTACAAAGTGTACAGTAGGTTTTAATTGCTCAGATATCATCAATATGGACAATTTTCCAATGATTTGCTGAGGCAGGTTTGGCATCCAGCTATCCTTTCCTTGCAATAGAGTGTCATGGAGTCTAAAGGGACAGTGTAGTTTTCAGCAACAAATTTCACTTTTGCCTAATAAATTATAATCAGTGCATAAAGATATGGAGGCAACTAGCAGGCAATTAGCCGCCTGATTTCATTTTCAAGCAACACATGTAGACTAGTGTGGGAAAATGCTTTTTGTGCCATTAGTGCTGACAGCTGTTCATCATTAATGTACATTTTAAGTACATTATGTAATGATTTGTTGCAGCCTTGTCTTCTTTCAGATCTTCAGGATATCCCAACTATCATTTTCAACAAGATAATGACTGGCCACATACTACTTGGCTAACTCTAAATTGTATGGTCTATAAGTGCTTAATTCCCAAGACTGATCCCCTGATCTTTTGCCAATCTAGCATTTTGTGGAACAAAATTTGACATATGTTACATACCTCTCTCTCTTGCATGAAACAAAGATGATTGGTTTGGTGCAATAACATGTTCAAGAATATATCATTTACATCTTATTCTTATTCTTTTATCTAAATGTCTTATCAAGGTACATCTTTGAAAAATAAACTGATTACTTATGTATGTACAAAGTTTAGTCTGTTTCCAATCATTCTTTCAATGTGCAGCATTTTGCCTGTCAAGAAGTGTATATTCCAAATTCAAAAGCAACTGCTGCAGAAGGTATTAAAATACATGTCTTGAAATATTATATTATTGAATAAATAAATTGCAGTTGGTGTTATGAATAACCATGTTTTCTGGTACATCTTCTGAAATCTTGGAATCAAACTGGGCACAACCGTTCTAGATTCACTCAATTTTTACCCCTTGGATAAGGATACTCATCTTTCAATGAGTCACCTAATTCCAGACTGCTAAATTTTGTCCTCAGTGCATTGTCATGACAGAGCTACAATTTCATGCTATAGAAATCAATTGAGGTGGAGCTTTGACTGTGAATGCGCCCTGAATTCATGCAAATTTGTCAATGGTATCTTCTTGAAAGCATTTTTACAACATCTAATTGAATAAAGGTGCTTTTAAAAAAGTAATATGAGCAGTGTTTATTAGACATCCTTTCTTCATAAGATCAATAATTCAATTCTAAAATAGCACTATCTAAGGGACATTTCAGAAGAAGTATATAAATATTTTATGACACCTGTGTAAGCCAGCCATACCATAGTCCTTCAAGATGCCATAACATACAGTTTCAGAAACAATATTCTACGATATGTTCATTAAATACTAGGTAACAGGTTTAAATAACTGAAACATTTTTTTTTTTTTAAAAAGGCTGTAATTTTGAACTTACACATATGGGATTTCATCATAATTTACATCTGTAGGAGAAAAGTTTGATATCTTTTTACCCTTTAATTCAGGCATTTTTGGTAATTTAAGCAAAGCATAACCAGTGGCCAGCTTCCCAATATCCAAATCTTAAAATAAATAAATAAATAAATAAGTAAATAAATAATATTTTAAAAGCATGCATAATAATAAAGAGTATTTAATGTGGAAAATTCAATTAAATAATGTTTCTAATATCACCTTTAATTCGAAACAGCAAACTGCATTCATGTTTGGTATAAAATCGAATAAATGAGACAAATGCTCTTAATCCCTTTTCAAAAACTTCCCTAAAAAATTCAAAAAAAATTAACATAAAAAGGTAATACTTAAATGGTTAGATTTTTTAAATTTAGAAGAAAATGTATTTATCTATCTAATATTCTAAAAAAATTAATATAAAAGATATTTTCACCTGCTCTTCACTGCCATTTTTCTAATTTTAGGAGTTATATCAAAAACAGCTGGTGTTTTTATTTCCTCCACAGCTATCTGAAAAGAAGAATTTGCATTTAATGTATCTTTACATTTACAGTTAGAAAAAGAAAAAAAAAATTATCTGCAACATAATCTTATAAAGAACTGCATTTATATTAATGCAGTTATTCAAATGAATTTGTATAATATAGCCCAGAAAAGATGTGTGTCATTGGCAAAGCCTTGTGTTGCCATTCGACAAAGCATAAGATATTTATATTTCCAATTTATTCAGAAAACTCCGGGATACAAAAGAAGTGTGCTCCTACTTGCAATATATTTGTCTTTTGAATTTAATAAACAAACTCAGTGATTTAAAAGAAACGTGTTGCTACTGGTCAGACTTAAATATTTTTATCTTCCACATGGCAGCGTTTTGTTGTTTAGCAGAGTGTAAGATATTTAATTTCTCTTTCAAATTTATTCTGCTATTAATTAACAACCTAAGCAACTTGAAAACAATAAATGTAGATTTATTTCAATTATTATTAATCACTAACTGGACCTGTCAAATTACATTAGCTAAATAAAAATCATCTCCATACATAAAGAAGAATGTTTTCAAGTGTTATTCATAAACATCTAGAGTTTTGATACACTCTTGAAATTTTGCCCACCTTACCTTCAAAACAATGGCCACTGAAGGAATTTATTATATATACATATATATATATGTTTTACAAAAAATAAACATAATAAACATTAGTATTTTTAAACAATTTCAATTTTGAAATCCCATCACCCATCTAAGGTCACATCAATGTTGTTGTGTTCCCACTATCAGTTCTTATTAACACTGTTGGATGTTATTAACACTGTTGGATGTTGTTAACTGTCATGTTGGATGTTAATGTTCATTTGCTCTTTAGAATAGTTGGGAGCCTTTAAAAGCAGAATTGAAGTGTGTTCTCTATAAGTTTTTAGCAAATATTTCAAAAACAGTGAAGAAATTAATCAAAATGGATAGGGACTTTTCAAAAGCTCATTTCTGAACATATATTTTTTGATATAACTGATATTTGATATAACTGATAAGCAAGTACAGTTCTCACTAAAACTGGAAAAAAAAAAAAAAAAAAAAAAAAAAAAATCATCCCAATCTGTAAAAATGAAGTCTCTTCAGTCTGCATAAAGCCCAGATGTCCACGACTTCAGCTGGTATATACAGTACAACGTTCGAGATCAGGAAGTCGAACATCGACAATGATCTAAAATCCAGACCTGAAAGCCACTAACTTTTCTTTTTTTTTTTTTTTTTATGGGGGGGGGGCTATGCTTTATGCATGTGCATTTGATTTTTCTACTATAATAAAACATGTGGAAAGTCCTGATTCTTAATTTCACTTCAGCACTAAATAAAACACCTTGTTATTGAAGAAACGCTCATTTCAGCATAAATTTGTGTGACCAATTATTTGCCTCCATAGCTCCATAGCTACTATGCATCGCAAAAACTCGATGTACAATTTGAATTGCTGGGTGCAGCATGAGCTGACTCAAGCAGATAAGGACAGACATGTTCGGGCCTGCACTAATCTGCTCAAGTATCAATGAAAAGGCAAAATTCTAGACCAGATCATCACTTGTGATGAAAAGTGGATTTACCTCAACAACACAGTCCAAAAGAGGTTTGTCCAAAAGAGGTTTGATTTGGGTGGTTACTAATCCATTAAAGGTAATTCTCCCCCTTCCCTAAATTTAATAAGAATGTTTTTTTGGCAGAAAACTTTTATTACAACCAGATACAATAACATCCCACATTATTTAAAATGATAATATAACAAGGTCTAATTTAGAAGTCAAACAACAAACAAGATAATAAGGTATCCAAATAGTAGTATGCAAAATTCTGTGTTATAGAGACATTAGTGCTAGGATTAATTGTGTTTCAGACAGAAGTAGCAACCATGAAAGTTTGTAAAATCTGATAAAAAGTGCTACTATCTCAGAACATCCCAAAGCCAAAAAGAACAGCTATGGTATCACCAAAGAGAACACAACTTGCATACTATGCTTTGACAAGAGAAATTTCTTAGAAGAATGGCTAGTGGACAGATACTAGTGTGGGCAGTGGACAGATACTTTAGATGCACAGTGTCAGTAACTTAAATCAGATAATTAAAATCTATGATTTAAATAAAATTTTAATCAGTGGATTTTTCTTAATAATTTACTAAAATCAGACAGTCTCCTACTTTCTTAAATAATGGAAAAAATGCTAAAAAGTAAAAAAAAAAAAAAAAAAAATACAAATAATATAAATAATACAAATACAAATAATAGAAACTCTTTAAGAAAGTAAAATTATTTAAATATTTTTAACAAGCCATGTTAAGTGCAATATAAGAAAGCATGTCGCTTCCATGCCTGTCTGATTAATGAAACACTTATGACAAGCATTAATCTGATGAGAATATATTAATTCAAAGCACACGGTAGATGATCTAAGTAAATATGTTATAAAAATTAATGAAAAGGTGCCTCCACATAAATTGGCATTAAATGGTAAATTATTAAATGCTATACATAAAGAAAAAATAGAAAAATGCAGTAATGTTTTAATTAAACAAATACTAGTTTGCATAGTATTAAATGATTGCTCTAATATCCACAATCAATAAATAATCTATATGTTTTTGTATAAAGATGAAATTCGGTGGAAATTCAGAATTTAGTAGAAATTATTGATAAATCATTAACACCATATACACGTGAAAATTCACTATTCCTGCTTTTCATGCCATTAAAAAAGCTGAAAACAAATTTAAATGAAAATTCGTAGTTTCGTAACCAACAATGTGGCAAATATGACAAAAAAGACAAAAACAATTTTTAGCTTATATTTTATGCTTGGTCAGCAAATTATATTTAATTTATTGGCCAAAAATTTGAATATATCAAATGTTACTGAGCACATTATTATATTCAATGTATTTTCAAAATCAGCTGAACTTAATGAATACAATGGAACTGGTTGTAAATATCTGAATTGAAAATGGAATTGGAAATGATTCCAATGAAAGCTTTCTAAAAACCTGGCTTATTTTAATGCATATTTTGAAAGAGAATTAAAATGTAATAGACAAGATTATTCAGCTAAACATTCTTAACATAGCAGTCAAATAAAATGTAAAAGATCTCTTACTTTGCTGGAAGCCAGTTTTAGCCACTTTGCATAAAACCTAAAAGAATACATGCAGCATTTCTGAAGTTGTTAAAGTTTGAAAAGAGCTTGTCTTGAAAAGTCTTGACAAAATATGCAAAAAGGTTATTTAAACCATGATGCCAATAAGCACTGTCATCAGCATATTAGCATATATTTTATCACCAAAGTATAAAGCTGAATATTTACTAACAACTGAAAATGAACAAACAAAGAAAAATATGCAGAAACTGTTTTGTTTATCACCAAAATATGTAGCTAAAGCCCTATTAGGAATTAACAACAAATAAGCATGGGGATTAGTAAAAGAAAATACACAGATATTGCTTTGTTCAAGATTGTACTGAAATTTATAATTCAAGTTCCACTTTTCTATAGAATGCTTTTTCAGAATGAGACAGTTAAGTCATTATAATTAAGTGATAGAAATTAAGAGTGCTTGTGAAAGAATACATAGCAGAAAAGTATATTAATGAAACATTAAGCGTTATAAGAGTTTCATCAGCAAGAAATGAAAATATGTTTTCTACATTTGGAATTCTATATACACAACAAATTATTAAATCAGTGAAGTGCTGAAAATGCAGAAAAACTTGTTCTTTTGGTTTAAAGCACTGCATGCAAATTGCAATAATGCAAATATAATGTGGTAAAATATTATGATTAAATAGTTTTCCACATTATATCTGCATGTTTTGTTTTATATTATACTTCACAAACATCTTATACTTCATAATTTTTACATTATATTTGCATTGCATCTTTTCATAATTTATTTTTAAACTAAACTAAGTTATTTAATGATTAATTAGACCTATTTGAAATTTTTGAAATAAATGGCAGTTTGAAATATACTCTATCACAAAAAAATACATGCACCCAGACAGAAACGAACTACTACAGGACAAAGTCTTTAATCCGGACTTGTCGGGACTTCGACGATTCCGAATTACAGATCATCAATTTAAATCTGGTAAAATGGCATGCAGAAATTATAAAATTAAAAATATGAAACCGTAATTTCTGAAATAAAGAGCAATTATGATCTAAAGGGGATCAAAATTTACAAAAAAAAAAAAAAAAAAAAAAAAAAAAAAAAAAACCTTAATATTTGTTTAGTTTATTAAACATTTCTTTCAATGCAAGTTGTTTAAGTTGCTTCGTTTTATGTGCTAATATTTTCTCTTTAATTCTATAAACAGACATAATTTCTTCAGTTACAAAGTTCCGCTGTTCAAGTCCTGTAATTGCTGTGCCGAGAATACCGACTAACTTGTCAATCAAAATTTTTTCGTTTTCACTAACCTCTCTGTCATTTTCTTCAGTGCTACTTTGGGTAGACAGATGAACTGATTTTGGCAAGATTTTGTTTTGGCAAGCGATATGACTTATGGTAAACCCATTGCTGAACAAGTTATTTATGATAACTGATACTTTGCTGTCATTTTATTCAAAAAATAATGCCTTTCATTATGCATAAATTTCGCGTTTTAAATAAATATTATTTATGGCTTCTAAATATTAAAAATGAATTTCATTTTGTATTTTATTTGAAATAAAAATTTTATACAGTCAAAAGTCATTAATTCGGACACCCATAATCCGGACATCAAAGCTACAAACTTTCTGCGCATGTGTCAATGTTTCGATGTCCATCAAACAATAAAATTGCTGCAAAAAATGGATATCCTTTGTTTTTCTAACCATTCCGAAATCTGTTTATCAATTTCACGCTGCTCTGCGTGTGGGGGGGGGGGGAACATCGCGGCGCGCAATTAACTGGAAGTTGATCTGTCAGCACTATCCTTATCTTCAGAGCAGATGTTTTTATTTTATTTGGCTTATAATTCCTTACTAAATGTAGTATTTCATCTCGATGTACTCCGTCTTTGATATGATTTAAATCAAATTCCTCGTCATTATAATTCGCTTCCGATAGCGAAGAAAGTGACACAGAGGTTATTGAAAATGAAAACATTTCGACTGACAAATTAGTCAGTATTCTCCACACAGCAATTATAGGACTTGAACAGCGGAACTTTGTAAATGAACAAGAAATTATGACTGTTTATAGAATTAAAGAGAAAGTATTAGCACAAAAAACGAAGCAACTTACATTGAAAGAAATGTTTAATAAAGTAAACAAATAAATACTAAGCTTTTTTTGTAAATTTTGATACCCTTTAGATCATAATTGTTCTTTATTTTCATAAATTACGGTTTCATATTTTTAATTTTATAATTTCTGTATGCCCTCTTACCAGATTTAAACTGATGATCTATATTCCGGAAAAATCGATAATCCGGAATCGCCGAAGTCCCGACGAGTCTGGATTAACGACTTTTGACTGTATAATTTTATGTTGTGGATGATGTAATCAATGATGTCACCTTACTTTAAAAGTTATTGGTTTTAATATCTATAAATTTATTATTTATGGCTGTTAAATATTAAAATACAATTTAATTTTGCATTTTTTTAATGATCTTATTATGTCTGATTATTTAAATAATTTTAATTCTATGCATGATGTAATCAGCTCCCTGATTGGTTACTGAATATTACTGCGCCATTTTAAAATTTTATTACTCATCTCTTCGAATTCCTTAGAGTTCACAGCAAATGGATATATCCTTTTCAAAGATTAATGTTGTTATTGATAAGTACCAAGAATTATTGGTATCGGAATCAACATTTGTCCTTTGAGATTTATTTTGGCCAATCTGGCTTTCCTAATCAAAGATTGATTTATTAATTATTACAAGGGTCAGAGGAAATTTTCAAAAAATTTTTTGAAGGAAACCTCGTTAATTGCTTCTTTAATGAAATGGGAGAAATGTGGATCATAGATGAAGATCGTTAAAAGAGCCGATTCTGAGGATGGCCATATATGGTATTACAATGGAAAAAATAACCGCTGTAACGGGTAAAAAAAGAATTAGACATTCTTCCTTTTTTACCAGCAGTAAACTTCTAATTGCTGTCATTTTAGCTCTAGTGTACGAAGTGTTCTTATTTACTTATTTTAAAGTATTTGAATTTAAGAATATTTTAATTTTTTAAATGTTGGTATGATGGTTTTTAATTCATTATTCAATTTAAGTAATATTTTAATCCAATTAAACGTTGGCGCAAGATTTTTATAGACGTGTTTTTATTCTATTTCATTGCTACATGAAAGTAATAATTTAACCTTCAGTATTTTATACTCGTAGTAAATGTATTTATTTACATTTGCCTGCCATCTTAAAAAACAACGTTTTCAACAAAAAATTAATCTATTATTTTTTATGATATTTATGTTTTAAAAGTTTCGAATACTTTTTACTATGCGTAAAATACGTAAAAACAACATTTTTCAAGATGGCTGACGATTGTAAAAACCGCGCCAATAAAATTGCACCAAAGTAAATCACCAAAAATCCGTGCAACCGTCTAACAAAGTAGCACCCTTTCTTCATTCCTTTATCCATTTTTTGCAGCAATTCCACTTTTTGTTTGATGGACATCGAAACATGCTTTCACTTTGTGGATCCTTTGGCAGCTCCAGAATCGTACACATAATCGAAAGTTCAAGCTTACTTTTTATAAAATTGCTCCAACAGTCTGCAAAAAATAATAAGCCGGATCCAATTAGAAGATTAAGGAACAATGCAATCTGCAACATTAACTGAAATAGATAATTTTAGCCTAGCTTATACCTCCATTATACATTAAACGTGCATGCGTAAATGTATTATGCGCATGCATAAACGCATATGTGCATGCCTGCACAGAAAGTTTGTAGCTTTGAGGTCCGGATTATAGATCATTCCGAATTATGGACATCTGGATTAAAGACTTTGTACTGTATTATGAAACTTAAACATGCATGCAGCGTATGAGGAGATAAACAAATGATTACATATTCAGACCAAAAAATCACTTTATTAAGTATAGCCCTACGGCATAAGTCATCATGTTTTTAAACTCTCCCAGCTGTGCACCTCATATGCACAGAGAAGGTTTAGCCTCATGTCATTGGTGCCGAAATTTAAATCGTTTGTATATCTCTTACTAGACAACATTCCTGCCAAGTTTCAAAGTGTGGCTCAATTTCTTCTTGGTGCACATATTTTTTTGTCACAGAATACATTAACCTGGGAGAAATCGTGTGGGGCATAGAGTCACCCCATGCATCGAAAATCAGCAAGCCTGACGAGAAATATTTCATGTTAATGAATCATCCTTCTAGTATCTTCTTGTCTGACACTGCCCTTGGAATGTGTATTGTGATTTTTGCTTGTTTTTCTTTTCTGTGAGAGAAGCAATCATTTCTTGGAATCCATAAGGGAATGGGGGTACTTCAGGGAGGTTACAGTAGCTATTCTAACCTCCTTGGAGTACTCAGTCACCCCAAGACCGTTATTGCTTCGAAATTTTTCATTAGTAGCAGTTTAGCTTCGTGCTCTCGAGTGTTTCCGTTGTTGGTCTGTTGGATTATTTGATAAATAATGGCTTACAAACGTAAATTTACCGAATATGAAAAAGAGATGGAACGCTTGAGAAGTTGTATTAGATGAAGTTGAGTCTTCTGAAGAAGAAATTGATCAAGATAGTGAAAATGAATCTGATGAAGAAATATACAGTTCTCACTACAGTGAAAGTGAATTTGAGCAGAATGATGAAGACAGCGAAAATCCTGATTTAGTAAAAAGTATTTTCATTAACAAAATAAGACAGTTTGGCAGAAAGGAAAACCAAATCAAAAAGTGAAAATGTCTTCTCAAAATATAACACATTTACCAGGATTAAAAGGAACTGCACACAATATAACGGAGCCTCTAGAAAGTTGGGAATTGTTTTTCAATGCTAAAATGATACGATTCATTGTAGAGTGTACAAATATTTATATTGAAAAAATATCGGTAAATTACACCAGAGATCGGGATGCCCAAACGACAAATGATGTGGAAATTAGAGCACTTTTTGGACTTTTATATCTGTGCGGCTTGCATAAATTATCACATACAAATACGCAAGATTTGTGGACTACTGATGGCCCAAGGCGATGGCTTCTGGAGTACCTTTGCAAATAAATGCAATTACCTCCACAACTTTCTTAAGAAAAACTGAATAATTAAGAGATGAACATAGCTGAAGTAAAGGAAGGGTTTAAAGGTACCAGAGATGAATAAGAAGTCCACACAAGGGACGAAAACTTCTTTCAGCTTTCAACTTCACTTAGGTAGAGGTCAAAGACCTCCCGCTGCAGCAATTTTAAAAGAAAAAGAGGTATCAGTTAAGGCGATTTCCTGCACGTGCTGCGTGAATGGAATAGAAACAGGTCGAAAAAGCATGGGATGGGAGGCAAAGTCCTCCACGCCTCAGGAAAGGTTGTAATGGCAACTCGAAGAGGCGTGGAGTTCGCTAATGCCTTGGGGATGGGCAGGGGAAGGAGGCTACTGATGGATCAGGCATTGCAATTTTATAAAACACAGTGTCATATAAAAGATTTAATTTTCTTCTCAGGTGTTTACTGTTAGACAATGTGACCAATCGTGAAGCTCGAAAAAAATTGGACAAACTGGCGGCCGGGAGAGAATTTTTTTGCCGATTTCAATGAAATTTGCCAAAAGATATACATTATAGGTGAATATGTTACTATCAACGAAACATTAGAGAAATTTCGAGGGCAGTGTTCCTTTCGTCAATATATACCCAGCAAACCAGTGAAATATGGAATGAAAATATTTGCTTTATTAGATTCAAAAACTTTTCACAGCTATAACATGGAGCTATAACACAGGACAACAGCCGGAAGGTCCCTTTAGAGTTGAAAATTCACCATTTGAAATTAAAAATGCCTGTGCACACCTTTGTTTGGATCAGGCAGAAATGTAACAATGGATAATTGGTATACGAGTTATCCTCTAGCAAAAGAACTTTTGTCAAAGAAGCTAACTATTATAGGAACCCTGAAGTAAAACAGGGCTGAAATTCCCACTGAGTTCGTTCAAACAAAAACTAGGAAAGTTTATTCTTCTATATTTGGGTTCCAAAAGAATGCAACACTAGTGTGCCTAAAAAATCAAAATGTGTAGTTTTGTTATCTACAATCCATTGCGATGATGACATTGATGAAAGTGATGATACGAAGAAACCAGAAATAATTCCCTTTTATAATGCAACAAAAGGTGATGTAGACAAAAATGATGAAATATCATCATTATAAAGCTCGAAAAGCCAACAGATGGCTGATGGTTGTTTTTTATTGTGTGTTGAATGTCGCTACAATAAATGCCCGAGTTGCCTTTTTGTCAACATAGACCCCTCCCTTACAATATACAATATCAAAATAGGAGGAAATTTCTAAAACATTTACAGCCCCACATAGAGATAAAATGCTTCCTAAAGTGCTTCATGAAAGCATCAATAATGCAACTTCTAGTGGATCAGAAGAACGCCATTAAAGAAACCAAAACTCGACAAAGGCTGATGTGCTATGTGTCCAAGGTCCAAAGACAATAAAACTACAATTTCTTGCAAAATATGTGATAAATTTTCATGTAAAATTCATTCTTCCTATGTTTGCCAGAAGTGTATGTTAGCTTCTGATCCCTGATTAGGTATGTAATTATTTTGAACGAAATTTTTTCTTAAATATTGAAATAAGTTTTAAAATTGAAATAAGACAAGGGGATTCCCCGAGTTGAGCCAGATCAGGAAATGGTGCCATGCATACCAGTTGCTTGGCTCATTGCTTGTTACTCAAGTGAATGCTCATATTTAGAGACGAATTTTTTGCTCACACATTCTCACGTCTCATATCTCAAATTTCTCATAAATAGAGTTGCTCGTATCTCAAGGTTCCACTGTAAGTTGATGGTTGTGCTGGATATATTGATGAAATTTTTTAAAAAATATTTGGCATGAAATTATTACCTTAGTTCTTAGCTCACATCGTTAAAAAACATTCAATTGGTTTCTTGTTTTCCATACTAAATTATTGACTTGACTAAAGCCTGCTTCCACTAGGTAAGAAGAAAAGGCAGTTTTGTTTGGATTTACTTACATTACAGCGATTTAGTTGGAAACTCTAGTTGTGTTTTAGTAATCTCAAAATCAAGTGTTGCACCAGTGCATGAAATTACATTACCTAGGCTGGAATTTTTTGCAGTGCTTGTAGGAGCTATATTATTTCAGTACATTCGAAACAACTTCAAACTTCCGAAGGATACTAAATTTTATTTCTGGTCTGATTCAATGATTATTCTTCATTGGATCAAGGGAAATTCTCAAAAATTGAAAGTGTTTGTGAAAAACAGGTTGAAGAAACAAAAACTCTTTCTAATTCAGATTGGTGGAATCACTGTTTTGGGAAAGAAAAACCCATGGATTTGCTGCCTAGAGAAGGCAACTTAGTTGCTCTTAAGGACAAGGAACTACTCAGACATTGGTGGAATGACCTACCTTGGATAAGAAAAGACAAAGATCTGAATCTGAAATAGAAAATTCTATTACTTTTTCGGTAGGACATGAATCAGAAACACTTTTTGACATATGGAAATTCAATGGACTTAGCAACGTAATGCAAATCACAGCTTGGATTCAATTCACAAGAATATTTAGCTTTAACTAAAAGGAAGACCATTGCCAACAAATTCAATCATTAGGCAATTTAACCCTATTCTAGATGAAAGAGGAATAATTTAAATCAGAGGGCATCTTCAGTATGCTAATATTTCCCAGCAAAAGGCACATCTAGTTTTGTTGCCAAGTTCTTATCACTTGTCTGATCTTGTCATTAAGGACTGCCATGAAAGAGTAAAACATGAAGGTGTAGTAGAAAGTCTAACTGGTCTTAGGAAGAAAATGTAGATTTTAAGGGCCAGACAAAGAATTAAGAGCATTATACATAAATGCCTTTTATGCCAGAAATTTCAAACGAAGGCAGTGACCCAGTTTACTGCACCACTGCCAGCTAAGAGAATATCAGAAGCATATCCTTTTCAAATGACTGGATTGGATTACTTAGGACCATTACATCTTAAAGATCAAGATACCACGAAGAAGTATGTAACTATATACTGCTCTTCACTTGCACTGTAACTACAGCGATACATTTGGAACTGACTTGTAACTACTCAGACATTTCTACAAACTTTTCAAAAATATGTTGGAAGAAGAGGCATATGCAGTGTGATCCATAGTGATAACGCAAGGATATTACACAAGGCAAACCAAGAACTGGATCTGCTTTGGAACATCGAGAAGTTATCTATAACATGGAAATTTATTGTCAAAAGAGCCACCTGGTGGTGGTGGTGGGGGGGTTTCAGAATGCTTAGTGAGGTTAGTTAAGATGTCTCTGAAGAGAATCTTAGGAAGAACATCAGTTTCATTTCAAGAACTGGAAGCTGTATTGATAGAGGCAGAGGTAGTTATCAACTCTAGGCCTCTCACTTATGTTGTCAGTGATCCAAATGAACCAAAACCGCTAACATCTGGATATTTCTTGACTGGACAATGATTATTAACCCTCCCTCAAGTTACTAAAGGAATTCCTTCTTCTTCTTCCAACTTTTAAAGATGAGAAGATACCAAGAAAATTTACTTAATCAAATTTGGAAAAATGGAAGGCATATGGAAATTATTATGTCATATCTTCTTGAGCTTAGGTCAGCTGACCAATCACAATCAGTAAACCAGCCCACAGAAATTTGACAGAACACTATGGTTTTGATAAAAGATGACAACACAGCTAGACTTTTACGGAGGATGGGTATTGTGACAGAATTACATTCTGGACGTGTCCGTGCATTTATTGTGAGACTTTCAAATAGAACTTGCATTAGGAGACCTGTTATGTTCTCTGGAACTATCAGTCAACACTTAATGAACATTTGTGTCTCCTGACAAATTTTTGGCCCCCAGAGGATGTTATGAACTCAGCCGATAGATGGCGATAGTGATCCTTTGAACTCAGAACTGATTATTTGTTGAGTTTTTAGAATGTAGCTAGATGTGTAAGATGTGTCTTGTCAAGTGTGAATTGTCCCTCATTATAATGTCAATAAAGGATTTAAAATCTAAATTATTTTAAATTACACTTACCAGAGCTCAGAAGATTAAGAACTATATAAGAGCTTTTATTTATAACTGCTTTATTTTAATAACCAAATAGAGTAGCTGAATCAAGACAGAGATGTTTTTAATGAAAGAAACCCAAGTTTCTTTGATCAAATGTTCTTTGCTCAAAATGCAACATTGCACTGTATCATCGCACAGATGATACAGAACATTGCACAAATACTGTAACTCTCCATTTGCTTATAACATGAACTATATTCTCTTAGGTGATGTTACTTCATACATTTTCTCCCCAATTAAACAGTGCACAAACACTATCTATTGGAGAGAGCACAATACTGCAAGTTTCACTATGTGACACGAGATTCCCAGAATTTTATTAACAGATATTAGCATACTGTTTATTGCAAACAATCCTCTAAACAGTCAGATAAAATGTAAACTTTTTAAAATTGCTTATTAATACCTGTTTAAAAAATAAAAAAATAAAAGTTCATGTTATGAAAAATAGCTATTAATAGTCAGATAGTTATGAATGTTGCATTCTTTCACCTTTTGATTGACACTGAGGAAATTTACAAATGATTCTTCATTTGGCAATAGCATAAGCAATGCATTACCAGTCTTTCCTATGCGAGCAGTTCGACCACAACGATGTACAAATGAACTGGAGAAGGGAAAAAAAGTCTGTTTTAAACCTTGAAATAAAATATCAGGACATAATAAATTTAATAAAAAAATATATTTACAAATGAAGGCTACATATTAAACACTGTAATTTAAAATGTGTTACAATAAATAATACTGGAGGAGGGGACACATAACTTCAACTGATATTTCAAATCTTCAGATACTATTTTTTATTCATTTGAACCAAGCAAAATTAGAAAAACCAAAATAAAAGCTCTTTACAGCATTGAAACAAAATATATTTCTTTCAGAATAATTATAACATATTTTTGGAAATTACTGATTAAAACACAGAGATAAAAATAGCAAATAGTAAAGCAGTTACAACAAAAATCAAAGATTTGTGATAGTGATTAAAATTTATTTGGTAGCATCTAGAAAATATAATGACACAAAAGTAAATGAAAATGAATAATTAATATATGTATAACTTAAGCAAATTAAGCAAACAACATAGCTGTCATAAATCTACACACAGAAATATACCATTAGACAGAATATAATAGTATAAGACAAAATTTGGATAGTAAAAATTTTGATAAAATAAAAAATTAATTTTGAAAATAATTAGTGGGTACTTTTCTGTTTTGCCGGCGCAAGCGATAAAGTCGCCAATAATGGTACAGCCGATGCCAAACGGAATATTCTCGCTGGTAACCTTTTAAGCCTCATTTTTCAAAACAAGTCGCAGCTTTTTCTTATCAGATTGATTGTTTCTTTCAATACTGGCATAAAATTATATAGAATTTTTATCAGATAGTTCAGTTTTATGTCTAAGGCCATTTTCGGTAATTAAGTCAATCAGGATGCAATCACAGCGCTTAACCCGAAGCCGAAAATATAGAAAAGGTAAAGTCAAGGGTTAAATTCATCAATTCTAACGAGAATGCATTAGCGAAGTAAAGCACTGCAGTTTTACATAATTTCTGAGTAAGCTATTCGTACGAATTGAAATATTTCTTGCATTTAAACTTGTGTTCCAAATTAAGATTTAACGTGAAATTAATGTAGATAATTATTGAGAGCATTAGATTTTTTGTAGAGCAGTTTACGTGAGATGAGATGGCTTGGGGTCACGTGATATGAACCGGCAAATCACGATGTTGAACCATGAAAGCGTAGTAAATTCTTAAATTAATGTCTTTTTACAAATTTATTGTCTTTATTTATTGGCTTCTTACAAAATTTTAAGCGAGATTAAAATGTTTATGCCTTCAAAAAAAGAATTCTTAGAACTAACATTTTTTTAATATTTTTTATGTGTATACTTATGTTGTCGCCAATAAAGTCTGCTTGGCAAGATTTGCGCCGGTGAAACGGAAAAGTACCAATTAGTGTTTTATAAATTTGATGCAATCTTGACACCTTTAAAACTGCATTTCTTGACAAAACAATTATTTTCTTGCAGACAAACTTTGATACAGACAGATAAATTAACATTAAGCATGCCCACTTTTTAATACCTGACAAAAAAAAAAATGTAGTAGTGGACAATAAGCTTGAAGGTGATAAAAACAGAAGGAACATGTAGTTTAAAATGAATGTTTGTTAAAGTTACATTTTCATCTTTTTTTTTTTTTCCACTTTGGCTAATTTTTAGTTTGTTTGTAAACTGGTTATTATTAATGTCTGAAGCATTAAGTTCTTGTATCATTAGCATAATGCAAGAACATGAGAAAACTGAATTTTTAAATGATGTCATTTAGAGAAATTTATAATAAGTAGCTATTGTTTTTAAGAGAGAATGGGATTTAAAGGTGAGAATTTTGATTTACATACATTTTTATCTTACACATATAATAATGCAAAATAAAAAAAAAAATTAATACATTTAAAATCACTCTATATTCAATTTGGAATAAACCACATGGGGGGGAACTGAAGCACAGGGGCAAACTGCAAGAAATAGGACGGCAAATTATGCCAAAACCAAAAATTAAATATGAAATTTACACCTTTTGCTGTATCATCATCAGGGGGGCGGTGGAACAAAGAAGTAAATAGATAAAAACAGCCTGTTTTTGAACTAACAAAGATACAAATTCAAATTTAGAACTTAAAAATAATTTAATTTCATTTCTTCCATTTTGTTAATAAATTTAATTATTAATAATTCCATTTCATGCCATTTTGTTAATAAAAGAGATAGAAAACTATTAGACAGTCTAATCTAAATTAAAACCAATGTTAGAATTTTGATAAGAATGCCTAATTCAACTGTGTTAAGAACATCCAAATTATACCACTATAATGGTTTAGGTATAGTTTATCATGAAAAATAGCAGTCTGGGGTGAAAATAATTTTTAAATTAACAACTGTATTTTTAGCTAGCTGTTTTTTGATGAAAATGTGTGGAATTTTGTTTATCTTTTAGTATTTTAATTAATAAACTAAATTCTTTTGTAAAATTATTGCTGTTATTACAAATATGTTTTATTCTTTTTGTTTGATTAATACTAGTGTTTGCAATAATTTTTATGGAGATATTACAATTCCAATTAAATAGATTTAGATTAACTGTTTTAAAACTGAAAAGTCTTCTTTTATCAAACAAAGTAATATTATTGAGACTGTGAATTTGTGGGTCAAGATAACCTGCTTTGGTGGTTTCTTCTTTGTTAGTTTTATTAAACTTAATGCATTTAGGATAGATATATTTTTTTTTTCAGTTCACTGTAAATATTAATGAAAAATATATAAATAATTATAAACATAGGATAAAATTAGGGCAGTAAAAATTTCAAGAGAATTAAAAATTTTTTAGTGTTTTATAGTCTTAAAAGATATAATAATTTTCAAACAAAAAAACTTAAATTTATGTTCAAAAACTATTAACTATATATGCTAAAGAAGAAGTTATCAATGACAAAATAATCATCTGGGATACGTAAAAGGACTTTTCAAATTTACTGGATGGAAATTTGGTTCTTGTATTTCGAAAATAAACTACATCACACTACAGTTAAATCTTTCATCAATGAACACTCACACAACTGATGTTCTATCCATTATTAGAGGGTGTCTGCTAAATCTGTGTGCATTGGATTACTTCAAGAATACTGGGATGAAAAAACTATCGACTGATGGATAGTGTTTGTTAACAGAGGTTCAGCCGGATATAACAGAGCATTAAAAAAAAAAAAAGAAAAAAGAAAAGAAAAGAAGCATTACAATTGAAATAGTTTAATTTTCATAGTTTATAAAAAATTTTCTCTGCCTCTTCACTGTTCTTTCAAGCATTCATACTTTTATCTCTTTAATAATCTTTCGGTCTTTAAGAGGTACAAGAAATGAGAGATAAAATTTTAATTTCCTGAATTATTTCACATGTCCTTTTTAATGGTTTCAAATGTTTTTGTTTACTTTTCTAGCTACCAGATAATAGAACTATACAGTTTTATCAGCAGCAGAATTAAGAGCAAGTGTCAATTTCCAGAGAAATAGTATATTGTTGTTAATAATCACATTCTTATATAATTCTTTTTTTTTTTTTTTAAATGGCTTGCAGACGGTATATTGATTCTGATCCCAGTTAATTTCATTTGAAATCTAATTCAGATGATGATTTTGGGTACCATTTAGATGTTTCAGATCTAAACGGAAGTGATCTAACGTCTAAGTGTATTTATTATACACTATCAAATTTGGATTAATAATTTCATAATCATTTATGTAAATACTAGAATATAAATAAAATTTATAATTCAAGATAAAACTAGCTATTCTGTGTGTTATATTTTTAGTTAATGAGAATTGATTTCTAAAGTTTGACTTCTGCCATACAGAAAGCAAACTTTACAGGTAAGTTATTTATTTAAATAAAATTTTTTACATTAATTTTTAGGTAATTTTGTACGTGAATGGTGCTATTACGTTAAAAAAGATATGTATGTATGAAAATAAGCATAATTGGCACTTTTAAATCCATAATCCTGAAATAAAATGAGCCTGAAAGGGGTTAAAAATAAGCCCCTACCCACATGTCAAAGGCTTATTCTCCAGGAAAGGCAAAGAATTTACGAGAGTGGGTTAATTTTTTGCTCCTGAAAGTACTAAAAGTGACTACCCTGGTCATACGTGTATCAAGCTAATGACTCCAGAGCTCCTGTAGACTTTTTGAACGATGGAATTTAAATGCAGGGAACCACTACTGTCACTTGTATAAAGGAGCCTTATGTTTATTGTTACTTTGTCATCAGATTGTATTCTGGGAAAATTTCAGTTTTACGGTTAGAATTATACTGGCAGGGCATCACAATCAGAAAATCTTGGACTATTCCATTTTTATTTCCAAAACTACATTTTCCTGTTAAACTTTCCTTCCATATCCTCATACTGTTTCTAGAATTATCACTATTCTCCTTTGTGACGCTTTAATTGTTTTATCTTTTTCCATTAGAGCTAAAAAAGGAATGGTTTTAGTATCTATCATCCCTTGAAATAGCACATTATATTTATAATCAGAGCTTTTTAATATTATAATATTATTTCTTATTACAACATTCACTGTTATTTAAATGGCCCTAAGAAAACTCCTGTTAATAGTTTGCCTCAAAGTGGCAGCCCCTGGAACACTTCTCACTGTAAGCAACCTATATGTCCCCAGGGATAGGACTATCAGCTACTTGGTGATGGTTTGCTCTCTAAATCCAAAAATTCTAAAAACTCTAAAATTAGACCAACTTCAATCACAGTGCAGTTAGAGATATAAAGCATAATTTAAGAGAACCCAAACAGTTTCCAAAATAGAATATTTTACTAACTATATCAACTATTTTAAATTAGCCACGGTGTTGGCATGATGGTAAAGAAACCAGCTGCCATAGTCTTGAGCCGAGGTTTGAAACCTGGAAAACACATGAATGTTTGCATGTGTAATGTCTTTGTAGCATTGGGGATACTTAAAACATTATCAAGTCCTGTCTAGAGCTTAGTGGCAGGGAAGAGGAATAAGAGTCTTAGGGATCTGTTTTCCTGGGCATCTTTTCTTAATAATGGGACAGGGCTTCTCCCTTTCTTATGATGTATTTCAACTGCTCTCTATGGTACACTCTGAGCAATGTTTTTGGTGAAGAAAGAGCTACACAGCAGATGAGGTTTGGCCCTTCATAATAAATGCAGTAAGTGTCTGGGCATTTGAATATTCTAAACTATCTTCATGAAGAAATTAGTGAGTCCTCATAATAAAACATACAGCATTTCTCTATAACCATGCTGAGGTTGATTTTTAACTAATTTTTAAAATTTCTATTTTTATCTTTTGTTTAAAGGGGGGGGAAGTTAGATCCTTGGACGAAAAATTTATATGGTAATGGTAGCTCTTACCTTGCACAACTAGGTGGATCAAATTGAATTACCCAGTGGACATCAGGAATATCTACACCTCGAGCCATAACATCTGTGCAACATAAAATACCCCTGAAATAAGAAATTATACTATACTAAATAACAATGTAAAAAAGAAAAACAAGTTAGTGATCCTGCATTTAATAGCTGAAATTAAAATCATGCATAACAGTTTTTTCGCAGAAGGATGAAGACATTTAAAAAATCGCAACATACTTTTTAGCATAAAACAAATAAGATGAATACAAAATCAGATCTTTTAATCTGAATTCTTATGGTCCTTTCATTCACACAATAATAAAGAAAAATACAGTATGTCAAATTATTTTTATCACTCCTGTTGAAAGTTTAACTGTTAACTTCCTAAACTGAGACCAACAATACTTTCAAATGCATAAATAATAAAATAACAAATAATAATAAACTAACAAAAATTGTAATATAAACAAAAAAATTTGCTTATATATTACCATTTTTTACATGAAAAATTTCAAATAATGAGAGAATAAACTTCCCCTTACTTTTCATAATTTTTGAAATCATAAAATATTTGATTTCGTTTTTTCTTAATTTTGCCATGCATTCCAATTACTGGAACATTCTTAATCAACCTATATAAAAGAATTATATATCAGATAATATAGGATTACAAGATTTATGATCTTCACAAATATTAAAACAAAGTTAGCTTAACAATAAATGACAGCTAATTTACTTAATTGTTAAGCTATCATTAAAAAAGCTGTCATTACTTGTCAGATTTTAAACTTGCATTAAAAAAATTATGACACAAATTTTAATAAACACAGTTCTGCATTTAAACCTCCCTTTAACTTTTTTGAGCATCTCTAACAGAATTAAAATATGACTTTTATTTTTAATTATCACTCACAAATTTAGAAAACAAAGAATTCAGTTAACTTGTGCTAAGAAATTACTTTCAAAAGCACAAATTTTCTATTCATAACTTCATAAAAAAATTGATTAAATACACACTTTTTCCCCTAACCCACTAAGACTTCATTAGCCAAAATCTTCTCAATATTTTCAAAAAGAAGCAATTTTTTTTTAAATGTAATTGGTTTTTCTTTACTCAGTTATTTTATAAATGTAAAAAAAAGAAAGGGACAGTATTTAATACGGTCTACTTATAACAAACACTAACAAAGATACTCTTAGATCAAGCTAAAGATTTTTAAAAAATAATACTTTAAAGAAATGCTTGATTTCATCATTAGTATCTCTCATTTTACAGCATAAATCACAGAAGTTACAGGAAATTCATTTACATTAGGAATTAAAACTGTCTTAAGCTGCTTTAAATATATTTTGAATGAATTAATGAACACATTTTAAGTTCAGCCATCAAGCTTTGACTATGATGATAATAAATAACATCTGCTCTCACAGTTATTATTTTTTTAAACTTGATACAAGTATTGTAAAGTATTTCTTCTGCATAGAAATGCTATTTTTGTGTTTAAACAAAAAATACTTCTTGAAAATAATGGGTAATAAAGCAATTTAGAGAGTAGCGAAGTTAAAAAGATACAAAATATCCATCAGTTTCACATGGAGCATTTTGTTGCAGAATTAAATTCTATTTAAAAAAAAAAAAAAAAGAAAGAAAGAAACATACTGTTTGTTTTAATCACAATAATTTGAAAGAAAATATGATAACAAATGTCAAAGTATTTAAAAGGCATCAATTACAAAATTTGCATTTTATTGAAAAACTTTAGATTTCTAAATTTTCTAAAATTTAATTATTCTAAAAAATAATAATAATAAAAGAATAAAAGATATTTTTTAAAATATTAAATGAATTTGAGTTATTAAAAGAAATTCAGCACTATCTTAATTGCACATGTTTCACTAAGCTTTACTAATTACCACATTTTTTCAAAAATATATAAAAATATTCCTTTCTATTTTCAGACTTTTATTTTAGCAATGAACGAATTTTTAAACTAAATATTACTGAAATTATTCAATATTGCTCAAATAAATGTTTTATAAAATGTCAAATGGCAAAGCTTTTATAAATTATCAAGCAAATGCTTATAAATGTCAGTATTAACAAGATTTTTAAAAGTATTAACTCAGATTTTCTAAGCATTTACATTTTGAAGGAATACCTCAGTTAATTTTTAAATCTCTTGAACTGGCCACTGCAAATATTGTATTAGCATAATCAATAAATTACAGTTATAACAAAATTTTTCACATTTTCAAGACATTTTTTCATGCTTTGAAACAGTATCTACCACCAGATAGCTTAGGGTAAAAAAAAACTTGGTAACTGTTGAATTACTAGACATCTTTATCCAAACAAGTCAGTGATTTACTGAGGAACAATTTGTAACCCAATTTCTATTGAGTTCGATTTTTGAGCTACTTTAGAGTTAAATTAAAATGCTGATTTCAAAACTGTAGTTAGTTTTCTTTACCAAGTCAAGTTTTTTCTTTAACCCTCTGATTGGTGCCAGGTGAATGACACAGTAGAAGACCAGCAGCAGCTGCATACTTGTCTAGACTAGTTCAGTTATGCCTGAGATACTGTAGTGAAATGTCATATGTCACTATGATATAGTGAAGCACATTGCAATGTGGAGGCCAAGTTTTGGTTTGTATACAAGGTTAGCAGTATTTAGTTTTTATTTATGTATAAACTTAAATGTTTCCTTTTGTCTCCCTCTGCTAGATCACGTTGTAAGTGCTTAAACAGCTCCAATTCATTTTCTTATATATGTGGCAGTTTTACCATTCCCAGTCAAAGGACAAACATTTGTCAGGCAAACCTATTTTGTCTATTTTAAAGTACTAAATTTCCATTAGGTATACCTGTTATATGGCAAGAGCCCAATGATCATTCAAGTGATTGTTACTTTTGTATAGTAAAAAATGTCAAGATATAAAAAGAAAAAAAAATGTAAAATAGTGTGTCCTAGTTTACCATCAGCTGTAGGCCCACTGCTTCAGTCAACTGAGCTCCCAATGCCAGTTTTCAAAGAAATACGCTCTTTGGAAATACAGGAATATGATTCTGAAGAATATCAAATTGACGCTAATGATGAAGATTTTGAAATTGAGGATGATTCTGTTTCTAAGGGATTTGACCAGCATGAGTTCCATGATTTGGCATGAGATCTAGGACTATCGAAAAAACCTTCATAGCTGTTAGCATCAAGACAACACAAGAAAAACTTGCTTGAAAAAGAGCTAAATTATTCTAAATTATTATTTGTATATTGTCATAGCATACATAGTTTAATAGAAAAGCTGGTAATTTCAGCCCATAACACAACTCAATATTAACTGTTCATCAGTAGCTCAAAGTGGAGCTTGAAGTGTGTCCTCCTTCACAATGGAAATTTATCTGATGCCCAACAGACCACTCAGTTGGTTTGAATATGGACAGAGTCATTGATTTTTTTTCACTAATCTAATTGACAGAGGATCATATGTATTGATCTTAAATGGTCTTGCTTCCTCGTTGGCCAGCAACACAGATATACCACATATCTCTGTTTTTTAAGCATGTGGGACAGCAGAACTAATGAGAAGCAATAGGTGCGGATGAATTTGCGGCCAAGATCTGACCTGAAAGCTGGTGATCCAAATATTTTACACCAGCGACTTGTTGATAGTAAGAACATTATATTTCCTCCACTGCATATAAAATTGGGTCTCCCGAAGCAATTTGTTAAAGATCTGCCAATTGAATGAGACTGTTTCAAGTGTCTCATTTCAGCATTTCATAGGCTGTCATTTGAAAAGATAATATATGGTGTGTCTGATGATCCACAGATTCGACAGTTCCTTAAAAATTACCAATTCACTGGGAAATGACAGAACTTCAAAAGAATATTGGTTGGCATTCAAAAACTTTGTCAAAGACTTTCTTGGAAATACATAAGCACAGAATTACAGCAAAATTGTTCAGCAACTTTTGGAAAGTTTCAAAACACTCGGTTGGAACATGAACATCAAATTGCATTTTTTACACAGCCACCTTGATAACTTCCCAAAAAATCTTTTTGCTGTCAGTGATGAGGAGGGTGAGTGATTCCACCAAGATCTGAAGGTCATGGAGGCATGGTACCAAGGTAGATTGGATGCAGATATAATGGCTGACTATTGTTGGAACATCAAGTGAGAATATCTACAGGTTAAACACTTCAGAAAAAGCTATTAGGTGAAATTTTTTTACTTAATATGTATGTTTACAATTTGGAAAGAAATCTTTGCTATTTGTATGAACAAAATTTAACTTGCAGTAACTATACATACCCTTTGTACGAATAAAACTATTATTTGTGAACAGTATATTTGGTAATTTTTTTCCTTTATAAGCATATAATGAAAGCATTTAGCAATAATAAAGCACAGATTAAATCACAGATGAACATAACTTTCAGGCAAGGATTTCCCCAGTGATATCCTGTTGACTCACTGTAATGAATGAATTTAGCAATATTGATGGAACTGATAGCTGAGGAGAACTGACAGCTTTAATATTCATTTTTATTTCAGTAAGGATGTTGCAGCCACAAACAGCTTGGTACACTACTTATGCCTCTTTCAAAATGTTTACATTTTTGATAGCTTTGTGGTAAGGAGAAAGTACCAGGCAGCAGTCCAGCTAGGATGAAATGTAGAAAGCAAGTGCATTTGTGTTCATGATGAAATCTTAATTCAGAATGAGTTAGTTTTGATTCTCAATACACCTGATTGGATAATTAATAATACTGAAAAATTATTATTGGCTGTTTTAGTTCCATTTACATCATCAGTGTTACGTAAAAGTCATATGACATGGGTTAGTCTTGAAATGATACAGTGCAGAAGATTATATTTTTAGAACACAGAGGGGAAATACCAAATTAAGCATTAAGGGGCTAATTCTAATTCAAATTATAATTTATCTTTTACATATTTTTTGTTAATCTTACATCTTTTCCCTCTAATTCAAGAAGAGAAAGGCTTAACAACAGAGAAGCCTTTTTAAAGAAAAAAAGCATTAAAGCAGTAGTAAATGAACAGAAATATAAATCACAAAATTTTGACCAACATAAGTAAATAACTGTTAAGTATAATTTTTGAATATATGATTTACAAAAAAAAATAAATATATAAACGTAACTTTTAGAGTCCTATTAAATTTTCCAGTATTTCAGTCTAAAAATCTTTCTGTTTTAGAGTCCACATAATGATAATTCTTCAGGGAAGGTTTTTGTTCTCACAGAGTATCACAAATAAAAACTTTTACCATCCATACTTTTACCCCAATTCATTTTCTTATATATGTGGCAGTTTTCTTATATATGTGGCAGCATATAAACTTTTACCATAAATAAATCCATTACTTATTCTAATTAACTGTAATAACTATAAAAATTTATGAAGCTAATTTGTATATTGACAAATTATATTTTAACATCATAAATATAGTAGGAGCAATATTTCATAATTATGATTTCAGTGTTAGTATCTGCCATTTGAATTTCTTATTTTACCAAACTGGAAGGCCCCACAGTACTTCTAAACAAGCATTTCCATTAATAGGGCATATCCACTTCAGCTAACTAGTGTGTCTGTTCTGCACCAGTGGCTCAAGGATGCTATCGTAGTTACTTGAAAAGGCCTCTTTTTCTTGCATAAGGTAACTAGAATTTGTGAACTGCACTAATACATTCTATGATAAAAAATATATAATAATGTATACGGTATTTCTCCTGCCTTCCTAGCATGCCTTCATGGTGTAGTGGTTCTGCACTCTGGGCCAGTATTCCAGAGGTCTGTGGTTCGATTCCCGGCAAAGGCGATTGCTCATTTTTCCTCTTTACTGCTTCCAAAAAATACTTAATGTCTCTACAATGGCACCCGAACTAAAAGGGTTGTGGATGATGACTCCCCACACCCAATATTTGGTAATTGGGTCCCCTATAAACCCCAGTTGCCCTTTAAAAGGGGGAGTATATAAGGTATTTCTCCTGCCTTCCTAGCGTGCCTTCGTGGTATAGTGGTTCTGTACGCCGGGTATTCCAGAGGTCCATGGTTCAATTCCCACCGAAGGCGATTGCTCATTTTTTCATCTTTCCTGCTTCTAAAAAATACCTAATGTTACTACAAATAATAATATATAAAAAATTATACTCAGTCAAAAATGAAAGCCTTCAACATTATCTTATATGAAAAGGGCAAAACGAGCAATTGTATTCCCTCAACATATTCTATACTTAAAAGACAATCATTCATAGATTTTCAACATTCAATTAACATTTCATTTTTAATTTCATACTATGTATCAATATCAGTTTCACTAAATTTTTTATAGTCACTTCATTCACAGAATAATTATAAAATTCTTAACATTAATTCAAACATCTTTAACTCAAAAACATATTGATTTATGATATAACAAACTTCCCTAAAAATATTAATTCTTTACTTATTTAATTTAAAAATAGTTGTTAAAATTTATATTTCTAATACTATAAAAATTTTTATTTAATAAATTACTTAGTTATGAAAAAAATTAAACAACTCTATCAGCAAAATATATATAACAAAATGCACCAACAAAATTACTAAATTCAAAACCATTAAATGAAAATATCAGAATATCTTTTTTTCCTCCTTCAAAACAATAAAATCAAATTGTAAAAGTTTTAACTTAAACACTTTATACAAATTTAAAACCCACTGCACCAGCATCATTTTTGTTTCATACAAAAAAAAAAAAAAAAAAAAAAAAAAAAAAAAACAGTAATTTAATACACTTTGAATGAAAGAAAATAATTGGATAAGCATCTATTAGGCTGAATATTAAAACACAGAAGCAACTAAAAAGCATTTCCCACAGTTCAACACATGCAGAGTGAATGGCAAAAAATGAAAACAGAGTGATAACTGGAATGCTGAATCATTTTGCAGTTGATTTTAAACACTCCTATTGAGTTTGAAGCACTGATTAAACCACAAATGAACAGAACTTTCCGGCAAGGATTTTGGAGACAGGTATGTTCTTGTCGATTCATTGTAATGAAAGCAAGCCATTATTGTAATAAAAAAGAGTTAAAAGTAGTAATGGTATAGAAACATTAATAATGTAAATGTAGAAAGTAGAGCTTTGATTATGAACGTAGAAACTAAACATAGTTTCTATGTTCATGATCAAATTTCTATGTTCATAATCAAAGTTCTGTGCAATCAATGTTCCAATTATATCTTCATTTTTATTTCAAACATGTGGCCACAAACAACTAGGCACACTATTTGTGCATACATTCAAAATGTTCACACTTTTGATAGCTTCGCAGTAGGAAGAAAGCAATAGTCCATCTAGGCCAAAGTGTAGAAAGCATGTGCAGTTATGTTCAGGATGAATTCTTAAAGAGTTAATTTTGGTTCTCAATGCATTTAATTGGATAATTAACACCGCTGTAAAATTATTATTGGCTATTTAACTTCTAGTTCTATTTACATCATTGTTATGTAAGAGTCATAAGATATGGATTACTCTCAAATGATGCAATGCAGAAAAAGAATACCATTTTTAGAATAGGAAATACTAAATTAAGCTTTCATGGGCAATTGCTAATCACAAAATCTGGTTATCTAAATGGTCTAAAAGTTACAGATTTTCCTTTCACATTTTTATTACCTATGGCTCCACTTAATATTCAGAAGAAAGAATAATTAACTCTAAGAATAATAATTAACTGTAATTGTAGAGTAATTATTGAAATAAATACCCTAAAAATATAAAAATATTTACTTATAACAGCTGTTACTACTGTCAATCATTATGAAATCAATCATGATTCATTATTTGCCATAATTATCAATTATAAACAAAACTATCACTGATTATCTGCCAATGATTATTAACTATAAAGAATGATAAACTATTACATTTAACCCTAGTTTTTGTTAAACATTAAAATGTCACCCAAATTTTTGTGTTAGGTATACATGTAATATATACAATATAACTTTATATAATAACTTTAAAATTATTTTGATGACTAGGCGATAGCTGTAACAGATTTGAGCAGTTGTTTCTCTGCATAGTTTGAATGATGCGTAACGAAGGAGAGACTTGTAGACAGATGCGGCCAAACTGAACATGATTTTTTTGTGGGCTACAAACCAATTACTGAAACATATTCTTCTTCACACATCATAATGGGCGCAAGATGCAACCCACAATTTTATGTAGCATATCACATTTTAGATAATGGTGTAGTTAACAGCAAAATAAAGCAAACAGAGTCCTGAACCAAACAGCGGCCAGGAAGAAGAGTTGAAACAAAAAAGATATTAATCTGTTATGTGCTTTGGAATATAATCTGATATTTTATATCAGAAGACATTTTATATCAGATTATATTCCAAAGCACATAACAGATTAATATCTGGATGCCGAATTAAGATTTCATCAATATCTGCAGAAAAGAGATTAGATGACACATCTGTTTCAGAACTACAGAGAGTAAAGATTATGTTAGAAAAGTTACTTTGCTACTTTTAGAATGAAGTTAAAGGCCTATTGTTAATTTATTATTAGATAGATAGGTAGATAGCTTTACATACATATAGTAAAAGAACAAAATAAAGTTGTTGATTTATTATTAGACAGGTAAATAGTTTTACATACATACAGTAAAAAAACAGAATAAAGTATAAGATTAGATGGTACTATTCGATTTTGAGGGCCGTAAAAAATCGTCAAACTATTGTTGATGCCAGTGCTGCCAAAATTAATTGCGGCAACCCTAATGCATGAAAGGAAGTATAATAGTAAATAACTATCTAAGATTGATGTTTTAATTTAGATGAAAGGTTAATTTCATATAATACTTTTTTATTATTATAATTTATATAAAAAAGGCTAAACATTATCAGAATCAATGTTCCGTTTTACTTTCTTCGGGAACATGCAAGGACCTGACTTGGAACAGAGAGCTTACTAAAGCTATGTTCAATAATTGTGGGAAGTAGACAGGATACACAAGAAGGGTATACAAAACCTTTTATTTTTCTCTATTTACAATAACTTCCGTACTTCGGAATACAAAGACTCACTACTTGTGGTCTAAACGCAAGAATATAAAAATAAAACTAAACTCTAATTTAACTTTAGAATAATAAACGTGGAAGATTGGCCTTATATTAACAGGAAGCGTATGTAGTACAGATAACTGAGAACACTACAATACGTTTAAAAGTTATCAAGAGGATTAAAACCTCTGGCCTGGAAGGCAAACAGCAACTGCGTAACTTCTAAGGTAAGCGGCCTGCTTCGAACTGTTTCCTCTCTCTCGCTTGGCAAAAGACCACAACTTAAGTACTTGGCGTTCGCCAGGCAAACTTTGCATAAAAACCTTCACGCTTATAATTCTGGCCGGAAGTAGAAAATAAGAAGTGATAGTAAAGATTTAAAATAAAATAAACGTTAGTAAAACTTAAGATCCTTACACGCTGATGAGCTGCATTACGTATTATAGAAATGACTGTCAATCAAATGACTACATATTAAACAACTACGTATTACGTATTAAACAAATGACTGTCAATCTTATTATATCATCAGTGTTTGGTAACTTTCCCTGTGAAAATAAAATTGCTAGAAATATGAGTGAAAAGACATGCAACAATGAAAAGACTTTTTAACGGAAAAAATAGGTCCATGTGTACATAGATAAAGTCAAGGGTGTGTGCAGTGCCATTTTTGTGCAATTCTGGGAATTTTTTTTCAAGTGAAAATAGGTTGATGTGTACATGGATGCCAAGTATGTGCAATTCTTAAAAACATGTCAAGCAGTGTGTGATTCTGCACTTTACCCAAAATTCTATTGCACACTTTTCGTCATGGGCAATTCCCAAATTGTTAAATCCATAGGATATCAAAAAAGAATTTAAAATCAAAAAAGGATTTAAAAATTAAACTAGTATTTCATATTTCAATGGCGACTTAAGAAATATAGTGCTATATAAACTTACGCAATCTGAAATCAGTGCGTACGCTAGATTTGGTGCGCTGTTAAATGCGCACGTTTGCTAGATTTGGTGCTTTTACACATACATTTTCGCTGCAATTTTTTTACAGTCCTCAAAATGGAATAGTACCAATTAGACTAAGAGAATAAAAAAGGTATAATATTCAATTCATAATAAGCCTCAAGAATTAATAACTTCTTAAGGGAAGTGAAAATAAAAACAAACTTAGAATACCAAATTATGTATAATCCTAAAAAGAGCACAAAAGGTCTCGAGTTTTTTAATACATTAAGCTGCCTTTTATAGAGAGAGAAAACAATAGTGAAAGGACAGTAATTTATATCGAGGATCCTTTGCTTCAGTTCTTCCAGGTTTCCTCTCTTACGCATTTTTAATACATTGCATTTGGGGCTTATCTCTTTGTTTAGTATAAATACTTATCCTTTCATCATTCTGATTAATAAGGAATAGCTTTATACAAAGCAAAATTTGAGATTTCTTGAGATCTAACTAGTATTGCAAATCCCTGAAAAGTTGTTTGTAAATACTCATTCCTGAAAGGTTAAATTATTTCTTAAAAATATAGTATTATATGCTACTTACTCTTTTAAAATGCTCGCAAAGTAGTTCACAGATGCACAAGTACTGAAGAAAACCATGCATTTTTCTGATTCTTTAGACAATAAAAATGACAATAATACACTGAATTTTTTATCAGCTTCACAAACCTAAAGAAAATTAGATTGAAACACAATTAAAATTCAGGGCATATGATGAAAAATTTCTTTATAAAAGAAATTGACTTCTTTACAGAAAAAACATAGTATCCTTATCTAAAAACCGGACAGCATTTCCAGTTTTCATACCACTAATTTCTTTAGCATGTCTCTTAGTTTATACACATAAATATTTACATCAGTTTGTTAAATTAAGTTACAGCCATGAGTATATAGATGATATGAAATTTTAAGGCTAATCTAATATTCAGAGGGAAGCAGATTAAAAAAAAATGAACAGACTAATTTTTTCACAATTAATCCTTTTTCTTTGAAGGATAATAGGAGATACAAAATGATACTCAATATGATGCCAACTTACATTTACTTGTGATGTTGAAATATATATTAAGTTATTTAGTTAATATATATATGTAAAAATATATATTTTGATTTAAGTTATGACCATAGAAAATAATTCTCTCTTTTCTGATTACAATAGATTGCTTCTATTACTGCTGTTAAACCTTTTCAGATGGCTGATGCTTATCCATGTCTAGTATTGATACATTATTCAAGTCAGCTATCCACAAAAGGTTAAATGTCCAAAAATAGTTTAGACAACATGATGAAGAATTATTTATATTATATACTAAAAAAAAATGAGACCTGTTTCTCAGACACACCTTGAAAACAGTGCAGAAATTATGTAAACTACGACCCATAGCTTAAATGAGTATAATTTATTTAATATCACTATGAAACAAAAATATGTCCATAAAGAAAAGAGCATTTTAAAAATTTGATTTCTATCAAATGCTGAGCTGCACAACATCTAGATGCATTATACAAAAGAAATATTTTAAATATATTCATATATATGATTTATTCCAGGGATCGGCAACCTTTCACAATGGGCTAACTAAAAATTTTTAATTTTTTGTAAGGACCAGATATAATATGCTTTAAAATATCAACATTAGATGACCATCACAAATTATCTCTTTATTAGCAAAATAAAAAACCTTATAAAAATAACATATAATACAAATACTATAAAAAACAGCAAAAGATAATTATAAGAAAAAATTCTTTAAAAAAAAATTTAATGAGAAGTTCGGCATTGCAATCAGCTGGTCTATATTTCAGATATAGACAATAATTTGCATCCGTTTTTCAATCATATGTCATTTAGCTACGATTGATTGTTACTTTTAATTATTTTCATTGCAGAAAACAATTGCTCCCAAAAAATATCATGATTTTAATTGCATGCATAACTAATTGTGAATTTTGTTTTCTCCAAAATCATAATATTTTGGATGTTTGCATTCTGAGATTTATTTATCAAATCAATGTTGTTTTGCAAACCTATGAATTCCATTAGTAACTCATCCAGAATTGTTTCCACGTCTATATTACATGGCAAGGAAAACACATTAAGGATGGCTTTTTTCTAGTGTAAACATTTTAAATTGCAATTCAAATTTGGTTATTAATTTTCATATTTGTTGGGCATATTTTCATGTTTCTAAACCAGTTTCTTTTCTCAAAATATGGAAAATGTGACATGTTGTTTAACTACAGATGTTTGTTCTAAATTTTGAGTTTGCTTTCAAAAACTTTAATTTTATAAATATGTTATGTATAAACTAGTTTTTTTCTTGAAATTCCATATTTAGTCATTCAGATGCCAAGTTGTATCAATAAGAAAAGCAAAATCACACATTGTTTATCTCTGAAATGGGAAATCTGGGAGTCTTTCGTTTTTACAAACAATTGAATTACATTTTCTAAGCTATATACTCCTTTTAGCATAGCACCTCTACTCAAACAGCATACTTATGTGTTTTATAGAAATTGTGTCACACTTTTGAAAATTCTTTGAATTGGTGATAAATTAATGTTCAAGATTCGAGAAAATTTAATGTGTTTTATTACAGGCATTTGGCATATTTAAAGTTGTTTTACATTCTATTGATGAATTATGAAATGATTAGCAAATATTTCTCTGCCTGGCAAGATTAAAAAAAAATCCTGCAGTTCCTACATTTTGCTTGTCATTGCTCACATTCCATCAATTGATATGCCAACAATCTTTTTATTAAAAAAAATCACTGTTGAGGAATCTATAACTTTCCAGTGGAACTGATTAAGTTCTCCAATAGCAATTTTAAGTTCATTGCACAGGTCTTCATGTATTGTAGTTTCTGTTACAGGTCTTCATCTATTACAGTCCTTGCCATTTGCATAAATGAACCCAGTTCTTCAGTTATATTAAAATTGGAATCGATTCCTCTTCTAAATATCCCTAATTGTGATGTGTCACTGATGTCACAGCTTTCACTTAGTGCCAAGGAACACCATTTAAATCTTCCAATACATTCACTTAAGTTGCAGTAATGTTTTCAAACAAATGCAACTGTAAATCTTGACAAAGTAATTCTGGAAATTTTTTTATAGTTTTTGTCTTTTTTATACAGAAAATCTTATTTTGGCAACAGATTTTAAATATTCCTTAATCCTCTCTCCATCAACAGATGGCTTCACTTTTTCGGCTAAATTTTGACTAACAGCATAACTAGCTTTCACTGCCAAATTTGATGAAATACTTTGAGCTTTACATATATTTTGTTGCTGTCTTAAGCTCTTCTCAAGTTCCTTTAATTTATCTTTCTGCATTTGACATTGGATGCTTTTATAATTTTTGTCATGCCTGTTAATGCCGTTCAATATTATATTCTTTTTACATGGATACTGAATCTGAACATGAAAGGTAAAGAGCTTTATCATTTACAAGAATGAGAAAATAATCCAATTTCCAGTTTTCTTTTCCCCATGTGTAACGTATATACGAGTCAGTTTCCCTTAGAAAGTGATCCCACGAAGGCATCTCTCCCCTTAGGCAGATAGCCCTAGTGTGCTTTGCTTTAATTAAATAAACCAACCAGTTTTCATTAAGACTTCTAGCTTGATCCCAACTTTTCTTTCTTTTTTGTTTGTTTGGAGGAGAATTTTCCATCTGTAAAAACAGGGCAAGTGTTTATACAAAAAAATTGCATGAAAATTAATTTTCAGTTGTTGCAATTAGTTTTTAAATTAAAAAATACTGCCTAGCTTTTTATTACAATGTTGCACTAACAAGTCCATTAATGCTGATTTGTTTTTGTTTGCTTTTTTACTTGAACAGTCAGAAAGTTGCACACAAGGGTGCACGTGCAACACAAAATACACAGAAAAAAATAATACAATTTATGATTTTATTTAAACTTGAAGAACTTTTGTGAAACCAGCAGTTCGTATGATTGTGAATGACTTTCACTATAAAGCACATGCACCCTTCTGTGCAACTCGCTGATATTCCAATAAAATAAGAAAACAACTTGTCTGACATTGCTATAAAAGAGAGCAGTACTATATATTAATCTTATGCTAAAACAGTCTCTTCTCATTCGCTCTGGCAATAGGCCATGCATAATATGCAACTGCAACTGCTGTCGATTTTTCAAATTCTATTCTTGCACAGCATTTGCATAAAACATCAGTGATGATTCACATAAAATAAGATGGCTGACTCACCAAGAAAGAGGATCAGGGAATTTACCCCGAATGGGTGAGGATACTACAGCTCATGAAGTGTCATCACCAAAGATAGGTCATGGCCGGTACCCAGATGATGCAATCAAGCCCAGTGTTTCCTGCACTGTGAATAGAAGGTTAAGAGTCTGAAGGTTATTCTCTTTGATAAGTTACACTGTTATCAGCTACAATGCATGTGCTGAGGAATAAAATAATTTTTAAGCCTTGTCAATTGATAAAATTTAATTTTAAACACCTAAACAGTGTTTCTTCTCTAAACACATGGATTCTAACACTATGAAGCAGACTCTGCTGAACAAGAGATTTAATGGCAACATGAAAAAGTCAGATGGGCAACCTACTGCTCATCTCTAATTTATTCAATACTGCAAATGATTTTTTTACACCTATATTGTTAAAGGTGGGTTATATTACATGCATGTTTCTAGAATTTTCAATTCCAAATGAGTGCAGAACCTTAGACAAAAGGAAAAGTTTACCCAGAAAATAAAATGCCACAAATTCTAAAAATTCATTATCCTTTTTATTATTTATACTATTATTTTATGTATGTTTATACAAGTACTTTTGCAACATGCAATTTTACTCTCTTAGCTAGATCAGCACTATGTAAATGACTGATAAAAATATCATCATTTAAAATGTCATTCAAAACAAAAAGATAGCCATATCAATTCCAGCTTGGTATCAATGAACATGAATTTGCTAAATATAACAGTATTTTAAATAATCTAAAGCTTTAGTGAAATAAAAGGACTAGTAATAAAATGCTGTCAAGTACAAACTTATTGTGCATATAATTATTGATAGTTTCAATCCAGTCACAATCTGTATCAATTATTATTCTTACAAGTTACATTAATATCAATCATATATTTAAAACGTGATATGGTGGCAACCATGTCTTTGTCACTGACATTTATAATCTTTTGTGAAAGCAATAACATAAATGTTGTTAGGCTTAGAGAATTGGTGAATAATAAGCTAGGTTTGTAAATTGCCATTAACACTTTTATATTACTATATACCTTCTATTTGGCACTGATTATGAACAAGAATAAGTGCCAAATAGGAATTGGTACAAATTCCTGTGTCTTAAATGGAAATAATAAATCACATTATTGGCCTTTAACAATTATATTCAAAGTGCAAATATGATTGGAGCTGGGATTATTGATTCTTGGGCTAATAAAACCATTGGAACGGTAAAGTAAGTCATAAATATGAAAATAAATCTTAGCCCTAAAGAATTCTTCTTTCAAAATCACAATGTTTTACCTGTTGATTTTTATCTTACAGGTTTATAATTTTGCTTTTTCTTTTTAATAGCATGTCAGTAATTTTACTTATTACATGCATGTATGCAAATATGAACAGGTAAATTTTTGTTATCTTGGCTTTATATTTTCAGAGGTGGGAAATTGCCAATCAAAAATTTACATATAAGCTTGACCTTACCACCAAAAAATTATATATTAAATTACTGACATAAATACATTTATAAATATTGTGTATTTTTAAAACTTTTTATTAATAATATATTTTCCAACTGAATATTTCAAATTAACATTTAATTATTTGATTATTTTCTGCCATTTTTAACCCGCTTATGAATAATATGTCTAAAAATTTTATTTGGAGTCAGTCATAAGACAAAGCAAAAATATGAACATTTTGCATACAATGGAACAAACTGCTGCAGCTTGATGTCTGTCAGATCACTAACTAAAAAGCTTTTTTAAAAGGAAAACTACAAATGCTTCCTAAAGGTATCCATTCTCTAAAGATAATTTTTGATAGCCATGTAAAATTGTCGAACTTCCATGATGGAAAAATTTGGACCAGATATCTTTTTTTTACATTTATTTTAAAACTTAATATATGCTTTCTTTGTTATTTAAAAAGTAATATTACAGCATTTTTACAGCAGCTGAAACACAGCCACTTTCCCAACACATGATGCATCTTACTCGCTCAACATTTCTCAGACAAAAGCCCTTTCTTTTACACTTACCAGCTGCGCCAATGGAAACCGCCCAAGTGGGGGTGTCTTTCACGAGTTTTTTTCCTGATCACTTTCACTAGCCTTTCCTGGCGAACACTGCTGTTCATTCCAAAAAGAAACAGGAAGTTCTCTAATATAAACCTGGTGTTTCTCATAGCCAGCATAAACAAGAAAATTTTGAGGTACCCTAATACACACACACACATATACAACACATACACTGAAGTGACAAAAGCCATGGGATAGCAATATGCAAATATACAGATCGCGTAGAAAATGTATAAATGTGAACTGCTTTGGCAGGACTTTCATTTGTGTTCAAGTTATTCATGTGAAGAGGCTTTGACATGATTATGGCCGCACAACGAGAATTAACAGACTTTGAACGCGGAATGGTAGTTGGAGCTAGACGCATGGGTCATTCCATTTCGGATATCGTTAGGGAATTCAACATTCCAAGATCCACAGTGTCAAGAGTGTGCCGAGAGTATCTAATTTCAAGCATAACATCCCACCATGGACAGCGCAGTGGCCGACCACCTGCACTTAACGACCGAGACCAGCGACGTCTGCGTAGAGTTGTCAATGTTCACAGACAAACAACACTGCATCAAATAACCGCAGAAATCAATGTGGGACGAACGAGGGATGTGTCCGATAGGACAGTGTGGCGAAATTTGTCTTCCTTGGGCTATGCCAGCAGAAGACCGACTCGAATGCCTTTACTGACAGCATGACATCGCCTGCAGCGACTCTCGTGGGCTCGTGAGCATATCGGTTGGTCCCTAAACGAATGGAAAACTGAGGCTTGGTCAGATGAGTTGTTGGTAAGAGCTGATGGTAGGGTTCGAGTGTGGCGCAGACCCCACGAAGCCATGGACCCAAGTTGTCAACAAGGCACTGTTCAAGCTGGTGGTGGTTCCATAATGGTCTGGGCTGTTTTTACATGACATGGACTCGGTCCTCTGGTGCAACTGAACCGATCATTGACTGGAAATGGATACCTTCAGCTGCTTGGAGATCACTTACAGCCATTCATGGACTTCACGTACTCAAACAACGATGGGATTTTTATGGATGATAATGCGCCATGTCACCGAGCCACAATTGTTCGCGATTGGTTAGAAGAACATTCTGGACAATTCCAGCAAATGATCTGGCCACCTAGATCGCCCGACATGAATCCCATCGAACATTTATGGGACATCATCGAGAGGTCAGTTCGCGCCCAAAACCCTGCACCGTCAACACTTTCACAATTATGGACGTCTATAGAGGCAGCATGGATCAATATTCCTGCAGGGGACTTCCAACGACTTGTTGAATCCATGCCACGTCGAGTTGCTGCACTTCGCCAGGCAAAAGGAGGACTGACAAAATATCAGGAGGTATCCCATGACTTTTGTCACTTCAGTGTATATAAAAAGAGAAAGAGGAAGAATATTTTAAATTTTTAGCTTTTTAGTTATGTACTTAAAAAGAAATTATTTTTCATTTCAATTCTGATATCACTTACAGACTACAATCATAAATACACAGGATTAGCAGATTAAAAATTCTTGAAATGAGATAAGAGTTAAAAAAGATATACTGAGCTAATATTTCGTACAGAATTATTAATTCGTACAGAATTATTAAAATTGTTAGCTTCGAAATACTTTAAAATAAATTTCTATAAAAACATATTTCTGCCTATAAAAAATGTAATTTAGCAAGCAAAAAACATCTTTACTGCAAATGTGGTGTATCTTTGCTGCTAGAAATATTGGCATGTGTCATCTCATTCCCATGAAAAAAATTCCTTCCAATTAACAATTACAAAAGATATTATTAATAAAAAATACATTTGTAACAGGTATTTAAAAGCATTTTTGTAGTAGCAATATAAACGAGCAGCAAACTGTATCATTCAAACAGATATGCAAAAAAAAGAGCATTTTATTTATTATACATGATATATAATAAATTCATATTGTTGTGTATGTAGGATTCATAATATATTGAATGCATACAGGTCTGATGATATGTTTATGTTAGTAAAATTTATCTTTATCAAATGAAAATTTGAAGTTCTGGAATGTTCCACATAAATACTCATACAGGTATTCACAGTATCACACAATACAATCAGTAGTTATGCTTCAAACTACTAAGAACATTAAACACAATGCAATTAAAAGCAAAAGAGAGAAAAAGAGAAAGCTAACCCAGAGATATCTCGGTTCGTCAGTTCACGCTCAACTAACAACTCGTAACGACAATAACTAAACAACTGAGAGCAGATGCTCTCTCTTCGGCTATTATATAGTTATCACCCGGCCGGCAAAATATTTCTAGTACTTTCTGCCTCTTGAAATCACTGGAAAGCAATATGCGGGTTGAACTACAGATGCAGCTAATATAGTGATCAATTACATTTATCCAGTTACAATACCTATTACGGTGATAGAGGGACTGGACAAAAATGTCGCCAAATGTTCACTAAGCTTGGTGACTTTTGGCGATTTATCACCAAATTACCATTTATTCAACGCTAAACGGATTTGCCCCTGTATTCTTACTTTTCAGGCATAGCTTCTCTCTTTAGATTTTTCACATTATATTACACATAAAAATACAATTTCACATATAACTGCACTAAAATCACCTATCTATGTACAAAATTCATAACAATATCATGACCAGATCACATAAATGTGTGTAACAGAGAGATAGACAAAAACATCTATTATTTTTTAAACTGAAATATTTACATTTGGTGCAACATATAAACACATAAATACTGCATTTATATTTCTTATCATAATAAAAGCATGTTTTTTTTAGCAAAATAACTCTAAAAACATGCGAAAACTACCAAAAGGGCAAAGAAAAGAGCTACTTATGGTATCGATTAATTAAAAAATATATGCATGAGATAAAATACTAGATGTTTAAAAAGACTTTTGATAACTTATTTAAACAGGAGGAGGCTACTTTTGTCAGCCTTATCCCTTCAGCCAACCTGAAGTCTGGCTCTGGAAAGCTAACAGTTCTGAAAAAATGCCATTTAAAAAAGGTGTTTTCTTGATCACAGTTCCAAAAGGCAATTACCATATATACCCACGTATAAGTCAAGATATTTTGGACAAAAAAAAAAGACTTCAAAGTGGGGGGTCGACTTATACGCGGGGCCATAAAAAATTAAAAGAATCGGAAGTTCAAAAATTTCTTTATATAATGCAGTTATTTTCTTCCCGCACTCAAATTGGACGACTTAGCCCACGCAATAACAGAACTGTTTTGAATATTTCTTTTAACTTTTAAAAAGGGAAAATGCAGATAGATTTTACGTATGCGAATCTTTTCCCGAACAAATTCTAGAAGGTTACTATATACGATCATTTTTCCTCAATTATCCTGCGTTTTGGATTCCGTAATTCCAGGAGGATTGACATCCGTCATTCAACCCCTAGATGTCTGCCTCAATAAGCCCTTCAAAGTAAATGTTGGAAAATATTGGGCAGAGTGGATTAGTTCTGATCGACCAACATTTACAAAGGGAGGCAACATTAAAAAGCCCAATATTACATTAATTACTCAGTGGGTTAAAGATGCTTGGAACGAAATACCCTCTGAAATGACTATAAAATCATTTTAAAAATGTTGTATTAACAATGAACTAGACAACACGGAAGATGATGCTGTTTTTGAAAGTGAAAATGACGACGAAGGCTCTAGTAGTGATTGTAACAATACATAGTTCGAGACTGAAAATATGTATGATGACGAGCCAATGAGGACAGAAGAGTTCTATGAAATGTTTGGCGCGAATCTGACCATGAATCGGACGTTGAAGGATTTTGATTTTGTTTATTTACCAAGGTATTTTTTATCGTATATTTACTTTTTTTTTCTCAGGTGATTTTGAATAAATGTAGTACTTAAAAAAAAAAAAAAATGTTTCGAAGTTTCTCGATCGATTTCGGAAGTGGGGGGTCGACTTATACGCGGGTATATACGGTAATTGTCTTTTCATATCAGGACTCTTTCTCTTCAAATAAATATTCTTAATTGTTTGGACAACTTTTAAGATGCATGTACCCACAATTACTTAAGAAGTAAGTGTCAATAAAAATATTCTTGGATGTATATACATGGCCCAGTTAGTTGGACGGGTTAATGAAAGTGCAGGCTTCTCAAATAAATATATTTACATAGGAAAAAATAATAGTTTCAGATATACCTTCATAACATATTTAGCTTACCATATAAAAGTTTGATAGTGTTGATGGTGTTCTTTGAACAGCATTTGCATCAACACATTTTTCTTTCACTGATATGCAAACAGGGTTTCTCATACCAGCTCTGATAAGATCTTCCATTTCTTTAGTTTGAGTTGCTGAAAATAAGCCAGTCTGGCGCTGTTTTGGAAGGTAGCCTAATATAGTATTCAATCTAAAAGCCCATAAAATTAAACATTTTATTTAGAAAATGCATAAAATAGGAATAAAAATCCATTCAACAGTAAATAAATAAAATGAAATACATATACACATACAAATGAATATTAATTTTAAAATAAATAGCGACATATACAAAAGAGTAAGTTTACTCTTGCAGCACATGTTTATCAAAATATTGTAATTTAATGTGAATAAAAATGTTCAAAAAGCTAATTTAAGTTCGTGATATCATGGCTAAATAAATTTCTTTTTAAAAAGAAAAGAAAAACAAACAAATAAAAAAGAGAAAGAAATTATATAAATTATGTAATTAAAAAGAATGCCTTTAACAATCAGTTTTTTTTAAGGGAAAAAAAAATGAGCTGCATTATTGTGCATTCTAAAAAGTGGTAATTCTCATCATTTTTAAGTTACTTGGTCCTGTTATAATAACCACTCATTATCGCAAATATTCCATTACAATGACTGGTGTAAAAAGTTCCCAGCAAATGAAAGCATATTAAACCACTATTATTCAAGCAACTCTTTGTTGTAACATTCTTTGCCTTTGGGGTGTGAAAGTTCATTACAACAAATGTTGACTGTATGTTCAAAACTGAAACTAAGCAAAGAGTTAATCAATTCAATGACTGTAGTATAAAATGAGGAAAGGAAATTGTGGTTAAAACGGGAAAGAGGAAACTGAAATTTAAAAAAAAAAAAAAAAAAAAAATTCTGTAATTTGCTTTTTTAAATGATATGGAATTTCTTTTAAAGAAACATGCAAGAATCTTTTAGAAAGACTTTTATCACTACACAATGCATTAAAACTGCATCAGCAGTCTTAAAATTTATATAATCATCTTCTTGATAATATTTTTGAGATATTTAGCTAATCAGCATATTCTTGTAATTAAGGAATTAATCATAATTTTTATATTACTGGTGATAACAAAAAAATTCATTTTCGTATTTTTAGTTAGGTAGTTTATGAAGCTTAGATTAGATTAACCTTCAAAGCTCAGCTTGAATGTGAATGTTTATAATATCGCTCTTTGAATGGTGCAATTCAAAACACTTTTTCCTCTCTCCCTTACTGTTCTCTAACGAGAACTCATTTTCTCAGTGACCTTTTGTCCCCTTCATGAAGATAGAATTTACATGGTTGTCAGATGCTCTTCAATAGTCTTACTATGCAGTTGTTGTAATTGTGACTTTTCTCAATATTGATTTTCATTTAATATTAACTAGCCTCAATTACTTACTTTGGTATCATGAACTAAAGTTGAGCACTTCAGAAAATATAAAAGTTATGCACATAGACACACCAAATTTAGATATCCCAGAAAAAGAGTAGTTTTTGTAAAGTTTGCATTCTAATGATCTGACAAAGGCATGCATTTTCCTGTAGCTCTACACACATCTTGAAAAATGCCTACCATTAGTAGGCAACTGGCATCAACCACACCTCCCAAAATATATTCCCATTTATTCTACAATTTCTAAAGTTATTTTTGTTCTGAATAGTTATACATAATAAAGTCTGTAAGCTTCCCCATTATTTAATCCTTTAATGCACCAATTAAAAATTCAGTAAGTAGTCATTTTCCCACCAATATTTTATTCTTTATTTTAAGCTAATCTCTTGTAAACTCTTTATTTTAATTCAAAACTTTAGCAGATATATAGTGTTGTGTTCATATCTTAACAAAAAAAATCTTGAACTTATAAAATAATTTAGTTTGGTACCCAAGTTAACTCGGCTGAGTGTATCAAGAAGTTAAATGCCAAAAATGATCTGAAGTATTTTCATTGTAAATATAATTTTCATAAACTGTGATAAGCAAAAAGTTACCTGATACTTCTAAAAATACACCTGGAAATGTATTTTGAAATATTTAAATCTTCAGTTTCAAATGGTAATGCCTACAAGTTAAATGGGAAAAAACTATGTGCAATTATTTGATGATTCATCAAAGACTTACGTTTTTTCAAAGCCCAAATCAAGTAACCTGTCAGCTTCATCAAGAATAAGTACCTCCTATCAAAATAATATATTTTTTTTATTTACACAAAAATTTAATAGTAAAATACTTAATTAAAAACTGTATAACAACAACGTCTAGTAGAAATATTACATTCACCACAAATATACAATAATATCTGATAACAACCATATAAAAAGTATGAATTAAAAAAGAAACTATGAACCATTTTAATTATATAGTTTAGTATTATTTTTTTCTCACACAAACTTAGGCATCATTTTAATAACAATCTCATGCAGTATGAAAAGCATCATTATAAAGTTATATAAGAAAATTATATTGCAAAATTCTCACAATAAAAAATAAGATATTAATTAATATTCTGCTTCTAAAAACTTTGGTGTCAAATTTTAAACTTTTGATACATTGATGTATTGCATCCATATTTACATCAGTAATACTAAATCCACCTTTTGATTTCAATAACTTTGTTGCTGAATCAATTAATATGTACGCCAAAGTTGTTTCAGATACTGATTCCAGTATAATAAAATCATTCTTCTAGGCACTCTTCTGTTATCCAAGACCGGATTCAGAAATGTATATATATTAATAAATTTCTGAATCCAGTCCTGATAACAGAAGAGTACCTTCTTCCGGCTTATTATTTTTTGCAGACTGTTAGAGCAATTTTATAAAAGTAAGCTTGAACTTATGTCAAAAAGAATTTCCGATTCTGGAGCTGCCAAAGGATCTACAAAGCAAAAGCATGTTTTGATGTCCATCAAACAAAAAGTGGAATTGCTGCAAAAAATGCATAAAGGCATATCCTTTGTTTTTCTAACCATTCCGAAATCTGTTTATCAATTTCATGCTGCTCTGATGGGGGGGACGTCGCGGTATGTAAAGTTTGTCAGCACTATCCTTATCTTCAGGGCAGATGTTTTTATTTTATTCAGCTTATAATTCCTTACTAAATGTAGTATTTCATCTCGATGTACTCCTTTGATATAATTTAAATCAAATTCCTCGTCATTATAAATATCACGAATACACATCAAATAGTCTTCTGGTTGCAATTTTCTAATTTTGACTATGATTAATGTATGCTTTACGCATGCGCGCGTTGAAAGAAATGTTTAATAAAGTAAACAAATAAATATTAAGCTTTTTTTGTAAATTTTGATACCTTTTAGATCATAATTGCTCTTTATTTCATAAATTACGGTTTCATATTTTTAATTTTATAATTTCTGCACGCCCTCTTACCAGATTTAAACTGATGATCTATAATCCGGAAAAACCGATAATCCGGAATCGCTGAAGTCCCGACGAGTTTGAATTAAAGACTTTTGGCTGTATTCTACATATTTGTTTACAAGTGGAAAGAGTATAAAACTACTATTCAAAATCTGGTGTATTAACAGTGAATTTTAACACAAATTCTTGTATACACATAATAAAACCACAGATACGTTTATCTTTCTCTTGCAATCAGATTTAGTTAATTTAGATGTTGCATGATATTAACATGAAAGTCCTGGATGCCCATTCTAGGCTACGAGAGTCGGCAGCAGTTTGTGGGCCGCCAGATGTCCCTGCTAGTGAAAAACAGACCTACCTGACATCCCATATTCTCTGAGTACGGAAGTCGTCAGAAGAGGAGAAAGTGTTTTCCCGTCATCAATCAAGCTTGTCCAGTTGATGTTCTAAGTAGACAATGGCCTTTGTATGTGTTTTTGTATTTAATCCTAATCTTTTTGTATTTAAATGAAGGCCCCTAATCTTTTTGTATTTAAATGAAGAATATGGTCATAGATCTCTGAATTGGTAGCGAGTTTATAGAAAATTTGTTGATGCTTTTGCTCTGCCAGAAGATGTTTTCATTTCGTATTTCAGATTGCCAAAATTTATAGTTATTTTAATTTGCAATGAACTGAGAGAGTATTTGGAGCTGCATTCAGAAAACAAGAACACGATTTCTACTGAAAGAAAGGTTATTTATACTATTCCTGAAATTATAGATATAAATTGTAATTATATGCTTTAAAAATGTAGACGATAATAAATTTATCAAGCATATAAACCTTTTTCATTTAATATAAATATAGAGATCAGATAAGCTTCTATTTGATTTATGTACGGCAAGAATTACGTTTATTCTAAAATCTAACAATTGAATACTTTACGAACAATACTGTGAACACAAAAAGGAATGTTGTTCATTATTACACGAAACTCACACTACTGTAAAATAAAAATGAAAAAAAAATTACAAAACTATAAAATAGTTTTATAATATTTTTTCAGTAGCAGTACTACTACTGGTGTGAGACTTTTAAAAATAATTTTTAGCCCAGAAGAGCTATTAATTTCGTTTTGCCATTTTATGGCATTCGTTTCACTTTTCAAATTGTTACTACCAAATATTATCGCACTGTATTATTATATTTACAGAAATTAAATAATGAAGAATCTGCATAAATGTATGAATGTTTCTCGCACAGTGATAAAACAACGGTACCTGGGGCCATTAAATTTTGAATAACATAATCCTCCATCCTGATATAGGCATGTGGAGGCCCAAATTTGGAACTGGGAATTTGTTTTATTATCTACTTCATATTTTGTAAAGCATTTATGAGTGTTTGATTAATAAACTCAAGATTTCAAAGTGAGCAATGGCAACATTGTACAGGAAAAAAAAAATGGAAAAAAAAGGAGGAAAAAAACCATTTTCATCTCTACCGCATGAGACTATGTATCGAAAATTCTAAAGATATGCTCTTTTTAAATTACATGATATTGCTGTTGAATTGAATTTTATGGTGAAAGTGCAAAGAACATGATATTTAATAAATAAAGGTAGCACGCAAAACGTAAAAAAAAGGGCCCTTTGGGAGTAATATAAACTCTGAAGGCTTTCAGATTTTTTTTTTTTTTTTTTTTTTTTTTTTTTGGGTGTGTGTGTGTGTTTGTGTAATTTTATTACGATTTAAAACTGGTTTCTAAGGGAGGACTTTCTGAGAGAAACTGGCTCGTATACACATTACACATGGGGAAAGCCATGAAAACGCCCATGCAGCTAGCTCGTTCGCGGGATTCGAACCTCGGACCAAACTACCTGCGTTCAGCGACTCTACCGCTTGGCTGCTAGTGGGTTTATTAGCAGAATTATACTGCATTATTATTGTATTATGCTATAAAGTAACTATGCTATAAGACTGATGGTTTGTTCATGGAATAGTACTTTTGTAATCTATTAGTATTAAAAAATCATTGTATCTTTGCAAATTAAAAAAAAAATACTGTTCGTAGCAGGGTTCTTATTTTTATATTGTAAAAGAGATATTGATTATTATTAATTTTCTATTTAATGTGTCAAAACGCTGGTTGGACAATGACTTCAACTGCAGGAGATGTATACTGATTATTTTTACTTTTGTACTTGCATTGTGAAAATAATATAACTATCTTTTAATTATTTTCACAGAATAAAATCTTTTGAGAAGAAAGAATACTTAAAATAAGCAGTTCTTATATATCTGAGAAATTAAAATAAAAGCAATGTAATATTTAAAAAAAAGTATTAGTGATTGTCTGACAAAAATTGCAATACAAATTAATCACGCATACAGGATAGATTAGTATAATTTTGGTTATAAATTTTATATTGAAAAAATATTTTCTTTCATGTTAATCATAAAATAAATTACTTAAAACAAAATATTTTGATGCATGTGCAACATTTGAAGGAACATTAAGAAAGAAATATTTTCTCTCTAATTTCTTAGTTAAAGAAATATTTTTCAAATATTAACTGTAAAATAAATTGTGTGGAAACACAGTTTTAATGTAAGTATGAAAAAAAAAAAAACTTAGTTTGCTATTAGATTATAATGCAAATTAATCATTTTATAAATTTAAATGATTAAAATTGTTTATTTCTAAAAAGATTTGAAGTAAGCTTAACTCAATAAGCTAGTAATTTTGATTCTATGGCTCTTATCTATTTACCGTTGCTTTCATGATATCCCATATCACTCTTTATTTCTTAGCCCTAAATTCCTGCATTAACTTCCCCCTTAAAAAACGAGATTTTCCTTCACATCACACAGCAGATTATTCTGCTGCATGTTGGTCATAATACTATTTTTTTTTTTAAAAAAAACTACAAATGCAACGTGTGAGTTAGTGAAATAATGGGAGAATATTCCTAGAACTTAAGCCAGCGTGTACTATAAATTTCGTCACTCGTCTGTACTGTGATTGGTCTAAAGCTCCTTGAAGCCTTGTCCTCTTTCAGTAAAGTCAAATGGACTCACCCGCCGACCAACTGAGGACCACAGAATGGCTTTCTCTGATAAGTTGTGATGGCTATCCATACCGTTTTTTTTTTTTTTTAGTCATTATTGTTCGCTTAAGTTGTAGATGGATCCAATGATCCTAGAATAGGCGTCCAGGGTAGACCATGAAAAAGTAGTTCACCTCTGGTGAAACTATGACATGATGAATGAGCAAAAGGATTCTTTTTATTCTCTTATCTGCAAGTTGCAACAAATGAACATGATTTCTATCCCCTTCGCGCCGACTGTCACGTATACGTGCCAGCAATGAACACACTTACCTACCGGCCGACACGCAGGCGTGCCAGAGCATTTTTGCATTTACTACCGACTGTCACGTATTTGTGCCAGTACCCTGGAACGTTTTTCAAACTATAATTTCTGCCACAAGATGGCACTGTATGTCCATATGGTTTCAGATACATGTACATTAGACCTTCTACTCGAAATGAGAGAAGCATGACTCACATACACGTGTTTTTGATTATATAAACAAACGGGGAACTAAATGTTTCCAAATGGCGTGATTTATGACGTCTCTTTAAATCGCACTTTATTCGCACGTGGTAGTTGCTTATTGTAAGTAGAAGTTTTATATGCGCTAAAGCGTTGAGTATTTCGGTTTACAGAATAATTAAATCTTGTTAGACGTAAATTCTTTCTGTTTTTACCGTTTCAATGTCGAAGCATCGAAAATGTTTAACAGAGCATGAAATAGCAGAAATGATGCAAAATATTTCAGATATTGATTCTGAAATTCTGATATTCTGATATTGATTCTGAAAGATTAACTGAAAGACATTTTCCAAAACTTTGTTCAGAAGAGACTGATAAGAAAATGAGACGACGATGCTTCGTTTGTTCACATTTCCGGAAAAATCCTCCAAAACGGCAAATGAGTTATTACGAGTTCAAAGAATGTAACGTAGGACTGTGTGTAGATCCCTGTCTTCAAATTTTTCATACGAAAAGAGAATTTTAAGTAATATATTTAGTTTTCCGATGTATAATGTTAAAAGTCATAAAATGGTGAGTAATTAAAATAAAATGTGTAAAATATGCATTTAAACAAGAAATAAGGTAATTAAAGTATATATATATAAATATCTATAAAACATAAGCTGTTTAAATACTCTATAGAGCATTATTAAACAATGCGTTGATACTTCGGAAATTTCATGGATTTAGGCTTAGTAGCAAAAAAGCCCCCGGCCCTGGAGAGACGCTCGCGGAAGACACTGCCAGCCTCCGCAATAACCGCGCGTTTTCGCTACCTGGCTCGAAGGGGCTATATTTATAAACATCTTCCAAATTTATGTTCATTCCAAATAAAATTCTCCCATTTTTCATGATTTTTTTTAATTTGTATTTTTCAACAATTTTTTTAAATTATTTGAAAAAAATTTAAATTATAAACCATAAAATTTTTACCATCATCTTAAAGTAGGTGTATTCTAAGCACACCTACAAAAAATTAGACTTTTTACTCAAAATTTCTTAAGATATACATGAATTTATAGAATGGCACATTTTGAAATTAGGCACATTTTTTATAAGTGATAATAATGCCAAATGTGATTTATGCACTTTGATAAAATTATTTTAAATTATGAATGATGCTCTTTTTTTTTTTTTTTTTTTTTTTTTTTTTTTTTTTTTTTTTTTTGCTCAAGTTGAATGAAAAAAAGGAAAGGACAATAGGTTGCTATAAATTAAGACGTTTGCCAAATGAATTATTCTTGCTGCAAACTGAAAAAAATGTGCCTAGATAAATTTTTAAATTTCTCCATAAATTAGTCACCAAAAATTACAAAATTTAATACCTAGGCATAATTTGAGTTGTACAATCAAAATATGAAAAAAAATTGGTATGTTATTTCAGAAAACGTCTGATTTTGTGTCAAAATACCTGTGTTAAAACAATGCTAGATATAAATCTAAAACAATGCTAGATATAAATCTTAAGTCGCACTTTCAAGACACAGAAATGCAAGTTAAATTTCAACAATCGGTTCAGTAGAACAGGAGATACAGATATGTTCTTTTTTTTAATTATTTATTTATTTTGTGTGTGTGTGTATGTACAAGGTATACAAAGAAAAACTCAATAAGAAAGCTAGCAATGCAGGAATACTGCTTTATTTGATGATTCCAAATCTCCAGACTGAAGGATTGGCACAGACAGCAAAAGGATATAAATCTCCCCAAGGAGTATGACATCAGTATTAAAGGTGAGTTACATGTGTCCCAATGCATACAAATTTAAATATCATTTGTTTTAAATCTTTGATAAATGTATATTTTGAACAATCCCTTAGATTGAAGAAAACTTTGAGCAGCAGTGAATAATTTAATAAACATTTGTAATGCTCTTTCAGAGTTTAACCAGCTGAAGTGTCCGTTGTTCCTTCTCCCATCCCTCCTTTCACTTTCTTGGTTGGCAAATACACCCCCTCCCTTGAAAATATGTTCATTTGCAAATAAATGATTTTTATTGACAACATTGCAAACAGAAATTGAGCTATTATTTTTGTTTAGTAACAAGATAAGATCATCAAACCACAGAAAAAAAAAAAAAAAGAAATGAATTGTTGCAGAAAGGATAACCTTAAGTACCTCGAAACCATCTTGAAAGGATAATTTTCACAGATTTCACAATTTACATGAAAACTTGAGTCTTAAATTTTAAAAGGAATTCCAGTAGTGGTATTTTTAAATGAACACACATACTAATCTACACTTTGATAAAATTTGTTCTTTAAAAAATGAAACAGGCTCAATGTATGTACAGTAAAATACATTTAACGCCAAAACGCTTAAGGCAAAATATTGGCTAACATGAAATAATACAACGGTCCTGACAAAGTACTATGTATTTTTATGCACTTTTTTTTTTCTTGTAACACAAAACGAAAATCGCTTAACATGAAAAAATTTCCCTTCTAAGAATGAACAAAGTACGGAAAACACCAGCAGCGCAGTTGAGATGAGAGGTAGTTCCACATGTTTCGTAGAAAGGAGGCTAACTTGGCTTTGAAATACCCTCGGAATAACCTGTGACATGAGCCAATTTTATTCACCTAAGCTACTCTCACCCTCCATCCCTACAAATACCACACAAAAACACCTCATCTCTCATCAATTGGCTTTTGAATTCAGTGACGAGTACATCGCAGTGTGTGTAAAAATCAGTGAATTTGGTTTGTGTGAAAAGAAATGGAGAAGGAGGATACTGAAACTGAGCTGACACTTAATGTTTGAGAAAGTTTCTGTATTATTGAACTGTCCTATTGTATTATTCGAGTAATTCATTGCAGTAGATGATGATAACGTGTGTACAGCTCCAATTACGACAGACAAAGCCAGTTTGGAGTTTGTTCAAAACTGAAAAAATATCATTGATGCAGATTCCGACGACGAAAATGAAATGAATAATACAGTTCCTGTTCACATGTCATCCAAAATGAGGAACACCATGAAAAGTATGTGCAGTTATTTAGACGCACATTCCAATGAAATGAATAACAAAATGGCAATATGTTGACAATTTGATGCTAAAAAAGACAATGCAAAGAAAAATATCAGATTATTTCCCCAAAACTAAATAAATAGTTTGTTTTTCAAAAACTTGAAAATTTTGTATTAAATCAAGTTGAGGATGTTTTTGTTTCATTGATTTTATTAAATACATGCATATATATATGCAAATAAAATGTACTCTAATAAACTTAATTTTTTTGGTTCCCCTCCTCCCCCCCTCCAATATCCTTTAACATAAAATTCTTTTAACACGAAAAAACACTTCAGTCCCTTCAATTTCGTGTTAAACAATTTTCACTGTACTTTAAAACTCTGGGCGGCCATTGGTTTCACTAAGAAAGCACAAATTTCCCAAAACTATTATGAGAAAAAATTATTTTTTTGATTTTAATGCAAAAACTCTCCTGGTATTTCATACTTGGATTTGTTTTCTTTTGATATATTGCCTTAGTTTCGTTGACATATTTTAATATGCACGTATATATATGCTCTTACAGATATCGCAATAAATATTCTAGGCCGTATATATGCGGCTTTGCTGCTTAGAGGGTTAATACTCAATATTCATATTTCAATGTAAAATTTCAAAAGCACAATAAAAAATTACAACTCTTACCAAAGCTTTAATGCAAGCAGAAAGTTTTATTTCTGTATTCTGACTTAAAATATCAGCCAGACGTCCCGGTGTAGCTATGATGATGTTACACCTAAAATATACATTGAATTTTTAAATATATACATCAAATTTAATGCATTAAATCTAAATCAGAAACAACTGAATGCAATAAAAAAAAATTAATATGTTCAGTCTTTGAGAAGTTTTTATCGAAGGGAGAATTAAAAGAGAGAATAAATGAAAAAGCAAATCATAAGGCAGTAAAAAAATTCAATATTATAATGAGGAGAAAAATGAAGGAAATTAACTGAATATTTTTTTCTGTGGAGTTATTGTACAGGGTGTCAAATAACCCATGCCAAAAATTTGAAAAATAATAGGGCATATGATCATAATACAAAAGTTATTTACAGTTCTTCAAAACACAGATTTGCTACAACTATATAAAAGTTTTATGACACTGGCAGAAATTTTCATTGTTGTCAGTGGCAATGTTTCTTCTTTGCTGCACAATATGCATGTGTGCTCACCATAATGCATTTTTTTTTTTTCCCCTTTTGCAGAGACTTACTACAGACTACTTACTTCCCATTTTTATTGCCTGCTCACTGCTGATGTCTGGCATCAGCTCATGAGTTAATTTTAAATGTTTAGCCTCTTGTAAGATGTGCTTTCCACTTTTTTAAATGTTAAATAATTGTTTTAACCTTTAGCTAAAGTTTATGCCTTTCTATTGACATTCTGTTGGAGTCTAATGGTAATAAACCATTGCCATATTTTGGTGACCTAAAGTATGAAATGTACTGGTACACTAGGCATTGCAGCTACACCTGCCTTGAAGACTGATTGTGATTTTGACCATGATTTTATATAGAAGACACCTCTCCAGTTATAAAATCTTGTGCTCCAGAACTTCTCTTGGAGTATACTGCTGGAGAAAGTTTTTGAGCAATCTAGTTAGATTTTGTGATTTCATTGCAGCAATGCATTAATATGAATGATCCTCAAGAACATTTTGGTGAAGGTTTTCATCAGTTTGTGAGTCAGTGTTGAAACTGGATTACTCTTCTAAATTATTGGCTTTTTCAATGCAGGTAGAATTAATTATTTTTTATGATCGTTTTTAAGAATTTAGGAGTAAGCATTTTTCAAATTTTTGAATAATTTTTAGAATAATTTTTAGAATATCTTTAAAATGTTTTTTTTTTTTTTTTTTTTTTTTTTTTTTTTTTTCCAGAAAATATTTTTTATTGTGCATTCATGGAATTCACTAGAATATTTTTTCTTACTGATAATTTGTACAATATATTTGTACAAGTTAACCATTTTACATTTCATTAATATACATGTATTTTTTATTCTCATGTGTATCCCTAATGGTTATAGATGTGTGAGAGGTCTTCTGTCCTTTTACACCATGCTTTAGTATTGATATTTTTCTTGTGTTTGCAATTAGAATCATATATCTTTTCTAACCTTAATAGTCATGTTGTTTAACGAAACATCTATTGATGATTTTCCAACTGAGAATACAGCAGCTAAGTAGGTATCACATGTTTCAGTAAAATTACCAACTTTTTGGAAAATAAGCCCTGTATTACAGTTGTTAGATTGGAATCTCAGTTTTCCCTTTCCAATATCACTTTGAATTTAACAAAATTTAACCATATTGCTGGTACTGTGGATTCTGGTATACTTATTTATGTTAAAGATTCATTCTAAAACCTCTTAGAACTAGAAAATATGATATCTTAAAGCAAAGCTTGATTGAAATATATTCTGAAAGTGAAGCATCAAAAATTCATAAAGGTCTTGAGATTGGCGACCAGCATCCTTCTCAGTTGTTGACTCAAATGCACGCTTTAGCAGGGGATACCATAGGTGAACCTTTGTTAAGTTTTTTGTGACTTGCAAGACTCCCCAATAATACATAATCAATTCTGGCTGCTCTCGGTGAAGATAATTTGAGTAAATTGGCTGTGGTCACTGATACGATAACCGAGTTTGCATCTCACTCTTATGTAAATAGGGTTGTCATGATCCTTCAGCAAGTGAATCTGTTACAACTCATATGGAACTTCAAGTAGCACAACTGACAAAGCAAGTTGGTGAGTTAACCCCTGACTTGGGATGTAAATCTCACAATCCTCAGCACAATTTTCAGCATTTGAGTTGGCACTGTAGGTCAAGCGAAGACATTAATCACTATAAAGAGTGAATAGACAACCTTTGTTTCTATCATGTAAATTTTGGTGAGTGTGTAAGGAAATGCCCGTCTCCATGTTCCTTTCGTAAAACAAAAATGTCAAATCGCTTGCTGTCCAAGGTGGTGGCGGGTGAAACATATACTTTTGGTCAACCTTTTTGTCTGAATTAAAATATTTAATTGATATTGGAGCAGATGTGTTGATAATACCAAAAAAAAAATATGCTCAGCATTCTAGGCCTTCTCAAGATTTGGTTTTTTTTGCCATGAATGGAACTAAGATTTCCACGTTTGGCACTAATATTTGCCCTTTAGATTTAAATATTTGTCGTACCTTTACTTGGTTATTTGTTGCTGCAGATGTAAATCAGCCAATTTTGAATGCTGATTTCCTTAAAAAATATGGATTACTTGTTGATGTTGCTTATAATTACATTATCAATTCCGGGACTGGTTTGTTATCGCGCGGCAAATTGTTTAAGAGTTCGTTTGATTTTGGCATATCTGTATTTCTTGGTGACTTTAAATTTGATAAATTGCTAGCTGAGTATCTTGAGCTCACTACTTCTTCTTATATAACCAACAATAATCAAACTTCAACAATTTTCCCTTCTACGTTCAAGTTTCCCCTGTGTTTTCAAAACCTCATCCTTTGTTTCCGGATATACTCAAGGTGACACGGGCTTGAGTACCTCATGTCACAGGGAATCATTTGGGCATCCAAAAGTGCTTGGGTACCCTCTTCACATGGTCCGCAAGGCTAATGGTGACTGGCGCCCTTGCAGTGACTATCGCCACTTGAATGCTTTGTTTATTCCTAACCGATATCCCATACATATCCAAGACTATACACACTTTTTTTTTTTTTTTTGGAAAAAATATTTTTTTAATACTTGATTTAGCTAAGGCATACCATCAAATCCTGTTAATCCAGAGGATGTGCTCAAAACAGCTGTGAGCACACCATTTGGATCATTTGAATTCCTTAAAACCCCATTTGTTTTGCAAAAAACAGGCCTAACATTCCAAAGATTTATTAAAGTATTTCCTGGCTTACACTTTTGTGTCCCTTACTTTGATGGTTTGCTTGTGGCTTCAGCAAATGAAGACAAGCACGAGAGCCACCTCTGTTTGATTCTTGATAGAATACAAATATATATATAGAGAGAGAGATTAAAACCAAATCCTTCTAAATATATTCCGAGAAAGTCATCATTGTCTATTTAATTACCCCTTCAGGTGTTAGGTCTCTTCTTGAAGGGGGGGTGGGGAACTACAATTAATTTCTGACTTCCCTAAACCTGCAATATGTCTGAATTAAAGAGGTTTTTGGCAATGTTGAATTTTTATCGACAATTTTTGCCTAAGGCAGCTACTACCTCAACTAAGCTTCATTCTCTTTTAAAAGATTCTAAGAAGAATGATTAACATCCTGTTCCTTGGAAGTGGAAACAACTGCAGCCTTCAAAAAATTTAAAACTGATCTAACAAATTCAGTAACACTTGGTTACCATGTCCCTGGTCAACAGTAGTCATTAATTGTCGATGCCTCAGATGTGGCTATTGGAGCTGTTTTGCACTCATAGTGCAATAGTGGCCTTCAACCACTGGCTTTTTTCTCCCAAAAATTGACTCCAGTTGAAACTAAGTATACAATAGGAGAATTACTCCCTATCTACTACACTGTAAGGCTTTTTCAACACAATCTTGAAGGTTAAATTTTTACTATATATACAGATCATTGCTCTCTAATACTTTTGTTTAGAAAAAAAAATCAGATACAGCATCACCCAGGCAGACTGGGCATATGAATTATATTGCCCAATTCAGTATATAATATGTATAATATGTTCATATATAATATGTTTCTGGACTGAAAATATTGTAGCAGAAGGCTATTAATAAGGTGAATATAAAAGTTTTGTACAGATTGCTGAATTTCAACATAATGATATCAACCTGAATCATCTGTTGTTTACTGGAAGTAGCTCATTAAAACTACAAAAAGTGAAACTGTCTCTCATTGGCTAAATATATATATCATGATGTATGTGGTGACAAGATATGTCCCTTTGTTCCCAGCCAATTCTGGACTAGTAATCCATCGCAGCCCTTCGCTGTTACCTAGTCAACATTTTGAGATGTGCATTTGATACAATAGGGTTCCTGTCACATTCGGAAGAATACTCCTACCTTTTATCCCTCATCAACTGATTTTTAGATATGTTGGCTATCAGTTGATGATTTTTCATCAACTGATAGCCGGAAGCAATACCTGTGAAGGATATTTCAGCTGAAACTGTTCCTTGAACATTTTTCAATCACTGGATTACTAGGTTTGGAGTTCTCATCATCAAAAGTACCAATCAGGGCTGACAAATTTGAATCCCACATGTTCACTACTCTTAATAACTCGGACTACCCCATACTATCCTGAAGCAAATACATTACTTGAGAGATTCTATTGCTCACTGAAACAGGCGTTGATGTCCAGTGGATGGTGAATCTTACAATTATACTTCTTGGTCTTTGATCAACTTGCAAAAAATTATCTGTGTGGAACATGTTCGGAGATAGCGTACAGAACTACTATTTGCCTTCCCGCAGAGTTTCTATAATCTATCCAGGTTTCTAATTATGTTGATCCTGCTTCAATTTTACATAATTGTGTACGGCAATGAGAGAAATGTCTCCCAATTCTCCACATCAGCTCATGTTAACAATAAGAATTTCGTGCACTCAATTTTAGAGTCATGCACTCATGTGTTTGTGAGGTACGATGCACCGAAACCACCATTGACACCCGTACAATGGCCCATTTAAAGTAATAAAAAGGCTTAATAAAAATTTTATACTTCTCATTGAAGGAAAGGAACCAATGTAGGCATCAACTGCTTGAAACCAGCATTTTTTGTTTCAGATACCCCAGCATCAGTTTCTGTTAAAGAGCAGACTCTTACAGTAAATCCACTGGGCACCATGCTTGTGTGCCAGCACACCAGAAACCACCAACTTAGACTACTTGTTCTGGCAAAAGAGGTCACGTTTATCCTGAGATATTTCTGACCCTTTGTGCCTCCAGCATTTAAAGGGGGTGAGTACTATGAAGGAAATCTTCACTGCAATGGGTGGCAACGTTCATCCTTGCTGTGCAATATGCATATGGGTTCACCATAATGTGAATATAAAAACTTGGACTTTATCACCCAGACTTATTACTGACTACCTACTTTTCCCTTTTATTGCCTGTTTGTTGTCAATATATGCTGTCGGTTCATGTGTTAATGTTAAATGTTTAATCCCTTTCAAAATGTGCTTTCCTCTTTTTTAAATGTTAAAATGAAGTTGGTTTTAACTATTAGCTGAAGTTTGTGCCTTTCTGCTGACCTTCTGATAAAATCTAATGATGATAAACTATCACCATAACATGATAACAAAGCAAAATATTTGCCCAACTTTTAGAAAATATGACACTACATTCTCTTAGAGATTCTATAGATATAAATTTTTGGTACAACTCTGATATACGCCCTAATTTCACCAAATGTGGCGATATGTGTTCTGCGCTGGTTTTTGGCGCGACTACGTGTTGTATGGCAACCCTGTTGACGTTGAAAAGTCTTTCACTGGAGTTTGTTGGTTCCCGTCATGCTTTGTGTCTGAGAAGCTAGGGGGGAAAGATTTAATGGTGAAAGTTGTTGAGTTGAAGTTCGGCATAAGGAAATATTGTCGTGGTCATCCTGTTGAGGGGCAATGGGTATTTGGAGGTGTGGAAAGAAGGTATGGGAGATTATTTTTAGTGTTTGTGCGTGATAGAAGTAGGGATTTGTGATTATTTGTTATTTTATTTATTTGTGAACCATAGTATGAATTTTCTGGATAGTGTGTCTGGCTGTCATATAAATACGATACTAGTGATTACGTGGCGGCATGTTAAAGGCGGTATGAAATTGGTATATCTGCTCTTCGAAAAAGCATCAATGGTAAGTGCATTTTATTTTATTCTTGTTCTTATTTTGTAGAATGTAATGTTCATTGTTTTTTTTTAGTATGAATTTCTGACGTTATTGTTGTTTTTTTGAATTGTTTGAAATTTATTTTAGTTATTTTGTTGATTAGTGCGTACCCATCTGAATTGTGCAATTCGTAGATGTTTTTTAAAGTTGAAACAGAACGCTGTGTACATGGTATTCTTTGAAATTTATTGTTGTTATGTTAATTTATTAAAGTGAGGTGCGCGTAGTTCGTAAATTCGTTTGTTGCCTAAATTGTGCAATTCGTAGATGATTTTTAAATTAAAACATATCGCTGTGTACATGGATTCTTGGAAAATAATTTTGGTTAGAAACTTCACGGTTTTGCTATCTAAATTTTTTGTTTTTGTTTCGGATTTGTGGTTTTTGCATTCGCGAAAACCGTGTTTTTGGAGACATTTTAGGCTTAAAGTTCGAAATGTAGACAAAAAATTTAGATAGCAATATGGCAGGGTGGAGTTTCTCACCAAAAATATTTGGCGAGAAATTTGGCGCCTTGAGGGCGCATATCAGAGTAGTTCCAAATTTTTATGTAAAACAGCTTACAGAGAAACAAAGGAAAGGTCAATAAGAAAATAAATGTTTTTCAGTTTATTTACATTCAATCGTAAAGTGACTTATCTAGAAATTTGTCTCAGAATGTGTTATTTTGCTAATGCAAAGTCTTTAAAGTTATCAAGATAACTTTACAATTCAATTACAAAGTTGCAATAAACGAAACTACACCACTGCTGAATTTTTGGATATGCACATCATTTTTGGGAAAGTTCTAGAATGTACCGATTAAAACAGTCAATGACAAACACTTCAATCACTTCATATGAAATAGTAATGGCACGAGCACAAGTGATATTTGACATTTATCTGAAGTATTCCAAGAACTCTTTTAATGGAGACAGATAAATGTTTACATTAGGATGGCTGATATTTCAGGTAGACTATATTTTAGGGTGCTCCTTGAGTTATCGGCAAGTTGTTGTTTCATTTATGGTAACCTGAGTAGTTGAATGTTATGGAAACCTTATTATGAGGTGGTTGCGGTGAATTTGACTGACGGGAAAATATTTGTAAGGGCTTATTTCTGCACTAGATGTCAGTTAGGTAGTGCGTTGCTTATTTTGTGCTGTACGCTGTAAAATGGCAGTATGTGAGGAGATTAATGTGAAGTTTCTGTATGATATGGAACAAAAGGGGGAGAAAGTATTAATTGACTGGTGTGTAAATGAAGATTTACTTAGTAGTCCTTATAAGTGTACTATTTGTAAAAAGGAAAAGCACATGTGTACATGAACAAAGTTACGGGAATACGCAATACCAAGTTTGTGCAATTATCTGATGTTTTGTTAAATGGAAATAGATCACTGTGAACATGGACACTGAGTTTGTGCAATTCTTTGACTTGTTATTTTTATTTTGTGCAGCGGCCGTCTTGAAATTGTGCCTTGTTGGCTAATCACCAATTTTCGCCAAGGGGCACCCTAAAATATATTTTTATCGATATTTTAACACATTTGCTTATGAAGCTGCCATACAAATTCATATCATTCTCAATATCAATAAATCTTTTACTATGACAACTCAATTATAATATTTTTTGCCTTTCAAATGTTAATTAGAAGAAGAAAAAAGAATAAGTCAGCTAATATTCAGCAATTAATTTCTGAAATAAAATCTGATACTTTTGTATTTTTATATGAAGGAAAAAGACAAATTTGGTGTCATAAAACTTCAGGCTTTCACATCTTGATCATGAAGCACATTTAAGGGAAAAAAGTAAACAATTTTGCTATTGCAATAATGCTGCTCATCACTTCACAATAGTTGTTATGCTGATTACAAAACACTTGTATACAGCAGTTATAGTTACTATACTTGCATGACTACATATAACAGTTACAAGAGCAGATATTTGAAAAATGATTCATTTTGAATTAGTTGTGTCTTGCATTAAATATTTTTTATTAGTATATAAAAATTCAAATGCATTTCTTTTCCTATCAAAAAAGGGTGAAAGGCTTTTAACCATATGTGTTATTCTTGCATATTTTTAATTTATCAAAAAATTGTTGCTTTAACAGAAAGAAATGTCAGACACTTTTCATGCCTGTTTAATCTGTTCAAAATAACAAAAAATTGAACATTAAAATTTTTTAATTTGAAAAAATAAAAGTTACTAATTTGACAAAATAAAAGGACAAAATTTCTTAGCATAGACATTTTTTTTGGAAGATTTTGAAATTATATTAATTTTACCCAAACATGTCTAGAGAATTTTAAGAAAAATATCATCAAAAAATTTTCTGTTGATAATGCAAAAAAAAAAAAAAAAAAAAAAAGACTATTGGGGGAGGAAATTCCACTAAAATAAAATTTGGTACTACATGTATAATTTATGCAGTAATCTAAATTTAATTATACGAGGATTGGAACTTTAATAGTGGCAACTATTTATTTACAAGGAATACAAAAGTGATTCATGTCACAATGTTTTACAGTCCTTCAATATAGTCGCCAGCATTGTGTACAACCCGTTTCTAACGATGTGGAAGTCGCAGAATACCTGTAGCAGCGCCTGTTTTGTTGATAGTTTGAATGGACCAGTCTACTGCCACAAGAATCTCAGGAACAGTTTGGAAGCGAGTGCCACGAAGTGGTTCCTTCATCTTAGGAATTAAGTCATAGTCACAAGGGCTTAGATCTGGGGAGTATGGTGGATGGTAAAGCACTTCCCAGCCCCATCGCTTGAACAAATCAGTCACAGCTTGCACTGCATGCGGCCGAGCATTGTCATGCAAAATGAGAGGAGCATTCTGCAGAATGTGTCGCTGTTTTTTTTCTCAAAGCTGGTCGGAGATTGTGCTCCAAAAATGAGCAGTAATACTGCGCAGTGACAGTCTGCTGTGGGGGAACGGTATGCGTTAGGATAACACCATCACAGTCGTACACGAGAATCACCATAACTTTCACATTGCTGGGGTTCTGACGAAATTTTGAACGTCGTGGTGACCCGTGATGATGCCATTCGTTTGATTGGCCTTTCAGTTCTGGCTGGTACGATCGGGCCCAAGTCTCATCCAGCGTAATGATACGGCGTAAAAAAGCATCTCCTTTGCGCTCATAGCGCTCCAGGTGGGTTCGGGCAGCATCGTATCGTAGCCATTTCTGCATTTCCGTCAACTGATGTGGAACCCATCGTGAAGCAATTTTTCTCATGGATAGGCATTCCTTCAGAATGTGCAGCAGTCGTATGCGCTAATCCTGTTTGTCCGGCCAGCTGACGAATCGTTTGGAGGCGATCACTGTCCATTAGTGCAGCAACAGCTTGCACGTCTGCATCGCTGACACTCGGATGACCTGGCTGCAGCATGTCTGCCACGTTTTGGTGCCCTTCATTGAATGCTTTCACCTATCTTGCTACGGTTCTGTAAGGCAATGCAGATTCCCCGCAAGCCTCTTGAAGCCCTTGATGACACTGTTGTGCTGTATGACCTCTGGCACATTCAATTTTTATCCAACATCGTTGTTCTTGTTTTGAAAACATCCTGACAACACTTACTTTAGACCGCGAGCTAATACAAGGATCCGTTCTTCGCGTCACTCCTAATGCATGTGACGTAGGCAGGACGAGTCTTTTTGCTGAGAGGTAAGGTAGGTATGTAGTTAACGTGTGGTATACGCGATATTCTTTGGTTTTGTTCCGTAGCTTTTTTTCAGCTGTGCTGCCACTATTAAAGTTCCAACCCTCGTATAATAAATATTACACTTAACTAATAATGGTAATTTTAATATATAAGTAAACTATAATTAAAACATAGACCTGTCAGCAGCTTAATACAAAAAAGTGATAGTTGTGACATAGATAATTTGTTTAAAATTTCCATAAAAAATTAATTAATAAGTACCTCCAAATATCTATAAGTAAACACAAAAGCTTGAAAAAGTTACTTACCCATTCTCTGAAATTTTAGTTAAATCATATGATACACGATCACCACCAATTAGCAAAATACTAGAAAATTCTGGAATATGCTTTAAAAATAAATTTGTCACCTCTGCTGTTTGTAAAGCAAGTTCTCGAGTAGGAGAAATGATTAAGGCTGCGACCTACAATGAAAAATATCTGACAGTGAGTATAAATACATATTTAATAATATACATTAAAATAAAAATTCCAGGACAAGCTTCACAAACACATTTAATCCAACAAGCAGAGAGATTTTAATATATTAATCATATCATATGTGATGGGAAATTAATAGTAACCCTTTCTGCATCAATGATGCCCATGTGCATGTTTTGATAAGTTGTAACAATAATACCATGGTATGTTCAAAAATCATACGCCTTGCCTAGTTTTAAGGACCACAAGAACTGATCTGTGGTATAATGCAGCATAAGGTTTTTTTAGTTTACTCATTTGATGACAGCATTAATAAAAATCTTCATATTATGATTCCACTGATATTCCAAAGAAAAAATACAAGAAATATTAAATACTGTCTTAATCTAATTCCCCTAACAGAAAAAAAAAAATAAGAGGCACACCCCCTAAAAAAAAAAGTTGCCACCTTATTAACAACTTTGTAAATTGTGGGGGGGAGGGATTTTTTTTTACATGTTTGCCTGTCTTTATATCTCACTGGTACCTGTTCTGTTCTTAAATAATAATAAAAAGAAATATCTTATACAGTCAAAAGTCGTTAATTTGGACACCCATAATCCGGAATGATCTATAATCCGGACCTCAAAGCTACAAACTTTCTGAGCATGCGTAGCATTGACGCATGCGCATAGGCGTTTACGCGTGCACGTAAGACCTTTACGGCTGTGAATATGCATGTGCGCAAGTGCATAATACATTTACGCATGCGCGTTTAATGTATTATGCATGTGCGCAAGTGCATAATACATTTACGCATGCGCGTTTAATGTATAACGGATGGTATAAGCTAAGCTAAAATTATCTAATTCAGTTAATGTTGCAGATTGCGTTGTTTCTTAATCTTCTAATTGGATCTGGCTTATTATTTTTTGCAGACTGTTAGAGCAATTTTATAAAAGTAAGCTTGAACTTTCGATTATGTCAAATAGAATTTCCGATATATATTTACTAATATGTAAAGGATCTACAAAGCGAAAGTATGCTTTGAAATCCGAAATCTGTTTATCAATTTCACGCTGCTCTGCGGCAAGGGGGGAGAGAAAGGCTGCAGCGCGCAATGAATTCGAAGTTGATCTGTCAGCACTATCCTTATCTTCAGGGCAGATGTTTTTATTTTATTTGGCTTATAATTCCTTACTAAATGTAGTATTTCATCTCGATGTACTCCGTCTTTGATATGATTTAAATCAAGTTCCTTGTCATTATAATTCGCTAGTGAAGAAAGTGACAGAGAGGTTATTGAAAACGAAAACATTTCGATTGACAAATTAGTCGGTATTCTAGACACAGCAATTTATAGGACTTGAACAGCGGAACTTTGTAACTAAACAAGAAATTATGTCTGTTTAATAGAATTAAAGAGAAAGTATTATCACATGAAACGAAGCAACTTAAACAACTTACATTGAAAGAAATGTTTAATAAAGTAAACAAATATATATTAAGCTTTATCTTTTTGTAAATTTTGATACCCTTTAGATCATAATTGTTCTTTATTTCATAAATTACGGTTTCATATTTTTAATTTTGTAATTTCTGCATGCCATCTTACCAGATTTAAACTGCTGATCTATAATTCGGAAAAATTGATAATCCATAATCGCCGAAGTCCCGACGAGTCCGGATTAACGACTTTTGACTGTACGAAGAAAGAAATTTTATGAGAAAGAACAAAATGCACTTTGGAAAAACACACATCAGAAATTTTTTTAAATATAAAGCCTGTAAGTGTACATGTATTTAGACATATATATGGTAATTATATACATGGCTTGACTTTTGTCATACGTCTAATTAATAATAAAACAAGAATGCATCAGTTTTATTGAATGTTAAAACCAGGGTGCGAAGAGTCGGAAAAATCACCACCTTTCCCCCAAAAGAAAACCACATTAACAGATATGAAGCACGGAATGAAAATAAAATATGGAAGGATGTGAGAAAAATATGCATTGGTTGCCAAAAACTCCTGCATTTTACAGTATTATCAAACATGTCTTTGAAAAATACATACAAACAATTAACAAAAAGATAGTTATAAATTAAAATGTTACATAATATCCAGCACTCTATAAGTATTTAAATATAAAAAGTACTCAAATAAATTCACTGAATGAAATCTTATTTCCTGCTATTAATGCATACCAAATATAAATCAAGTATTCCCCGCTCCCCATTCGTGGCACTTAGCCAACTTAGGCTTGGCCACTACTAAGGTCAGAAGCGGTGGCCACTTTATTGTAAAAGCACCTAATTGGTGGGCTACCATTACTATCTATCAAGGGATGGTCAATTAAAACCATGCTTTCTCTAGGATTTGAACCCAGGCTCTTCGGTATCGTAGTAAGCTTTCCCGCCCACTATAACGTTTGGGTGGCCAATAGACCTAGTACAGAAGGGGTTAATGAACATAATAACAAACTGAGCACAAATACAATAATGTAGCATTAAATAAAAATATAGCAATTACATCATGTTTCTTGAAAGGTGCACATCTCTGTAAAATTTCAAATATTGGAATAAGAAATGCCAGTGTTTTCCCACTTCCTGTAACTGCCTCAACCACAACATCCTTTTTCTTAGATAGAAAAATAGGAATACAAGCAGCCTAAGAGGAGGGAAAAAATAGTAGTAAATTGTTAAAATACAACACATATATTATAAAAAAACAAAGCAAAAAGAGAAATTTACCTGCACAGGTGTCAAAGATGTAAAACCTAATTCCTCAATAGCAGCCTGAATACCAGTACTCAAATTTAAATCATCAAATGATTGTACTTCCATCACAGGTTTTAGAAGATATATTTACTGTCAACCTAAAAAGACAGCAAAAAATGCTAATATCCTAACACATAGAAATGTGCTTGAAAATTCAAATTAAACTCCTTTAATGACAACTTTCAAACATTACATGCTCAACAGATCATAAGAATAAGGTAGGTAGATCAAAGTTAAAGTAGAACCAGTAAGCTGTACCTAAAGTTGATTGACAAGAAATCAATCACAGAATAGCTTCCTGCAGCTTAGATACATGTTCATTTTAAAGTAGCTGTTCATTCAGAATGGTTACGGCATGGAATTATCTAATTTTGAGCATGCCAAATAACCTTAAGCAGAAATTATGTTTTTTAAAAAGAGTTTATTGCAAGTGTTTTATTGTTGGCATTTTCATACAGAACACCTGTGAACATAAAATTAATGAACAGAATTCTTATGAGCAATAAAAAATAATAAGAATAAACAGATAAATTATACTATACTGAAAATTTCCATGAAGAACAAAAACAATACTTTTTTGAAAAACACTTGTCTTCACCACCTTTTATCACTCGATTTGGTAGCCTAAAATCTCTCTCTGCTTTCATCTCATCATAGAGTTTACTAATAGCAAGGTAGAACAAGACAGTGAAATAGCATGGTTCAATTAATCATTTAAACTGTTAGTTTGGTCTTATTGGAATATACGAAGGTGGTAAAAGTCTTATACAGCCACTGACTCTTTTTATCCACAAGGAGCTTTTCTGTCAGGTTTTAATGAAAGTTTCCCTCCACTGCAAATATCATCTGCACAAACGGTTCACATTGATGTTTTTAAACTGTTAGTTTGGTCTTATTGGAATATACGAGGGTGGTAAAAGCCTCATACAACCACTGACTCTTTTTATCCACAAGGAGCTTTTCTGTCAGGTTTTAATGAAATTTTCCCACCACTGCAAATATCATCTGCACAAACAGTTCACATTGATGTTTTTAATCATATTTTGTCAAACAATTTTTGACATGTGAAAGAAAAAGACTTGCTTTAGAATACTGTGTAAAATCTGTAAAACGATATTATTATCATTAAGTACAAGGTGTCTGAACTATCATGCTACCAGATTAGAACCATCATTACTACCAGTTCTGTTGCAAAACGTCAGCTATAGAATGTCACCAAATACATGTGCACAGATTCAGGTACTAATGTTGTATCATGTAACACTGAAAATTTGGTAATAAAGGTTCAAAAACAAGAATTATGACATTTAAGAAGCACAGCACTCTGGCTGGCCTACTGATGTTGATGAGGGATGCCTGCAAGAGCTTGTGGAAGATCAGTATGCAACCACTCGAGAGCTTGCTAAGGAGTTAGACATTAGGGCCGTGTCCATTAGTCACACTACACGTCACATAAACTTGACATACAAGTTCAATGGCTGAGTGTAGCATGAGCTAACCAAGCAGATAAGGATAGACATGTTGGGGCCTGCACTAATCCTGCTCAAATATAAACGTTAGAACAAAATTCTGGATTGGATCATCACTTGTGATGAAAAGTAGATTTATTTCAACAACACAGGCCCAAAGGGGGTTTGGGATGCACACGGTGAGCTGATCGGCAGGGTCACAAAGCACAATTTGACTATGAAAAAGATCACACTTTTTATATGGTGGGATTGCCATTGTATTATCCACAAAGATTACCTGGAAAAAGGTAAAACCCTCAACAGTAACATGTTCAGCAAGATACTAGTCCGTGTTGATGCTGCTATGAAGTAAAAATGTTGAACTCAGCTCTGGCACATTAAGATAATTTTCGATCAAGATAATGCAAGACCACATGTGTTTGCATTCACCAGCTGGACTCTGTAGCTTCGAATGGGATTTTCGGCCATACCCACCATATAGTCCCAACATTGCTCCTTCGGAATTCTACCTTTTATCACATGTGCAGCTACATTTTGCCGGTGCTATCTTCTGTTCTGCACAAGACATCCAAAATAAGGTTGATCTGTTTTTGGACTTGCAGCCACCAAATGTCTGGGCCAAAGGCTTTGAAAAACTAACTAAACACTGGCAGAAAATCATAGATTTGGGTGGTGATTACTACCTGCAATACTGTTTTTTTTTGGGGGGGGGAATTTTCTTTACAAGATATTTGGAAGCACTACACAAAAGATCATGGTACATTTCATGCGGTCTCTAATAAGTCTTCTTCACTGTTTGAAATAATTACTGACAGAACATACATTATGATGATATTTTCAAAGATTATCTGCATCTTATTTATGACTTTTGAGCTTGATGATAAAGAAACAAGAAGATAATACAAATCATCAGTATGTAGTTACTAAGAATGAGATCAAGAAATATTTTAGGAATTTCAGCATCATGATTTAACCCAGATGAACTGCTGATATCAGCAACTTAAAGCATTTATGAAGCATAATGGGGTTTAATAAGATCCATTAATCAGCACCATCTCCTGTAGTAGAGTCTATGCCGTCTCCAAAGAATACTACCAGCAATTTCATGCCTCACTGCTCAGGAATCAAAAAGATTCACAGTTATTATTTAGGGCTGATCCATGACTTTTATTCTTTTGATGTATCTAATCTTATTATAATATCGATTAATATAGTAAGAGGAAAAACTAAATCCTCTAACAGAAACTGTGTATAGCACAGTGTAGCATGAATTCAAGGATGCAGTAAAAAGAATCCATAAATACTCATTTGTGAAAAAAGCAGCAAACAGTTGCGTTAAATTTATTAAGCTGACATGAAAATACAAACAACCCAAACAATACAAATACTTAATGAGATTAAGACTGGGCGGTACTTTTCCGTTTTGCCGGCACAAGCGATAAAGTTGCCAATAATGGTACAACTGATGCCAAACTGAATATTCTCACTGGTAACCTTTTACGCCTCATTTTCAAAACAAGTCGCAGCTTTTTCTTATCAGATTGATTGTTTCTTTCAATGCTGGCATATCATTACATAGAATTTTTATCAGATAGTTCAGTTTTATGTCTAAGGCCATTTTTGGTAATTAAGTCAATTGGGATGCAATCACAACGCTTACCCGAAGCCGAAAATATAGAAAAGGAAAGTCAAGGGTTCATCAATTTTAATGAGAATGCATTAGTGAAGTTAAGCACTGCAGTTTTACATAATTTATGAGTAAGCTATTCGTACGCATTGAAATATTTCTTGCATTTAAACTTGTGTTCCAAATTAAGATTTAACTTGAAATTAATGTAGATAATTACTGAGAGCATTAGATTTTTGTAGAGTAGTTTAAGTGTGATGAGATCGCTTGGTGTCACGTGATATGAACCGGCGAATTAGTATGTTGAACCATGAAAGCATAGTAAATTCTTAAATTAATGTCTTTTTACAAATTTATTGTCTTCATTTATTGGCTTTTTATAAAGTTTTAAACGATATTAAAATGTTTATGCCTTCAAAAAGAGAATTCTTAGAACTAAAATTTTTTAAATATTTTTTATGTGTATACTGTTTGTTGTCGCCAATAAAGTCTGCTTGGCGAGATTTGCGCCGGCGAAACGGAAAAGTACCGACTGGGCATTAGCCATGGCAGAATAACATTTATTATTGTACATATGTCATTCAATAAAAAAATTGCAAAAAAATTGTTTTAATAAATCTATAATGAGAATGAAATACAATACTTATTTTTCAATGTAATCCCCCCTCAAGTTCTATGTACTTATGCTAGCACTGAAAAAGCTTTTCAATTCCACGTGCAAGAAATTCTCAAGGGTGTGCATGTAACCAGTTATATACTGCTGCCTGGACTTCCTCATCATCATCACACTTTGAGCAACAAAGAGCTTCTTTCAGTGGGTTGAAAATGCAATAATCAGAAGGCGCCAGATCTGGGAAATATAGGAGTTGGGGCAAGCAGATGAACTTCAGGTCTTTGATGGCATATAATGTGACTTTAGCAGCGTGTGACCTCGCACTGTCATGCAGTAACAGGATGCCATTGGACATTAGACCCTGACATTTTCACAAAATTGCTGGTCTCAGATTTTCATGCATTAAGTTTGAATATGTCGCACTGTTTACATTTTGACCTCTTGGCATGTCATGTTCAAGAACTGCTCCCGGAAAAAATATATTTATGGATACACCTTGGCAAAAATTGGCGATTTTTGGTGGTACATGGCTACGGAGTTTGTGCAATTCTTTGACTTGTTATTTTGGCTTGTGTAACAGCGATTTTTGGATAAAAAATCACCACTATAAGAAGACAAAATAACAAGTCAAAGAAATGCACAAACTCGGTATCCAAATACACATCGATCTATTTTCACTTCAAGAAACATCAGATAATTGCACAAACTTGGCATTGCACACTCCCCTTGACTTTATCCATATACACATCCACTTATTTTCACTTAAAAAAGTATCAGAAAATTGTACAAACTAGGCACTGTGCACTCCCTTGACTTTGTCCATGTACACATCGTACTATATTCACTTAAAAAGTCAAATGAGCAGCCAGCAAAAAAATATATAATCTCAATAAACTACATTTTAAATCAAACAAAGAAGTAACATAAAACAGGAAATTCATCTTTGCACTACACAAAGGAAATATCCACTTACCTTATTTACGAATTAACATGTGTTCAGTCAAACAAAATTCCTTAACAGCACCCAAAAACTTCCTAAAATTATCTGAACTAGAATCTGTATACTGGCATCACCACATAAATTCATAAAATAAGAGTCAAAAATATCCTCCGTACGCCATTATCGTCCGACCATATGCATTTCCTTCCTACAAACAGGACACTTAATAATGGCTACTAAGTAAACCTTCATTTACATACCAGTACTCTTTTCCCCTTTCTTTCCAAATTGTACAGAAACTTCAAATTAATCTTACCACATTCAGCCATTTTACCGCCTAAACCACAAAACAAGCAATATACTTCCTAACCAACACACATCAAAGCCCTTACAAATTTACTGCAATCATGCAACAGATTACATCGTAATAGGATTTCCATATCATTCAACTACTCAGGCTACCCTAAATGAAACAATAATATGGCGATAAATGAAATAAAAACTTCTCGATAATACAAGGGGTACCCTTCTCTCTATTCTAACCCTGCTCCCTAATTGCCCCCAAACAAAGTCGGTACTCTTCTGTTATTGGAACCAGATTCTGAAATGCCTGTATGTACGGATGTATGTATTTAGTGTGTATAGTTATAAACGGTTTGGATTCTTTTCTGCGAGGACCCTTTCCTAGAGGCAACGTACTTTGTCTGGCAAGAACACATACCTCACAAAATGTTTCTTTTGCAGCAAGATTCATTAGTTTTAATTTTTTATCACAACAACGTCCTAGTCTTCTGTGCCATAAATTATAATTCTTTACTTCTAAAGCTGTATATAAATTTGGTGAAAAATCACTAAAATATTGTCCACATTTGTCCAAATATCCAAATTTAAAATGTTTGATTTTGTTTTCAATGTAAACTATTTCATTTTTAAAAGTTACGCTCAAACCTGCTGCTTCAATATTTTTGACAGAAATTAATTGTCCGTTTAATTTTGGAATGAAAAGAACATCTTTTAACATTATTTCAACACCATTCTTAGTTTTGCCGCAAATGTCACCAATGCCTTCCAATTCTAAAACCACCGATTTAGACGCGCATTTAACAGTTCCAGTCTTAGATTTATTGAGGTACACCATTCCTTGTGAGAAGTTAAGCCAGAATCAATAATAAATTGATCATGCACAAGATTTCTAGCCATAAAAGATATTGCAGGTGATGCATACTTAATACTATTTGAATTAGCCTGCTTTTTTTAAGATAATCAAAATATTCACTTTTGAAATGACCAGCTTTCCCACAGCTATGACAGACACAATTATTTTTTCTACAGAATTTAACAGAATGTGCTTTTCTTTTACAATAAATACTGTTATTTTTTTTCGGGGGGGGGGGAATTTTCTTTACAACAAGATATTTGGAAGCACTACACAAAAGATCATGGTACATTTCATGTGGTCTCTAATAAGTCTTCTTCACTGTTTGAAATAATTACTGACAGAACATACATTATGATGATATTTTCAAAGATTATCTGCATCTTCTTCATGACTCTTGAGCTTGATGATAAAGAAACAAGAAGATAATACAAATCATCAGTATGCAGTTACTAAGAATGAGATCAAGAAATATTTTAGGAATTTCAGCATCATGATTTAACCCAGATGAACTGCTGATATCAGCAACTTAAAGCATTTATGAAACATAATGGGGTTTAATAAGATCCATTAATCAGCACCATCTCCTGTAGTAGAGTCTATGCCGTCTCCAAAGAATACTACCAGCAATTTCATGCCTCACTGCTCAGGAATCAAAAAGATTCACAGTTATTATTTAGGGCTGATCCATGACTTTTATTCTTTTGATGTATCTAATCTTATTATAATATAGATTAATATAGTAAGAGGAAAAACTAAATCCTCTAACAGAAACTGTGTATAGCACAGTATAGCATGAATTCAAGGATGCAGTAAAAAGAATCCATAAATACTCATTTGTGAAAAAAGCAGCAAACAAACAGAATTGTCCATATTTGGTTTAGAATACTTATTTTCACTTTTGTAATCGAACATAAGGGAATGAGAATCAATAAGCCTGTATGTAACAAAATCCAAACTCAAATTATCACTTGGTTGAATTTCTAGTGATGCCTTAACATCTTCATATTCCTTTGGCAATGACATTAAAATGTAAATAATAACAACAAAGTCACTTACTTCAGATCCAGAGACACGTAGACTACTAACCAAGTTCATAATGTTGTCAATATGTAGTCTCATTGACACATCTTTAGATTTTCTTATGGAAGCTAAACGTTTACACGTTAAAATTTGACTCACTGCTCCTTTAGCACTATACATAGCTTGCCCTTTCTTCCATATTTTACATGCCGTGTCTTCACTTGAGAAACAAGACTATTAGTATATCACTTAAAAGTGCAAGAATTAAGCGTTAGCCTTTTTTGATTTTAAAACATCTGCAGTTCTGTCTGCACTTGCTTCTATTTCTAAAAATGTATCCAATTTTTTTGCAGTAAATACTGCTTGAACCCTTTGACACCAAACAGTAAAGTTATTAACGCCATCAAATGGTGTAATACCAAAAACTTCTTTTTTCACTTCCGCTTGAAAAAGCCATCATTCACAAAATCAAAATCATGTGAACAATAAAACATGACATTGGCATAGAAGGTTTGATAAAATATGACACTGGCATAGAAGGTTTGATGAAAAAAAGCTCAGCACATTCTAACTTTTGACGAACCACGCTCTGCTGTTGACCATTTAAAACGCCGTGGTTCCAAAAAGAAACATTTATTACACAGCAAAACTAAAAAACACACCATACAAAAAGGTTTTCAAGGGTTATATATATAACTTTACAGCAGATCATGGTTTAACGAATCACAAACAAGGCACAGAAAACAACCAATCAAAAATAACATGAAGAAAATATACACAAATAAAATAGGATTAAGTTTTAGAATGCATCGGACATGACAGAAAGCTAAATTCCTTTTAACCAACAAGAATGTGATTACAAATATCTCAACTAAGGATAAATCATAATCATATTCGAGCCAGAGCACACCGAAGCCATAGATGAGAAGGCTCCAGCAAATCTCTGAACAACAATTTCAGCAGCAATCTGATCTTGAAAATTTTATTTTTAATATTAAAAATTGAATTAATTAATATTAAAAATTGAATTAATTTTTTTAATATTAAAAATTACTTTTGAATGCAAGCTTTAATTTCCTTGGGAAACAAACCCTTGGAAGGAGGTGAAGACTTTTACGGAAAATTGAAACCCCCACCTACATGTCAAAAGTTTATTCTCTAGAAAGTACCATAAATTTATGACAGCAAGTAAATTTTACATTGCAATACTAGTGTCTTTTCCAAGGAAAGGAGCATCTGTAGACTTTTTAGAAAGGTGTAACCAAAGATACAGGGATGAAAATTGTCACTTGTTATTTTTTTTTTCAGCTAATCCTCGGATTCACTGAAAATTTGGTCCCCTGTCAAATTCTGCTTGACAGCTAGAATTATATTGAGAGGAGACTGCAGTCACACAATGTTGGACTATTCTCTTTTTTTTTTTTTTCATACCTACAGGTCATCCATTAAAATTGCTTATAGCATTCTCTACATTTTCATTTAATGATACTTTAACCATTTTAACATTTTTTTACTGGTGTTCTGGAAAAAGAATGGTCTGCATTTCTATCATCCCTTGAAATAGTACACTATTTTCAGAGCTTAAATTAAACTGGAGACCAGTTGAGCTATTTTTTATTTTTGGTGTTAAATTTTAATTGCAAAAAAACAAGGTCCAGTACCAGAGATCTCGAATAGTCAAGGTCCAGTACCAGAGATCTCGAATATTTAATTATTTATCATTTATTTAATAAGTTATATTTGTATTTATGTGTAAATGCGAAAAATGAGCAATGCCCTTGCCGGGACTTGAACTTTAGACCTTTTGAATAAGCGTCGAGCTTGCTGATCATTACACCATGAAGGCTGGGGAAATACCTTATATACTCCTCCTTTTAAATGACGACTGGGAATTAGGGGACCCAATCACCGAACCCTGTGGTGGAGAACCACTATCCACCACCTTTCTTAGTTCGGGTGCCACTGTAGAGTAGCTTAGAATTTTTCAATGTCAGGAAACTGAAGACATGAGCAATCCCCTCGCAAGGACTCGAACCATGGCCTCTCGAATATGCGCCGAGTGTGCTGTCCATTACACCCTGAAGGTAGGTCATATATCTTATATATGTCTTTACGTTTTATTAAATTTTAATATTAATTGTTTAATAATTCTAATTATTACTATTTAATTTTAATAATTAATTATTTAACTGTTTAATTATTTTACTAGCCATTTTGTTTATTTATTTATGTTCTTCTTTCCTGATAGTTTTCCATATGGATCCAGTACTTCTAATTTTAGAAATTAAACCTGCCAAAAGCATGTGTTAATGTTGATACTTTCTGTCTTGTGTATCTACAACTGCATATCCATTTTATGCAGCAAATACCTCATTGAAGAAAGTAACACTTTCCACCCATAAAACATATAAGTTCCACTTTACAAGATGATTTGCCACCATATATACAAACTTCTGGTAGGAGTACATTACTCAAAAGAATCAGGATCAGACGGTTATAATGCAGGATCACAAATGGAACTGTAATGTGATACAGGGTGTAGTAAAATGCTCATGCTTTGAAAACTATCTTTTGACAACTACCCGCAGAGATAATAGGATGGAAGGTTTCACAAATGCTAACTTAGCAGAAAATGCATCTAACATATGGTGCTGCTGATTACAATTGGTGAGCTACTGCATGCTTGTACTAGGAGTGTTTTCTGATAAGACATACATTAAATGAACAGATGTTTGTATGGCTGTATCAAAGATCATATGAAATTAGTTCTTTCGATAGGAGTGCCATGCATCAAGATAAACATGAATCCCTGAAACCAAAGAAATGGTGTTTCATTATGTAGAAGACACTCCATATGCCATACATGAATTACTGCCAGTCAGTTCAGTCCTTTCCAGAACTACCATCTGGTGGATCTTGAATACGAACCAACTGCATCCACAATAAGAACAGTATCTACAGCTACTGCAGACTCTGATTACCCATTGAAGGTTGTTTCTGCAGTATGATTTCAGCAGAACAGTGTGGTGGAACATCCTTTGCCGGCTTCAGTGTTATTCACAGACAAGGCATATTTCATCAGGTAAAACTGCTTCAATGCACATAATTCGCATATATGGATGATAAAGAATCTCTATGCTGGACGAACATGTGCAGCCTAGCACTGATTTGCTATCAATTTTTGGTTTGCTGCTGAGACTACTTAATAGGCTAATGCTAATGCTCTTGCTTTTCTGTTTGAGCAGATAATATTAAAAGATCTTTTTGAGTTTTGCACAATGTTGAAAGATCAGATCCAGCAGTTGTGCCATAATATGTGATTCCAGCAAGATAGGGACCCAATCGATTTCAGCCATGAATCCAGAACACTTTTTTCGATATTTGGACAATAATGAATCGGCATGCAGGTCCCATTCACTGACATGAACAACAAGGGGTAATAAAAAGTATGATACATCATGAACACTGAGCAGGTTCTTTTTACATGAATCTGAAGTAACTACCTTGGTCATTTGAGATAAGCCCAAAATATTTTGTAATATCAATGATTCCATGGGATGCTAATGTAAGACTTGTGTTGCAATTGGTGGTGAAAATTTCAAACTGTTAATAGCCCTAATTACTACATTCTGATGAATAAAATAATGTTCTTCCCTTATGTGCTGCTCTTTCATTTCTTGGCACATTGATGATAGAACAACTTGGGGTAATAAGAAATCTTTTGTATAATACACCATGAATGCTAAGAAGGATCTTATTGCATGAATCTGAAGTAACTACCATGACCATTTGAGAGAAACCCAAAATATTTTGTAATAATGATTTCATGGGGTGCTAAAGTAAGGCTTGTGTTGTAACCAGTGGCCAAAACTTCAAACTGTTAATAGCCCTAACTACTTGGCATAATGATGATAGCATTTTTTGCCACTTGACAATAACATTTTCTGTCCTACATTGATACCTGATTCCTACTGGTCTTTGAGAGTAACTTAGTTTATCTTGGAAAAAAGATCATACATGAATGATTCCTACTGAAATCATTTATATTTCATGTAGCAAGAAATAAAAAAACTCCTTTTTAATAACAATAAAACATAACTTATTAACACACAAAATGTGGGTTCATAAGAGATACAGTTTGTAAAATTTTTATAGCACATATTTTAACACCACTTAATCTTTTAACAATAACACAGTATTTCAATTTAGCTGTACAATCAAATATAAATCACATATATCATTTTCAAAGCATCTGTTGCTTTCTTTACCCAGTTGCCTTTACATAGTTTGGTGGCAGATTATTTGAATACATAATTCTTCCTCTTTTCCCCTTTACTTTCTTTCTCAACCTCCTCCTCTTTTTTCTATTACTTCAAGGAAGCCACTATTGCAGAAGATATTAGTGTATCAGTATTTCTGATATTTATGAGTGTGGGAATCGTGCCTCAAGGAAGCACCAGACGTCAATACCTATCTTTACTCTCCAGGTTCCATGATGTTCAGTTGGTTCGAGAAGTCCAACAGAGGCGGTCTAACAGAACGCTCTCGAAGGAGCTACAACTAGACGCTTACTGGTCGCGCATAGGCGATTGGACTTGGAACTGATCTAAAGTGACCACATGTAGGTGGTCAGCTGTGACTTTTACATCTCCATAGTGGAACCAGTGTGATTACTCTCCTAAACATATTTAATCCATTTGTACACACTCATTCCGTTTATCTTTTCTTCTATAAATCAGGAATAAAACATGATAGTTTGAATCGTGGGTGTGATCTCTGTTTGATGATAAGACCTCACCCTCACATGAGTGAATTACTCTGATTAGAAACTGAAGTTTGAAATATAATAGATAAAGTTGAAATTATGCCAGAATTCACAATGTTTATTGAAAAGCATAATTGAGCAATTCTTGCTTTTTAAAACACAGTCTCATACCCAGCACAGTTCAAGCTAACAACACGTCTACTGTAGTAATTAAAAGAGGCAGAAGCAATATGCAGTTTGTTTTACATGTACTTGATCTCAAAAATCTGTTTGTAAGGCTTTGTCAAGTAAATCACAAGGAACATTTCACCTGCACTAAAACTTTTGGTTAGAGAGAAGGGTACCCCTTGCATTATCACAAAGTTGTTGCTTCATTTATCGCCAAGCTGTTGTTTCATTTATGGTAGCCTGAGTAGTTAAATGTTATGGAAACCCTAATATGATGTAATTGGTTGCACGATTGTGGGTAAATTCGTAAGGGCTTGCATGTGTATGTTGGTTAGGAAGTATACTGCTTGTTTTGTGATTGAGACAGTAAAATGGCTGAATGTGGCAAGATTAATCTTGCCACATTAGTTTCTGTATGATTTAGAAAGAAAGGGAAAAGAGCATTATTTGACTGGCGTGTAAATGAAGGTTTACTTAGTAGCCATTATTAAGTGTCCTGTATGTAAGAAGGAAATACGTATGGTCGGAAGATAATGGCGTACGGAGGATATTTCTGACTCTTATTTTGCGAATTTATGTGGCGAAGTCAGTATACAGATTCGAGTTCAGATAATTTTAGGAAGTTTTTGGATGCTGTTAAGGAATTTTTTTTTAACTGAAGACAAGTTAATTCGTAAATAAGGTAAGTGGATATTTCCTTTGTGTAGAGCAAAGATGAATTTCCTTTTTTATGCTATTTCTTTGTTTGATTTAAAATGTAGTTTATTGAGATTATATATTTTTTTGTTGGCTTTCCTTTTACTTTTTAAGTGAATATAGTTTGACGTGTACATGGACAAAGTCAAGAGAGTGTGCAATGCATAGTTTGTGCAATTCTCTGATGTTTTTTTAAGTGAAAATAGGTCGACGTGAACATGGATACCGAGTTTGTGCAATTGTTTGTCTTGTTATTTTGGCTCTCTGTAATGGTGATTTTTGCCCCGCTACACAAGCCAAAATAACAAGTCAAAGAATTTCACAAACCTGGTATCCATGTACCGCCAAAAATCGAGAATTTTCGCCAAGGGGTACCCGCAAATGTATTTTACCAAAATTTTAATGTGCTCCCATGGCCATAAGACAATCTACATGCAAACTTTATGGTCAAATATAATTTGCACAATGCTTTATTACATATTAATAATGTCTATAGTAAGCAACATCTGTTTTAATTAACTAAGACTTTTTCCTTGAATCATTAAATAATAAAACAACAAATATACTAAATTTTAAAAAATATCACTATTATCAGTGCTACTTTCAGAGACGGTTGCATGGATTTTGGCGATTTTTCTTTTGGGGAGTAATATGACTTATGGTAAACCTATAGCTGGATAAGTTATTTATGGTAACCGACACTTTGTTGTCATTTTATTTTTAAAATAATGCATTTTATTATGCATAAATTCCATGTTTTAAATATTATTTATGGCATCTAATATTAAAAATCAATTTAATTTTACATTTTTATTTGAAATAAAAATTTTATTGTTTATGATATTTTATGAAATTTTATGTTGTGGATGATGTAATCAATAACGTCACTTTACTTTAAAAGTAACTGGTTTTAATATCTATAAATTTAATCTAATGTTTTAAACATTATTTATGGCTGTTAAATATTAAAATACAATTTAATTTTGCATTTTTTAAATGATTTTATTATGTATGATTATTTAAATAATTTTAATTCTAGGCGTGATGTAATCAACTCTCTGACTGGTTATAGAATATTTGTGTATTAATGAGCTGTAATCAGCTCCCTGACTGGTTACTGAAAATTTATGCATTACTGCGCCATTTTAAAATTTAATTCCTATCTTCGAATTCCTTCAAAAATGTCTCTTTTAAAGATGAATGTTGTTATTGGTGTTATTGTTGTTATTGTTACCAAGAATTATTGGTATTGGAATCAAAAAATTGTCCTTTGAGACCTTATTTTGGCCAGCCTGGCTTTCCTAATCAAACATTTATTTATAAATTGTTACAAGGGTCAGAGGAAATTTATTTTAAATTTTTGGAGGAAACCTCGCTAATTGCTTCTTAAGTGCGAAAATGTAAATCACAGATGAAGATCGTTAAAAGAGCCGATTCTGAGGACGGCCGTATATGCTATTGTGGCTACGGTAGAAGAAATAACTGCTATAATGGTAAAAAAAAGGGTAAAAGTATAGTTTAGGGTACCCCTTGGCGATTTTTGGCAGCACATAGATACCGATTTTGTGCAATTCTTTGACTCGTTATTTTGGCTTGCAAAGCGGCGATTTTTGGGCTACACAAAGCCAAAATAACAAGACAAACAAATGCACAAACTTGGTATCCATGTACACATCGACTTATTTTCACTTAAAAAAAAATCCCCCGAATTGCACAAAAATGGCATTGCGCACTCCTTTGACTTTATCCATGTACACGTTGACCTATTTTCACTTTAAAAAAATCCCCGAATTGCACAAAAATGGCATTGCGCACTCTTTTAACTTTATCCATGTACACGTCAACCTATTTTCACTTTAAAAAAAAATCCCAGAATTGCACAAACATGCATTGTGCACTTCCTTTACTTTGTCCATGTACACATCAATATATTTTCACTTACAAAGATGCAACAAATTCTACAATATAGGCAAACAAAAAATACATAATCTCAATAAAATACATTTTAAACCAAACAATAAAATAACATAAAAAAGGAAAAACATGTTATACATTTAAGCACTACCAAAAGCAAATACAGTCAAAAGTCATTAATTCGGACACCCATAATCCAGAATGATCTATAATCCGGACCTCAAAGCTAAAATCTTTTTGCGCATGCGCCGCATTGACGCATGCTCATAGGCGTTTTACGCGTGCGCGCAAGACATTTACGACTGCGCATATGCGTCTGCGCAAGCGCAGAATACGTTTTCGCGTGCGCGTTTAATGTATAACGAATGGTATAAGCTAAAAACATCTAATTATCTATTTCAGTTAATGTTAATGATTGCATTGTTCCTTAATCTTCGAATTGGATCCGGCTTATTATTTTTTGCAGACTATAAGAGCAATTTTATAAAAGTAAGCTTGAACTTTCGATTATGTCAAATAGAATTTCCGATGCTGGAGCTCCCAAAGGATCTAGAAAATAAAAGTATGTTTCGATGTCCATCAAACAAAAAACGAATTGCTACAAAAAATGGATAAAGGTATATCCTTTGTTTATCTAACCGTTCCGAAATCTGTTTATTAATTTCACGCTGCTCTGCGCGGGGGGACGTCGTGGCACACAATGAATTGGAAGTTGATCTGTCAGCACTATCATTATCTTCAGGGCAGGTGTTTTTATTTTATTCGGCTTATAATTCCTTACTAAATGTAGTAAGTATTTAATCTCGATGTACTCCGTCTTTGATATGATTTAAATCAAATTGCTCGTCATTATAAATATCACGAATACAAATCAAATAGTTTTCTGGTTGCAATTTTCTAATTTCGGCTATGCGTAAGGTACGCATGCGCGCGTTGAAAGAAATGTTTAATAAAGTAAACAAATAAATATTAAGCTTCTTTTTTTGTAAATTTTGATACCCTTTAGATCATAATTGCTCATTATTTTATAAATTACGGTTTAATATTTTTAATTTTATAATTTCTGCATGCCATTTTACCAGATTTAAACTGATGATCTATAATCCGGAAAAATTGATAATCCGGAATCGCCGAAGTCCCGACGAGTCCGGATTAAAGACTTTTGACTGTATTCACTTACCATGATTTTCGAATTTGCTTCGTACACCCAGAACCACGTAAAAATTAAAATATCAATCATACTCAAATGGCTTTTTTCAAACCAGGTACTCTTTCTGATTGAACGCTTCACATAGTGACCATCTGAACCTTTCTTCCTACAAACCCATTCAAATCCATCTAAACAGTTTTTACGTTCGACTAGACACATATCCTTCCTACATACAGGACACTTATAATGGCTACTAAGTAAACCTTCATTTACACACCAGTCAATTAAAGCTCCTTTCGCTCCAAATCGTACAGAAACTTCAAATTAATCTTACTACACTCGGCCATTCTACCGTCTAAAGAATCAAACCAACACACACCACAAAAACGCTTACAACACATCCCATGATTCAAAATTTCCCCGAATCAGGCACCCGATTACGTCACAATAGGGTTTCCATAACATTGAACTACTCAGGCTACCATAAATGAAACAACTACTTGGCGATAAATCAAACAACAACTTCACCATAATACAAGGGGTACCTTAAAGTCTACTCTACCCAAAAAAAGTATTAGACATTTTTCCTTTTTTACCGGCAGTAAACTTCGCAATGCAGTGGGCTAAAGCACATTTGAGCATTGAATTCAAAATTAATAAATACTTTAATATCTGTCTAAGAGAAAACTCTGATTATTTCCTTATTATTGCAGCCTCCAAAATGTAATGGCTAATCTACCGAAATGTAACAGGTAGCAACGTGAAATTTCGACAAGGTATTTCGGTTGATTAGTCATTTAATTTTGGGGGCCGCTATAATAAGAGAGTACAAAAATCTGACATATTTATAAGTAAGAGAAAATGAATTTACGGTCCCTAACCCCCAACAAATAATAAAATAAGTTAGAAGGTTACTTTTCTTTTAGTAAAATGTGCTGAAGTTAAAAGCTAGAGCAACGATTCTTCAAAAAATGACACACGTGACAAAATCCGTATCCATCATAAACAATATTTAGACAATTACAGACTGCACTATTTCGAACGAGCTACAATTCCGCAAATCGGAACCCGGAAGTGTGTTGTACGTCATCGTTACATTATCTTTGCTGACCAATGGCATACGAGCAGGGTTAATATAGTTCTAACGGTGGTTGCCCTACTCTTTGATTTATCACTGCTTGGCAATTAGAATAGGTAAATTATATCGTAAACAAGCACAGCAGTTATCGGTAACAATTTGCTATCGCTGTTATGTGGTGTGCACTTGAACTTTAAGGATATAGGAAAACTATTAAACTCTTGAGTTAACTATTAAACTCTTGAGTGTTTTTTAGGCAGAACATTTTTAAATTCACAGATATTGTTCTTAGTTTGTAAACATTCCCTATTACATATAATTCACAATGTTTGACAGAAAATTTACATATGATATTACTCTGTGTCTTATATTGAATTAAATTATTATAATTTGAATACTGTTGTTATTGTATTGCTACGCATCTACTTGCACTCTAAGTGAAATAAATAACAGTAAGAAAAAGTAATTAAACGGCATAGAACAACATTTTGGGTCACAGTATATTTCATATTTCGGTTATTAGCAAAACAGTTATTTGTAATGAATGAAAAGGAATAGAAAATCGAACTAATTCTTAACAATATTTATATACCACATGTACGAACTGCTAGGACAATAATATTTGACTTTTATTTTTATGGATAAAAACTCTCTACAAGAAATTAAGAAATATTATTTATTTTTTCATAAAAAACGTACTGTTTTGCTACCACATGTACGAACTGCTAGGACAATAATATTTGACTTTTATTTTTATGGATAAAAACTCTACAAGAAATTAAGAAATATTATTTATTTTTTCATAAAAAACGTACTGTTTTGCAAAAACTTATAAACATCTTCAAGTTGATTCTGTTGATATTTTCATTAGATCTCATCAAAGAGTTTCATATTTTTCTATCAGAATGTTTTAAAAATCATTTTTTCATCATAAAATGTCTGTATACATCTAGGTTCAGCAAAGAATTTTGTGTAGCTGGTACTCTTTTCATTCACATTTTTCACACTTGGGATCTTTTGTATTCCAAACTTTTGTATACTGTAGTTCTAAATTTGATGTACTTTGAAGTAATTATCTCACAATTTTGTGCATTTATTGAATTATAATAAAATTACTGTATTATTATTTCAGTTACATTTTAATTAATATTTTCATTCTGGGATATACAGTCTCAAACCTTACCTAGTGGTGCAGTGTTCCAGATTTAGAAAACATTTTGAACAAATAAGATCTTACTTCAAAATAGCTTTCTGTCCATCTTATCAAAAGAATGTAATCTGTCACTGAATAACAGATTTTCTAAAATTCCAGTCTTGTCATTTCATCCTTTCCTCTATATTCTAATTTATATTAATAACTTCTTACAATCCAAGGTACCCTTCTAATGTTTTAATCTGATGCTATACTGTAGGCTGTTTTCATATTTCAAATAAACTAATTTTCCTGTAATTCTATATATTCTTTTATTATAATTTGTCTTATCTTGATTCAGATTTATTAATTTGATTATATAATTTTATATTACTTGTCACAATACTAACAGTTTTGGCTCAGATAATTAGACTTTTTTAATTCTTTCCAGACATTGTTTAAATATTCATTGTATAACTGAAAAGCTGTAATACTAAAGGTAAATAAAGGAAGAAACTAAAGCATATTTCATGCATCTTCTTCTTGTCCCTCTTTTTTAATTCATGCAGTGTATATATTTCTCGTTGACTGTTCATTATTTGGCTCTAGTGTAGAATTGGGTGCCCCTTCGATTAGCGCAGGGGCGTAGCTAGAGGGGGCATCTATCCCCGGGCGCAGAATCCAAGGGGCTCCAAACTGATGTTACGACATGTTAGAATTAAATGTTTTCCATCCTTGGCAAGCAGTAGGGGGCACGAAATCTTCAGTTGTCCCTGGGCGCTGAAAACCCTAGCTATGGATTAGCGACAATTTTTTAAAAAATTTTGCCGATGAAACCTCACTTCTGGTTACCATGATAGTTTTAACTGTGTTTTAGCTTCCTGAATTTATTTAAATGAAAATAGATTGATGTATACATGGACAAATTTAAGGCAGTGTGCAATGCCTAGTTTGTGCAATTCTAAGATGTTTTTTTTAAGTGAAAACAGATTGATGTGTACATGGACACAGAGTTTGTGCAATTTTTTGACTTCTTATTTTGGTTTTGTGTAGCGGCCATCTTGAAATTGTGCCTTCCTGGCACCGATCTTGGCGTCAAAAAAGAATCCCCAAAAAACAAAGTTCACCCAATTGTAAACTTTTACCCATTATTTTTATAATTTGCATGTATTGATATGCATATTTTCGTAAATTTTGCATTGTTACTCATTTCATTCTGATATTCTGTTTATTTATTACATCAATTAATGGAAATTTATTTGTTTTGTCAAAGTTTAGTTATTGTTTATTAACTCCCAGTAAATTTAATGTGAAACAGAGTTTCTTTGAGTACTTTTCTCTAGTGCTGTAAATATTTATACATAGCTGTCTGTTTCTATACTTATTTAAGGATTTTGACTTTCCATTAAAAACAAGAATCAAAATTCAATTTTATAAAGCTAATTACTACAATTAAAATATTTGTTGCAAATAAATGCATTTAAAATTTTAAAATACTTAAAAACAGTTTAAGTAACTACAGTTTTAAGTTTGCTTGTTGGAATTTCAAATAAAAATGCAATTAATTTGAATATTTTTATGCTAACTTAATTAAAGAGTTTAAAGCATTCAATATAGTAGTATTACATTAAAAATTCTGCATTATTTAATTTCATCGAGAACACAATGAACCTTCATTACAATATTCAGTTCATTCAATATTTTCAGAAATGTACTTGTCCTAAAATTGAAAATATAATTATTTTTTAAGAAAAACTTCATTAAAAAATTTACTGATGGCTATTTTATTCATATTTCCCTAATTACTTATTTTATGAAGCTGTATTTTTTAGTCAATTTATGGCAAAGCACACAAAGGCTATCTGCTTAAGAGGAATCTTTTCCTTCCTGAAAGATTATGTAACATTCATATTCACTGTGCACATAGGAAAAATTATGAAGACAAATTGTGCACCAATAGTCTAACCTGGATTGAATTACCAATTCTTAGAGATTAATTTCGGGGTTCTTACTTTAAAGATAATTTCTGTACTAAAATTGTTGAGAACATAGGGGTTATTTAAATGTGCAGCTGTTATAAAGTAACACTTTTGTAATAAAATAGTAAAATTTATCTTTGAGATTCTTGTAAGAGATAAAGTTCATCATTATTATTCTTAATGGAGGCTTTTCTTAAGTTTTAGTTAGAATCATTAATATGCATGAATCACATATATGCAGAAACCACACAAAATTTAATTTTCTTTCTGAATTTTGAATTAAAATTCTGAACAGATTTTATTTGTTTAACAACTAGTGAAGAACCTTTGGTATGTTTACAAAAATTATGCATTTTCTATATTAAGGTCTGATTAATAGATTTTTATTTTTTTTTATATACTATGAGAAGTATAGACATAATTATTTCTTAAACCTGTTCATGACTTTAGCCATTAAACAAATCTATAATAATATTAGATTAGATATAACCACAGATTCTCGTAAAGTTCACTATGCGTTTCTTGTAATTATAAAAGTTGAGTTTTTTTTTTTTTTTTTTTTTTTTTAATTTACTAGAATTTTATGTGTCAGATACCTAAAGATAAAAAATTATAGTTTAGTTAATTAACTTCGAAAAATGGCAGCTCAGTATCCAAGCATGCAAAACTGAAGCATAAAAATATTTATTCATGAATACATGAAAAAATCCAAAAAGCAGTATCCATTTAGGAATAAAATATTTAAAAGAAAAAGATAGAGACTGTTAGTTTAGTAAAATCTTTTTATATTAAAAGTACCTAACCTTATATTAAAGGCAAACAGGCTGGCTGCATGGGTGTTTTTGTGGTTTTCCCCATGTGTAATGTGTATACGGCGAGTTTCCCTTAGAAATGCATGTCATCTCTTTCACCCAAGAACTTTCCATGTCACTGACTCAATTTTGAATTTTTAACAGGTCAGCTTCATAAACTTCCGTAATTTGATATTTAATTTCACATGAAAGAGTATTTCTAACGAGTAAAAATCAAGCAGGTGTCACTTCATATAAATAAGAACTTAAATTAGCACACATCATTGACTGATAATGGATGATTTTGATTGTCACTTGCGTATTGTTCAATCAATAGACTGGTGACAGAAGTATGTTACAAAGTAGATATGAACTCTTGTCTCCCACTTCAATTAGTTGCTCAATACTATGAATGTTTATATGGAAAATAGCCTGGCTTATGCATTTTTAAAATTAAAATGTTTATTCAAATAAATTTTTCCATTCCTTTTTATTGTGAAATAGCTATAACATTTTGTGTATGGTATACAGTAAATTACATTAATATTTTGCTCTTCATTTTGTATTCAACCAACTGTACACATACGTATATTAATTTTCATAAATTTTCTGAAAGGTCATCATTTATCATTACCCATTAATAAAAAATTACCCATGTTTTACTGTATTAGAAAAAAAGGCTCATCATGGGTAGAATGTTGTCTGAAGCCATGGAATGCTATTAGTTTGTTCCAGATTCAATAACCAGTAGATAAATAGATTGGAAACACATGGTTTTCAAGGCTTTCCCATAAAAATACAAATTACTTAACTTCAAAAAAGCTGCATTTATTCCTAGAGAAATTTAAGCTAACTGTCTTTAAAAAATTTCTCATAAAGGCATATCTTTTATATAATTTGTCACAATAAATTATCTATCCACCTGCTTCATTCAGACTAATGCAAAAATGTGCTAAAAATCTCAGAATTCATCATTAATATGAAAAAAAAAAAAACGGTTTTCTGCGAATTGCTGAAAGGTACTATGCGCAATGTCTATTTTTGAAATGACCTTTGTAAGGAAACTAGAGACACTGTTGAATGCATCATGAAAAAAATATTCAGCAAATTCTAACTATTGAGAGGGACTAGATGCTGTAGAAACAGAAGTCATTAAATTGTTTGTTTTATTTGTTCGAATATAGAAAATTACATTACAGCTATCTGCTTAAATGAAGGGATGCCTTTGTGGAGGAATTTCTAAAAGAAACTGTCTCATATTCATGTTGTATGTAGGAAACACTATGATCCCAGCTTTTACTTCTGGGTCCGAAAGGAAAAAACTGATTAGGCTATTTTTTTTTTTTTTTTTTTTTTTTTTTTTTAGTATGACAAAATATATTGTTATTTGTTTATCAAGCAGAATGGCTTTGTGAAGATTTTTCTAAGAAAAACTAGCTGATACATCATTACACAAGATAAAATCTACAGAAATGCATGCAAGCAGTTTCTTCCAGCTACCAGAATAAACCTCAGGAAAAATTACAAGTGTTTGTGGCTTTAACTACTTGTCAGGCCAGTCTTCTGGTCTATAAACAACTGTAAGAAACTGATTTTTGTCATATACATATGGCAATACTCATCTGTCTCATATGCCATAATATGTACGAGAATCTCATTTGTCATATACATATGAATACATATGGTTGTCTCTTTAAACAGTAACTTCAGATGAGCAGCAAGAAATTAAATAGCTGAAAGAGAATGTGGACATTAAGCTATCCCCCTTAGTGCATAAGAAATATTGCATATTCCCAAATCACTCATGAATCAACTATAAAACGCTAACATTATTTTAAACCTCAAAGTCTTACAGCTGATTAACAACTAATTCGTCTCGTCTTTCAGAGCCGTATTTACACTGTCATCAAAATTTTAGGATAATGACAGAAATAAAAGTAGCTGATACTTAAAAATTATTAATAGAAATTTGTACAAAAGCATTAGTTAACATAAATTACAATATTTGGCAGTTGATTATATATTAAAATATTTAAATTAAAAGCAAATTGATGGGAAATTGATTGCAAAATATTTAAATTAAAAGCAAATTGATGGGAAAATTAAGCCCCTCTTGCAGAAAAATTTTTTCATTAATATGGTGTATGGTCACCTAGGGCAAGTTTGCACATCTGACATCTTGATTTCATAGACTTTACCAAAGTGTTGATGAAGTCTTGTAGAATTGTACGCCAATGATCTAAAAGTGGATTTGTCAGCTCTTGGAAGGTCCGTGGACGAATTCGGCGTGCTAAGGCATCCCACACATGCTCAAGTCGGGTGAGTAAAGTGGTCAATACATTTGAGTGATATCTTCTGTTTACAAGTATTCTTACACCACATATACTCGACCAGGCCACAAATTTTCATCCATTAGCAAAACTTCTGGGCCAATAGCACTCCTAAACAGTCTAACTTGGGGTTCCAGTAGCTCGTCAACATATCTACGAACGGTTACAGAATCTCCTTGAAAGATTTGCTTGAAAGATTCCGATGCGGCCATTGGTCGTACGCATTAAGCCGCGGAAACGGTATATTTCACGGACAAGAGAAGGGAAGTTGTGTGTTCCTTTCTCTTTCCAGATCAACACACGTCTAGAATCACTGTTTATACTATGTGTGGATTTCTCAGTAAACAATACTCGGGATCAGTCGTTTTGGCTCCACTGAACATGACGACGGTACCAGTTTAAACGGGCCCCTCTGGAAGATGGAGTGAATGGGACACAAACCATTGGTTTTCTTGCATACAGTCCAACCTCGTTAAGCCTTCGTGCAGCAGCAGAACGGCTAATTCGAGTTCCTATCGCAGCATGAAGCTCTAAAATCAAATCCCTTGCAGTTTCTTCGCGTGAACAAGGATATAAAACATTCTTCTGATGCACTTGTTGCTCTTGGTCGCCGTTGACCAAGGCTGTCTGTCAACCGATTCATTGCTTAAAAAAGCAGCTCCAGATTCAAATCTTTTGCGACTTCCATTTGTATTTGACTTCTCTCGATTATACCAATTTTTCGCCACTTTTGACCTTCACTTAAATGATGCTTTGAGCCATAACTATAGAATACTGATCACTCTCAGAAACCATATTCCATTTAAACAGTACAACAGACCGGAATTCCAACATGCATCCATTGCGCACCACATTGTCAGTCACCGAATTTGCATATTTCTGGCGTTAACGTATGCGCGGAAATGCAATTTTGTGTTCAATTGTATATAATTAATAGAGGCGTAGCTAAGGTTTTCAGCGCCCGGGGACACCTAAAGATTTTGCGCCCTTTTCTGTATTCCAAGAATGGAAAACATTTCATTCTGAAATGTATATCATCAATTTGCCGCCCCCTGGATGCTGCGCCCGGGGACGGATGTCCCCCTTGCCCCACCCTAGCTACGCCACTGTTAATTAACGTAAATAATTATAGCATCGGGCATTGGTTGCAGCATTAACTTAGTAAGCATATTTTTTCCTCATTATCCTTTAATTTTGATAACCAGTGTATATGGTGCAGCACGAGTTCTGTAACAAAATTGGTCTTAGGGCTTCAAAAGCAAGTCAGCAGCAAGACGCGTTAGAAGCGTACTTGTTCATACTTAACGTATTATTTAAGCTATTTTTACAGTTTAAATATTTTTGAACTCAGAATTGAAATATCTACAAGTGCATGTAAGAAATATATCTATATAAGAATAAAATGAATTTAAATATTTATAGAAATTTGCAACAATTAATATTTATTTACCTACCACAGAAATGAAATCTTATAAACATGTCTGTCCGGTCATGTACTTACAGAAAAATACTTGTGTGTATTCAGAAATATTCATGAGCATTCACTGATCCATCTATATAATGTAAAAGAAATGACAGACCTCCTGAGGAACAGGATAGCTTATTTGAATACGGGAAAGCATACTAGTCTTATCTGCTGAGGGGAAATGAGGACTTTCTAAAGAAAACTGGATCAAATTCATGTTTCAGATATAAATACTGTGAAAACCTATCATGCAACCAGCGTTCGCATGGGTTAACTTGGGTGATACTACTAGTATTCAGTAGTCTTAATCATTCAGCCTGTGAAAGTCTCATAAAACCTCCAAAGTATAGGTGGAAAGAACTGAGCACCTTTGTCGCCTCATCCGAATTTCAGCCCTCTGTTTTAGTGAAATTCTTAGTAACATGTTTCGTCTGATATTATTTCTTTATGCCTCTTGTTTTAAAAGAGACAAATTAGTCCTTAACAATTTAGAATCAGCCATAATTTAAGTTTTAGAAGCTAGAAGTCATTTCTGGCCAATCATCCAAGATATAGGTTTTAATGTGGTTTTGCATGCGATTCTCATGGACTATCTTATAAGACCTACAAAAAGCTTCCGAAATCTGTATTTATCTATCTTAAACTGCTCAGGTAGTTGAACTGCATAAACATCACATGTGATTGTGTGACACAGCAAGTCGCTTTTCAAAAGGTAGAACGGATCAGTCTAGGAATTTTGTACCGTTTTACACTTATCCTAATTACCTCTTTGCCTGCTCCCTTTTTCTCATTGACCTATGTTCATCGCCTTTGCTTTCCTTTTCATAGTGGTGCAGTTTCCGAGATGAGATGTCTACTCCAAATCCTTTTGACATCCTCACCGTCCCTCTCTGTCTTCTGACATCTCGCGAAGACGGTACTACTCATGTATAAGAATTATTTGAAAAATAAATGAATTTTATTCATTGTAAATTCCCGAATTATTTAATTTACTATATTCTGTATGGTTGCTAAGGCAGGCTCCACAGATACACTACCTATCAATTCTTGCAGAACTGGACAGGCTGACTGCCAGTACATTGTGCATTTCGATGTCCGACGAAAAATGCTTTCCTTCTGGAACATCTATGTGTTTGGCTCACTACTGTCTTCAAATTGTACAGACTGATATTATATATCTGGTATCGATTTTACCTGCCTTCTAATGGACTCATAGATAATATCAACCGAAAACGCTTAAGATAGCACTTATCTGCATCATTCGTTCTAACCGATGATTTTAATGACTCTTTGAGGAAGTAAGGATAAGAACTTAAATATATAAACAGAGCTACTAAGTATGTCACTGCGTATGCCTCCATAATGATAGATAGCAAACCCATATCTACAAACTTAAAAGGCTACTTCACAGCACTGATCTGGTTATATGTACGCCATTACATCTATCATTTTATACATTTAGAATCTAGAGTGATCCATTCCCAATATTTGCGTCTTTTAAAGGAATATGAATGTTGGACATATTTAGAGTTCCAAGGTTTCTTTAAGAGTGAGAGACTTAAACTTGTTTCCCTCTCTAGCTTTTCTTACGAATGAAAAAGTAAGGTGTGTAAAAATAGATGATACTGTGAAGGCCGTTACTGATCTGTTGTCCAGGCGTTCAGACACCACAAATCTGTATTCCTACGTCATCAGACAGACTTCCTAGATACATATCTAAAATCATAACAGAACCCTATGAAGAGAACTTTAGTTAAGACATATAAGGGAAACCCTAGTCTCAGAATATTAGCAATTCCATGCTGAAGCATTCGTTGACTAAGTCTTTTATTAGTTTCCCCTCTTACTCTTTGTAATAGAGGTTGTAGCAGGGCATTTAATGTTTGGCATTGAGAAATCCAAAAAACAAAACTTGGAAAAGTCAGAATTTCAATAATGTTCCGTTATATATTAAAAAATGCTTTTTACTATATTTGCCCATCAGCAGCCGAGCGGTAAAATCACTGAACACTGATAGTTCGGCCCGTGGTTCGAATCTCGGAGAATGGGCTGGCTGCATGGGTGTTTTCTTGATTTTCCCCATGTGTAACGTATATACGTGGCAGTTCCCTTTAAAGAGTCCTCCAAGAAGGCATCCCTCCCTTTAGTCAGATAGCCCTTGAATGTTTAGCTGCAATCAAACAAAACGAACGAAATCGCCAGAATTTTGCACTAACGAATCACCTACGCAAACTTCTGGGGGAGGATGGCATACTGCAGCCTTGATCATTATTTAGAAGAAAATGATAATACCTTTCCTAATCACAATGGTTTTCTAGAAAAGGAGATCAATACTGAAAATGTACTTCTGTTCAGAGCTATATTTTCTGCTTTTTTTTAAGAGGAATCACTTGATGTCAATATTTTTGTGACAAAGAAAAAAGTGTATGAATTAGAGTTTTCTAAAATCTCTTCATTGTTGTTTGCAGAGACCTTCCAATTTTTAAACAAAAATTTCTCAAAGAACTAGTTGTTTCTCATAAAAACTGGTACTTTGTTGTTTTAAGTCATTAACTCTTTCCAAAATTTTTGGAGTGTTATGTTATGTAGGTTATTAAATTATCTGCAGTATCTGAAACCTTTTGGCTGACTGCCAATAACCATCAATATTTTTAATGGGCACTGCTGTTCTTTAGTTTTAAAATCTGTTCAGTCCTTTTTTCACTGTCTTACACCGGTAAACTAGGTAGTGTGTGTGTGATTATGGCAAAGCCTCGAGGGCTATCTGCCTAAGGGGAGAGATGCCTTCGTGGAGGACTTTCTAAGGGAAACTGGCTCGTATACACGTTACACATGGGGAAAACCACGAAAACGCCCATGCAGCCAGCCCGTTCGCGGGGTAAACTAAGTAGGCGTTCATCTCCACTGGCTGCCAATTCATAGGCCAGTAGTGATCTTCATGGGTACAAGTATTCTTGGATTTAATTTTAAAAAGTATCTAAATTTACTGCAATATCACATATCAGGGATCTTTAACTTCTAGGTCTCTGGCGATGAACAACTTTGGCAGGCATCCATGTTCTTCAATATAATTTTAATTAAAAATGCTATTTAAATTTAGTGCACTACTCTGTACTAGTGAATCTGTTTGTTAACAAGTGACAACCAAGCTTTAACTTTTTTTTGGATCGAATGTTATAAATTATGTAGGGGCTACCTTTCTCATGGAAACAGCCTCACATTAACTGAAGATTTGGAACATCTATTCACAGACTACGTGGTTTGCTTCTAGCAGTCACTGCACCTAAGGTACAAAAAGTTCTCTTTGATTTCAAAATTTTTTAGAAATCTGATCGTCCAGCGCTTAGTAACTACCATTCTTGGTACAAAATGCATCCATTCTGCACTCCTGCCTTCGGATCTCACGTCCAAAAGGTAACACAAATATTATTATGCCTGAATAGAGGATCTAGAAATATCCCTCTGCACATATGAAACTTTTAAATTATTTCAGAATTTTATTAAAGATAACAGTCATGTTCTTAACTGTAGCATTTTTATGAATACAGACAAGAATATAATAATTATATCTATACAAATGTTTCTAGGTTCCCTAATCACATCTGTTTGGCTGTTATGTATAATACAACACTACTTTAAATACCTTATATGGCATTGAACCTATGGTAACGTTTTTAAAAAGTACAAAATCTTTTTTATAGATATATTAAGTTTGTGATGAAGCCACGGTTAATTTTTATACTCCATAAACACAATGTGGTTTAACATAGTAAAATCTAAATTTTTTTTTTGTAGTTTTTTCAACAGTTCACAACAATTTTATTTATATGTAGTAGTATTTTAAAACTGTACTTGGACGTATTCTTGTCTTTACTTACCAGTTTAGAAAATCTGGAAAATGTTTGGTATATACTTGATACTGTATAATGCATTTAATTTGCACCAACAAAACCAATTCTTATTTTTGTTTCGCTAATACCTTGCAAAGTTCATAGGATATGTTTCATGTTTTGCAGGTGTAATCTTTGGCAAGAAAATACAATTATATCTTGAACAGATCACTTCCACATACACAAATGATATACCATAACACAAAATATTCTGGTGAAATCCTATCTGAAATGATCTAAATTTTTGTGTCATGTTTCTCAGTATAAATCATACACACCAATACAGAACAGTATCTCGTATCTAAAAAATATTTTTTGGTTCCTTACGTATATCATTACAGTATTCATTTATGAAACCTCTCATTTTCTAAAAATGCAGGTTTTATTCCATATACTTTTGACACTTTGACGTTTTCAATCTGTAATAGTGCTCAACTAGACCCAATATTTAAAATTGCTTGTTGTAGGCTTTTTACACCCCTATTCTGCATATCACAATATTAGTTGCTGTTATAATCAGTCACATTTATTCATGCTGTGAGAGAAAAACAGCACAGTTCAACATTGATGAAATAATTAACACTTAATTCCAAGAACCATTCCTACTATATTATGATACAAATTTAAGAGATTTATGAATGTGTTAGAATTGTAAAGTTTTCCGTTTAATGAAACATTAGGAAATGTGACTTCAAATGGTTGCTACAGAATATTACAAGTTTGAATTTAACTGCACACTTTTGCCCAATTCATGCACTATAGAACCTCATTATTTTGGTTTAGTAGATTAATAATTAGATATCAGATTAGCATTAAGTTTTATTTTCTGAGTCATAGAGCATCCAAGAATAGAAATGATAATTAATTTAACACTTCAAAATATACTCATGTGCATGAAAATAACTAACTGATGCAAAATGGGAGAAAACATGGTCTTAGTAAAAGCAGTGTTTGTTCTTTAGTTATGAATGTTTAAATCAAATCTGGATTTTATATATATGCTATTATTATTAAATTTAAATGAAATACATGTATATGCTTAGAGCAAATATTCACTTATTTTTAATGTGTCAAACAATTTATGGATATTAAGAGTTCTGCAGAAAATTCAATTCTTTGAAACCATCCATGCAAATGGGAAACAAAGAAATTTCAGCAAGTACTTCTGTAATGACAGGAAATAATAATAGGCATTATCTAACTATTAAGTAACGATAAGACTTATTCTAGAATTAAAATTATTTAATTTCCTGAATGCTTTAATATAAGTCTGGCTACACTCTTCTGTGTGAAAGACCACAAGCCCTTTGCCTGACACACAAACTTTTAAGCCTCCTTATTTTGCAATATTTATAAGTTAAAATATATAGTTATATAGTTAAAAATTAAAAAATGGGCTGTAACTTTAGCACTCATTTTTCATAATTATTATAAGACCAGTATATTCATCTTTTTGATTAGCAGCAAGTTCACTCCTATTTCTTTGTTTTTGAATGTTGAAAAATTAAAATATCTAATAATTGGTAGCTCTTTTGATATTGGAATGTGTGAAAGTTTAATTTGTATACAGCTTTACGTACTGAAACTTAACAAATATGCAAGTACTCTTATTAACCAGCGAAAAAAAAAAGTGTCCACATTTTTAAGTGACTATAGTGTTTTTTAATCTTAATCAATGAAAATCAATTGATATCATGGATGATGAAATAAAGAATGAAAATATATTTTATTTAAGAAGAAATTGGGATAATGTATTAGTCAATGTCTTGTAAGAAACACTACTTATACAGTCAAAAGTCTTTAATCCGGACTCGTCGGGACTTCGGCTATTCCGGATTATCGATCATCAGTTTAAATCTGGTAAGATGGCATGCAGAAATTATAAAATTAAAAATATGAAATCGTAATTTATAAAATAATGAGCAATTATGATCTAAAGGGTATCAAAATTTACAAAAAAAAGAAGCTTAATATTTATTTGTTTACTTTATTAAACATTTCTTTCAACGCGCGCATGCGTACCTTACGCATAGCCGAAATTAGAAAATTGCAACCAGAATACTATTTGATTTGTATTCGTGATATTTATAATGACGAGCAATTTGATTTAAATCATATCAAAGACAGAGTACATCGAGATTAAATACTTACTACATTTAGTAAGGAATTATAAGCCGAATAAAATAAAAACACCTGCCCTGAAGATAACGATAGTGGTGACAGATAAACTTCCAGTTCATTGCGCGCCGCGACGCCCCCCCCCCCCCCGCGCAGAGCAGCGTGAAATTGATAAACAGATTTCGGAACGGTTAGATAAACAAAGGATATACCTTTATCCATTTTTTGTAGCAATTCGTTTTTTGTTTGATGGACATCGAATCATACTTTCGTTTTCTAGATCCTTTGGGAGCTCCAGCATCGGAAATTCTATTTGACATAATCGAAAGTTCCAGCTTACTTTTATAAAATTGCTCTTACAGTCTGCAAAAAACAATAAGCCGGATCCAATTCGAAGATTAAGGAACAACGCAACCATCAACATTAACCGAAATAGATAATTTAGCTTACACCGTCCGTTATACATTAAACGCGCACGCGAAAACGTATTCTGCGCTTGCGCAGACGCACATGCACCGTCGTAACTGTCTTGCGCGCACGCGTAAAACGCCTATGAGCATGCGTCAACGCGGCGCATGCGCAGAAAGATTTTAGCTTTGAGTTCCGGATTATGGGTGTCCGAATTAACGACTTTTGACTGTATTATGCTTCATAGATATGACTAATTCCTAATATGTAGAGTAATTTTCAGTAAAAAATAATTCAACAATGGATAATTTTTTCCCCAGACTTTATTCAGAATACATAATAATTATTTTACAAAGTTTTTATTCATCTTTTATTTCTGAAATTTACACCGTCCGTTATACATTAAACGCGCACGCGAAAACGTATTCTGCGCTTGCGCAGACGCACATGCACCGTCGTAACTGTCTTGCGCGCACGCGTAAAACGCCTATGAGCATGCGTCAACGCGGCGCATGCGCAGAAAGATTTTAGCTTTGAGTTCCGGATTATGGGTGTCCGAATTAACGACTTTTGACTGTATTATGCTTCATAGATATGACTAATTCCTAATATGTAGAGTAATTTTCAGTAAAAAATAATTCAACAATGGATAATTTTTTCCCCAGACTTTATTCAGAATACATAATAATTATTTTACAAAGTTTTTATTCATCTTTTATTTCTGAAAATAAAGACATATCAGATAAAATTCCTTGACTAGAGTATAAATATTATTATTCAACCATATTACTCAAAAATTTATGAGTTTCAGTTTCAGAAAATTCTCCTGGCAGAGCTTGCTCTTGACTTTTAAATACATACCAGATTCCTGCCAATCGTTTACTGAAAAATAAAGAAGACTAAATTCAATTGTGAAACAGCCAAGATCACTGAAAACAATGCACTATTCATTTTGCAAACATAAGCCTGAAATATTAAAAATGATCAGATTGAGATCAGATATGAGATTATTTATGAACAGAAAAATTTGCAGTACTTGCATACTATCCCATTGGCCATGAAAATTGGTGCAGAACCACTAATCATTCCTGAGGAAATCCTTCACAGTCAATGGGATGAAGTGTTAAGTACAAATTCTCTGATTCCTCTTTAAAAATAAGAGAAAATTTTGGCATGTAGGTCCCCGAGAATGCATTGTTAACATAAAATGAACTATTCTCTATTATCCACAATTGGGGGTATCACCCTGGCCAAAAAGGTTCATTGTTGCCTACTTTAACAATTTTCTCTTATACTACCAAGTTACATACAAACAAAAGCATTTTTATTTGTTTAGTGGCCATATAACATCATTACAAAATAAAGCAAACTAAAAAAAAAAAAAGTGTTTTTATAGAAACTGTATGGCAACAGATGAATTGCAAATTATTTGTCTATTATACTTTATATTTTTCAAGCATCACCAAAGGAATGGAATGCTGTCCTGAAAAACATTTCTTAATTTAAATTTCTTTAAATATATCAATCACTTAAAATTATATGCTTGTATATCAATTTCCAGAATTCAGTTATATTAACTGGCGTATTTAAACTTTGATTTTTAATCCTCTGATAAGCATAGTAGCATACTAAAACACCACAGCTCATATTATCAGTTTGCAAAATATGTGAAGGACAAATTATTTTCCATTTAGTGCTAGTAGCAAATATTTCAGCTAAAACCTCACACCATGTATGAATTAAAATTTGATACTCTTGCCCACATGATTTATTTTGTGGATCATAAAATTCAAAAACCATATCTGGAATATTTACTATTATTAATATCCAATGACAATTTAAATTTGCAGGGATAAAAAATAATTTCGCTGATTTCAATCTTGTTAGTAATGGATCTTTAATACAAAAATTTGGTTTAGGAATTTGTAAATTAGACTTAACAAAGGCAAAATCTTCATAACTGTTTAATATTTTAAATAAAAAAGCATCAATTATAGTATTATAGAGCCATCCTTTTCGAAAACATGAAGATACAGATTTAAACAAGTGTTCTTCATTACTTATAAAAGGATCTATAGATTTTAACATATATGGTGTAATTTCAATATCATGTATTTTTAAACATGATTTGATCAAATCTTTATTCATTCTAACATTTACTGAAAAGTTTGAAAAAATGGAAGGGAAAATGATTTATTTTGATCAACACTGGTTAAATCACATAGATATTTATCACTGTCATTTAAATCAAATGCTACGGCTTTAAATTTAATTTTCTTTTCCACACATTCATTTATTTCTGGGTCATCTACATTAAAATCTTGATTCTTATTCTGCTGACATTTCTGTAATTTTCTCTTTTTAGAAGTTTTAAACAATTGTGGGTTAAGTTTATGATTTGGTGAAACTGGACATGATGCACTTGAAACTACTCTTGAATTTTCATTCGAGTTTAAAATTCCTTTACATTCTGAAACTAATGAATTTAATGTTGTATGAACACACTTTAACATGACATTTTGGACTTTTGGTTGTCTTATTAATTGCAGTAATTCTTCTACAAGGTTTTCACATGCATTTACTCTCTGTTCAATACTTTGTGGATTGTAATGATTAACAGAATACACATTTATTGATTTCATACTTTCATTGCATTTCTGATTCGATTCAAGATTAATCCCCGAGGGATTAAACACCCAATCATTTTGTCTATTAAGGAATGAATGCACTTTATGTATATGTTTGCACAGCAATTTATCTAAGCAATTGCAGTGATACAAGTGACTACACAAGGAGACACATGATACTTTAGGGCATCTATAAAAGCAAAAATCCTGACACGGACAAATTTCAAAAAGACGCTGCACAGTATATATTTTATTTTTTGTCTGAGAACAAACAGTCCAAGAAGTATCAGAGCATTTATTTACATAACTGTCCCTAATTTTTAGTCCTCTCTGATGCCTACTTAAACAAGAAATGGAATTTCTGGGAGATACATTAGTGTATAATTTATAGGTATGATTTAAATATTTATCTTTCTCAATTGTCAGAAGTGTAGAAATTAAAATATCTAATCGTCTATTATGTCTCCGCTTAAAATAAACAGTTTTCAACTGATTGTGAAAAGATTCACAGTACATGTTAGTATCAGTAAATGCATGTGGAAAGTTCCGATTACACAAAGCCCATTCCTCTAATCTATTTTTATAATTTTCAGAAAAATATTCAATAAAATCTCTACTTTTCCTAGAATAGTCATTCAAAAACTTACTTATTTGATCATGAAAAGTGATCTGGTTTCTTTCATGTAATATATTTGTTAATTCTCCTAGCATTTTTTGTTGCACTTCCTTATCTACCACTTTAGAATTTAGTTTCCGGAACCAACTTTGGCGTACGTGCCACGAACATAAAAGATGCTTAACATCTTGACCAAAAACCTTTGAAAATGCAGGATATGTAACTTTGTCATCATCTGTCATTACACAGTTTACATATAAATTTGGTACACGACACTTTAAACTATTAAATAAACAATAAAGAGTGTCAGCATCTAGAAAATTAGTAATAAAATGAGCAACTGGATAGCCACAACCAAATTCATCAGGTACTATAAGATTAAGAAGGTAAAAATCATACTGGTTAGTCTTATGTGTAGATTCGATACATAAAATCTCTGTACAACCTTTTATCATCATTTCTTTCTGTTCACGCGTCTGAAGACCAAGAGCAAACGATACTTTATGATTTGGAAGATTATCTAGATCAGTTGGACCGTACAAAGTTGAATTATTCTGAGGCTTATATAATAACACAGGATTGTATACTTCACATTTTAAAGTTTCAATGATTGAATTAACAGAAACTGCATCACTACTTGGACGCAATGAATTGTTTAAATATCTAGAATAAGCAGAAATAGTTTTACGGGAGACAAAGCTTTCCTTTACAGGGAAATTATTTCTATTCTCGCGATTTCATGATCCATCTTGTAAGATATCCCTTATTTTTTGTGGAGGCACAGACAAACGTAAATTTGCTTTTATCAAACACCGCGTACTTTGTTTCAATGGCTGATATTTACAATTTTCAAACTTTTGCTCATGATTATGTTTAGGAAAGTAAAAAACAGAGATTTTATTCATTTCTTCACAAGTCCATATTCTGACCGGACAACATACACTTTTTGAAACTGTACCTTTTTCATTTTTCCGACTAGTTTTTTTTTCAAAATCAGAATAACCTTGTGTAGTAAACTGACAACAATAATAATGATAAGTTTTAGAATTTTTCGTTACTTTAGAAAACTTTCTGAATGAAGTAAATGTCGAGGTTCCTTCCAGTTCTAGCCAATCTTGAAAATAACTCATTGTTTCAAATGAATATTCTTTTAAGTTATTTAAATTATGTTCATCTGCTAAATGCTTATTAAAATTTAAAACATATGTAAAAGACTTATGGCAATCAGGTATGAAGCATACATACAATTTATTAACTTCTGTGCAAAATTTCTTATGTTTAAAAAATAATTTGCAAGGATAACATTTATTACAATTTAGACATTTCCGAGGGTAAACAGATGAAAAATTTTGTTTTAAATCAGGTACTTGTTTATTTAAATTTTTTTTTTTTTTTTTGTGGTTATAAAATGAATTCTTCGATTTATAAGTTTTTAAGCATATTTCACATTTACGAAGATAAGCCATTTCTATTTTATCACTAATACATTCTTTGGTTTCTAATTTTTTAGCACTCAATACATTATCAATGTTTATAAGAATATTACTCTGAGGAGAAGTTATTGAAAGTTTAAAATTTTCAGTTTCAAGTTTTTCTTTGCAATTTTTTTTATGATTATTAAAAGAATTTTTAGTTTTATAGTTTTTTTTACAAATATCACATTTTCTAGGATAAAGCGATGGTGCATTACAGTCAATTTCGGACCCCCCTCCAGTCAGAATAGGACACATAGACTTATTTTTCCTCACTTGACAATTAATTTCACTGCTTTCTACATGATCTTTTAGTAAACAAAATTTATTAAAGTGAAAGAAACTTAGGCCTGAACTACAAGAAGTGCTTTTTCTGGTCATAGAAATGTTCTTTTGCTGCAAAACATAACTAGAGGCAAAGTCAGAGTAAAAATCATCTTTTTTGTTGTACACAATTTAGGTTGTGAAATATCAAAATTTGTTAAATCATTTTTTAAACTCCCTTTGCCACTAACAGAAGCACAATACAATGGATAACAATCACTGAAAGAAACAGCACTTGCCTGCTGTACACTACAACCAGCAGCAGTGACTGCATTCTTTAGTGATGATCCCATGTAGGCCATTACACTTCTTAGGCGCAAAACAGCTGAAGCAGCATTCTTCAGATGCAAACTGCCACTAACAGTCAAATCCCTCCTTGACACAAACCATCACCAAAAGCACGAATTGGTTTCTTCTGAAAACTAGCAATTGGGACAGTAGTGTTCGTAGAAGAATTAACAGTGGAACTAGCACTGCTCCTCAGAAAACGGCCAGAACCATGGACTGCAACACGCCTGGAGGAGTCAACATCAGCAAGGATATCATTTCTATGACAGGGGCTGGGAGTGACGTTATTCCTTGAATGCAAACCAGAAGCAGCATTCTTCGGATGACAGCCAGTACCACGGACACCAACAAGTCTAGAATGACAGCCAACACCGGGAATGACAACATTCTCAGGACTTAGGCCAGGGGTAGCAACGTTCCTTGGACACAAATCAGAATCAGAACGAGGGACGGCAGCATTCCTTGGACGTGAACTAAAACCATTGACATACTTAAAATGAGAGCCAACACTACATATGGCAACATTTCTAGGATGACATCTAGGTTTAGTCCCATTCCTTACATGCAAACCAGAACCAGTTCTATGGACAGAAGCGTTCCTTGGGCGAGATCCACCACCATGGCCAGCAATGCAAAGAGACCGAGAGCTAGCATCTGGGTTGGCAACGTTTTTCGGATGTGAGCCAGGGATGGTATCATTTTGCAGATGCAAACTAAAACCATCTGTGTGGTTAACAGCATTCTTCGAATGAGAGTCACCACCATGGACAACACATTTAAAACGAGATCCAGCACCAGAAATAGCAACCCTCTTCAGCCGAGAGCTAGAAGCAACTTTAGCAGCATTTCTCAAATCAGAATTAGCCTTCTTAGTAGCATCTACAGCACAACCATGCTTTAAAACAGTTGAATAGAGAGGATAAGAAGGGCTTGCAGAAACAAAAGAATCACTCAGAGGTGGAAAATCCAATGTAGTAAATGAAACACAAGGCAATACAAAAGGACTTACCTTTGTAGAAACTGGCTTTGAAGTCAAAACAATCTTGATATTATCCAGGAAAACTGGCGCAAGTTTCTTGTTCCCCAGACAGTTTAGATGTAATCCATCCCTAGCCAATAACTTAGCTCCAAAATGATGAGACGACCTGCAAATAAAAAACGCTTCTCGATTCTGGCAGTACTTTTCAAGTTGAGAATTAATTTCTACAATCTTTCTATTAATTACCTGTAAACGGTTCAAAGCTGCTACTCGCTGATTTAAAGTTGTGAAAAAATCTTCACCACGTGGTAGGATATCTGAAATGATAACATTGATATTCGGGTTCAAACGTTTAATATCCTTAAAGAGGCAATCGTACTTTTTAGAATATCTTCAACACTGTCATTCGAATTGTTGGTACCAACATGTACCAAAATCAAATGGTATCGATTGTCCAAAAAGGATATCTTACGTCTTAACCTTTCTATCGTTGCACCAGGAAAAGAATGTAAATCTACTTCATAATTCATAATTATGAATCTACTTCATAAATATAACAAAATACAAATAATTATTAATAGAAAAAAAAAGAAGATAAATAGCTGAAGGAAAGCGAGAAAAATGGCGCAATAAATACACACCTCACACTCGCTAATTAACACGTGAACTAAATTAGCGCCAATTCTTGACCTCGCGGAAAAATTTACGGGAAAAAAATAACGCCAAATGCTCGCCAAGCTTTGTTGCCAACGGAGATATCAAAGGTACATTTCCGGTGATGACGTAGAACACACTTCCGGGTTCCGATTTGCGGAATTCTGTAAAACTCCACTATTTCTTGTTTTGCGTCTACTAAGTCCTTCTGCCCGCAGGGAGAGATATGTTGAACTGCGGTGCTTAACCACCAGGGTGCCTGGGCGCCATAGCCCTACCCCTCATCGAATAACATGATAAAAGTTTCGAATTATGAGAAATATAACTGAATGTGCTAAATAATTAAATGAGCAAGAGTTTAAATTCATAATTGCTAATAGTTAAATACAAATTTTTTTCCTTAAGTACCTAATTACTAATCCATACATAATTAACTATTTTTTTAACAACTATTTCACAGAAGAACATGTACACACAAGAGAAACAAAATACTAAGTGCGACGCCTTAGTGCCACTAGTAAAAACAAAAAGAAAGAAAAAAGAACAATATACAATAAAGAATCTAAGCAACAATTTGCATAACACATATACAAAATTAAACATTACTAACATTTAGGATCGCCCTTGGGCGTTTACTGAAATTGGGGTCCCTAGTATCATAGCAATAGTTAACAACCACAGAATTGTCCAGAAGTTCCTGTTTATCATAAAATGCCCTAGATAGGCGGCAATAAAAATCAAAAAGATCCTCTATTCTTAACTCTTTACGAATTTGGCTATTCCGAATGTACCAGGGGGCATTACATATCATACGCAATACCCCGTTTTGGGCAGCTTGTAACTGCCTTCTCAAACTTTTGCACGAGTATGCCCAGACGGGGCATGCATAACTAAGAATTGGACGCAACATGGTTTTGTAAATGAGCAACTTATTATCAATAGATAGAACACTGTTTCGAGCAATTAAAAGGAAGAGTGAAGCTTTACTAGCTCGAAACTTCCTGAGAATATGTGTAACGTGTGGGTTCCATGTAAGAGATTTACTGAGGATCACCCCAAGATAAGGGACCTGCTTGACCCAGGGAATGTCCACACCATACAGGTGAGTCGCAGGGAGAGATATCAAGCTTAGGTTATGAAGGAAAGGTTATGAAGGAAAGCAGACAAAGACCGTAGTTAAAGAGGTTAGCTCACTTGGGTAAACCACAGCTACTATAGATACCTAGAAGAACCCTTTAAAAGACCATTCACACTGGGGCTTATCTGAGCTAACGGAGTCAGTTCCATAGTTCCGCTATATCTACAGTTCAGATTTTTCAACTCGCTGCCCTATGGGGAAAAACTGGTTTCGAAGATACATCTACTCAAGGATCAAGAATCAATGAAGTTAATTTACGGAGTGCGATAGGCTAGGCTTTTAACTCCACATCATCAAAGATATAATAATTACATCAACAGAACGGTTCATCTACTACGGCAAAAATTTAGAAGCCTAAAATAAAATAAATAAAAGCTTTTCAAATAATACCTTCTGCATGAGAAAGAAAAGGTAAAAACTCAAGAAGGTCTATTTATTCAAAGTTCGCGTCTAGATAAGGGCCAGAAATCAATTTTGATAGGGACAGTCATCATTCATAAATTTAGAATAGAAATAAAAGGTGCAAAAGATTTCCTTGTATATATCAACAATAAATACAAATATCCCAAGTCACAAAGCAGACCGAAAGGAAGAGAGTTAGCGCGAGGTCAATAAATTTGAACTCGCACCCACGAGAGTAGCTGGCCAAAAAAGGCGGGGGGGGGGGAACCCGTTAGCCGAATCTTAAGGCCCGTCTACACGTAGCGATTTCCTCGGGCGACATGTTGGCAGTTTTCGGATAACCAGCTCTTGGCGATTTGTTGACATATCGAAAGAGAGTGCACTGGCGACAGATTATGGTAACCCTGACAAGCAACCCTGCAACTTACACAGGGAATTTTCCTGAAGAACGAAAAGGGATATTTTTTGTTTACATAGATTTACGGAAGGTTACGGTAAGACAAAATAAATGTTGGAAAATCGCAAATCATTAGTTCATATTTTCGCAAATCGTTATCGGGAGTTAATTGCAATTGAAAAAATAAAGCTCTATTATATCTACTCTACTTTTCCCAGTCTATTTATTTATACTATCAGGTCCGTGGCTCGCCATATTGACCATTGGCATCTTCGTGCCACTTTAATTAGCCGAGATATCAATTAAAAACTAATTTTTACCCTACATTTCCCTACGTTTTCGACTTTTTTTCTTCTAGTATTTATTCCTATTGAAGTGCCAAGAGGAAATTAAGGTACTGGAGCAATTTAATCATGCCGCTAATGAAGCGTCTAATTTGCCGATCGGCTTGAAACAAAAGCCATCCGTCGTTTTAACATCCGGGGAGTTGAAAATTTTGAAATTTCAAGAAAATCGGACGACTGGTTTCCCAATTACACATTTTTAGTGCATTTTTCTTAATTAGACTATTCAGCCGGAAAAATGCACAAAAAATTTGTAACTTTTGAACGAATAGTTCGATTTCTTCCAAATTTTGAATCTTGACTTGATACATGTTCGAATGAAGGATGCCGTTGATTGCACACTGTTCTGCGAATTAGGAGCATAATTAGCAGGGTCATTAAAAACGCCCTAATACGGTTTTTCTTCCCTTCGGATTTCTTTGTTGACATACTGCAATTCGGAAGCGGCGATTTTTGAGGGGGGGAAGGCTGGTTTCCGTTCGACCGTTGGAATCGTCAAGGCCATTCGCCAGGAATGAAATTAACCCTCCAGGCGGCAAGGCCGTATATATGCGTTCGAAAATAATGGCTCTCATAGCGGCAAGGCAGCATATATGCGTCCAAATATTTTGGTCCTCATGGCGGCAAGGCAGCATATATACGTAAACCTAAATTTAGGCACGAAACGGCAAAGCAGCATATATACGGCCTGTCTCAGAATGCCCTCCCCTCACTGCTCTTAATGTAAACTGACAGGTGATAATTTTTCTCTGCGGGAGGTAATTGAGGATAGGAAACTATCTATTCGCTAGGGACAAATGGGTTTTATCGTTAGGTTTTGAATAACAGTTCGAAATAAATAGCTCGTTCAAAACTTCCAGCTGTTCCAGCTGTTCTGTGCTTATACCAGCTATAGTAAACTTAAATGTTTATATATAAATGTAAAGAGAATTTTCATTTTCCAGCCTAATTATTCTCCAAATTTTAGATGCAGTTTGGCAAAATGTAATTGGAATTAAAATTGCAAGAAACTGCAACAATATTTTGAAATATGTGATTTCAATTATATTGCAATTGTAATTAGCTTCGCAATTACAATTAGAAAGTAAGTACATTTTAAATGCAACAATAATGTATGTAATAGCATTTTAATTCTTAAGTCTTACAATTACAATGCAATGATAATCACAAACATTATAATTATATAATCTAATTACAATTAAAAATTTTATTGCATCTAATCACAACTACGGTAATATTAGCTAATTACAACGTAATTTTAACTGCGATTGCAGTTGGTAATTATAACTACGTAATTAGGAAAGTAATTGTCTCTGATAATTAGAATTACTTAACATAATGAAATTATGATCATAATTGTAATTCTAAGTGTAGTATGCAATTGTAATAAAATTATGCAATTACTAAGTAGTTATAGTTAAAAAGTAGCTGTTTTTTTAATTACAATTACAATTTACGTAATTTCATTTAAATTACAATTACTCTATATTTGTGAAATCCAATTTCATATTCAATGCAACTGCAATCATATAATCTAATTACAATTAGACTGTCATTGTAACTCCAGTAAGTAATTATAATAATGTAATTAGGATAGCAATTGTTTCTGATAAAAGTAGTTACGTAGCCCAGGAAAATCATGATCTTAATTGCAAATGTAATTGCAGAATGCAATTGAAAACACATAGTAACTGGAATAATATTATGCAATTATCTTGTAATTACAATGTAACAATTTTTAATTACATATACAATTTACTCATATGCATTTTAATTATAATTGCATTTTGATTGTGAAATCTAATTGAATAAACAGTATAACTGTAATTATATAATCTAATAAAAATTACAATGCAATTGTAATGACCTCTTAATTAAAATTGCGCAGCAGATGATTGTAACTATTTAATCAGAAAAACAACTGCCCCTTATAATTTCAGTGACATAGGCTAAGGAAATCATGATAATTTTTGAAAATTACAGTCAATAATATTATATTCGAAATGTTTCTGCATTTTGGATAATGAGTTTTTAAATAATACAACGGGATAATCACCTATAAGAAAAATATTAATATTTTCTGTCATGTCTTCTGAATCATCTTACATATATTGTAGTTTGTGATACCAGCATAAATAGGAGTTTATTTAAAGGAAATATTTTATATAGACCGAAATGCACATAACGTTAGTAAGCAAATATGCATGTTTATGATCTTCGATATACATGTGAACTTAAATTACAAGATTAAGGGAAAGCAAGCAAAGAGTTTATGCCAGTGCAAAGGGATGTTTTCGCAAAGGATTTGTTACGGGACGCTTGTCTTGTTTACATTACACAAGAAATAAATCATAAAAATTACATTTATCCTTTTCTTTTCAGAAAGGTTTGGTTTGGTTTATTTAATTATGGCAAACCACACTAGGGCTATCTGCCTATGAGGAGGGATGCCTTCGTGGAGGATTTTCTAAGGGAAACTGGCTCGTATACACGTTACACATGGAGAAAACCACGAAAACAACCATGCAGCCAGCCCGTTCGCGAGATTCGAACCTCGGACCGAACTACCAGTGTTCAGCGACTTTACCGCTCGGCCGCTGGTGGGCCTCTTTTCAGAAAGGAGATCATCTAGGACTAAACTAAGCCTCATAATTTTATCCAACCTATTGCTTTAGCTGGTAGAAAAGGATTCTGATCAGCAATCAGTATGCTTAATTGCTGTGTGTATTAGACATTTTACTAAATCCATTTATTATGAATTTCCGCCCAGACAGTAAAGCGGTTGGTGACTCTGGTTGCCGTACCGAAGAGCCTGGGTTCGAATCCCGGATAGGGCATGAATGTAATTTCTTCGTCCTCTTCATAGGTGGCAACGGTGGTCCACGTATTAGTTCCCTCCTTAATAACATGACCGGCCTTAGTAGTGATCAATGTCTATAAACGGCTACTACCTGCCATTGGAAAAAAAAATTTACGAATTGGTCTTTTATTCAACATAACCCACATTTTCCATAAATAGTTAAAATGCCTTATTCAGTTACAAGTGAAAGTACTTGCATGAACTATTTTCCATCATTGTTTCACGTAAGAACAAATAAAAGTACAATTTTCTTATGTACCTGTGATTGTCATATTATTTGGATTACGGTAAAGACTGCAAAGATGCTTCTGTGGAGGACTTTCTAAGGGAAACTGGCTCATGTTCACATCACCCGTTAATAAAAGCAGAAAAAGATCTTTATTTAATTGAATGCAACGAAACGTTTAAGAAGAATGATGTACTCATTGAGAACTTTCTAAAATAAAATGATTTGTATTCATGTTACACATAAGGAAATCCACGGAGCTATCTAAACATTTAGATTGTTTGCCAAAATGGGCATCCGATTTGAACTAGTAGTATTCAAAAGACGACTTATTACTCTGCTGAGCGAAAAATCTAACTGCTTTTGAAGTTATATTGTAATTCGAACAATCATTGTATTACAATTATTATTATTATTTTTTCCCCAATGGCAGATTGTGAACAGTTACAGTGCAACACAGTCCATTAGTCTATACAAGGCCAGAAGTTGCAGTCACTTTATTATGGAGGCATCTAATATGTGGGCCGCCATCGCCTCCTATGAAAGGACGAACAGTTAAAGCCATGCCTTCTCCGGGATTCGAACCCAGGCCCTTCGATATCGCAGTCAGGCTTCCCTAACCACTATACCATCTGGGCGGCACAATTACAATTATAACCGCATTAGTTGTAGTTTTAACTACAATGAATTACCAGCTTTTCTCAGTCAATAACAGATAGCTTAAACTTTAAAGATAAATGGAAGGTCTTATAATTTGTCGAATGGCAATATTCTAAGAAAGTGTAGTTTCCAGGATGGTCGAAGTTTAATTACAGTCTTACATTTCGCATATTCGCAGCACTTGCCCAAAGGCTGTTCCAAGATTATTTCTGTTCACCTCATCCATTAATTTTGGAGCAGAATCATGTCTAGAGACATTTTTTTCTGAGGACAGTATTTTATATAATAGAAAAAAAAATTAATAATAATGCGTCTCCCTCAAGGTGCAGGAAACAACAAGTACTGATAAATTTAATTGAAATTACAATTATAATTTTAGTTAATACAAATACAATGTTACTTTAACGGTTACAATTACATTATAGTTCTGATGGCAAAAATATCAAATGAGTGTTATAGATTAGTATACTTTTACTTATCACAATATTAAACTTTTAATGCCGTTTTATTTTATTTAGCTTATCACAATATTGAGCTTTTTAATACCGTCGGTACTGAAAAAATGTTTTACTACTGTCATGAAATGTATATTCGATAATAGTTTCTCATTGATGTTTTTCTTATATATTTTTCTGCATAATTCATAAATGTTTGCAATGGAAATAATTCTGAGGCTTTTATAATACTTCTAAATTTTTATGAAATAAAGTTCCATTTAAGTTTACTTGAAGGAGACTCTCAGTGCAAGCACTCGAAAAGAAGTTATGCTACATTTACATATTATGAAACGGTTGAATGTACAGTATTTACTTGTAACAGCGGTGCTCAATATATCGCGTTTTCTGAAAGAATGCATATGTTGCCTAAAATCGAATTTAAATCACTATAATCAGAATAATTGGCTAAAGTATTAAATTGTAATTTTTACAGCATCAATCGAATTAGTGGATTTTATTGAAGATAAAAATGTGTTGATATTGACAAGCTATATTAGTTTTTGTACTATAATGAATGCTAGCTAGTAGCTATATGAATATAATGAATGTACTATAATGAATGCTACCTAGTAGCTACTCTGGTTAATAGCTAGAGTAAAACTCAGGATATGGTAACATTAAATAAATAAATAAATAAAATTAAAAAAAAAGAAGAAGCAGAAAACGAAAGCGAAAAGGAACTGAATACATTCGGAAAGAGAAGGCTTACTATGGTGAAACATTAGAAACGTGTAGACAAAGTGTTAATACTATATGTGAGAAAATACTAAGGACAAATTGAAATACATCATAGCTACGTTTGGTGCTTTCTATATTATTTGTATCAATATTAATATAAGTACCGAAAAATACTTAAAAAATAGGTATTTTCGAAACTTTAAAGGAACAAAATTGCAGTCTGAAAATTTATAGCAGCGGAACTTTTGAAGTAATTTCATGCCTTCTGAAGGTCGCCATGAACATAACAATTTATAACTGTCAGCTTTTACAACTAGGAATCAGATAAACTCTATTGTCTGGTAAACCGGACTGTCTAGTAATGTTTTCGGTACTGTCTAGTTTCCGGGAATGGCGATGTATGCAAGCTTTTTCCTCTTTCTGCCCTAAGAATAAACAGCTCATAGGGGAATTCTGAAAAATATATAACACTTTAATATATGTACTCATACCCTGATATTCACAATAGCGTTTCTTTATTTAGATAGCTTTGAGCATGCAAATTCAGTAAAAATCAGAAAACAAGTACCATACTTATAACAAAGGAGGTTATCTCAGTAAATGAAGGGAATTAAGTACCGGCGATGGCAAGATTTTCCCATGGTTTGAAGACTAAGTAATTTATTCCTTTCAGAAAATTTTCTCGGAAAGCAAATCATCACTTACGGATAGAAGAATGTTCTAAGAACTACGGGACAAATTTATAATGGGAATAAAAGAATGAAAGAAATCGGAAACTCTTTTCTAGTAATCATTTTACTCCTCGAAAGTTGGTTTCAGTATCACCTTTTTAAGGAAATGACACATGAAATGGATTTCAGAAACTGAATCTCGAAATCATCAATAACTATCCAATATTCTGCATTTGTAAATATTTATTTAATTTGAATTTCAACCAAATGTTGAAAACAAAACGGAAAAAATCTCCTTACAAAAGAGAAAAGAAAAAGAAAAAAAAAAGATTCCCATTTTTTTACAGTGATATTCCATTAAATTATATCAGAAAATCGTATCACTGATGGATGCAATAAATACTAATTTCAGACATGTTGCCTGTTTATGTTGTTAACTCTCTTTTGCAACTGAACACTGGTAAGTTTGAATTCCGGCGAATGCGTTCGTTGCTTGGTATTTTGGTGAATTTTAGGTTGAATATATCAAACCACTTTCCCTGAAAAAGTCATCTACAAACGCATCCTTTTCCTCAAGCAGGTGCCCATCGTATGCTGCCTGACGAACGTGCAAGAATTTTTCTTCTTTTACACAGCTTTCACAATCATATATTACTCACCAGCGGCCGAGCGGTAAAGACGCTGAACACTGGTAGTTCGGTCCAAGGTTCGAATCCCGCGAACGGGCTGGCTGCATGGTCGTTTTCGTGGTTTTCCCCATGTGTAACGTGTATTCGAGCCAGTTTCCCTTAGAAAGTCCTCCACGAAAGCATTTAGGCAGATAACCCTTGTGTGCTTTGACTTGAACAGCACCATACCAATAATACCATAATCACATATTATATTATAGAACATTTTTGATTTGCAAAACTATAAGTTATGGAAAACTCAATGACATATTTATTTAGATTAATAAAAAGATAAAAATTAAATGCGTCATCGGCATCATTTTGTTAGTAATATCATTATATAATCTATTGTACTTTTTTTTTTTTTTTTTTTTTTTTTTTTTCTTAGTGTACTGGGGAATTAAAGAAAATTTCTCAAAAGTATCATCATGTTTTCGTAAACTGATATATAGTGTTAAATTATTATATTAAATTTCAGTTTATTATAGCAGAAATCGTAAATAGCTGCATTATGTATAGCTCTTGCTTCGCTGAGCTTTCAGAAGTTAATCTGCGTCCATCCGCATAATCGAGGAGCAGGTCGATTTGTTTCTCAGTGCAATCGCTGTGGGGTCTTAATTCTACTGACCGATGTTCTATAAATTTAAAATATTTTGCCCTGCCTAAATTCTGTAGCTCTCTACATTCTAAAACTTTTGCCGTTGTCAAGTGCCAAATTCTTAGAATTTCGCCATCCCTAAATTTTCTTGTTCGATGCCTCTTTAAATTCTAAGAATTTTTCAGCCATTAATCTGCCTCCTGGCCAGACGTGTTTTTCGACGCCACATATGTCACTGAAAAAGTTGAAAAATCGGAATTTTAAAAGCAAACTTCCTACTTTTCATCAAATAAATTTTATCGATTAGCAGTGCTTTGGAAGCATTAAAACATTTATGTAATAAATACACAAATACTTCAGAAACATTTTTTTCTCTCTACTGAAGAAAGGCCTGTCTCTGACTACCTGCGAATTTGATTAAGTTTTATCCAAAATCTACGTCAAAGCGTTTCTTTTTGGCCTAATATTAAATTTTACATTGGCATGTTCCTGTCCCTGCTTGATGTTGACAAGATTTATTCAAAACTTACTGTTCTTATTTTTTATTTTAAAACAAACAATTTAAATGGAAATTCTCAGCTTGCTTTTATTTATTTAAATAATAACATTTGATAATGTGAATTGAGATTTCTAAGTAATTTGCGTATTTGAACCCAAAAAAATGTTAAACACCAATTTTGAAGCTTTTGTTTTGGTTTGCTTTATTTTTCCTTCAAAGCACGCGAGAGCTATCTTCCTAAAGGGAGGAATGCCTCCGTGGAGGACATTCTAAGAAAAACTTACTCGCGCCCACATTATGCACAGAGAAAACCACAAAAATTCCACTTTGAAAGGTAAAAGTGTCTAATTTTTTAGAGCGAGATTTTCCTAACAATGAATTTTAGCAATTTAATACAAGTGCTATATTTAATTAAGAATTAAAACAATGTTCTTTTGTGATTTACGTAAGGTAACTCTTTCTGTCAAAAATAATCATATGAAAATGCACCGAATTTCAGTACCATGTAATTTAGTTCGGAAACTGAGAGGTATCTGTGATATGATATATGTGATATCTGTGATATGAGAGGTATCTTGTCTATATGTAGAAAATTTTTAATAAGGTTATTATAACTGAAATTTGTTTCAAAATATTCAATATTTCATAACTTCTATCAACCAATAAATGCGATAAAGGTAAACTCCCCTTTTATAAATATGAAACAAGATAAACGAAATAAATTTGTGGTAAAATGAATTACAAACATTATGTCGAAATAACTGACACTGAGCATGTGTTTGTTATTTTAATAGTAATTTAATTATCAATTACATGTAGCTTTCAATAGGAATTAGGTATTTTAAGCCTCTTATAAATTTTTTCTTAGCGTTAAAGCTCGATAACATGAATCAAAAGCAGAAAATTAGTTAAACTACACTGTCTCACTAGTCGTAAGATTATATTACTGAAATATGCATATAAAAACAAATTAACATTTTATAAACGTACATTAAAATACCGAAACGCAATAAAAATCAATAACATCTATACTTAAAAAGCAACAAAGCCGGGCTCATGTGAATCACTAGAAGAGACGCCAAATTGGCTATACGAATTCGAAAATTACTTTAATTATTAGAGGAAATAGGCTTCGTCAAACTTAAATCAATAAAACAAACCAAAAAAATTGCAAGAAAACCTGGAAATTAATGCTATATGCATTTCAGTGTTATTTCTTATTTATCAAAAACGAATTTTTTAACGTTTTCATTTGAAAATTATAAATAATTGGCTACATTATTTCTCTGAAATTATAAAACTACGATTAAAAATACTTTAAGAATTATGGTATAATTATGCTATAAGAGTTATGACATTTTGAATTAATACAATTACTTTTGCTTAATAAAAGTGTAGCTATTTTTATATTTATATGGACGCGCATTGACCTTTCTGCCTCAGGTGAAAAATTATCTTGGCACGGCTCTGATAAGCATTTAAGATTAGAAATATGCACAAAATTAGTAACAAGGCAATACAAAACTTCCTTTTCTGTTTTGGATTTCCAGAAAAAAATATCTTTTTTCGTCTAACCAAAGCATGGACACAAAACGTGTTCCTTTCTCCGTAAGGGCAAAAGCAGCCCATCCTCTAGGCGGTAATCAAAGGACAGTAGGAAACCATCACTTAAGTGAAACGACTTGTTGATCGCCCTAAAAGAAGGGGGAAGAAAATCTAACAAAGGCCGTTTTCAGGACAATTTTGGTTCACACTAAATGAAAAAAAAATTGTAAACATGGTTAATTTTTACTGCAGTTTTCGAGACGTAAATAGATTTGAATGCGAGCCGCCCGGTGGGTTAACGTAGTGGAGCATTTTTATTCATTATGCTAATTAATCTTCTAATTTACCAATCTCTCTAGAACAAAGACCAAACCTCATTTCAAAATCTGTCAATTGTAAGATTCTAAATTTCGAGCCGATCGCATTATTGGTTGCCGAGATAAGTATTTTTAGTGCATTTTCGGATAATTCGCGATTTTTTGAACTGCAACTTTGAGCAATACAAATTAATATTTCTAATAGCTTAAATCAACGTGCTCATTTGTGTTACTGAGCTACGTAATCATTTACTGCTTTTGTTATTATATATAATTCCATTAGTATATATGTAGTGCCGATCGCTTGGAGCTGTGAAGAAAACCAGACCATGAAGCAGATGCCGTGACGTCATTCTCTCATTCATACTATCATCCATGAACCTTCAGGCTCCTTTCGAAGGGCTCCTGGACTGAAGAGTCCTATCCCTATCGATGCTGAATCTCTTTCCGAACGTTGAATGCAGAGTGACAGTAGGCAGAAAAAAGATGTCCGTAAGCAAAAAAATATGGCATAGAGTTCAATCGATAGTGAGTTGGTGACACATGCACTTGGGGAGAAGTATTCGGAGGCTAATTCCCAGGAATCAGGTCGATGCGATGAGGTGTAGAGTTGAAGGCGGCGTCGATGGGCGGAGAGAAGGCTTGAGAATCATCAGGTCAGGTGGTTTGTATTAGCCAATGGTTCAAAAATTTTCTCAGAAGTGGGATAGCAATTAAGCACTCGAAGGAACTGTAATTTTACCTGCTTTCCTGGGTTACTACCGGTTTTGAAGATTTACTTTTGCTGTGCTGGACTACTTTACGATGTATAATGAACTGTGTTTCGAACAAAAACCTCGTCAAACTCATAGGAATGTATGCTGATTTACCTGAACTGAAACTGCGTAATAGTGAGTAAAGAGTGTGCAGCTTTATTAACCTCTCGAAGCCGGCTGGTACAGCAGTTGTACCAGGAGAATGACTTTCTCAGACGCCGGCATTGGTACAACTGTGGTACCATCCATGCCCTCCCCATTTTAGAGAATCGCCTATCTGTAGATCTTTGGGTGGTCCATTGTCGCTGCTCAGAGTAGCCGCTGGCTACGCATTATTTCCCTCTTCTTATCAGTTTGGCTACATTTTGGCAAAAACCGCAGGTTTCGTCTCGCGCCAATATACTTGAAAGTTAAATAGAGGCCATCTCTTTCTCAATCTGCCTCATAATTTTAATGCTAATTTTTTTTAGTACTGACTTTTGCTATGATTAAAACGTCAGCGATTTTGCACGCTCTTTAAGCTTACCATATTTAATGTTTTTTAATCATAACAAATAAGAATAGATTAATATTTTAGATTTAATGCCCTTCTAGAAAATAGGTAAAACCGCTTTTATTGTTTATTTCCTTTTCATACTTATGAATAATAAGATTTTATTTTGACATTTTTTTGTGGATTGCATAAAATTCTTAAGAACTGTGTGTTCTTTCAGAGTGTTTTCACTAACTCTTTCAGTGTGCTTCTATTATGCAGGCAATTTTGTCTGATTTATGAGGAGATAAATAAGAGACAATTGTATTCATAATAGTTTTTGTGATTTTCATTAATTCAGTGATTGCTTTCAATGATTTTCATTGATTGTAAATTAAATAAAATCAATTTATCTTTAGACCCTCTTTTAGGATGAGATCTGCCAAAAAGTATTTAAATATCAGTAAAGCTCACGTTACTATTAAATTGAATCAAAACATCAGTTACATTTTATAAAATTTCGGCTAGTTTTATTTGCTGAAATTCTTATACTCCTCAAGAGATAAAGGGAATTCAGACAAGTTGACAAAAAAATATCTTTAAAAAAGGTTTTTAAAGGTTTTTATTTTGTCTGTAATAAGGTGTATGTCAATTTACTATTAAATGTATGAAAATTAGGATTGGATTACGGAAAAGCACGCGAACGCTATCTGCTTAAGGGGATGGATGCTTTCCTGTAAACCTTTTTAAGAGAAAATTGCTCGCATTTACGTTCCTGGTGTAAAACTCCCCATGTAATCAACCCGTTCTTCAGGTTTGATTGGATTAATTTTGTTCGCTTACTGAATTACATCAAAGCACACAACAATTACCTGTATAAGGGGAGTTATGCCTTCGCGGAGGACTTTCTAAGAAGAAGCTGGCTTGCATTTACGTTACACAAAAACCGTGAATCCAACTATTTAGCCGGGATTCAAACCCAAGCGAGGTACAAGTGTTCAGCCACCTTTACCGCTCTACTGAAGAGCCCGTAAAAATATTGATAAAGGAAAAGTATTGAAATAACCGGTTTAATTTACTAACTTATATTTCTCAATCAACAGTACATAAATTACGCATATGAGGGGGATTATTTGTGAATAAATAAACTGTATTGCACTTTTCTCCACTATTTCATATTACGATGGAATTATTGCATTTCAAAGTTATTTCTCGTGATTTAATTTTGCTGCGTTCATGATTTTTGATATTTTCAAAGAGAAAATTCCACACTTTAAATAAAAAAATTCACGAGAAGATACTTTATGCAACATTTTGCATAAATGGTTTTCTTAATTTTGCTTTGAAAATATTCCAGGGTAATCGTTTTCATTACTGGAAGAAATATGAAAAACAGATTTACTACATTGTGTCAACACCCAGTATTTCCTTATTCTTTTGAAAACGTGAAAGATTACTCTTTCTAAAATAAATTAGAAAATATATTATGTACAAATAGAATATTCGTTGAAAATGAAATAGACTTCAACTTTTGGATATAACGATGGTTTTAGACGAAATTTCTACCTATGAAAAGAAATTGACGTATAATTAATTCTTCATGAACATTTAAAACTGTTCTCAAAATTCTTTTGATGATTGCATGTATAGGTCACGGATTTTTTTCTCTGCTAACATAAACAAAAGCCAATTTTACAAAGAAAAATTCTCGTTAAAGATATACCTTCTTTGCCTGATAGTCCAATGTAATATTTGTTAAAGTTAAATGATTAAACGCAACCAATGTATCTCGGATTTTGATTTTTATATTATAATAACAAAATTATCGAAAAAAGCAGATTTAAATCTCTGTTATTGTTATGTAAAGCTTTATTATTGCTGTAAGTTCATCTCAAAATCTAATTGTATTGAATCTGATTCTAATCATCTAATAGTAATAAATATTATTATTATTTCATTAAAATAGTCATTACCATTATTTTATTAATGAAAATATGTTATTAAAAATCGCATTCCAGCCTGCAGACTTACAAATCTAGTCCGTATTTACTATATTTTGTTAAATTTTGTTCTCGCTTTTTGATTTCTAATACGAAAATACGCGAATATAAATGAAGAGTGAAAACAAAGTTAAAAAATTCACAAATTATTTACGAGATTGATTAGAAATAGTGAGTGAAATATAAACATTGCATACATTTTGTTCTAAATAAAGTGTGCACTGGATATGCATCCAGTACTGTATATTTATTTATGCACTATTTATTTAGAACTTCATTTAAATGAAAGCAAAATAATCATCGAAAAAATTGCAAATCTAGCAACCCCTCTACTATGAGACGTAAGCGTCCGACAAACATGTAAATTTTACATCATCCAAGGAGGGGAACTAACGACTTTTCTCGTTAGGAAAATGTTAAAGAGGGGGCAAAACTGTTTCGGATCGCGCCGGTCTGAAGGCTATATTATGAGAATTTCGGCCCAGTTTTAGAAGGTTAAAGACTGTGGAATAAATTTTAATAATACTAGATGTCATGTGCCAAGACGTGAATTGCGGCCAAAAAACCCATCGGACATAACCTGTTTGCACTCGAGCTTTGTGGACACCATTTGTGATCTATTGGATGGTATGGAAGTACTTTGTTTCATTTCTTATTATTTTCATTTCTTATTATATATTCATTTCTTATTTGTTTCATTATTCCGATTATAGAGCTAGGAACATCATGGATTACCATTATATGAAGTGAGTGATTTTTCTCAATTTTATTAACTATGTTTCTAACTGATGTGCCGGGAATGGAAGATGTCCTGAAAAGTGAAAAAGCACATAATATAAAATTATTACACAAAATAATATTTAACGATGTGGGCGACAGAAATAATCGAAGAAGGTTAAGACAATTTAGTGGTTTCTCTTTAGCAGAGAATAGTAAAGAACTTAATGAAAAACTAGAAAAAATCCAACAAGATTTTCAGGCTTATGAATTAATTTCCATTGCCAATGTTTTATGCATTTCTAGCTCTGGCACACAGGATAACTTAGCAACCCGAATTGTTTCTTATCTGAATAATTTACAACTGCTTAAAAATAATGTAATTTTACAAGAAAGTGGAAACGAAAGTGATTTAGAGGGTGTGGATGGTGGGGATAAAAATGAAGTAGATGATAATGTTCGAGATGAAACGAAACTAAGAAACAATTCTGGTGCCACAGTGAGACAACTTCCTTCCCAATGTACTAATGATAATATTCTTAGTACAATTGAAAACAAGTCGAATGTACTTCATAACTGTAGTATAAATGTTACTATTAAAGACATCAAATCTTTTGTTGCTCAATTTGATGGCCAAAGCCACGAAAATGTCAATGGTTGGGTCGAAAGTTTTGAAGATGCAGCTACCATTCTTCAGTTAAATGATTTACAAAAACCGATTTCTGCTAAACGCCTGATGACAGGCAAAGCAAAACTATTTGTTCTTAGTGAACCAAAGTTGAACTCATGGCAGGTTTTTAAGAATGCTATTCTTGATGAATTCCGGTCCAGCTGCAATTCGGGCGAACTGCATGAGTTATTATCAAAACAAAAAATGAAGAGCAATGAAACATTTGATGAGTTTTTTAAAATATGAAAAGAATTGCTAAAAATGGTCAAATTGAAGATGTTGCTTTAATAGGATATGTTATAGATTGTATACCAGGCTCTGCGTTTAAAAAATCTTGCTTGTATGGGTCACAAACATTAACTGATTTTAAGAACAAATTGAAGCTTTATCAACAGATATGTGATGATGAAGAAAAGTCGCGAGCGGCAAAATCAAAATTTGAAAGTAAACAAAAATTTGAATCTAGACATAAATATGACTCAAAAAATTCTGTTAACCAAACAAAGCGTAACGTAACCGATAGTCGAGGAACAATTCCTGAAATTAAACGTAATGCAACCTGTTTCAACTGCTGTGAAAGCGGTCATATTTCCAAACAATGTATTCATAAAGATAAGGGAGTCAAGTGTTTTAAATGTGAAGAATTTGGGCACCGAAGTTTCGAATGCTCAAGTACGAATTCGAAACCAGAAGTATCAACCGTGAATATTGATGTAGTCTCGAAGTTGACCAAAGAAGTAAAAATTAATGATGTATATGTAACCGCGTTAATAGACACAGGAAGTCAAACTACTTTGTTACGTAGATCGATTTTTTGATAAACTGAATATCAAAGGCCTCGTGCCCGCAAGTTCAACGCTGAGTGGGTTCGGTAAATGTCAAGTAAAACTTCTAGGTTTCTTTAAAGGTAATATTAAAATTAATGATTTCCAGTGTACTGCAGATATTTGTGTTGTAGACAACAATGTAATGACACATGAAGCCATTTTAGGCTTAAACGTAATATTAAAAGGTGAAATATTAATAAACGAAAATGGGGTTACCATAAAAAATAAGTCACAGAGTGTAGAGGAAGTAAATATTGTATCTGTTTTACCTGTTGACCTAGCTAGCAACGCAGACGAAATAAACATTGCACCTAGTGTTCCAAACTACTTTAAAGAGATTGTTCAACAGTTAGTTTCGAACTATATGCCACGTAAGACCAAATCTACGGACATACAGTTAAAAACTTGCGTTAAAAATAACGAACCAGTATCGCATCAACCGCGTAGATTACCATTTGCAGAAAAGAAAATTGTTGAAACCCAAATATCCGAATGGCTAAAGTCAGGAATTATAGAACAGAGTTCTTCGGAATATTCCAGCCCATTGGTCATCGTTAGAAAGAAAGACGAGACACCAAGAGTCTGCGTTGATTATCGTCGTTTAAACAAAGTTGTTGTAAAGGATAGATTTTCCCTTCCCCGGATTGAGGATATCCTAGACCGCCTTCAAGAAGCACGTGTTTTCAGCACTATTGATCTCAAAAATGTCTTTTTTTCACGTGGACGTCGAAAAGGAAAGTCGGAAGTACACATCATTTGTTACGCATGAAGGACAGTACCAGTTTTTGAAAGGGCCGTTTGGACTCTGTAACTCACCAGCTGTATTCCAGAGATTCATAAATACCATTTTCGACCGTTAGTTAACGATGGCATCGTTTTGCCGTACATGGACGATATCATCATTTTGTCTGCCTCATACGACGAGGGAATCGAGAGGCTGAGTCAAGTTTTAAATCTAGCGAGTGAATACGAGTTGGAAATAAATTTTAAAAAATCCCAGTTCTTAAAGAAACGAATTGACTTTTTAGGTCATGTCATAGAAGAGGGTAAAATTTTCCCATCCACCTTGAAGACGCAAGCTGTTATAAATTTCCCCGAACCATCTAATTTAAAACAGATTCAAAGTTTTCTTGGGCTGAAAGGATATTTCAGAAAATTTATTCCTAAATACTCTATAATTTCCAAGCCACTTAGCGTCCTGCTAAAAAAGGGTAATAAGTTCGAATTCGGTGAAGAACAAAAGATCGCATTCAATCGTTTGAAATCAGCGCTAGCTGAGAAGCCCGTACTTGCAATTTATAACCATCATTATGAAACCGAACTACACACAGACGCCAGCATAGAAGGATATGGGGCGATTCTAATGCAGAAACCCCCAGGTGATAGCAGTTTTCACCCCACTTATTTTATGAGTAGGAAAACCTCTGATGCAGAGAAAAAGTACACAAGTTACGAGTTGGATGTCCTCGCGATCGTAGAAGCACTGAAAAAGTTTCGTGTTTACCTTTTGGGAATTTCATTTAAGATAGTGACGGACTGTTCAGCATTTCAACGGACGATGGAAAAAAGAGATTTAGCGACGTGTGTTGCTCGTTGGGCTCTGTTGTTACAGGAATTCGATTATGTTATAAAGCATCGTAAAGGTGTTAGAATGCCACATGTAGATGCTCTAAGTAGTGCTCCTGTAAACTTCTTATGTGTTTCTGTTGAAAATATCTTACCTAAATTAAAACGTGCCCAAGAAAATGTCACTGAAATAAAAACCATTAAGGAATTATTGAAAACCTCAAGTTATGAAAATTATTGTAATAGAAATGGCGTACTATACAAGTTTATTGACGGTAAAGAATTGATAGTCGTACCGCAAAGTATGCAGACTGAAATCATAAAAGATGTTCACGAGAAAGGGCACACCGGTATCAAACATACAGAGAAACACCTGGATGAATACTATTTCATTCCCAAACTTCGGCAGAAGATAGAAAACGTTATCGCCAATTGCGTTCATTGCATCTTAATAAATCGGAAAGCAGGGAAAAAGGAAGTATTTTTACATCCGCGATTCAAGGAGGACATTCCGTTGCATACCTATCATATTGCATATCTTGGGTCCTCTGGAAAGTACCCATAAAAACTACAAGCACATATTAATAGTGGTCGACGCCTTTACTAAATTTACTTGGATTTATCGAACAAAATCTACAACCTCAGCCGAGGTGATAGCGAAGTTAGAGATTTAGAAGGTCATTTTCGGAAGCCCTTGTCAAATTATTTCTGATAGAGGAACGGCTTTCACATCCAGTCAGTTTTCTGACTACTGTGCTAAAGAAGATATTAAACATCATCTAATCACCACAGGCCTGCCGAGAGCAAATGGACAAGTCGAACGAATCAACCAAGTCATTATATCAGTATTAGCGAATCTGTCTTTAAAAAAACCAACCGAATGGTATAAACATACACACGAAGTTCAGAGGACGCTTAACTCAACATATCAAAAAAGCATGAACCAGTGGCGTAGCGAGCATAACTGGCGCCCGGGGCAAAATACCTTTTTGGCGCCTCTCCTCTCCCGAAAAAAAAACACAGTAATATGATGAAAATATTATTTGGAGACCATATGGCGCCCCTCTGCGAGCAGCGCCCGGGGCATCATACACCCCCTTGCCCCCCTCGCTACGCCACTGGCATGAATACCACTCCGTTCGAATTACTCTTCGGTACTAAAATGAACAGTAAGGGCACCGATCAGCTCAAAGAACTGATAGAAAGTGAGTTTCAATCTCAATTCGAGTCTCAAAGAGAAGAATTACGAAAGCAAGCCAAGAGGCAAATTTTCCAAGTCCAACAGGAAAATAAAAAGATATATAATGCCAAAAGAAGACAAGCACAGCCGTACAAAGTTGGTGACTTAGTGGCAATCAAAAGGACTCAATTCGGACCACACTTAAAATTAAGAGCGAAGATTTCGGACATTATAAGATCACGAAAGTTAAGGGTGGCAACACCTATGACGTAATAAAGGAAGGGTGCCATGAGGGGCCCATATGCACCACCACATGTGCCGAATTCTTCAAGAAATGGACGGAGCTTTAAAATTTTTCTCGAACACTTATTTCTGTTATTGTATATCCTTGCTTGTTGCTTTTTTTTTTTTTTTTTTTTTTTTTTTTTTGTATTTTGCAGTGTCCTGGAGGGCCAGTCCACCCTCGGATGGCCGAAAATTTAGTGCCGATCGCTTGCGAAGAAAACCAGACCATGAAGCAGATGCCGTGACGTCATTCTCTCATTCATACTACGAGCTCCGAAGGCGCCAAGCAAAAATTAGGGGAATTACCGTTTTGAGATGATAGACGATTGACGTGGGAGCAGAGACGCTGCCAAAAAGAACTTTGACGAATAATTACTTGTTTAATTCTCTTAAATGTTAAATTTATGTAATAATCGTTTGTGTAATTAAAACGTCTTTCATTAATTAATTTGTTCATCGTTTAAAATCCCCACATATATATATAGTTGTAATTTTGAATTTAACAAATGTCTCTGTTCGAATAAAGCTAATATTAAATTAAATTTTATTTAAGAAGTTTTAATTGCAAAAATATATATATATATAAATAACTAAACTATTTATTTAAATTCTGACTAATTTTTTTTTTTCGTTCAGGGTTTTAAATTGAATTTCTTTTGCTTGGACATGGTATATGGAAAGTTTTTTTATTATAAATAATTATGATTGATTACATTAATATATATATTGATGCAATTTTGGGTGTGATTATTTTTTAAGTTTATCAAAAGGAATTTTAATAACGAATCTACTGTTTGAATATTATACCCGAAAATTTTTGCGATTAGACTTGGTAAAAAGGCTGAGCAGTAAAATCGCTGAACATTGGTAGTTCGGTCCAAATTTCGAATCCCGGCGAACGGGCTGACTTCATAGGTGTTTTCGTAATTTTCCGTATATTACTGCGGATGCATACGTAAATAAAGCGGGCGCAACCTGCGCAAAACCCCTAAACACTCGTAATTCGGTCCAACTTTCGAATACCGGCAATCAGGCTGGCTGCATGGGTGTTTTCGTGATTTTAGGTATGTTTATCGTGTATGCAGAATCTTCTGGACGCATACGTGAATAAAGCGGGCGCAGCACGCGCAAATCCGCTGAACACTGGTAGTTCGGTCCATGTTTCCAATTCCAGCGATCGGGCTGGCTGCATGGGTGTTTTCCTAATGTTCCGCATGTGTATCGCGTATGCAGTATCTTCTGGATGCATACGTGAATAGAGTGGGCGCAGCCTGCGCCAATCCGCTGAACAGTGGTAGTTCGGTCGAACTTTCAAATCCAGGCTAGCAGGCAGGCTACACGGGAGTTTTTGTGATTTTCCGCATGTGTATCGTGTATGCAGTGTCTTCTGGATGCATAAGTGAATAAAGCGGGCGCAGCCCGCGCAAGAAAGATGAACACTGGTATTTCGGTCCGACTTACGAGTCCCGGCGAGCAGGCTGGCTGCATGGGTGTTTTTGTGATTTTCCGCATGTGTATCGTGTATGCAATTTTCTGGATGAAAATGTGAATAAAGTGGGCTCAGCCCGCGCAAAACCGATGAACACTGGTAGTTCGGTCCAAATTTCGATCTCGGCGTACGGGCTGGCTCCATGGGTGTTTTCCCTATCTTACGCATGTTATCGTTTATGCAATATCTTCTCCATGCATACGTGAACAGAGCGGGCGCAGCTCGCGCAAAACCGCTGAATACTTGAAGTTCAGTCCAACTTTCGAATGCCCGCGAAATTACAATGGGAACTCTTATACACGAGAATAATGAATAGCGAGCTTCAGCCCACTCAGCTGGTGGGCTTGCCCGCTAGCAGTTATTAAGATTCACCGTGCGTCAACAACGAATCGAGCTAAAAACTTCGTTACTTGGAGAGTTCTTTGATAAGCGTTTCGTAAGCATTATTTCTTAAAAGTTTGTTATATTTTTATGTAAAAAATAAGTAATATGTTGTAAACAAAAATGGAAATTGTAAAAATAGATATGCTGTTTCTTTTAAGACCAAAATAAGCCTTTAGTTCACTTATGAAATGCTCTGGCTGATCAGTTTCGATTTCACTTATTCATCAAATCCACATGTTAAAGTGGCCACCATAACAAAATAAGCTGATTGAATTGCCAAATTTGTAACATGTAACTATTAAATATTCTAAGGCTCTGTGTGCTTTAATAAGGAACTAGCATACAGTGCATATGCAGCAATGTTTTGATTTTCAGTTATAACTTTATTTTTACTGTTTTAATTATGAATTCGGGAATGCTTCAGCATGGAGTATCCCAACTTATATGAGCTTGAAGTTATACAGCTGCTTATTTTATTTCACACATTTATACCTGTAGTTAATTTGTATTAGTAGCATCAAAGTCTAATAATTTATGCTAATTGCTCTAAAACTCTCTAAACCTTTCTTCAAAATAGCATTTCAGTTATTAATTGAGTTAACAATGTAGTTGTTCTACATTTTTATACACAGTGCTGTTACTTTCATTCTTTGGCTCAAAAATGTGAGAGGAATTATATATTCTGAAAATTAGTTCACAGCAATACTTAATCTTTTACTTGTATACCATTTTAAGTCTTCATAATTTAAATTAGCTTTGTATGAATGAGAAAATTTGTTAAATTATTATGAAATGTATATAATATTGTTACGTTTTTCTTTTTTCTGACGCCAGTTCGTTGCGTTATTTTCTTTCTTCACGTTCGTACGGGGTTCGTGAGGATTTGGAGTGAATAATGACAATACTACTTGATGAAGTATCGAAACACACTTTATTGGCCGATATTAATCAGGACAGCTCGAAATTCATTTTTTGCAGTCGTCGAAGATCTACTATAAACACGCTGCAACAATAAGCGCCACAGCCTCCAGGTTATCAGGCTGTAACGGTGCAGACAGCTTCACTGCAAAGCACCAGAGTACAGTTCCTGACTCTGCTTGGTCGTTCTCGGAACTCCACGTTCTATCGAGACTCTCCACGCTACAACTGGCGATGCACTCGACGACACACAGAGCACAGCTCCAGACTCTTCGGTTCAGTCGTTCCCAGAGCTCAAGACGCTCTCTCAACGATGCACTAAGACTCCTTTGGTGCACTTGACGATCCACTCGACACTCGCTGCCCGGCTGTCAACTCTATCGACTCCGCAGGGATTGACTCGCTAGATGAGACACCAACTCGATACTATTTAACTAGATACTACTAACTCGATACTACTAACACTCTAGACGAGACACACACACACTAACTCACTGCGAACTAGCAGGGTTTATATAGCTTTCGGCTTGTGTTCGAGAACATTCTGGGCTAAACAGGTAAGAATTCGTTTCAGAAGATTCTCCCTCCGTCCATGGTATGTCGCCAATTGTGGCAACCCTAAAACTGCTTTGCGAGGAAGCCATCTTACCGTGCCTGTACATATCATAACAATATGAAAACCACATTCTTGTCGGCGCATTTTTGAAATCCAAGATGGCGGCCAAAAAACTGCCAAATTCAGCTAAGAGCCGGTTTTCCGAAATGAGCCCATCTTATTTGTATAAACTTGACTATCAAAAGCCAATATTTAATATTATGCACGATTTTGAAAAAAAAAAAAAAAAATGTATGCTGCTGATCTTTGGAATATGATAATGAGTGATTTTTGCAATGGTTGTTAGGTGGATTGAGAGTGCAAGTTGAAACTTTAAATATGAACAATATTAATCTGAAAATTTGAAGTAGTAATTTTATATCCAACAATCTCTGCCAAATAACTTCCATGTTTTAAGTAATTAAAATATATATTTTTAACCACTTGTTATTAATTTTATAAAGTACATTCTATAATTTAAATTTTATTTACTTTCATCTATTTTAATGTTTGCCATTATAAATTTCATATTACTTTTTTAAGATTTCAAAGTTGCTAATTAAGCGAGCAGAACAGGATATTTTTTATCCTGACTTCCTTTACAATTTATTTAGTTAATTTATACATATATATATATTTTATGTAAGAAAGGGATTTATGTGCAATAGATACATACAGATGTGTTTGGACTATGTATATACAAATAATTTTTTAAAAGGAAAATTTAAAATCCTTCCAAGAATTTTCATGCATTATGCTGCTAAAAATTAATCAGTAAATATGTAAAGAAATTTAGAACCAATTTTCATAAAGACTAAAAATTTAAATTCAAATTGATAAAATCTTGTAAATGTAGAATATCAAATATTCTTTTTAGATTAGTAAAATCTTTTTAAATTGGAAGATATTTTTAATGATTTTATTATTAATGAAAATGCAAACAAAAATAAATCCACTGGCTCTCTTTCTAATAAAAAATTGAGTAAATATCAAGAAGAGTTTATTTTATACTGTTTTACACGTTGCCTTATCAATAGAAAATGAATATCCATTGTGTGTTAAATGCAATGAAAACTTGGAAAATGGAACATTTAGAAACTAAACATAAAGATTTAGTAAATAAATCTAAAGAATTTTTTTAAGAAATGAGCTGAGAACATGAAAAATTAAAATGCATTTTTGAAAAAAATATACAACAGTTCCCGAGAAGGCTTTACGAACATCCTTAAAAGTTTCATATTTAATCGCAAAATATTTAAAACCTCATGCAATTGGAGAATCTCTCATTTTTCCTTATACAGTAATGATTTAAAAACAATAGCATTATCAAAAGATACCGTTTCTTGCCAAATTTCTGTCATATCAGACACTAGAGAATACAAAATCCTGTCATTTACAACTTGATGAAATTACCGACATTAATAAAATGTCTCAATTCATTGTTTATCCGAAATAAGTTTTTGAAGACGACGCAGTAGAATATTTTTTATGTTGTAATATTCGGGAAGGAAAAGCAACTGTAAAGATAATATTTGAAATTATTAACAGGTATTTTAAAACGAATGATCTTACCTAGACACACTGTGTCGCAGTTTGTACTGATGATGCCGCAGCATTAACAAGTAATTATAAAGGACTAAGAGAATTAATAATGAAAATTGCTCCCCATATAATATTCCATCATCATCACACATAGACAAGCTCTTGTTGCAAAAGACATTGATGGAGAATTGCACAAGATATTGCAGGGTTATTACTGCAATTAATTACATCCTAAACATCCTAAGGCAAGATCCTAAGCAGTTGTCTCTTTTTAATAGGCTGTAATGAGACAAGTTCTGTGCATGAGACATTATTACCAAAGTCAGTTGGCTTTCACATAGAAAAATACTGCGACATATTTTCGATTTGAGAAATACAGTTTACATATTTTTGGAAGAAAATAATCCTACATCAGCAAGTTCATTCATTAATAATGATTGGTTAGGAAAACTCAGTTACATAGTAGACATTTTCTAAAAACCTAAACATTTTATTACTGAGCACAAATACTGAAGCTTTTCAAAATAAGCTAACACTTTGGAAAGGAGCATTGAACAGAAACATGTTTTTCAGAATTTATTAAAGAAAATTGTATAGATTTCTTGTTTAAAACATATGATAAAATTGACAGAAAACGTTTTGAAAAATTTCCAAATAAGGATTTAGGTTGGATCCGTGACCCATTTTCCTTTGGTATTTTCAATTCCAATGTATCTCTAAATAAAAAAGGACAATTAATTGATAATTTAAATGATGGAATACTGTGTGTTTAAGTTAAGGTCTCTAACTTGCCAAAAATTTTGGTTATTTATTGGAAACGAGTATGCCTATTTAAAAGGAATGAAAGTAAATTATTACGTTTCTTACATAAAATTGTATAATAAACTTTTAGCTTATATTTTAAAGATTCCAAAATGCTTATGTTACATTTCTCTGTTATATAAGCATTGAAAATGGATTTCTCACTGAAATAGAAATAATGTTGCTATTGAATTAACATGGAGAACTTTTTCATAGAAATATTTTTTTCTCTGTGCCATTTAGTTGCATCTACTGCAAATTAAAGAACTGTTTTTAAAACATTTTGAATTCGTTGTCATGTTGATCTACGAAGTACTAGATTAGTGAGTTTTTATTACATTATTGACAAATATAGTTTTTAAACAAATTTTCAGTGGAGATAATTATTTGTCAAATATGAATGTGTTTTCAAACTGGAAATAAATAATAAGTGATAAAAAGAAAATTCAGTAAGAACATTCACATCTCTAACAAATTTGCTTTGATTTAACATTTATAATACAATATATTTTACAATGATAAGGCAAAATCCAATGTGAAAGGTTATGCGAAGATTACAATAGTACCTAGAGTATTCAGCATTTCGTATAATCCTATAACCAGATAATAATAATAATATTAAAATTAATTTTATCTGAATGAAGTTTCCTTTTTACAGAAACAGTAAAATTATGCAATTACATAAACGAATACACTTTCAGACAATATATTTAATACTGTTTACAAGTGCAAGCCAAAGTTACCTTTCTCTTTAAGCAAATGAGAGAAGTTACCTTTTCTCTTTAAGCAAATGAGCAAGCCAAGCTTATTAAACTGTCAAATTTTACAGAACTTTTCCCTTCGGAAAAAGTCTCTCCGTTGGGGGAGAGGTTGTAACAGCTTTAATATCGTTATTAATCTCTCGTGCATTTGAAATAGATGAATAATAAATAATGTACAGATTACTGGCAATATTGAAATGCAGGCTCGAGAGCTGCATGCATTTTCTCGCAGGAAGCATGTAATTATTTTTTTTAAATAAGTTTATAGAAGATTTTTTTTTTTTTTTTTTTTTATGTCGCCATTTTTTTGAGTGTTAAATAAAAGTTATTGCTGTGTTCCATCATTGGAGTTGCTTCATTTCGCCAAAGAAGTATCACAGCATTTTCAATTCCAATGTATCTCTAAATGAAAAAGAACAATTAATTGATATTTTAAGTGACGGAATACTGTGTGTTAAGTCTCTAACTTGCCAAAAATTTTAGTTGATTGGAAACTAATATGCCGATTTAAAAGGAATGAAAGTAAATTATTACATTTCTTACATAAAATTGCACAGTAAACCTTTAGCTTCTATTTAAAACTTCTAAAATGCTTATGTTACATTTTTCTGTTATGTAAGCATTGAAAGTGGATAGCTCACTGAAATAGAAATAATTTTGCTATTGAATTAACATGGAGAACTTTTTTATTGAAATATTTTTTTCTCTGTGACATTAGTTGCATCTACTACAAAATAAAGATTAAAGAACTGTTTTTAAAACATTTTGAATTCATTGTCATATTGATCTATGAAGCACTAGATTAGTGAGTTTTTATTACATTATTGACAAATATAGTTTTTAAACAATCAAAAAATTTTCAGCGGAGATAATTATTTGTCAAATATGAACGTGTTTTCAAAGAGGAAATAAATAATAAGTGATAAAAAGAAAATTCAGTTAGAACATTCACATCTCTAACAAAGTAATTTGCTTTGATTTAATATTTATAATACAATATATTTTAAAATGATAAGGCAAAATCCAATGTGAAAGGTTATGTGAAGATTACGATAGTACCTACAGTATTCAGCATTTCGTATAGTCCTATAACCAGATAATAATAATAATATTAAAATTAATTTTATCTGAATGAAGTTTCCTTTTTACAGAAACAGTAAAATTATGCAATTACATAAACGAATACACTTTCAGACAATATATTTAATACTGTTTACAAGTGCAAGCCAAAGTTACCTTTCTCTTTAAGCAAATGAGAGAAGTTACCTTTTCTCTTTAAGCAAATGAGCAAGCCAAGCTTATTAAACTGTCAAATTTTACAGAACTTTTCCCTTCGGAAAAAGTCTCTCCGTTGGGGGAGAGGTTGTAACAGCTTTAATATCGTTATTAATCTCTCGTGCATTTGAAATAGATGAATAATAAATAATGTACAGATTACTGGCAATATTGAAATGCAGGCTCGAGAGCTGCATGCATTTTCTCGCAGGAAGCATGTAATTATTTTTTTTAAATAAGTTTATAGAAGATTTTTTTTTTTTTTTTTTTTTTTATGTCGCCATTTTTTTGAGTGTTAAATAAAAGTTATTGCTGTGTTCCATCATTGGAGTTGCTTCATTTCGCCAAAGAAGTATCACAGCATTTTCAATTCCAATGTATCTCTAAATGAAAAAGAACAATTAATTGATATTTTAAGTGACGGAATACTGTGTGTTAAGTCTCTAACTTGCCAAAAATTTTAGTTGATTGGAAACTAATATGCCGATTTAAAAGGAATGAAAGTAAATTATTACATTTCTTACATAAAATTGCACAGTAAACCTTTAGCTTCTATTTAAAACTTCTAAAATGCTTATGTTACATTTTTCTGTTATGTAAGCATTGAAAGTGGATAGCTCACTGAAATAGAAATAATTTTGCTATTGAATTAACATGGAGAACTTTTTTATTGAAATATTTTTTTCTCTGTGACATTAGTTGCATCTACTACAAAATAAAGATTAAAGAACTGTTTTTAAAACATTTTGAATTCATTGTCATATTGATCTATGAAGCACTAGATTAGTGAGTTTTTATTACATTATTGACAAATATAGTTTTTAAACAATCAAAAAATTTTCAGCGGAGATAATTATTTGTCAAATATGAACGTGTTTTCAAAGAGGAAATAAATAATAAGTGATAAAAAGAAAATTCAGTTAGAACATTCACATCTCTAACAAAGTAATTTGCTTTGATTTAATATTTATAATACAATATATTTTAAAATGATAAGGCAAAATCCAATGTGAAAGGTTATGTGAAGATTACGATAGTACCTACAGTATTCAGCATTTCGTATAGTCCTATAACCAGATAATAATATTAAAATAAATTTTATCTGAATGAAGTTTTCTTATTACAGAAACAGTTAAATTATGCAATTACATAAACAAATGCACTTTCAGACTATATAAATACTGGTTACAAGCGCAAGCCAAAGTTCTGTTTATGTTGCTTCTCACCCTTCAGCGCATGCTCAAGAATTACCATACAGGCAAAACTAGTCGATTTTTACACGACATCAAAAATTCTAAAAGTGGGGTAGGATTTGGAAATACGCAGCCCGGAAATTGCGACGCTGACATGCTAATAAATCGATAAACCCTAAGAGAACTAATGAGATACTATTATTTTTTTACTATTAAATACAACATCCATTTCTATGACGCATTTTAAAAACATAATTTATACCAAATTTTTTTTAGAACCATGAAAACTGCCATGCAGACAGATCGTTCGCCTCTTCCTGAAATCTATAAGCAGCTGTTGATCTTGAACAAAGCTCAGATCGCATAAATTTACGAGCGTTCGAGAAAAAAACTCAATCAAGATGTTGCGGTTTTAACTTTTGGATTTAATAGTTAAAAATACTTTGCTTACCACCTATGCTGCTATGATGTTATATTGGTTACCACCAGTTGAGAACCCTTGCTCTAGCTGAAATAAATGCTTGACAACAGTGAGGCAAGCTGGCAATTGTGTCGTTGATCGCTTGTTGTGGTAATAGCACCCATTCCTGTTGTAATGCAAGTTGGAGTGCGTGGAGGGTACCTGGTAGCTCACTGCAACCTGCTATCCATCGTCTCAACATGCCCTAAGCATGCTCTATGGTAGGGATGGGCAAACGTTTTTGGTCGTCAGCCAAAAATAAAAAAAAAAAAAAAAAAACGTTTTGGGGGCCACGATAAATTTTTCTAAAATTTTAAAAACAACATACAAATATTACAATTTAAACATTTTAATGAGATGAATGAAATTGCAATTTCATTTTTAAAAGTTCCTTATATCGAGGTTCGAAGTGAGATGTACTGATTCTAAGGAACGAGGCTAAATGCCCATCAGTCAGTCTCTACTTATGAAATAATTCTTTCTAAGGTGCATAGTTGAAAACCACTTGTTCACATATACAAGATGAAAATCACCTATATACCTCTGATAGCGTGTCTTTGGCTCTTGCCATATCACTATCCTTTGGAAATCGTTCAGGATGTTAAATCGAGACTTTTCGGTAATGAGTAAGCAGCCCCACTGCTCTGGTGTCCAACTGCGATGTTCGCGGGCCCAATTCAACCACGCTCTCACATGGAATAGGGACAAAGAAACACAAACCACAGTTGGCCGCACGTACAGTCTACCTTAATGCAGTCAATGTGACACAGTCTGGCCGTCCTACAGCAGCAGCAGATGTTGTGCTCTTCATGATCTACGGTGTCTTGCACATAGCAACAAGAGAGGATCATCTGCCATTGGGGTAAACCTCCGGTGTCCACACCCATGTCTTCTACATGGGTTTTGATCCCTTTGGTAATGATTCCACTGCCTATTGATGATACTACGATGCACGGTCAGCTCTCTCGCAGCAGCGGATTGTCTTGCACCAGCTTCCAACATCCCGACAGTCCTCCAACGCATTTCACCGTGTATATGGTTTCTTCAACTATTGTGTATTACACGGAACTATCCCTACTTGCGAAATGATGCACAAGTCCAGCGTGCCACTTGCGAGGATTGCCTGTTTGCATTTAGCGATGCAACCTCTTATCTCATATGCAAATTATATGTTTTAATTCCCCTTTTTAACATTTGTACTTTTCTTTTAGAGTTTGTTGCTTATTTTTTTAGCATGAGTGTATATTAAATAGGTGTGTGTGTGTGTGTGATTATAGCAAAGCCTCGACGGCTCTCTGCCCAAGGGGAGGAATGCCTTCGTGGAGGACTTTCTAAGGGAAACTGGCTCGTATACACATTACACAAGGGGAAAACCACAAAAACGTCCATGCAGCCAGCCCGTTCGCGGGTTCGAACATCAGACCGAACTACCAGTGTTCAGCGACCATTGGTAGTTCGGTCCTGTTTACCGCTTGGCCGCTGGGAGTGTATGGTTAAATTCCCATGTTTTCTAAAAAAATTTCTCGAAATTCCACATTCAGCACTCCTAAATTTTGCTGTCTGGTGCAGTTACACTGTGTGCACTGTCTGCAAAAGTGCAGAAATTTGGAAGAACTGAGAATCCAAATCAAATTGATTGAGACAATGCACATATCTCTATATTTCCAGCTGCAGGATTTTCAAGCATGCTCACTGCAATGCAAAAGTCAATGAATGTATTTATTTTACTAATCCAAGAAATGTTCATTCAACTTTACCAGAACGGTCTAAAAACCATACATAAAATATCATATATTTTTTATTCTCTGGACCTTTAGTTACCAGATTATTGTATTTTTGTAGCATTTAGTACATTTTACAAAGGAATCATCATATATCAGAGGATTGAAGAATTTACTCTCTCATAATGTAAAATATTTACTCTGCTGACAACAAAGGATTCATGCTAAGGCAAACAATTTGATAAATTGTGTTAATTGCTTTTCTTTTTAAAATGCATGTGAATTCAGCCATTTGTAGCAACACATTATCAGTTTAAAAATATGTGTAACAAGCTTTTAAGAATTCCATAAACTGTATGTGTATACATAAAAAGTTTGATTTATTCACAATAGGTGACAAAAAAGAAAGAGGCAAAATCAAAATTTATATTTTATTAATAGTTAGTAGCAACATAATTGTCATTAAAACATTTACAGTCACAAAGCATTTGCAGTCTTAAATTGGGGGTCTGTATTTAAAATAAAACTATTTGCTATGAAAGGTGACACCATAACTGAATGAAAAATGCAAACTGGGATGTCTCTAAAAACAGGAATGCTAACTACAGTACAAAATCCGTAATTCGGACGTCCATTATCCGGAATGATCTATAATCCGGACCTCAAAGCGACAAATTTTACGCATGCGCGCGTTGAAAGAAATATTTAATAAAGTAAACAAATAAATATTAAGCTTTTTTCTTGTCAAATTTGATACCCTTTAGATCATAATTGCTCTTTATTTCATAAATTATGGTTTCATATTTTTAATTGTATAATTTCTGCAAGCCATCTTACCAAATTTATATTGATGATCTATAATCCAGAATCGCTAAAGTCCCGACGAGTCCGGATTACGGACTTTGTACTGTATAAGAAACATATGAGAAATGATTTTTCACAAGATAAATGCACTGAACCTAAAGCTTATAATGCATAAAATTAAGGCACACAAAGATTAAATTGTTAAAAGAGGTGTATCCTCAAAACGCAATGTGAAGAATGCACATCGAAATTATTTTATTCAGAAAAATATGCACTGTAGAAAACCTACTACATGGAACTGTGGTTGCCAATGTATAGATTATGAATTTGTTAATTATAAACGTTATTATAGTTATTATTAGTCCATTATATTCTTCTAATTCCCTCTTTTTCTTTCTTCCCGCCTTTTACTCCCAAGAGCAATACATATGTGGGTCATGATAAGTCTCAATGTATATGGGTCACAATACTAAGTTTGGGAAATAGTGCTCTGGGAGGTAAGCTTACTTTTAATAACCAAATAAAATTATATGCCTGAAACCTGTTTAAAAAATAAATACCCTCCTCTAACACAAATGCGAAATTTTTCATGTATAACTTTTGCTATTGTCAAAAACTTCAAAGAATCTACTGATTATTCATGTGTATAATTTAATGGTTCTGAAAATCTCAAGATTGATGTATAATCCAGATCATTATTTTACTATACTACATTCAAACACGAAACTAATGTCAAAGTTTGCAATCAATAAAAAATGCTAAAACTCCAGTATTTTTTTAAGGAAAATTGATATTTTCAAATTATGTAAATTGAAAGGAAAAAGGAAATTGATTAAGACTTATGTATTTACTCCATAAAATATAAATGTTATTCTTTTAAAAACTGTTATTAAAAATTATTTATTGTATGATGACTGAATGGATGTTATTGTATGGTGGCTAAAGATTTTTGCTACTGTCAAGTTATTGAAGAAAGAGCCAATGGCTTTTTGGATTTAAGACAGATTTAAATTATAAAACATTGCAAACATTTAAATTACAAAAGTTTATTCATAAAAAGGAAATTAAATCGTTCACTAAAATTTTATGTCTGGAATTACTCATGGAAAAAAAAAAGGTTGAAACTTGCAAAAATTTTGACATATAAAGTATCAAAGTAAATCAATTAAAAAACTGAAAACAGATAATACAAAATATTCCAAGTTTCGGTTGTAAGGAATGAAAACTTTAGCTCCATATAATTTACTTTACATAAACAGAATCTTAACTGAATAATGCACAATGAGCTGTAAAAGAAATCAGTAACAGCTCGTAACCAGACAGAAAATAGATTATAAGTGCAATTATTATACTATGTCAAAAGTAAAAATACATTTTTTGGACAAAATGAAGGTAAAATTAATATTTTAATTTTTTTTCTTTAATAAACAGTGTTCAATTAAACAATATATAGCATGACAAATTAAAATAATCTGCATTTTTTATACCTATAGGATATTAATTCTTTAGTAAATAATAGCACTGATTCCGTAACAATCTGTGTATTCTATTGATAGATGCTGTCAGTAGAACACACAGTTTGGTATAGAAGTAATACTGTTTAATGATCAGTAACAATTTAAATTCCTACTTAAACATTTTAAACTTGTCATCTCAAAGCAAAGCACATTACTAAATAGTTAATTATTAAATGTTAATTTTATGTTGATATATTTATGTTATCCACATAAAAGCAATGAATACTTATACCCACCCATAAGCAAGAAAATGGTGTCTAATTTGATACATTAAAATATGTTTTATAATTTAATTTGCTTTCATGACAGGATCATTTATATGCAAAAACTGTTTAATAGTAATTTACAAATATGATTTAATATTAGTATACTCAAAGTTTTATTAGACAATATAATAAATCTTACAATATTATTATTTTCTCCAAGGCATAGATAGTGTTTATCTAAAATCAGCTATACTTATAACCTCGTACTTTATACATTAATATTTTGTTATAAAAAGTGCAAAAATATTTAAAATAAGTGGCTGAAACTAAATATTTCTTGCAAGCTGCTTTTCAGATTCATTGAAACATTTACAAAAATAAATTGAAATTCAAAAACAGTTTTTAGAGCATTGTTCATATACTGCATAGAAACAATTACAAGAACAATTTTATTATAACAGACACATTACAACCCAAATAATCACATGCGTGTTTAATTTTATTAAAAGTTAAAATGAGTATCAAAATATTTTGAATTTTGGTTTGCTGTTACCAAACTAAAATTCAATATATGTTTCTTGCCCCCTCACAATTCTCATATCCAAATATTCCTCACTCATTGAATAATCATGTATAAAATATTTATCTGACAATTAAAAAAAAAAAAGGGAAAGAAAGGAAAAAAAAAATTTTAAAAATTGTGTTGCTTCTCTAATCATACTTAAAATTTCTGCAATGAATTTGCTATTTAACAAATGACATAAATGCATTAATTTAGCAATTTGTCAGACATCTTTACACAGCACTTATGATAATAGGACAAGAAAATAGCACATGGATACAAATACATTTTCTACCATTTCACAGTATCAGAAATAGTCTCAAACTAATATTTAAGTAATATTTACAAATATGACTATTGTATGAGCACATATTAAAAGGCAGCTAAAGAATTAACTTGAAAATTAAGTAAATTTATTTTAAATCATATGTTTGAAAAATACTTCATTTAACGTAGGCCAAAATAAAAACCATATAATATATTTATATAATACAACTCGAGTATTTTAGCTATATGGAAACATAGGCTTAAAATATTTTATGTAAAAATTAAGAATTGTGATTAAAATATATACTTTGATGTACATTTTATGACCAAAGTAATTAAAATTTTCTTATCAGCTGATTAAAATAGGTATTAGGAAAGGCGGTATAGCTTATAAAAATATATGTGTACATATTGGCAGCTACCTGAATAGAGACAGTTTTCTCGAGCAGAGAGCAGACTTTTATCACCAAGATGCACTTTGAAAAACCAAAATAAAAACTAAATAATATTAAAAATATACAACACAAGCTCTATAAAATTGATTTATGCTTTGTGATATTCCGTTTTATACTCACACATGTATCACTTTATTAATGTGTACTTTTAATTAATGAAAAACAAAACGACTAAAAAATTCAATACATGAATATTAAGCTGTTTCTATATTACTTTTTTTGTAAACAGAGACGCTAGAGTGTCAGCAGATTATAATTACTAAGAGAAAAAAAAATAAAATACACTGGAGTTCAAAGTGACAGCTATACCACAAAGCAAAACCCTTCACATTTAGTCTTGATAACAGATATAAATGCTGAGGTTCTGCAATACTTAGAAGTGTGGAACCTCCTGTGTTCTAATTTTTATGCTGTTCTATGAAAAGAAACCCTCGTATAAAACTTTATTTAATGAAATCTACCTTAACAATATTTTAGTACATACATATAGTTTTTTTTTTTTTTTTCTAGTCTTACTATACATTTAAACAATTCAATACAAGGAGAAAAAAAAAGGAAATAAAAGTCTTATGATCATTGATGATGAGAATGTTCTAAAGCAGTGAAACCCGATGAAGAACAATATTACAGACTGTGATACTACTGAGATTATTTTCTCAATAATAAGTCTCCATCTCCACCCATCCTCCTGGATTGCGTCGAATGATCAAACGACGAATTTCATCATAAACAAAAATAAGCAAGGAGAAGGGGATAGCAGGCAACCACCAATTGAACCTATTAGGAAAAAAAACATATATATACAGATATACTTCATGAAGTGTTCACATACGCTCATGTTCAAATTTATCTTCACATACCCTAAAATAATGATATTGCATGAAATATGCAATCAATGTAATACATTTTTTTGCAGGGAATGTGTGAATGACAAACCTCATTATAGCATTATCCAGTCAAAAGTGATCAAATGGTTTCTGATATGCAAAGCAAGGCATTACAGTGTGTTGGAGGCAATAACATTCTGTATTAAATTCATAATCCTTAACTTTTTCCAAGTTATTTTTTTAATGAACCCTCCTTGTGAAATACTATCATTTTAAACGTTTCATGCTACAATTTTATATCATATGCAGTGCTCTTAAATTTTTCCCTTTGTATTTATGAGTTATGATGTTATATATCATTCCATACAAGTTCATGCTGTTCTTTATGAAGACTGCCACTGATGCAATGTCACCACGGTTATTGACTGTAATGGTGTCAGGACTGAGCCTCCTGGATGAATGAATGAATGCCACAAGGTAGGTAATGCACAGTGAAGAATCTTGCTTCTCTATCACTAGGCATGTGGTATCATGGTCTGAGACACCATCACCATAGATAGTTGGTCATCTTTGCTTTGTACGAGAGGTACAATGATGATATATGCTTGCACCAATCAAGTACTTGTGGAATCACGACCGGATTTAGATTTGACGAGATGCTATTTGAAATATGGGGCCCTTTACGAGGGATATAAGTCAATTTTTTTCATGCAATATAGTACACTGTGCCAAAAAAAGGGGGACAGTTCTATATCTCCCGTTCTACTGGGCCGATTGACGAAATTCAAATTGCGTTTCTCATGTCTTGAAAGCGCGACTTAGGCTACATATGAGATTTATATATAGCATTGTTCTAACATTGTTATTTTGACACAAAATCAAACTTTCTCTGAAATGACATACCATTTTTTTCCATTTTTATATTCTATGACTCAGATGATGCCTAACTATTAAATTTTGTAAAATTTGGTGCGAAATTTACGAAGAAATTCAAAAATTTATCTTCGCACGTTTTTCTCAATTTGAGTCAAGAATAATTTACTCGCCGAACTTCTTAATATATTACAACCTAGTTTCCTTTCCCTTTCATTGTGCAAAAGCAGAAAAAAAGTTACATCGTTCCTACCTTTTTACATTGTGCATGAGTGGGAGAAAAGTCACATCATTCCTACTTTCAAATAATTTTAACAAAGTGCCTAAACCACATTTGGTGTTATTATCGCTTTCAACAAATATACCAAATTTCAAAACGCACCAACAAATTCAGAAATTTTAAATAAAAAGCTGTAAATTTTTGCAGGTATGCTTAGAAATACATCTACTGTAAGATGATGGCAAAAATTTTATAGGTTATAATTCAAAATTGTTTTCCAAAAATTTATAAAAATTATTTAAAACTACAAATTTTAAAAATAAATTTTAAAAAAATGGGCGTGTTTTATTTGGAATCAACCTAAATTTTGAAATGTGAAAGGAAGAATAAAATAAGTTTAATAAAAAAAACAGAGAATAATAAATATATACCAAATTCAATTAACATTGAGGAGCTAAAATTTTGAGAGCTAATTTTTTAAAAACTACTCAAGAGATTTTTCTAAAATTTGGCAACTTGGTATAATTTAAGTTGTAGAATCTAAATATGGAAAAAAAAAATGGGATGTCATTTCAGAAAAAGTCCGATTTTGTGTCAAAATACCTATATTAGAACAATGATATATATAAATTTAATATATATCCTAAGTTGTGCTTTCGAAACATGAAAAACGCAAGTTGAATTTCATCTATCGGCCCAGTAGAATGGGTGATATAGAACTGCCTCCTTTCTTTTTTGCACAATGTACAATTTTTGGGGGTGGCCCCAAGCTATAGCTTGTGCAGCTTATAAATATGGCACTGTGTGGGATGTGACTGGTAGTTGTTTGCTTGATCTGCCCCAGCCTTAATTTGGATGATGCTTGAAAGTACAGAGATCTCTGGATCTTGCACCAACCAAGCATTTGTGGGACATGATTGGCCGTTGTTTGCTTGATCTGCCCCAGCCTTAATTTGAGGATGAAATGTACAGGATGGTTGAAAGCATTTGGTTATCCATCCCAGGAAATTATCTGCTAGCTAATTTCACCTGTACTTCATAGAGTTGTGTTTTGTATAACTGTAAGAGATGGTTCTACTTGCTACTGATCACCCTGTATGTTTAATAGCAGCATCGCATTATCTTTTTTAAATTAAAATAATTTATTTATACATGCATTCTCTGTCTATATGTTATTACATTCTAATCACTCTTTCATGATGTTGCATTCCTCTGTTAGGCAGTGTATAAAGAGTAGCTAAAATACAGCAATTTTTCTTTAACATTAATAATGTAGCAAAATAACATTGCTACCAAAAAACAAAATTTTCCAGGGAAATTAAATTAGAATTATGTTTATAATATGTTTAATAATAATTATGTTTATAGTATTATAATTATGTTTATAATAATAATGTTTTCCTCCCCAAAACAATATAGCACCTTACATAGAGTGGTAAAGCAGTTTCAATAATTAAATGAAGCCTTTTTATAAAGCCCCCCTAATTACAGTTTCACATATTTTAAAGTCTTGACTGAATCATACCATTTCAGTATTTAAGTTAATTGATTGCAACAGAAATTTGAAATAATTTTACTGTTTGCAAGATCACTCCAGTTCCCAAGTCAAAGTATCTGTTAACTGTAAATATTTTCTTGAAAATTTCCCAGCTGCTGAAACCACTGTTATCCTATTTTTAACTTTTGTTCCTCTTACTTGTACATGGAAGTTGGAAAAAACAATAGAAGAATGAGAAGGAGGGAGAAATTCTGTAGAAAGAATTACCCAGAAAATTATATAGTACAAGAAAATTATACAGAACAAAAAGTTATGAATGCTTAACCTCCCCGTGATAACTCCACTAAAAGGGGGAATATTTCTCAAAACATATATAAACAATGCCACTGAACATCTCTACTCTAAATCAATCACTTCCATAAAAAAACTTCCCTCCAGAGATGAATGTTCATCTTAAAAAAGGTTTCTGTTTTGACTGTTTTTTCAGTTATCTGATAAAAGGTATACATAAAAAGGGGGAATATGCACTAATTTTTCTAAAATTAGATTACGTAAAAATCATATATAATACAAAAATTCCTTTTTGAATACAGTTTATCAAATACAACAAATCATCTCTGTCTTTACGGAACACAATCAAAATTCAAAATCCATTTATTTATTTATTTATAAGCTGAGAAATACTAGCTTCCTCCAGACATTGGCTTCGGTATTCACCACAATAGGTCTTGCTGTTTTCATCAACAAGTTTCTTCTTTTTCATCATTTACTTTTCATTTGTCAGTTATTTCTCAAGTCTCTTTTCTTGATGGAAGGCACAATCATTTATACCATTAATCTGATATTTTTGCTCAAGAACAGAGACAATAAAAGAAGAGATGATAAAGGGACACAGCATGGTTCTAAAGTGCAACTTAAAACCTTGACTTTAAGAGGCTTGAAGCAAATCACATGGTATAAATTTTTAAAAATTGAAATCTTTAAACAAAATTACAAACTACTCCTAACAAATCTCAATTGAAATTTCCCAGTTTTTGTTACGTGTATATATATAAATTTTAAATTAAAACAGAGAACAATAGTTATACACATATATAAATTTCTAACAATGTATACACATCCCAATCAGAACATATGACATTTTAGAATTTAAAGAATAGAATTTCGAAGAGTTTTTATCAGCTTTTTACAAGATTTCAAAAACTTGCGAGATTTTTGAAACATAACCTAATATATGAGAAATAATAAAAATACATTTAACTTTATAAAAATAAAGTAAAGAATTTCACAATTTTAGTTTAAACACTTACTTTAGAGGGAACATTCGTAGACCTTTATCCATTCCTGGGCAATAGGAAAGAAAGGCAGCAAGAGCAGTCTCAAATACAAGACCAAAATTCAATATATGATTTCTAAATTGAAATAGCAGGAATTAAAGCTATTACTTACTACAAAATATAAATTATATATCATTTACACTGCAGACAAACAGATTGCATACTTCATATTTATAGTCATATATCACCTTTTTATTCCTGCTTTGAACTCTTCAATTATTCATTTAGAGTTTTGATTGTATTGCTGCAGGGGCTATACATTTTGTGCATTTGATTATATTGCTGCAGCAACTACACATTTTGTGCAGTGTGATTCACCTATACGTGAAGCATGCATATCACTTTAAAATACTGTGTTTTTGTTTATCACATTTTGTTTATCTTGCTTTTGTACTTTCTTATTCCCCGCATCTGATTTGCAGCAATACATGTGATTTCTTTGTGAAACCTTTCATGATAGCTTCATTTAGACAAGTTTTTCTGAATGTTTTATTAATTTATTAAATGAAAGTGCTAGAGTTCATATACTAAATTAAATACATAAATTACATAAACTACAGTAATTAATTTTTATTTACTCTAGTTGTATTTTTCATGTAATATAGCAATGGCAATTGCAATATTGCTCTTGAACTGAATTTTATGGTTTAAGAGCGAAGAACATGATAGTTAATAAATAATGGTAACACACAAAATGTTAAAAAAAGCGCCCCTTTGGACGTAATTTAAAATCTGAAACCTTTCAGATTTTTTTTCTTATTGATTTTATTTTGATTGCTATATATTTCACCAATACTGAAGAAAGGTTGATATAATATCACTACAAAATACATAAATCTTTTATTTGTTATGTCATAAGGAAATACATGTCACGGTTTTTAAAGGAACATATTCTCCTACAGCACACTTAGTTGCTATAACATTGCAGTGACCTCTCAATGTTGCATTTTCTTCACATTACATTTGTGACCACGATACAACATCACAGAAATGTCGCATTGTGATATGGATGTGAATGTCATACTGAAGTCACATACACGTCACAGCAAATGTTTAATGTGACAAGAAATTCCCAGTCTTCCCCACCCTGACCTTTCTTGACCTTGCTCGTGCAATTCTTCTTTAATAGGAGATATTCTTGCACGCTGACCTCCCCCCCCCCCCGATTTATTGCTATGTGTTTCAGTTAACCTTTCTAAATAAATGATTCTTTTATGCTAATAGCTTGCAATTTTAGTTATTTCTTTTTTATTAAAAATATTAACAGTTTTTAGCATGTCTTTATTAATTTATTTTTAGCGTGTACTTCGAAATCATTGAACTATATTCTGTGGTGAATGGATTCACATTCTACTGTATCTGGAGACTGATAAAAGAGTTTGTTGTTTGCATTGCATTTGTTTGTCTTTAGGATTTTCACAACCATTTTTTTAGTTCTGTTCACTGAACACATTGTCTGTGCTACATTTTCAGGTAAGCACTGTTTTTATTGTACATTGAAGTGAATGATATCAGTAATAATTAATATGTAATAATAAAAGCATAATTTAAGTGCTATGAACAAAAAGAAATACTGGCAGTAGATTAACTTTTATTTGCATTACAAAGAGTGCGGAAGCAAGGGCCATTATCAAAAGTCATCTTATTTTTCCCTCACTGTTTAGAAATTTTAATTTAGGGAGTCAGGTTTATTTGGTAGATATAATTCACTTTTTGTTGTTTTTAATTTTAAAAGATAATGTGAAAAAAGAATTGATTTTATCCATTTTACTACAGTACATTGTGTTTAACTATTTTACGAAATTATTTGTAAAATAATTACTTATTTCCATGCGTGATACTTAACGGCACATTATAGATGATGCAATACTTCCATAACCACGTTTTAGTAATATAGAACATGTTTTTTAATTATTATAACTTTGCAAATGGTGTATTACTTTAAAACACTGAACTTTTCTACATGTTTCCTATATGTAAATTTCTGAGATTAGTTTTAAAATTTATTATGTCAGATCTTTTCTTTTTGCAAATTATGTCACACTTTTATGTATAACATATTTGTGTTGTTAAAGTAACTTAATTTCCTTATTAAGAGATTTAGTTAGAGAAAAATATTTCCTAGTTTAGGTCAAATTATTTGAATACGGCAAAACATACGAGGGCTCTCTACTTAAGAGAAGGGATGCCTTTGTGGAGGACTTTCTAAGGACACTGCCTTTGTGAAGGACTAAGGAAACTAACTCGTATTCATTTTATATATTAAGAAAAACTTGAAAACCTGTGCAAAAGTATTTGTTACTAATTTTTAATTTACTTAATTTTTTAAATAGATGCATAAATTATTTAAATGATAACAATCTAAAAAATAAGGAAATTACATTTCATCGTTACTTATATATGAAGGAAGTCAAAACTTCACTTGTGACAAAAGAGATAAATTAATAGTAATTTGTCTCTAAAAGTACAAGTTACTTCATGTTATAAAGAAACCGAATTTCAAATCGTATTTTAAGAAAATTTAACCTATTGCAGACAATTTTATAAATGTACTGAAAATTACTATAAAATGAAATGTATATTTAAAGCTTCACCGATAAAATTTATTTGAAATAATAATTTTATTTTTAATTAATATATTTCACTTCTGCAAACAAGATATTTTATTTTGTTATTATAAACTTAAAAATTACATCTAACCCTCTAATTACATCTAATTTAATTATCTAAACTTATCACATCTAGTTTTGCTTTAATGTATCATTTGCAGAAACAGACATTGAAAAGATATTAATTTCTGCAGCAATCATATTTGAAAAGCTTAGAAAAATTAAGAAAGGAATCTTTCACAAAGGAATTTAAAAATTTCATTGTGATAACTTGGAAATTCACATATTATGAAACACTGATGAATTAAAGTAAAGTCTTTGCCAAACAGGGAAAGAAAAACTGATTTTAAGCTAAAATATAAATTCATGGAATTCTTTTTATTGGGACAGATTTCAGTTCTTTGCCGCATTTAAATAAGCAAATAAATTTGTTTGGAAATTTCATAACAGAAAGACAATTCCTGGAGAGTCAATCGAAGGTTCTGAAATCTCCATATAATTGCGCTGCATTATACCGTGGGACAAACAAATATTTCTTTTAATGTAAGAGGAGGAGTTTTGTATTTTCGTTGTGTTTTAATTTTAACAAAAGTTGTAAAGTTATTCCTACAAAATTTAGTGGAATTACTTTTATTTTCATATATACAGCCAATTTCAATTTGAACTTAAGTAAATAACTGAAATTAAGTTTTAATTGCGTAGTTTCTAAAATGAAAAACATAAACATGTTTTCATATTTCATTTCACATTGTGTTTTTATTTTGTTATATTAAAGAAATCAAATAATTTATTTCTCTTCATTTAAAAGTATACTAAGGAAACTGTTTCTTTAATGCCCGTCTAGTGAAAAAACTATAACATCATTGCTAAAACATGTATTGATGACTTTTTGACATTTTAACAGTTTCAAATCATTTCTGATTTCAATAAAGAAATCAAATGAAAACTTTAAAGAAAGTCCAGTTTAAAGAAAAATGAAGTACTTTAAAGAAAGTAAAGCATCAGGGTCTTATCATCAGATTTTAATATCTGAAACTAATCTCATAAACTGCTTCTCCTAAACATTTTTATTGCGTTCCAAATTCTTATACATACAGTATATGCGCCCCATTATTTTCAAATGCCTGATTCACCAAAAAAAAAAAAAAAAAAAAGTATGGCTCTGTGTTGTACAGATTCATTTAGATTAAATTAATAACTTTTTGAAAGTATGCATTGTAAAACATGATATTTTCATATTAGTTAAATTAAATAAAAAACTGAATCGTGTTTATATTACAGGAGAAGGATAGAATGAATGCCTATATCTCATGTTACTTCATATTTACAGCACAACACATTTTCTGAATCCTCATCTTTGTTCTGAAAACTCATATTAAAATAATTCCAAATGCTCTGATTTCACTGTCTGTTTGTAGAACTTTGTGGATAGCAAAAAATCTTCATTGATTTGTCTCGCATGCTTCTATAAAGTTCATGCATCTCTGGTATTTTTCTCGTCGATAATTGCTTCATTTTTAAAAATAATTTTAAAATTTATTTTCAATTATTATATATTAATTATTACTGCTATCATTCAAGTCAGTATACAATAAGTGTTTACTCCCCATATGTGTTGATTAAATAAAGGAGCTTGCATATTTTAATGCATAAACAGCCGAGTTTCATTCAGTTTACCACATGAGCTATGAATAGTATTTAAGCATTGCTGTGAAGGTCATTGTATAGGGTATATTCTCAGAAGTGATAAATACAGATTTACTATGGTAAATCTGTATTTCTCACTTCATTTCATTTCACTAAGCTGTTAAGTCAGCTTTGGTAACAATAATCGTTTTGTCAACTGGACTAATTAATTCATGCAAATTTTTTATGCTTTTGCATAATACTCTATTTGTTAAGAGGACAGAAAAATGCGTCTAGGAAATGCTGAAATGTTTAAAACAAATGATTCACCTTAATCATCAAAATGAAACAAATTATACGATATTTTTACCGTAATACACTTATTTAAATACATTGAAGCTGTGCAGTGTAAGACAGTTATTTTAAATTTATAGCTTAAAAATCTCATAAAATTGTCATTTGTCAATGGAGTAATAATGGTGAAAAAGAATGCTTGTTTTGTATAACTAATATAACTTAAGTATAAATATTTATTTCCTGTAATATAGTTTCCATAACCACATTTCCCAGCTACTGACTTTTGTACCTATGTTCAGTATTATAGATTAACCCGCGGGAAAGCACGTGGAGTGCATCATACTTCAACCCTACGTAAAAGTGGAATATTCCTAACTTGTGAAACTGAAATTCTGTGCTGCTTTCAGTATCTGAGTTTCTAGTTGTGGTTGACTTTCAGAACCACTTTATCTTTGCCTGTGTGTTTCAGAAAAAGATTTATTAGTATTTTGTTGGAACTGGGGTATGACACACCCCACGTGCCTGTCCGTGTAAGTGTTTTTCTGACTGAATATTTAGTTCAGAAATTTATTTCTAGAGTGTAACAGTAAATATTTCTACTCGCAAGTGATTTTAAAGTACTTGACATAAAATTCTTAAAAATTTCTAACTGCATTATGGTAAAAAGAATGAGTCCCTATGAACTGGAGATGCAATGCATGTGAGATTTATTAGAAATATTTGAAAGTGATGAAGATTGCATTTCGGAAACTGAAGGTGAAACTAAGAATATTTTCTACAATGTTTTGGTTTCGAAAAAGATAACATTGATTCCTAGTGTTCCTAAAAAAGGAAAAACTGTTCTTATGCTTTCAACATATATAACGATCATGCTATAGATGATACTATTGAAGAAAATAAAACGTCAGGAATTATATGTTTTAATAATATGACTAAAGAAGCAGTGGATATAGGGGATGAAATGTCAGCCAATTATTCAATTGCCAGAATAACAAGGAGGTGGCTAATGGTAATTTTCTTTCCTTCACTGAATGTTGCTGTAATAAATGCTTGAATTATATTACATTCAACTGCTAATCCCCCAACCAGAAACAGAAGTCTGTTTTTGAAGGACTTACCATTACAATTAATGAAAAAAAGTACTGAACAAAGAATCAGAGATTAATACCTTTCCAAGAAACTGATGTTCTGCATGCAAAACAAAAGCACAAGTTTCGACGAAGAATTAAAACGAATACATGAAATTCGAAACAACTAAGTATGAAAGATGCGATACATTTTTTGCTCTCGCGCCAAGGACAGAAGAACATAAATGCAATGTTTAAAATGTGAAAACATTCTGTGCCAAGAACACATGAATGTATTTCATTCAAAGTGTGAAGAAATAAAATAAGCATGGTGTATTAGAGATGCAATGAAACTTAGAGGCATGATGATTATTTTTTTATTATTTTCATTTATCTTAATTTTAACTCTAAGATTATTTCGGAAATTAATTTTTTGAAACCCAATTATTATTCACTTATTCATAATACACGAGAACAAAACAAAAACAGTTTTAAAACTAAATAATACTATTTTTATTGTATTTTAAATGTTGGGGTATGTGATACCCCACATGCCCACTCTAGTAACTTTTCTTGGTGTGACTTCCGCCGGGTTAAGCAACAAATGGCTAATTTGTAAACGAAGATTGTAATTAACTAATTTGGGGTCTGTGATTGTATTGATTTATAAAAGCTTTTAATTCAAAACGAAACATTTCATTATATAACAAGATAGTAAAATAGGTAAATGTCCTATAAAATATAGTACTAAAACAGTTTTTCTTTCATCCAGTTATCAAAATAATTTAGCTCTTTTTCTGGAAGGAAAGCAATTAAGGAAAAAAAGAAATGGAGAAAAGAAATCATTATTAAAAGCCAAACTGTTAAAAACAAAGTTTATACAGATATGTAATAAACATAAATGGATTACAGTTACATAACCTTAATAAGGTGAGATACAACCTCAGTAAGATGAGGAAATTTCAAATGATTATATTGGATATTTTCAATTATTTAAAAATTTCGAATATTGCGGAAGTATTTTAATACCTTGAAAAGTATAATACCTTACTGGATCATTAAAACATTGTTGTAGTTATCTATTCTCTAAAATAGGAGTTCATCACTCTAATCATTTAGAAAGTAATCCAGTGTTGCGTGACATCCAGTTACATCTTTAGTGACATTATATTCATAGCATTTTATTATGCTGCCTTCATGTCAGTCTATGACTTTATATTAAGTCGAAATGAGTTGTTACATGAATGTCGCAGTGTGACTTCACAACAATATTAAAGTGTCGCAGTGTGACTTCACAACAATATTACAGTGTAACTTCACATCAAAGTCCCAATGTGACTTCACATCAACGTCGCAAAAAAGCGGACATTAAGCCATTTCTACAACGTTACTGCGACACGTTTGCAATGTTGCAGCGACGTGCCGTATTGTTGGGATTGTTAATACACATTAAATAACAATTAGCAGTTGTATTAATCGTGCTTGACTTTCCAATTTGTATAACATATTTTCTTAAATTGTGATCTAATTTTAAAAGAGTTGAAAAATTATATAGAACTTTTGAAAATTAACATAATGCCATTAAAATTTATGAAACTCCTTTTGGCAGATTGACATATAAAAAGAATTTACTTTGTAGTCAAGAGGTTAATATTCCATATAAAGGTATATTTTCAGAAAATGTATCTTGTCTTTTAGCTACAAATACTGCTTACCCCCTTCCTGGCTGTGATTAATCATTAGCTTCTCATTATATTTCCAAGACTAATTAAAATGTTACATACTAGTTTTACAGCAATACCCTAAAAAAGAAACCAGCTGTGAAAAATATCTGGTTAATTTAAATGATTTTTGTATATAAACTGGATAACTAAAGTAAATAACTGAAGATGACTTTAATAGAATAATTCTACAAAGTTAGTAGATTTCTTTTTTGAAAGTGATGTTAGGCACTGCCATTTGCATTGGTTGGTAAAGAAGACTGAAAAAAGAAGAAATTCTTAAATGATTTTCTCATACCTCATGCCCTGATGTATAATGGAGTTCCTCCTAGTTTTACAAATAATAAGATCTGCCCATTGTACGACAACAATTGATACGAAGAAGGCAGTATGACAAGTATATTCCAGAGTTTTTCTATGGAAATAAGTCTGGAAAAAATAGAGTAAGATCGTTAGATATGTTAGATTATATTACAAAATATTCAAGGAAATGATTTTTAACACAGTTCATACTTTAAGTACACCATACATTTGAAATAAAATATGATACAGGTGTTATTTTAAGATCAAGTACCATTTAGATGAAAAACTAATGATTAGAAGTATAAAAATAAGCAAAATTATGTAAATAATTCACTCAAAGAGAGAAAAATAAATCTTAATATTAAAGATTTGACGAGGGATATTTTGCTTTTCATATTCCATATCTGACTAAATTTAGTTATAGCATACACTGAAATTTACTAATTATTATTGTAGAATATATAGATAAGATAAACAATTTGAAATATCTATAGTGTGGAAATTTTGTGGTTAGCCAATATATTTATTATAGCCTGCATAGTGATCTTCTTTTATTTAATTAATTTTTTATCATTGCTGTTACATCTAAAATCTGGACTCCCAAAGCCATTTAGTGAACTTAAATAATCTTAATAAAAATGTAACTAGAAATCTAATTGAGTAGAACCAGGACTAGAATGGCTGAGTGAAGGAGAATACATAATGTCAATATAATGCAACATAATTGTGTATATAAATTTATTGCTATATAATATGTTTAATAATTAACAGAAGCCTCAGTGTAAGTTCTTTGGGGAGTGTTTGAATTTTCTAAGCTATATTTTACAGAACAGAAAAGATGTATACTTGGCATCCGAAGATAGAAAAAGAGATATTTTCTTTTTTCCTTTATAATTAAAAACTTTAGAACATTAATTCTGTGGTGAGAGTCTAGATATATTGTTTGGCATCTCTGTCCAGTACGGCCGGGTTAAGAATAAAGATTTAAATACACAATTATTGATTACATATTGATTTTGAATTTTTGAACTGAACTTCAGAAACAATTCTGAAGAGAATTTACACAGGTTAGAACAGAGGCACGCAGCTCCCATTTTTGAACTGTTGAGAACATGTCTGAAGAGAATTTTTAAAAAATTATTAATTAAAAAAGACATTAAAAAAGAAGTATGTAGCTCTCATTTTTGAACTATTGAGAACATATTTGAAGAAAATTTAAATAAGTTAAAAAAGAAGCGCACAGCTCTCCGAATGCCAGTAGCAAACTCGCTTAAAGAGTTGGAATTGCAGCTTTTGGAAATTTATCCGAAAGTTAAGGATTTGGAAGAAAATTTTAAAATATAAACGAATAATTTCAAATAGCTTAAAACTGTTGATACAAAATTAGAACCTCTTTTCAAAAATTGAAAAATTTGATGGTGAATTTCACAACAGCTGAAGAATATCGTCAAAAGGTCCTTAAATGCAATATCCATATCTCTAAAAGAATCGACGAATTAAAACACAAATCTACTGAAGTAGTAAATAAATAGTTCAGTACTGAAGGTCAAAAATGACACAAAATATAACGAGTCTGTTCGCATTAAATTACCTAAATTATCGAAATTCTACGGAGATATAAATAACTGGCTAGAATTTTGGAACAATTGCTAAATCGCTATGAAATTTTCTCGGGATAATAGTATTCGAAACAAAAGTGGATTTCAATTCACTGAAGATATAACCCTCAGTTGAAATGAAATAAGATATTTAAGTGCATTTAAAAAATAAACTTTATTTGAAATACTTTAAATAAGGGTTAAATTACTGACATTTGAATAAATTATAATCAATTCGTGACACTAGTTTCATGCAGTATATTCTCCATGAAATTTATACTGCATGACCAATTCTCCATGAAATTTATATGACCAATTCTCCATGAAATTTATATGACCAATTTTCCATGAAATTTATACTGCAAGAAATTTGTTTATACAGTCAAAAGTCATTAATTCGGACACCCATAATCCGGACCTCAAAGCTACAAACTTTCTGCGCATGCATCGCGTCGACGCATGCGCATAGGCGTTTACGCGTGCGCGTAAGACCTTTACGGCTGCGAATATGTGTGTGTGTGCAAGCGCATAATACCTTTACGCATGCGCGTTTAATGTATAACGGACGGTATAAGCTCAGCTACAATTATCTAATTCAGTTAATGCTGCAGATTGCGTTGTTCCTTAATCTTTGAATTGGATCCGGCTTATTATTTTTTGCAGACTGTTAGAGCAATTTTATAAAAGTAAGCTTGAACTTTCGATTATGTCAAATAGAATTTCTGATATATATTTACTAATGCGTAAAGGATCTACAAAGCGAAAGTATGTTTTGAAATCCTAAATCTGTTTATCAATTTCATGCTGCTCTGCGGCAGGGGGGGGGGAGAAACGCCGCAGCGCGCAATGAATTGGAAGTTGATCTGTCAGCACTATCCTTATCTTCAGGGCAGATGTTTTTATTTTTTTTGGCTTATAATTCCTTACTAAATGTTGTATTTCATCTCGATGTACTCAGTCTTTGATATGATTTAAATCAAGTTCCTCGTCATTATAATTCGCTTCCGATAGTGAAGAAAGTGACAGAAAGGTTATTGAAAATGAAAACATTTCGATTGACAAATTAGTCAGTATTCTCGACACAGCAATTATAGGACTTGAACAGCGGAACTTTGTAACTAAACAAGAAATTATGTCTGTTTAATAGAATTAAAGAGAAAGTATTATCACATGAAACGAAGCAACTTAAACAACTTACATTGAAAGAAATGTTTAATAAAGTAAACAAATATATATTAAGCTTTATCTTTTTGTAAATTTTGATACCCTTTAGATCATAATTGTTCTTTATTTCATAAATTACGGTTTCATATTTTTAATTTTGTAATTTCTGCATGCCATCTTACCAGATTTAAACTGATGATCTATAATCCGGAATCGCCGAAGTCCCGACGAGTCCCGATTAACGACGTTTGACTGTATTTATACTGCATGAAATTTGTATATATAATACTGCATGAAATTTGTTTCAAAATAATGACAGTCTGCCTCTCCCATGATAACCTATATGTTTAGATATGTATGATAATCAATAAGAATTTTAATTAGCCATCAATGTTCTATATAATGCAAATATGAAATTTCAAACTCAGTAATGCCTTTTATTTAATTAAAAAGTGTTATTAGATATCTATACATTCCATTGTGACCATCTGGTAAAATTTGATCTATACTATTTAATAATGAACATGTACTTTTAGAAAAACTAAAATTACCAAATTCAACAATTATTACATGTTAACTAAGCACAGAATATAAAATATCATATGCGGATCTAATTTACCCATTCTTGGCCAAAACTATCCTGAAGGTCATTAACAGATTTGGAATCCCATCTGCTCCGAAGTCCAAGTAAATGACTAGGCATAAAACCATTTTCTGCCATGATCACAAAATAGACAAAGAATCCAGCAGCAGCCTGCATAAAGCCTATCTGTCCATAAGCCATAGATATCAATCTGCATAACAAATTTAAAAAAAAAAAAAAAAAAGAATGCATAAAATTACACTATTTTTAATTCATATTATTATGAGTTGTGTAGTCAGCAGCAAAAGGTAATTAAGATAAGAAACCATCATATCAAATAATATCAAAAATAAATAATATCAAAAATTAAGATACACAACTATAATATAAAATAAGAAATTACATTTTGTCATTGCAGTTTCAAGAAGCTGCACTTTTCTTTATGTGATACTTGTGTTTAGGTTGCACTTTTAACTGTAAGATGGCAGGCACACTAAAACCGTATCCCAGTTCTTTTTTTAGCCCACAGGGCATTAGCCCAGAAGGGCTATTAATTTCATTTTGGCATTTTGCATTGGAAAAAGTCTGAATCACTTTTCAAATTGTGCCATCAAATGTTATCACCCTGTATTATATTTAAAGAGATTAAATAAGGAAGAATCTGCGTAAATATTTCTCGCATTGTGGTAAAACAATGGTACCTAAAGCCATCAGATTTTGAATAACGTACGTCTCCACCTGATTATGGGCCCCTGGAAGCCCAAATTTGAAATTTGTTTTATTATCTATTTCATATTTTGTAAAGCATTTGAGTTTCAAAGAGAGCAGTGGCAACACTGTACAAAAGAAAAAAAAAAACGTTTTTATCTCCAGTGTTGCAAATCTGTGTATTGGAAATTCTAAAGATATGCTCTTCTTAAATTATTTTATGATACTGCTGTTGAATTGAATTTTATGGTTTAAATGCGAAGAACATGATACTTAATAAATGAATGTAACACACAAAACGTTAAAAAAAGGCCTCTTTGGGTGTAATATAAAATCTGAAAACTTTTTTTTAAACTTTTAAATGCCATATGTGAATGGTGAAATAGTTGGTAAAAAAAGTAAATAAAAAATAAAGAATTGTGAAATGTGTCTGTTAAACATTTTTCTAGCATTCATGATTTAGAAGTTAAAAAAGGATTTTGGTGTCGGACGTCTTATATATTAGGTTGAAACATAAGTAATAGCTGTTTTTTTAATTTAAAAATTTTTATTTTTACACACACATGCATAAAAAAAAGAGGGGAAAAAAACAAAAAACAATAAATTAGTCAATAATATCCGAGTTTTTGGATTTTCCTCATATATCTAAGATGTTAAACTATAATCATTTGGCTACAACCCATTTGTTTGGTTAATTCTCGAGTGGTTTGACGCGTGCAGAAGTTGATTCAAACGTTCTTCATCAAACTCATTTATCATCCGAAATGAGCAGCATCTTCGAGGCCGAAATTTCCATTTTTGAATTTGGCAAACCAATTTCTTGCAGTTCGTTCAGGCATTGCACCTTCTCCATACACTTCACAAATCTCTCAGGCAGCTTCTGCAGCATAGGCGCCTCGATTAAACACAAAAAGAAGGTGGGTGTCAGAAATGCTTATTTTGTCAACTTGACACTCCATTAATGATCTGAAACATAACAAAAATGAGCTCAGATAAAAAAATCAAATATGCCATCTTGTAGAGGGAAAGATTCTCTTTTGAATAACACAAAACATTATGCCAATACATTTTATTTTTACCGTGTAATTTTAAACCCAACATAAGCGGCCATTACTTATGTTTCAACCCAAAATACGTGAATATTTATGATTGAACTTTTCTTTCAGTCATCTTGCAGTTGAATACAAAACCTGAACTTCAGTATTATGTAAATTTCTTAACAGCATCCACACACCATTATATATATTGTAGTAATTATAAACAATGATTTAGTTTGAAATCTTAGTTTTTCGGTAATTCAAGAATTCATACATTTCCTAAATGATAATTTATTTTATAGAATTCCAAGCTGATTTGAAATAAGATACGTATATAAAAGATATGCAATGAAATGACAGCAAATATCTGATGAACTTTAAAGAAAAACTTCAGATAAGAATAAATTAGAAGAAACATATATTTAAAGAAAGAACTGACTTTGCTTTCCACAGCATGAAATGTCAATAATACTTAACTTTTGCGAATATACTTTTACTTTTAAATTTATACTTCATTTATACAAATGGGATAAAAAGATGAAACCCTGATATCCAGTTTTTGATAATTTACCATAATGGCAATTAATCTACAGAAATATAATAAGGGAGTTAGTTACTATATAGCCTAACATCACTGGACGTTTCTTAGATTAAAGTGGATTCACTCAACTGCTAATAACTGCTGTAAAAGTAAAACCATGATGCATTAGCAGTACGAAAGTATTCTGCCATCAATAGAATGATATAATATAAATGCCATAAGTATAATGATATTTGACAGAGAGAGGATGACAAAATTCACAAGTCCAATTATTCAGCTAGAAAGATTCCTGTGCAAAGACATATGCACCAATCTCTTATACGAAATACTATTATGAGTCAAAATACCATGGCAGCAAAAATCCAACTTCTTGCTTCTTAAAATGAAATATTCTAATTTGGAAACATATTTTTTTTTTCATTTGATAAAGATATTTTTAAAAGGATGGGAAGTAAAAACATGGAGAATAATTTTACGACAAATAAATAATTCATTTATACAAATATGTCCTTCACTGTTAGATATTAAAACTAATTTTTTATCATTTAACTTTTTAAATAGCTATCCATAATGTATGCAAGCTTTTTAACACAAATAATCAATAAAAATTTACTATGACTAATAAACAATTTTCATGTAAATTAAATTTTCCATCTATGACCATGACGGCTGTATTTTTTATGAAGTGCTTGGATAAAAATCATACTTCATAGTTTTTCATTTGTTTGTTTCCTTTAATTTTTATGATACATTTATCACTCATTTATCTATGAATAAATTTAAAAAAAACCTTCAATTGTTTTCGCTCAGTGCAAAACATCCCGACATTCAACTTAAGTTTAATGACAAAAACTTGAATAGAACTTATGATATTATCTACTTGGGTATTCACTTAGACCTAAAATTAACTTGGACGAAATGTGTTGATTCAGCTGTTGATAAAGGATATGACAGATCAAGACTATTGGAACACCATTTGGTTACTTGGAATTGGTGTCACTTGGGACTTAACCCAAGATGTCTTGTGTGCAGCCTATAAAAGTTACGTTCGTCCTGTTGTTGAATATGGAAACAAGGCGTTGGTAACCACCTCAGAATCTGTTAAAAACAAGCTTGACTTATTTCAAAACAACATGTTGCAATGGATCAACGGTTACACTTAATCAACCCCCATAGTTGCTTTAGAACTTCAGACTGAACTCGAACCGTTAAGTGAAATATGCCAAAGAGGAGCCATAAACCTCATTGAAAAAAATCTCACAAAGAAAAAAATAACTTTCTTAAGTATTACAGACCAGCAAACGAAAGATTAAAAACCCACAATTCCTTCCTTTCTACTGTCCACTTTACGATACCTATGATATTCCTACACACAATCGTCTGGTTTTTCCTCAGGAATTAAATCCTGTTCTAGATCAAACCATGTTGGAAGGCCACCTGGGTCTTGTTTGGAATGTCAATAAACAGCCCTCTTTACAAAAAATGCTGCTTTGGCTACTATATGTAGTTGGTACCCTCCTGATGGTTGGCTCCGAGTGTACACTAATGGTTCAGCAGAAGGTGCTATAAAAATGCTGGTGCTGGAGCATATTCAAGTACTTCCAGTATTAGCTATCCTTATTGGGAAATACTGTGACAATTTGGATGGAGAGAGAGTGGTAATATCATTTGCAATTGATAAATTGAAAGACAGTCCTGATCCCAATATTGTGTTTCTCATTGATTCTCAACCTGCTATATTGTCGCTTGTGAATTCAAAATACAATGAAAATGCACATATCCATACTTTTACAGCAAGGCTTTTTTGAACTTTGGAATTCTAGAGACAACATTGCCCTTCAATGGATTCTGAGCCATTGTGACATTTTTGGTAATAAGCAGGCTGATAAGACTTGCTAAAGCTGGTTCTCTATTGACTCAGCCTGATTCTCATCTGCCTTTGTGTAACATTAAAAGGATTGTAAAGAATAAAATTAAGAATAATAGAAAGTCCTTATACAGAGATGCAGCTGTAGGTAAGAGGTGGAACATCCTGCATAACAAAAAGAATAAATTTCCCAATTCTTTGCCTCAATCTTTTAGAGTTGCTTGTTTTTGAATGCTAACTGAACATGATTATTTACAAAGCCATTGATGTCGTATGGGAATCAAAGATTCAGCTTGTTGCCTTTTATGTTATCAGGATGACATGGACGGTGATCTCAAGAACTGCCCCATTGTTTTAAAGTTTTTTAATGACAACTCTTTTGATGCTAGAGGACTTGGAGGTACCTAGAGGAACATGTAATTTAAAAAATTAAACATTGATTTTAATGTGTTGAATTTAAATTTTAAGGTTTTTGAAGAATTTTTGATATCTTCAATATTCATTAACATCAAAAGTAAGAATAATCTAAAAAGAAAACATTTTGAATATTCCTTAGTAAAGTTAGAGATTCAGTTAAAAATCTTTTTATATCACTTCTTAAAATTATACATTTAATAAAACAATGCAACAGAACGTTTGAGCAAGAATACCGAGCTCAACACTCAGCAACCCATGAAAAGCAACAATGTCAGATACAGAAATATAAGAAATTCCATAATTTCAACAAATTAGGGTGGAATATACTCACTTCCAAAAAAGTTAAGCATGGAGAGGAAAATGCTAATTTCCGGAAGCCAATCAGAATTGAAGAGGATGCAATTCGCTGCAGAGGTAGATGGAGGTATGCAAATATGTTAGGCAACAACCAATTGCGCTTTCATGTCAAGAAATATGCAAAAAAGCAGTCTTATAAGAAGCCAGCTTTATGAAGGATTACAAAAGTTGATCGTAAGTGCTGATAGAAGGTGTTTAAAACTTTTGTACAATTTATTTTCAAGACATATGTGTTTCTAAGACTTCCAGAAGATGAATGGAAGATTCTGAGCGCTGGCGTGCAGTGGGGCGCATTGAAGCGGGACAGTCGATCACAGATGTTGCTCTTTTCTTCAGCATTCATCACTCTGTAATTTCTAATTTATGGAAACAATTCCAAACCACACAGATAGTCGTCCAAACGCCCGTAGCCACTCGCACAAGGGTTACAACCCCAGTGGAAGATCGATATATTGTTATTGTAGCCAAGCGGAATTGCAGAGTGACCTCCACAGGTGTGACATCTATGGTTGCAGCGTCCATTGGTAAGGCGATATCTGCAGCTACTGTACGCCGAAGATTACATATGAGTTGATTGTAGTACGCCCGGATACCTCGCGTTTGTATTCCTCTATTCGTCCAATCAAGAGGGGCACGATTACAGTGGTTCCGGGAACCTGTCAATTGGAAAGTGTCTGACTGGGGCATAACTTCTTGAATTGATAACCCAGTTTGTGTAAATTGCCTTGGGCCACATGTCACTTCTTATAGGGGGTGCCCTAGGTTCTCCACCCACAAAAAGACTAATAAACCATCTACTGTCAAGCCAGGAGTCAGTTATGCCCAGGCAATTAAACTTTTAACAAACTCAAGCAATGCTTTTGCCACCAATGTCTCTGCGGATGCGGGTAACACTACTAAGCAAATTGTACAAAATAATGTTGTTCCTATTCATGCTAATAAGAGTACCAGTACTTCTGCAAATGCTAAAAGCCAACATTTAGCTTCTGTAAACCCAAATTCTGTCAAAAAAAAAAAAAAGAAAGAAAAAAAGAAAAAAATAGCCCAAATGACATATTCGAATTAATCAATGTTATGAAAGAAGTTGAAAATATATTTGGATGTAATATCAGCCAAATTATTTACATTTATAAAAGCAAACTACCCGAACTTTGCAAATGCCATAATATATTAGACAAAATTCAAGTATTGCATATGATACTTGAAGAAATTCACGGGCTAGCTAATAATGTTTAATTATGGATAATGCTCTTGTAATTGCAACATGGAACGCTAACAGGTTACTCCACAGACTAGACAAACTTCGTATCTTTGTAAATGAGCATTGCCCTGATATATTACTCCTACAAGAGCACAAGCTTAGTTCACATGTTACTTTTCAGATTGCAAACTATTGCCTCTACAGATATGACTGTGAGAGAACAGGTATCAGACATCGAGGAGGAGAACTTATCATCCTCATTAAACACTCCATCACCCACCACCTTACAACACTGCCACAGCTTTTAGCCGTCGAGGCCCTAGCTATCACAGTCACCACACCCACTCACAGTTATCTCCCCCTATGTCCCAGACAAAAAAAGATCTCAAGTGAATATTGTGTGACTTTGAAGTGCTATTCCAACTCAACAGAAAAAACAATAATAGGCGGAGACTTCAGTGCACACCACCGCACATGGAACTGCAGTTTCTCCACATACCTAGGTGCTGTAATTTACCGCTTTGACAATGAGGCAGGAATTACTGTTGCAGCTCCAGATACCCCAACACGCTACAACGACAGATCAGCCAATGTTTTGGATTTCTTCCTTCTCAAAGGCTGCCACTCAAGATTCATTCAAACTCTCAATGAGTTATCCTCTGACCACAACCCTGGTCATGATTAAAGTGGGGACCTCTGTCTGTAGCACACCACACAAAAAAGGCCTTTATTACCAACTGGGCAGGATATGCCAAAGCTTTAAACAATACCACACTACACATTCCAACAGCACACACAGGTGATGAGTTAGATGCACTGGTTACCAGCTTCACCACTGAACTGATAAATGCTCTTGATGGCAATAGCACTCCTGTCTCTCACAGCAAACATGCTACAGACCAAGAACTAAAAAAACTCATCCAAGAAAGAAATGCTGCCTGCAAGTACAGGAATGGCAAAAGTACAGGTATCCTGCGGATAAGACTGTACTTAACTGACTAAACCACCAGGTCAGGGCTCTCACACACCAATATGCACAACGTGACTGGGCCAATTATCTCTCTTCTCTTTCAGCAGAGAAAAGCTCCGTCTGGAAGCCGAATGCAAAATTAAAGAGATGCTACACCAACATTCCGCCCTTAAATGGCTAACAGCAAATTGCCACTACCGAAATTGAGAAAGCTGAGTCACTAGCTGATCACTATGCTTCTCGATTCTGCACAAACAACATCTCCCACCCTCCAACAGAACACTTGGTTAACAGTACACTAACAGAATTCCTCTCAAAGCCACACACGAACAACATTACTCCTGTCAAACCTTCAGAGGTCTATGGCTACATCAAGAAACTACATGTCAACAAGAGTCCAGGACTGGACAAGATCTCAAATAAGATGATCAAGTGTATAGGGATCCTCATGCTACTCAAACTGGTTGCCATTATCAATTAAATGCTTCGCCTGGGCCACTACCCTACACCATGGGAGACAGCCAACATAACCCCAGTTCCAAAGCCTGGAAAGCCACCTTCTTACAGACCCATCAGCCTCCTATCTTCGCTCAGCAAGGTAGCTGAATACATCATTCTACAGAGAGCCCTTGCCTACACCGAGCTTAATAACATCATTATCCCACAGCAGCATGGGTTTCGTAAGAAGTACTCAACTGTCCACCAGCTCTACAGAGTCACTGAAATGATCTCGCGAGGACTTCAGGACTGATGAACTACAGGTGGCATCTTCCTTGATGTAGCTAAAGTCTTTGATCGGGTTTGGCTTGAGGGCCTCCTGTACAAAATCATCACCCTGGGTTTCCCAGTATATCACAGCCATCACCTACTCCTATCTTAAGGATAGACACTTTATCATTCGTGTAAACAACACACACTCTACCCCACGGGCTATCAAGGCTGGTGTCCCGCAAGGGAGCCTCCTTGAGCCCATTTACTATAATATCTACACGAATGATATCCCACAATCACCACACACCAACCTGGCAATGTACGCCGATGACACAGCAATCCTCTCAAAAAATGTATCTCCTGGCCCGGTTATACAAGCACTTCAAACACACATCCACACACTTGAGTCCTGGCTCAATGCCTGGAAAGTCAAGATCAACGTTGAAAAGTCTGAGGCCATATGGTTCACAAAAAGGACCACCATCAATAATGAAGAATGTATTCATATGTACAACACCCCTATTCAGTGGACTAAGCATGCCCGATATCTTGGAATTACTTTGGATAGGCGACTCAGCTGGACCCCACACATTACACAGATTATTGCCAAGTTCCGTGCCCGTAAACGAACACTTACCCCCTTAATTGGCCGGAATTCAGTTCTCTCTATAGATAACAAATTGCTCATTTACAAGACCCTTTTGCGTCCCATACTCTCTTATGCCTGCCCTGTTTGGGGGTATGCGAGTAATAGATGTACTAATGTAAAGAAGATTCAAGTACTGCAAAACATAATACTTCGACAAGCAGCGAACTGTCGATGGTTCATTAGAAACACGGCAGTTTAAAAGGAGCTTGAGATTCCAAAAATTTATGCTTACTTTGCTCTCCTTTCAGAAAAATTTGACAATAATATACCTAATGTCATCAAAAGCACCATTCCAGTGCCCAACTATGACTACAATACTGTAAGCAATAGAAAACGATCGCTTGCGGTCCTCAGGTATCTTGAATAGTAACTTTCCTGTTAACTATTGTTTCCACCCAACTATTACAATTTAAATATATCTGTACACCTTCTTATACTGATTGTTTTTTTTTTGTGTTGCTGTATTTACTGTACATTCCTGACCTGTATATATTGTATATATTTCATTTTTTTACCTTCCCACTATGTTTTATATTTTATAATATTTTATGCAAATTACCATTGCTATGTCTACTACACACATGAGGACTCTCACTCAGTGAGCTTCAGGCATTTTTTGTTTTATCTCCATGCCATTTGCTTTATCATGCGTACTTACCTTCGTCACGGCCTGCACTGCAGGGGTTGTTTCCGTTGGACTCTGTTATCCTACTATTCCAGTTTCATCATTCTGAACTTTTATTTGCTTTGATACGTTTTTATAAACTGTTCGAAACTTCAAAAAATCGAAAGTTGGAAGCATTATGCTGGGATAGCGACATAACGCAGGGACTTATTTTTGCGAAACTCTTCGTGTTTGCCTAAGCTGACTGGGGCAATGTCATGTTTACTGAAGATTTGCTCTGGAGCCAGATGACAACAGTATAAGGATATGGCATGGACAACGAACATGCAATCAGTCCCAAAACATCACCAAACATCGCGTATTCCGAGGCAGAAGCATTATGGTGTTGGCAGGGATTTCATTAGGATACCGCACCGGACCTGCACATCCTTAAACGGGGTTCTTTGATGGCTGTCCGGTATCGAGATGAAGTCCTAGAACACATTGTGAGATTGTACGTTGCAGCAGTTGGCCCTACTTTTGTTTTAATGGACGATAACGCACGTCCCCATAGAGCTGACATCGTCGATGACTACCTGGAGAGTGAAGGGATTGTGCATATGGCGTGGCCAGCATATTCGCCCGACCTTAATACCATTGAAAATCTTTAGGATGTTCTTGGCCATGCTGTATCTTCACGTTTCCCACTTTCAGCCACACTTTTTGAGCTGGAAACTGCTCTACAAGAAGAATGGCGATTGCTTAAATCTGCAGTGGTTGAACACCTAATTGAAAGCATGGTCACAAGGTGTAAACTTTGTATACAGATGAGGGGGGATCACATACCCTATTAATGTCCTTTTTTTCCTTTTATGCTGTTTATTTTCACTTTATACATAATTCTGTTTAAGTCTCCAGTATGTCATTGTCTGATAACTTACAAAAATTTAATATTGTTTTCATTTCTGTATATAATTATTAGTTTTGTTTATGCATAAATATATATGCTACTTTCCTGCCAAATTTTGTGTCAATCAAAGCAGTATTTGTTGATTTTTTTGCATTTTACATCTTCGTGCTTATATTTTGGAAGTGAGTGTATATTTGTTACACTGCATGGAGATCTAGGACTATTTAATACTGGAGAGAATTCTCATCAGAAATATTTTATATCTGACACAAACAGGAGACAGAAAAGTAATGCAAGAAAAGATTATAATACTTAGAAAACTAGATTCATGAAATTGTAGGGGGGAAAAAAAGAAAAAGGAAAATAATTGTGTTTTTTTTTTTTTTTTTTTTTCCCTTGCTAAAAAGTGTAAAATGTTTTCATTGCAAACTGAAGTTGAAATACTTCAATAATTCAGTAATGACGAACTTTTATATACATTAAGTACATAAACAAATGAAAACCTTTCATTGACAAGCTTATCCTTCTTAGGATTTCTTGGTTGCCTTTTCATTATATCGCTTTCAGCATGTTCATAAGCCAATGAGATGGCAGGAACCTAAAATATTAAATGTACATTTTTTATTTACAGATAGCTGACAAAAACAGACAAATGCTCCAATATAAACAGTTAACTATTTTAATAAAAAATAATTGAGATATGTATTTATAGGTTTTTCAAGTTTTAATTATGTTCTCTGGGAAAATTACTTAAAAATGAATTTTTAGCATTTGGACATTCTATCTGCTCAGGTAATAAAACCTGCTTTTAGCAATAGTTAACTTTTTAGAAACACAGGACCTTGCAAGGAGAATTAATAATCTCTTATAAAAGAAGCAAAACATTCCAATTTTAAATTTCAGACTTAGTATGTAATACAGTACAAAGTCTTTAGTCCAGACTTCCATAATCCGAAATGATCTATATAATCCAGACCTCAAAGCTACAAACAAACTTTCTGCGCATGCGTAAACACATAGTGTGTTTACGCATGCGCATAATACCTTTACACATGTGCATATGCATTTACGCATGCGCATTTAATGCGAATTCATACGAACGGTATAAGCTAGGCTAAAATTATCTAATTATCTATTTCAGTTAATGTTGCAGATTGCATTGTTCTTTAATCTTCTAATTGGATCTGGCTTATTATTTTTTGCAGACTGTTAGAGCAATTTTATAAAAAGTAAGCTTGAACTTTCGATTATGTCAAAAAGAGTTTCCGATTCTGGAGCTGCCAAAGGATCTACAAAGCGAAAGCATGTTTCAATGTCCATCAAACAAAAAGGTGGAATTGCTGCAAAAAATGGATAAAGGCATATCCTTTGTTTCTCTAACCATTCTGAAATCTGTTTATCAATTTCACAGTGCTCTGTGGGGGGGGGAACATCACGGCGCTCAATGAACTGGAAGTTGATCTGTCAGCACTATCCTCAACTTCAGGGCAGATGTTTTTATTTTATTCGGCTTATAATTCCTTACTAAATGTAGTATTTCATTTCAGATGTACTCCGTCTTTGATATAAATTAAATCCTCATCATTATAAATATCACGAATACATATCAAATAGTTTTCTAGTTGCAGTTTTCTAATTTCGACTATGCGTAATGTATGCTTATGCATGCACGCATTGAAAGAAATGTTTAATAAAGGAAACAAAGATTAAGCTTTTTTTTTTTTTTTTGTAAATTTTGGTACCCTTTAAATTATAATTGCCCTTTATTTCATAAATTACAGTTTCATATTTTTAATTTTATAATTTCTGCATGCCATCTTACCAGATTTAAATTGATGATCTATAATCCGGAAAAACCCTAATCCAGATTCGCTGAAGTCCCGACGAGTCCGGTTTAAAGACTTTGTACTGTATAGGTATTTAATTGCATTCCATAAGTTTACATACAGTTAAACCGATAATTGTTATAATTTTTGACTCAGGAATTGATAACTTAAAACACAGAATTAAATGGAAAATTATACCTTAAAATTCAAAATATTTTTACGATATTTTTAAAACAAGTTATTAACAGAAACTTACCATATCGGTGCCCAAATCAATGCAGAGGATTGTTACGGTACCTAGAGGCAGTGGAACATCAGCCAAGATGAAGACAAGGAAAGGAGTAATCTCAGGAATATTACTGGTTAAAGTGTATGCAATAGACTTCTTTAAGTTGTCAAAAATTAAACGTCCTGTATTAGAAAACAGATTATATAATAATCATGCCTTTATATTATAATTCTGCCAGTATTAAAAGCACTTATTTTACATGCAAAATTACAAAGGGTTTCTATGAAACTAATTGCCTAATAAAGGTAAAACGACCAAAAGACTAGAAAAGAGGAAGGATAACTGAAGAATAGCAATATGCCTACGAGGCAAACTTGCTTGAAACAGCCATACCCTGTATCATTTGTTAAATAAAATAGATAAAAACCAGGGCTTAATTTCTTAAAAAGAATGAAACGTTATAGAAGGCTGTCAGAAAAACAAAAATAAATGAAAAAATAATGAATATAATCAACAGATAATGAGAAATTTAATACAAATAAAATGTACAGATATATAACTTGATAAATTAATTATAAAAAAATAATGTAGTTAAAATATATCTATTACACATTAAATGAAATAATATAACAAATGGAAGGTGACTGACTAGATTAATGGTAACAAGACATGCTATTCAGAATAAAAGAAAAGCAAAAATTTTGAACAGCATTTCACTTTGTTTGAGAATGCAAGTTCTTCATTCAGTTATGAAAAATCATAACCATAAAAGAAAAAATTTTTTATTTTTTATTTTATGGGTATAATGTTATATTTCATTTCCTGTTACTGATAGTAATATTCAAAATATCAAAATGTTGGATTTAATGTAATTCAGGGCTCTACTAAGCTTTGGTTGGAATTAAATTATTTCTCAAAACTGAATTTATATCTGACGAAGATGAAACGTTTACAAATCATTAGCAAGATTGAAACTGAAATATTAGTTACATTTTTCATTAATCAATATAACAATAGAACAGGCTCCTCTTTGGTACCCCAGGTAACTAGTACAGTTGGCATTCCTCCATAAATATATTATTGTAAATATCTGAAAATATTTAAATTTATTTGATTTCATTTCGTGTTTGCGTGCTGTTTTATTGTTATTTGTCTGCTTGTTACTTTTAAGATAATAGTTTTAGAGTTTATTTTGTTTATAATTGAACTTCGGCCATATGTTTTGTATATAAATGCTTGTTTCTCGCACAGAATTGAATAATGTTTATGATTATTAGTGTATATTGGCATCTAAACAATGCCGTTTTTCTGTTAAATCATACACCACTCAGTTTTATATGTTAATGTATCCATCAAGCATTATACCATTCAAAAAATTCCTTTCTAAGAAAGTTATATTACAGCTTTACACCTAGAGGGAGTGTTTATCATAAAACATTTCAAAAACCTAAATATAAAAAGTTAAAAAATATATACAGTATATGGTTTGTTAGCACAAGTAATAATGAAATTGTGTGTGCTCCAGTGAAATAATTTGTGTCTGAGGTGCAACAAATGTCATCAGAAGAAAGTAAGGACAATATCATTCCACCCACCGCCAGGAAGTGTTACATGCCTTTATCACTTTAGAACATTTTTCTGTAACAACCGTGTGAGGTTTCACTCTTTTATCTAACAGTTAAATGTGGAGGAACCTAATGAGCAGCTAAGAGAATAATCGCTCTAGTTCAAGAACAGAGACGTAAACTCGAGAAGGATTAATTACCCTTTATTTGCTCAAAATAAGATTTAACAGTTGGAGAGTCATAGTCAAAAGGCAAATGAGTGCTAGTCAGAAACTCAGGCTCTCTTTAGAAGTCGGTGGAACTTTGACTTAAGTACTACTCTTACTTATTTGCATTAAATGCAATTCTAAAAACACATTCTGGTAGGAAATTGTAAGCTGAAATTAGGAAGGATAGGAAAGTAGCTTTATGAAAGATAACTGTTAAAAACTTAGAATAAAGTGAACTAACCGAACCTTACAACCGAACTAACCACTAGTTTTGTGAAAAACATGGATACAAATTTATCATGAAGTTGTCATGCATTTTCATTTTTGTCTGGGACAGCACAATAAACAGGTATTTTTCACCAGCAAATGATTAGGGAGTACAATTTTGCAAGTACAGTAATTAATGTAGTACTGTAGTGTTTTCTAGACTGATATACATAATATACTGTTTTAATTATATATGTATTTATATACTGTAAATATTTAGGGCGAGGGTAAAAAACATTCCAAAAATAAAATTTATTCCTCAGTTAACCTGATTTTTTTTAACTTGAACTCTTGATTTTTCAATCAGTTGGGATTCATGTTAATGAGAGTACACTGTATAATAAAACATTTAAAAATTATATTATGTGTGCCAGTAACATAAGATATAACAGTATGAACATTTTTTATTATGTATAACAGAGATTCATAAAATTATCATTCATAAAATTATAAGATAAATATACAGGGTGTTTTTTTTCTTAAACTGACAGTACTTGGAGACCTCTGTAGCTTGAACTATCAGCCTCAAAGCCATGAAATTTTGTACGGGGATTATTGAGAACATGGGAAAAAGGAATCCGTGAAAAAAGAAAATTTAGTTCCAAAAGTTGCCGATAGGGGGAATATGTTGCTTTTGATCTAAATTTTAAGTTTAACTGCACGATAAAATTTCTGACCACTTTAAAAAGTTACAGTAAATAGATAAATGAATAACAAAATTAATTTTTCCACAAATTTGCTTTATTCTAAAAAATAACTTTTGCATTTTGCAATTTTCCCCCACGTTTTATGCAAAATTTTAGCTGTCTTAAAGTGTAAAGCGCCCCATTTTTCCCTATCGGCAACTTTTGAAACTAATTTTTTTTTTAAGATTCCTTTTCCCATATCATCAAATAGTCTACGTACAAAATTTCATGGCTTTGCAGCTGATCATTAAAGCTACAGAGGTCTCCGAGTTCCGTCGGTTTAAAAAACAACACCCTGTATTTTAATTTGCATGACTTAGATACATTATTTAAATAACAGAATTAAAACTGTCACTCTTCAGCCAGCTAAGCCACATAATTTGTATATAATGTATTCAATAATATTTTTTAATACTTAGTTAAGTACATATATATGCTCATGAAATGCAACCAAACTATTAAGGCAACAATTTAGAAGAAAAAGAATCCAGTTAAAAAAATCACAATTCTTTGTCCATTTCTGACTGAGGATTTTGTTTTGCCAGAGCACAAATTTACAAGACAGAAGAGAAACACACCCCAAGTAAATCATAAAAAGTGAACCAACAACCTGTGTTAGACGTAGATTTTTGGCACAAAAATTCTATGGATTTCTAGGGCGAACAAAGTCCTCTTCATCAAGAGCAAAGAAATCTGCAACTGAAAAACCAAGTTACGAACATATTCATACTCTAAGAAGTCGAGAGAGTAGCGCCATCTGTTGGTAGAAATAATAATGAAAATTGAAAAATTAGGATGATAGAGATTTAAAAGCGTTAAGCTAGGACTGGATTAAAATCATTAACTAAACTAACTTTCAATTATTAGGGAATTTAAAGCATATCTTGTCAGTGTGATTCGAGATATATTGATCAAACTGTAAGCATAAATTTAGGTATTTTTGCATAATGAAACTCAAAAGCATAAAAAAAGGCATGTGCGCCAAAATATATTGGCGAGAGAAAGCGAACGTCGGGGGCATTCAATTCTCACTTGTATCAGGGACAAAGGTTTAATTCAGTTAGTGCTTTCTCTTTCAGGTACTGTGCTAAAGTACATTTCTGTTTTCTTTTTTTATTGCCTAAATACGTAAGTCTGATGATAATAGGATTGATGATGATTCTTTGTAAGTTATTCTTTTCAATACTTAAATTTTTAATGTCTGTGAAGATTGTTATTTTAATTGGTGTTCTTCTTAAGCAGAATTCTCATACTTTTTAAATAATGATTTTGTAGTTATTTTGACTTATGAGTCTTTGATTAAAACTGCGCTAAATAAAGTAAACTTACTCAATACGCCTTACGTGCTAATGCACAATACAACAGCTGATTATGAGACTGAGTAAGTTAATAAGTTTGAGAAAATTCCCATGTGGAAATGCTTCTAAAAATTTAAATTCTAGAATTGAAGTGTTGTAAAATTCCAGGTAAAGTATTAAAACTTGTTGTTGAAAGTACTAGTTACAAAGTTTAAAAGAATAACTGTAACGAATAATTATGTCTTTCTAAAAGAATCAGTTTATATAGAGAAGATAACTGATGAAAATTATTCAGACTGAAAAATTAAAATAGAACAGCTTCTAATAAAAGAAGGTTTGGATGCTGTTGTATTCCAAGGAAAATTGGAAACTGTTTCTGATACTTGGTTGAAAAATGAGCATAAAAATAAATCTTTAATATACCTAAACATTTCAGATTCGCAAATTATCCCCATTTTGCATAGTAAATCTGCAAAAGAAGTATGGCAGAAGTTAAAATGTGTTCATGAACGTGTAAATTTAACAAACAAGTTATTTCTTCATCAAAAATTATATTCTATTAGATATAATGAAAGTTCTAAAATGCAGGTACATATCAAAGAAGTACTAGAATTGGCTGAAAAGCTGCGTAGTATAAGTGAAGATATTAAAGAAAATAACTTAATAGCAATATTACTATGTTCTTTACCAAATTCACACAACTCGCTAATAACCACAATTGAAAGTAAATCGGAAGCCAAATTGTCAATAGAATATGTTAAAAATAAATTAATAGATGAGTATTGTAGACGTGTGGAAACTAAGCAAGTTCAAAAATACGACTCAATTGCTTTAAAAGGTAAAAGCGAAAATAAATCAAAGCATTGTGTTACAGATGTAAATAACAGTAAAGTAAGAAATTACTCTCTAAATTATAAAAATAATGCATGCTAAATAGCAAATACGCAAAGTGTAGAAAACATAAAAACAAAAGAATTTAAAGAAAATAAGTATCTTAAAAGTATTGAAACTGGAAATTCACAAGCTCAGTTTAATCAAGTTGTTCAATCTATTATGAATAAAGGTTGTATTGTTACATTTGATAGTAATAAGTGTTACATAAAGCGTAACAATGTACTCGTAACCCACGGCAATGCTGAACAAGGTTTATATAAATCGACTGCGAGCTAAATTCAGGAGAAAGCATACTTAGCTAATGCTATTTCATGATCCAATACAAACTGCATACAAAAATAGCATCAAAATTTAAGCCACAGAAATATAGATGCGATAAAAACACTTGAGAAAAATGATTTGGCAGATGGCATTAAACTTAGTAAATGCACTCATAGTGTTCAATGTTCTACTTGCATAAAAGCAAAACAGAGAAATTTATTCAAAAACGGGTTTTAGATATAAAAATCCACTAAATTTAGTGCACACAGATGTATGGGGGGCTAACTGAAGTTAACAGCTTAGGAGGGAAAAAATATTTTGTAACTTACCTTGATGACTATACTCAGATTAATTTTATTGCTTCATAGCGTGAAGTATTCGAAACTTAAAACAGTATGTTGCATTGACAACAAATAAATCAGATCTGACAATGATACCGAGTACTGTAATGAAACTACTGAAAATTACTTAAAGAACCTTGGTATTTTTCATCACTCTGATAGTCTACAACAAATCACTTACTTGATAAGAATTATAGATGTTTGGAAACCAAACACAAGCATGTAATAATAATAATAGATATTGTACAACATTTTTTGTGAAATGTTCAAATTTGCGTGATTGCACTGCATAAAAGAGGGCATTACTTTTGCTAAATCCTATATGTGGGACATTTTTTTTATACTGTTGCATTTTTATTAATGTATGATAACTCAATGGAAATCAATACAATGCAATATTTTTGTTGCAGTTAATTCAATATAAAATATCTCCGAATTTCAGCAGTTATATGTGCGACTTATATACAATAGGGCAATTCTTTACAATTAAAATAGCATTCAAAACCAATATGCAGTATCTAACAGCTTATTTTTTAAATATTTGTTAGTCTAGCTAAAGACTTTTAATCATCTTTTTTAACTTCTATAAGCTAGTTCAATTAGTCTACGAGGGCTATCCAGAAAGTAGATTACGTTTTGGAATAAAAAATTAACAAAGTATAGGAAACAAATTTTATTATATACAGATGAAAGCCACACTCAAATACTACTTTTCTACATAGTCACCATACAAATTAAGGCATTTATCGTAGCGATGTACGAGCTTGGAAATTCCTTCGTCGAAAAATTCGGCCGCCTGCGCCTTCAATCACTTCGTTACCTCTTCTTCTTTTCGCTGATGATTTCGTGCAACAAACTTCGCGAAATTTGTGGAAAACTCAAAGAAAGTTCCGTTATTGTGAAATTTCGATTTTCACGGACTTTAGCATCGACTTTTTCGAGAAGTTCGGCGGTCACTATGCTGGGTCTCCCACTTCGATCTTCGTCGTGAACATTGGTTCGGCCATTTTGAAATCTTATGACCCACTGACGCACTCCACCTTCAGTGATAATGTTGTCCCCATACACTTCACGAAGCTGCCGATAGATTTCTATCGGTTTACAGTTTTTTGCAGTCAGAAACCTTATTACTGAGCGCACCTCGCGGGATTTTCAATTAACGCAGACATTTCAAACCGTCACAGTATCTGAACGGAGCACAGCACGAACCTCTCACTAGCACGGCTAGATGCAGACTGAGCTGCGCAACGCTCTGACCCCAAGATGGCCGCACTAGCCCCGCCCCTAGCGGACACAGACGGAAACGTAATCTACTTCCTGGATGGCCCTCGTATTATGAAGCATTCCCATAAGGGCTTTGCAAGAGAAACTGATTAAGTATTTTATCTAAATGTTCTAACTGTTCAATGCTAACCTGGGGGTAAGGACTGACCAATCACAGTAAAGGAAACATGAACTCCCATTCAATTGACAACTTCACCGAGTCAACTACACATTCTTGCATGCACAACTTTACTTCTCTGGTTAGACCCTTTTCCACAGTTGTGAGTGTCATCAAAAATTTTTCACCTTTGAGGTGTAACTAGGGTCACGATTCATTGTGGATTTTCCAGGACAGTCCCAGATTCCAGCACTCTGTCCTACATGTATATGAATCCCAGAAAATGTCTCGGATTCAAAGATTTATCAAAAGAAATTTAGTTTCTGGTGACATGGTAGGGATCAATGAATGACAGCAGAGCCTAACAGTTCTTCATTTTCTCACGAATAACTGGTAAAATCCAAGGTCACTTTTATAGTTACACAGTTTGAACAGAAAAACTGAAGGAATTTTGCGCTGATGCAGAGGTAGAATTCAAGCAATTACTAAGGATATCCAATCCAAAACAAGATGTCTAGCTCTACTATCCACAGCTAAAAGAGTGTTACAGTTATTTAATACTTTAAAATCATATTTTCTTTCAATTGTTAAGTGTACGATGTTTTGAAAAAATTCTTTTTAAATGAACAAGCCAAACCTTGGCTTTAGTTCCTCTAAACACAAGTATTAATGTTTCATAATTCAATAAAAAGAATTGAAGGAGAGGAACGAATAATTGTCAGAATTTTGGAAGAAATAATGGTCTTATTTCTAAGTTTAAAAAAAAAATCGATTCTACATTTCTACAGACAAGTTAAAACACTATTTTAAGCAATATAATTGAAATTGGAAATATAGACTAAAAATTGTTTAGTAATCACATTATAATCTTGGATACGAATATTGTTTCTTATCCAGGATTATGGGGTGAACAGTTTGGGGAAATTACTTATCTTAAATGAATTAATTAGAAATAGATTGAATGAAAATAGGTGAAACAATATTTTCATGATAAACTATTTGCCTGGAAATGAAAATAAGGTACTGGAAAATGAATTATTTGATGAAATATCATATTTGAAAAGATATGTAAACTTTGAAAACTTCAACAAAGGAATAATGACAAAATACCCACCAATAAGCATTGGGATACAATTTTAATTATTTAAAAGAAAATCATATTCATTGAATGTATCTTACAACAGCTATAGAATGTGCATTTTATTTACCTGATATCATTGCAGCTAATGAAAGGGTGTTTTCTATTATAAATAATTTGTGGACAACTGAAAAATCATAGCTGAATGTTGATGCCATGAAGGCAATACTTATAACTAAAGGCAATTTTTAGTGCAATACGTGTGAAGAATTCAAAGAACAAATTGAAATTAGGATGAACTACTTAAAAAAAAGGTTTATTTTGTTTCATAATCATTCCTATGAATTATTTACACTTTAATTTTTGTTACTGTACTTTTTTACCATTTTTTTAAAATTTATTGATCAAAATATTTTTGGTTGATTTGGAGGAGGGTAAGCAATGTCTCATTGGCCCACAGAAAACATAGTCACTATACTTATGACAATAATGACAAACAGATCACCATATGAAAACTCCATTATAAGCCCATTAGGTTTTTTTAAGCTAATAAATATTCTAGCAGTTTTCACTAATCTGCATTACCTTTACACAAATAAAAGATCCAATAAAAATTGATTAAATTCATCAGCTGAACAATGAATCAGCTATTCATCAAGATGAATACTTATTAACAAAATATGATTCCTTTGCCTTGTCATTTACCTGATTAAACTGCTTTCTTGCTGATCAAATTCAGATAGCTTTATTCTTTTTAACTTACTGTCAATTGGTATGCAGTAAATTAAAACTAGATATAAATATATCCTTTTAAAAAGTGTTAAAAAATTCTCTCCAGAATCATTAACATCCAATAACTGAACACTTTTAATGTTTGTTTTGTGCTATTTATTTTTCTTTTAAGGGTACAGAAAATGTGGAAACTTGTTTTACTGGTAAGTAGATTTCAAAAACTTACACCACAGAATGAATTTGGCTCTTGAGAGGTTAATAGGTAATACAGGAATAGTTCAAAACTTAACTTTCAAGTTAATTGTGAAAGAATATTTCGCAAGCATATAAAATTTGGTGAATCAATGAAATTTGGTGCCAAGGATTGCCTTAAATGTATCAAAAACAAAGATTTAAGAATTATTTTTAATATACTCACTCTCTTCAATTAATATGATGTGAAATTAATGTAGATTTAGGTTTACTATAGATATTGCATATACAAGTGACTTTATGTGACAAGTTACATACTTTTAAGAATTTCTTGTATTAAAACTAAAAACTCAAAACAAATGACTTTGCATAATTACAATAGAATGTTAAGTTTATAGCAGTATAAAACTTTGATTGGTTTTTCAGATTTATTTTACCTTCTTCCACACCAGTAACAATAGAAGCAAAATTGTCATCTAGTAGAATCATATCAGCTGCTTGTTTACTGACATCACTTCCAGCAATACCCATGGCAACACCTGCAATAAATACCCAAACTTAAAGAAAACATTTTGGCAAATAAATATGAAATCAGTGCCAGTTCAAAGGGGAGCTTACTCATATATGATGAGATACTGAAATCAACTTTCACAGGAAAACACATAATATATAAATAGCCATGGAGAAAATACTTATATGAAATGATGTACCTAAGAATTTTATTATTATTGGTACTTCATTTAGTATCATTTAAATAGTGCTCACTATTAATTTCTAAAAATGAAAAATACAGATGAAAATGGTTAAATTTACTTTAGTACTTTTCTTAATTAATATACTGAAATATAATGCTTAATGATACCCACAGTTCATAAATTCTCTAAAACTAAATAACATGCTGAAAAAGATGCATCAATTATATAATTGATTCAATTAACCCCTTGACTACATTTGATGTATCAGTATGTCATGCATTTGTTTGGGCAAAGACGTACATGACATTCTCATATGTCATCTGATACGACAACACCCAATTAGGATACTACCTGGCAGTGCACAGAATGCAGAGTACCACTGCATTTACCAACCTGTTTAGAAAAGTATCACACGCTTCAAAACTATTGACAATTTGCTAATTATTATAACCAGAGTTTGTTTGTTTAAAAGTATTGTGTAATACTAACTGCCTAAATTTATTTCAATATTATGTAGAAGTATATATAAGGGATAATACGGAATAAATTAATTCTTGCATAAAATCTATTGTTCTTGCTTGCCCACAAAATTAAATGTGCTCCAAGTGCAAAAAACTTTTCAAATAAATGTGTACCCAAAGGGTTAATGAATAATAAAATAAAAAGAGTATTTCAAGTCATCTACCAAGCAGAATAAAATCTTACTAATACAACCTAATTGAAATCGTATTTCTAATTTAAAACTGCTATAAGAACATTTCAAAGACTTATTTTATAATTGACATGATTATGACTGTTGAAATTTTTGACCAAGAAAAATTTCCACAAATGCCAGTTCTGTTTATTTTAAGTATAATATTATTTGCATTTATATGTTTATTATGTAGCCTACATGATCTGCTAATGCCTTAAAGGTTAAAGGTATATTATTTATAAGAGCTTGGGCATTTCTTTGAAAGAATCATGGCTAAAACCGATCAAACCAAGCTTTCTTTTAAGTGCTGGTAAATTGCTGCAGGTTTTCCAAAATAAATGAATAAATTATGACTGGTTCCCAATTTCTACACATTTTGGTGACAAACTTATGCTTTTAGTTCACTTTACAAGCACAGAAATGATTGAGATAAGATCTTCGGATAACTCCATATGCAAGCTCTTTCATCTATATGTCTTAAAACTAGTCTTAAAACTTCACAACAGAGGTTGACAATTGAAGACTTCTGCAGCACATATGCAAGCAGCTCGGCCTCCGCACCATTGCTGCACATTGAAAAAATGTAATAAAAACTGAAACAAGGTTTCCCCCCCATCTGTGTGTCCCACACAGTAAAAACCTCTTGATGCTGACAAAGGCTCACCTTCTGGCACTAATACCATGGAGGACATAGTGGGTTTTGAAATGCTACTGAAAGCACGAGATAAGATTTAATGCATGCCAAATAAAAGAGAGAGCCATTGTACGGCAGAGGCTCCCAGCACATTACCAAGGTGTATGCTATCACTGGCAGATTTGAGTTGCATACAGCTCGAATGTTCTATGAACATAAGGAAGCTGCCTGGTTGATCCTGTCAGTAGTCATATGTTTGTCTCAAAGATTAAACCACGCATGTCTAAGTACATGCGGCTTGAACGTATGGGCTCATTCCCCACAACATAGCTTTCAAGTGTCTGCCTTATCAACTGTCGATGGTAGGATATGCGCCTACGGTTGACAGGGCGCATAGCCTGTAACGGGCGACAGGGAATCAGGAATCCAGAAAGGGAGACTGAGAAAGGACTACCAAATCCAAGGAAGGCAGCAGGTGCACAAATTACCCATTCCCAGAAATTGTGTGCTTGTACTAAATAATAAATAACTGCTGCACCTGTAATGATAAAAGCAAATCATTGTCCAATAATCTGTACTGTGTTAATCTCCAAAATGCTTTGGTAGACATCACAGTTTTAAAATTGAGAAGGATTATAAGGCCAAGTCTAAATCATGAAATATAGTCCAAAGCATTACACATTTCACTGTGTAAACAACTCTCCTACAAATACTGTTCATAAAGAAGCCCACACATAATTAGAATGTTAGTGATGATATCAAAGTATCACAATAAACAGTACATCAAAATCCCCTGAAAATGAGATTGCATAATCCCAGGTCTTTTTTTAGTAACCTCAGTTTGCCTTGAAAGTTTGCAAGGTAAGCAAAGTGAATATTAAAACTTTAATGATTGAAAAAGGCCTCTTTGCATACAATTGTGTTATATCTACATGTGTTTAGTATCAAAGAACTTTTTCCTATTGCATATAAAGATATAAACGTTTTGCCTCAGTTAAAAAATGGCACCACAAACCAGTGGGAAACGATAAATTCTGAAGAAAGAGAAACACATTTTTGCAATAGCATTCCATCAGAAAACCCAAGTCTTTTATTTGTCACTGTTTACAAAATCATTTCTGACAAGCCATTTTTTACAGCAATAATATTCTATATGAAATGCTTTTTTTTAGCTGGCTAACGCCCGATGATTTAACAATAATTTACAAAATATGAGGCGAAGTTTCAATCTTAAAATTTCTTACACTCAGAATTAGTTGAATAGCTTTGGTATGATTCAAACAGCAAATACAGTTTGTCTTGAATAAACTGCATACAGTTATTTAAAGGAATCAGAGGATCTTCTAACAACAGCATGTTTGCACCAGATATCACAACAAACATTTAAGAATTATGTACTATGGAAAATCAAGATCATATCAGACATGTCATTATATAATTCTGGCCTTTCAGTAAGGTTACACAAGATTAAACCACCCTACCTGTAAGCACAGTCTCCGTCCCGTTCCGAAAGGAGAAGAATCTCGAAGGAATATCTCTGGGTAACTATGGGAAAATATCAGTTTGAATACCAGCAGCAATCATTCCTGTTATTTAAATTTCTCTACTTCCATTAGCTTTTTTTCATCCTTAGATCATTTTTATCCTTACATAGAGTATTTGAACTTTAAATCACCATAAAGATTATTTAACATTAAGATAGAATCAATGGACAGAAATACGGAAAAGTATATCTCGGTTATACACTGCCTTCCAAAAGTTAAGCAACAGCATGTTTTTTTGTGTCTAATTTGAGAATGAAGCAGCACAGAAACCACAAACTTGCAGGACATGTTCACTAAACAGTCCTTTAATGAATGTGACATAGAATGTTTCTAAAGTTCAACACAAACATGAATTACAATAAAAAATTGCATTCTTGGCAGAGAAATCCAGTCTTGAAGAAACAGTAGATCACAGTGTTTTGAGGAAAAATGGGGTGGTAACATTACAAAAATGGGTTCTAATAAGGAATGTGTTCACCCCTAACTGCAAAACATTGGCAGCAGGAATGTTCCATGCGGTAACTTAAGTTGTTGGTCAGTGATAATCCTTGTTCAAGCTCCAACAACCTTGGAGTCCTAACACCCTTGGAGGAGAACTTAAAGCAGCAACCTGTCTCCCAAGGTAGTCCCAAAGATGCTCTATCGGATTCAGGTCTGGGAATTGAAATGGCCATTTCATCCACTCCATACTGTGACCCTCAAGATATACTTCAGCATACCGAGCTTGGTGTGGACGTGCATTGTCGTCCAGCATAAGAAATCCAGGACCAATAGCAGCTGTCGCGAACGACGCACGCTCCGCTCTTGGGGAATGGATTGAGCCTTCAGACCAACGAGAATTAAAAAAGAAAGTTTCTTTTTGAGAACTGGCAACGATGAGTGTATGCTTTTAGAATAATGACGCTTTTAGATATGAATAAGAATGATGCTAAGTAGTTAGAAGTCTTTTTTGATGTTGTAATGATTTCAAAATTGTTTCTCTTTTGTGTAAAATGTCAAATAAAGTGATTCATATAAAATAGTGCCAATTTTAGATGAATTTGAAACCAAATCGGAGTCTACAAAAGCGGAGGAGCAGAATCGAAGAACGCGGATCATAAAGGTATCTTCATTTGCTTATCTAGAATTTTGAATGATCTGTTTTTTACTGAATTGAAGTGATAGCAGCGGCATATGGGAGGACACATTGATCAAGGATCTTGTCTTAATATCTCACACTGGTCAAAGTTCATCCATGGAACACATGCAGATCAGTGTGACCAAGGAGAGAGAATCCAGCCAAAACCATTCACCTCTTTAACTGAGTCTTTCTACAATGTGGTATTGGTTGTATCTGGTGTGTTGCTCCTTGGTGCATTCAGCTGATGACCTGAATCAGTCTCCAATGTGAACCTGGACTCGTCTGTGAAGAGAACAGATGCTCATTGTTGACTGGTCTAGAAGATAGATTCTCTTGCCCAACATAAATGGGCACCTCTGTGTCCTCGAGTCGAGGGGACACAAACAACTGGTTGTCTTGCTTACAAACCTGTATTGTGCAGGTGCCTGCGCACTTTAGTAGCTGAGATTCTTGTTCCTGTTACCACTATATGATCTGCCATGAGGTGAGGCACAGTAATGTTACTCCTCCTTTGGGCCAAAAGAGCTAAATAACGGTCTTCTGCAGGTGTTTTAACTATAGGTCTGGTTAGAACATGTCTTCTAGACACAGAATCCTCTTCAAACTGATTCCACAGTCGGTGAACCAAACTACGAGACACAGTGAGACATCTAGCAGCATCAGCTTGTGACATGCCCATTTCCATCCATTGGATTGCCCGCACTTTCAACGAATCGGGCCAATGACTTTTTCTGGATATTGATACTCTCCAGGATATTGTCAACAAAACTTCTAATAAAAACTAAAGATCAATACGCCTGAACAAAACTTACAATTTTTACATTTTTTTCTGCAACTCTATATAAGTAGTCATTTCTATAAAATAAATGTGGTAGCTACTGTTTTTGCATATACATTCTTAAACTTCGTTACTATCATGCTTACAAACTATGAACTTAAATGTTACTGACATTTTTGAAATGGTGAGGTTTGGAAAACATGTTGTTCCTTAACTTTTGAAGGGCAATGTATTTTAAGAGCAAAAAAAGAAATAAATATGAACCCATGACCAGAATGTAATAACCAGGAAAACTATTCATTCCCGCATACTAAATTAAGCTAAAAGTGAAGAGCATGCTGCAGAATTGCACAAAAAGTGTCATAAAAGTAACATCTGTCCCTCTATGAAAGATTTTCGGAGAAGAAATGGCTAGTATTTATGAAAAATGATATGAACCCCTCATGGAAGAAATGCTGGTTTAAGAAGAATTAGGAAAAAGTCAAAAACATCTCATCACAATATAAACAGCAAGTTTGATGCAAATATAATTTACTGTTCTAATGGTGAAATGCTTTATTTATCTGGTAAAGAGAAAATAACTGTAGCATTTGCAGGTAAATCCTGAAACTGTTCGAAACAAAATTTTGGTCATATTAACGTGCTATTTTTCCCCATGATAAAAACCGGAAATCATATAATTTCAGTCCCACTCTAATGCATAAAAATAGAGTTTTAATTTCCAAATAAATCATTTTGAAATTTCCTTGTTTTACATAAAAAATACATAAGTAACGAGACTTACACATACACATGTCAAGTCAGTTAACATTATTATCTGCAAGATTATATTTATGCATAGTTTCTCTGCTCACCAATATCAGCTTTTTTTAGTGCAGGAGAATCATTGACACCATCACCAGTAACTGCTACAATAGCTCCTTGTCTCTGGCAGCCTTCTACAATAATTAGCTTTTGTTGGGGAGAAGTGCGGGCAAATACAATTTCTGTATGTTCTCTTAAGAGTTCATCAAGTTCCTCTGATGTCATTTCTCTGAGTTGTCCTCCATGAACTACTGCAGCTTTTGCATCCCTAGAGTATGAAAAGGATACACACAGAAAATAGCATGAAAAACAAAACATATAAATTATGTACAGTTTTAATATTATTATTCACAAATTACACAACATACTCAATGAATTGTGTTCTATTCATTTGCTATAGCTATATCACTATTTTAAAATTACTAAAATATAAAATAGCAGTTTGAGGAATATTAGAGTTACTGTGGGCTAATTTACCTTGGATCAACTTCTTCAATAGGTATATCAAGTCTCATAGCAATATCTTCCACAGTTTCATTTCCCTCAGATATGATACCTACTGATTTGGCTATAGCTGCAGCAGTGATTGGATGATCACCAGTCACCATAATTACCTAAAGATGGATATCAAGTATAATTTTATCAAAATTACACAGGTGATAAAATTCAATAGCTTTAAATTCAAAGACAACTTAAGGGTCATGAAAATTTATATTGGAGTCGCAAGATACATAAAAATCCTAAAAAGTTTGAATTGAGAATATATAACTAACGTTCAACGCTCTGATTAGGGTCACAAATTGTTCTTTGGGATCATTTGCCTTTTTAATGGGGTCACATTGCTTTAAAGTTTGAATACCACTATTCTAGGATAATTAACTCAATGTAAATCGTTTTGCATAAACTTTCTTAAGCACTAAATTGAAAATATGACAAATAATAATTCTACATATAATCTAAAAATCATGCATTTTAGACAGGCACAAAATCAGTCATCTAATCAGACACCTTATAATCTTAACAGTCACAATGACTGTTACTCTACAATTTTCTGATTCCCCCTCACATTAAAATTCAATACTTTGAAAGGTTTGAAGTACTTAAAGTTATGTACCTGGAATGCTAATGGCATTATGTGTAAATATCACGTATTTCGTGATTATGTCGAAGAGAAGGGCTTTGCCATTCTCTTTGTCCAAGAGATCAGATTCCAGCCAGGGAGAGTTCTCAAACTTGCGAATTATTTTACTTATAAAAATGACAAACAAGCACCGGATCATTGTGCCGTTTATCATCTTTATTAAAAATCACATTCCCCATCGCAGAATTGACACACCGAGTCTGAGCAAACTCGAGGCGACGATTATCGAAATTTTATTCAAAATTCACCTTCCTTAGTTTTGATCTTTGCGTATCTTCCATCTTTATCCAGAACAAGAGACAAACTTCCTGGGAGGATTTTAACAAACTGCTCAATTTATCAACCAATATCATTATCGCTGGTGATTTAAATTGTCACCACCAGGCTCGGTAAGGCTCCTATCATTATCGCTGGTGATTTAAATTGTCACCCCCAGGCTTGGTAAGGCTCCTATATACTAGAGGAGCCTTAAAGGCTTGGCGTTGTAAAAATTCCAACACTGCTGGTCACGGCCTTCTAAAATGGGCTCAGTGGGCCCAATTTAAAATTATTCCGCCGGATTCACCCCCACGATACGATGTATGGGGAGCTCCTTCTTATATTGATTTGGCTCTTTTTCGAAATATTCCTTTTGACTATCACGTGATGGAAAACTTGTCTATCCTCAGATCACAATCTCGTACTCATCGACCTTAACTGTAATTCTTTTAATCAAGATTTTCTGGCACTCGTCTCTACAAATTGGGCCTATTTTCGATAAAAACTTAACAGTAAAAATTTTCCCTCCCTCGAAATTAAATTCAGTGATAATATTGACAAGGCTGTTGATCAGTTAACTTCTATCCTAGCAGATACTTTTAAAGAAGTATCAAAACCCACCCTTTGCCCCAATTTAAAAAAAACTTCCAGCTGAAATCAAACTCAAAATTCGCGAAAAGAATAAAGTACGAAGGCTTTGGCAAAGAATTAGAAGTTCTGACTTAAAATTACTTCCAGACTTAAAATTACTTACAGATAACAGTCTTTGGCGTGCATCTGCTAGACTTTGCAAACACAAATCTCACATTCTGTCCTTAGCTAAGGACGCAGTGGTGGCTCATACAGACACGGAGAAAGATGAATTAATTGCAGACATTGTCCAAACACAATTCACACCACATAATGAAGGGATTCTTACTAATGTCACAAATTCCTTCCAACTAGATGTTGAAAGTTTTCTAAACTCTTCATGTCAGAGAGACATACAATATACAACCATGCACGAAGTTAGCGAATATATCGCTAAATTAAATCCTAAGAAAGCGCCCGGATTGGACTCACGGGTATTATTATCAAGCTCATGCGACTTGGTATTCCGGCTCAACTCATTCACATAATTAACTCGTATGTCACTAATCGTTCTTTCTCAGTACGAGTTAATTCTATCCTTTCGGCTCCCCGTCCAATTTTAAGTGGCGTAGCTCAAGGTAGACTACTTGGACCGACTATATGCAACATCTTTATCAACGACATTCCAAAATCACCTAGTGTTACTCTAGCACTCTATGCAGATGACACGGCCATCCTAACAAAACACAAACATTTGAATGTTCTGGTTCGCAATCTTCAGAGTTATCTCCATAGCTTTGAGCACTGGCTCATTACTTGGAAAATCAAAGTTAACGTCGCTAAATGTGCTGCCATGATATTCACACGCTCCCGAATCCCGTACCCTACCATTAATTTAAAGTTCTTCGATGACTATGTTCCCTGGCCAAATTCATATAAGTATCTAAGAGTGATACTTGATTCCAAATTAATCTGGCGTCTTTATATTGATTATACACTCAATAGAGAGAAGACCCTCAGAACCCAACTTTACATACTTCTAGGCCGAAAGAGCCCTCTGTCAATCAAAAACAAAGCTCTTCGCTATACTTCCATCATTCGACCAATATTTTTGTATGCTTGCACCATCTGCGGGTACAGCTGCAAAAACATACATGAAAAAACTTCAAGGCTTTCAAAGTAAGACCCTGCGTTTAGTCCTTTAGCCTATTATGTCCGTACTGATGTGATTCATTCGGATCTTAACAGTAAACCCATAGACGTTGTTATTAAAAAACGTAGTCAAAATTTATTCCTTAAAATTGAACAGATTGATAACCGTGCACTCCAACAGTTACCACCTACGATCCTGCTATTTGCAGGTCGCAGAAAAGACCTCTCTCCATAATGGGACGCAAGTACGGCATCTATCTTCCAGCTGAAAGTCGTAGACACGCCCCTCTCTTCTCAGCATTCGGGAGGTGGATTTCATATGTGAAGGTTCCCTGTCTCTTATACTCTGACTTGACCTGTGCCACGTGAGAGATCTCAAGTTCAACTCGGAGCGTGAAGGAGCTTCAGCCCCTCGCTCTGTTTTTCGCTGCACTTTAATTTGAGTACTTCTTTTTGCTGTTAGGGGCTAATAGTAGGTTGGTGCTTTGGTCCCGGCTACGAGCATCGTAAAACGAACGAACCTAACAGCACGGCCACGTGCCTGTTGTTTCTACGACCTCTGCTCTTTACCGATTGAACAATGATGGAAAAGCTCGTTGATTTTCTCGGAGTGCTAACCATGGAGAACGAAGTGAGACCTGATAACAAGCCACTCACTGATTAGGAGCGTATGGAACAACGAGTACTTCGCGGTTTCAGAGTCACACTCCAGAAAATGACTCTCCAAGGATCTGAAAACACTGACGCTAAGAAAAATATACCTGCCAGGGACCAACCAGAACCTGAACAATCTATGGCCAACTTAGCTGCGGAAGCTATGACAGTGGATGAGACACGGACTAGTAGTAAACGCCCGCTCAGTCCCACCATTGAATTCAATATTACAGTCGCTAAAATAAGAGATTTTCCTTCTCTGAAGAAGAAACTCCACTGGACATGGACAGTTCGGACGATGGAAATAACACAGAAATTAAGCAATCTATCCGGAAAACTAGACCAACGCACGGGAAACGCCATACCCCGGCTATAAACCCAAAAAGTAAAGAAAAATCTGTGACTCTTGTCCCTCAGGAAGAGAAACCTCTGAATCCCGACCCTCAGGAAGAAAACCCACACGGTTCGTCTGCCATGATCGACACTGCCTCTCAAAAACCAATCAGCGAGACTGGTCAGAAACCTGCACAGAAAGCGTAGGATGACGGACAGCTGTCTCCACCGCAGACACAATATGCAGGAAAATCCTCAAAGAAAACTCCGATCATAGTTAAAGACAACCGATACACCTGGTATGACTTGATGAAAATACTCAAGTCACACAATTTGAGTGAGAACGAATACAAAGCTGAAATGATTAGAGATGGGATTAAAATACGAGTGCCAAATCCCATCATTTACAAACAAATGGCAAAAATACTCAGAGATAGAGGAGTTTACTTTAACTCATTCCCGTTACCCAAAAGTAAAAATATAAAATCGGTTATTCGAAGCTTATCCAACTACATCAAGACAGAGGATATACAGAACGAGCTAGCTGAACTCGGGTTCAAAGTATAATATGCACATCAGCTCACAAGAAGGAGTAATGGTGATATAACTAAGATCCCGCTCTTCCTTATAACCCTTCCAAGGACTGAGAAGTCTAAAGAACTTAACTAAGTGGAATACCTCCTTCAGATGAGAATTAAAGTCGAGCCCTACAAAGGACGTAAGGGACCCCTACAATGTTACAGATGTCACGGGTTCCACCACACCCAGACGAACTGTAACCATGAATCGAGATGTGTCCGATGCGGACGAAAACATGAAACGTCGCAGTGTGAAAAGAACGGCACTTCTCCAACCTGTGCAAATTGTCAAAAAGCACATACAGCCAACTTCCGTGGGTGTGAGAAGTTTCCAAAACTAAAGGACACTCCAAAAAACAGGCCCTACGTAGACAGATTTGTGACAAACAAATCTTATGCAAGCGCTGTATCAGAAGGACTTCCTTTCAAAAAAAATTACTAAGGCCAAACAGGTTTTAAAAGGCCTTACGGATCTGCTCTCGACAATCCAAGAATTGGAAATTCTTAGCATCAACTTAATTATGAAAACAGATTCAGGTGAAGACTCGGCCAGTACAGAAAATAACGGACCAGCTCACAACTAGATGTGACCCGATCCGCATCATGATATGGAACGCTTGTGGTTTGCACAGCAGAGTTCAAGAGCTTCAAAACGTTTTTATAGATTATGATATAGACATAGGAATAACTACCGAGACACATGCTTCCGCTGGACAGAGACTGGCAATCCAAAACTATGTGTCTTACAGATGCGACCGAACCACGCACCGCGGCGGAGCAGTACTCATCTATGTTAAGAGGTGCTACCAATCCTGTTTAATTAAAGGGGAACAAGGACTGGAAATTGTTACTTAATTGTATCACTCTCCCTTCCTTCAACAACGCCTATTTTCGTGCTGTATACAATGCGCCTAAAAGCAAGCTCACACTTGAACTTCTAGCAAAACTTCTACCAGACGACATCCCTGTCATCGCTGCTGCCGACTTTAACGCCAAACACAGAGACTGGCTGTGCAGAAAAATCAATGTTAACGGAAATACTCTCCACAACTTTGTGCTGAATAACCCCGTGGCTCTCCATGTACCAGGGATATACACTTACTGCCCAGGAAACCCCACTTATTCGGATATCTTGGATATATTAATTACAACAACTTCCATTCCAACAGCGATGGAAGTAAAACACGAACTAAGCTCTGATCACGTACCAGTAATTGCAGTACTCGGAGTCTCCAAACCTGAATCACGTGAACTTAAAACTGTCACTGATTGGACACTTAAAACTTTTACTATGCACTTAAAACTTTTACTACTTCAATACAGAAAGCGTTTGAGGAAGCATCGGAAGTTGTACGGGCTTCTGAAAAAATTCTCAGACTCCCTGATCAGATTCGAGAAAGAAACTGGCTTCGAAGCATCAACAAGCTTAACAGGAAAATTAAAAAGCTAATCAAAAGCCATAAGCAGTATATCTGGGAACAGCGCATGGAAAGTTTATGTGTCAATGATGGATCCTTCTGGAGCAAGATTTAAAAATTTAAACAGAAATATTCCTGCAATAGATCTATCTACAGTAATGATCAAATTTTCATCACTAACGAGGAAAAATCTAAAGTTTTTGCAAAATTTCTAGTAAGAGCAGTTCTCTCCCAACTCCTGGCCTGTTGGTAGCCAATCAGAATCAAGCACACTCTTCAAGGTCTGCAATTGGCTGAATGCTCCTACTGCCTGTAACATCCCAACTCTGACATCGCCTAAAGAAATTAAAAAATTAATAAAATGCCTTAAATTAGAAAAGCTCCTGGTACAGAAGGAATCTCCAACTCAGATATCAAAAATTTTCCACTGAGCACAATTACCAAGTTTTCCTCCATCATCAATCCTTGCCTCTTCAATTTGTACTTTCCTAAGGATTCGAAACAAGCAAAAATAATCACGAAACCCGGCATAGATCACAGTAAGACTCAGAGTTACTGTCCTATCAGCCTCCTGCCGCGGCTAGGAAAAATCTTCGAAAGAGTGATCCTGCATAGAAAGCAGAAATATTTTCACTTACACCCGCCTGAACAATTTGGATTCCGCCAGCAGCTATCGACAGGTGACAGATGACGGAGACGTCTGTTGTTTAACGGAGGTAAACAGGCATATGTCCCACGCCCTCCCCATCTAGATGCAATAACTCCCTGGGGTCCCACAAGGGTGCACCGCGAGTATACTGAGACTTCATGAAAAGGTTTACATGGAGAAGCTATCGATAGCCAAGCAACTCATAAGAATCACAGAATTTTCCGGCGCTGCGTTTCACTCAAAGCTCAATGTTGTGCTCCTCATGCTTGATGTGGCCAAAGCTTTTGACCGCGTCTGGCATGAGGGACTCATCTGTAAACTGATTGACCTGCAATTCAACCGAGAACTTATTCTGCTCCTGCACTCCTTTCTATCGGATCGAACGTTTCATGTTGCAATTGGAAAAGCCACTTAAGGTGAATTTCCCATTTCCGCCGGAGTGCCGCAAGGTTCAGCGGTTCAGCCAATTTTGTATTTACGTATATTACGTGGCAGACTTTCCCAAGCCTCCAGACAGTGCATACATGCTAGCGTGTTACGCTGATAACACAGCTTTAGCTGTCAAATCGGCTAACATTAATCATGCAATTCGTAAACTGCAAGAACAGATTCCTTTGATCGAAGATTGGTGCCGCTACTGGAAGGTAGCCATTAATGCGCAAAAATCTCAGCTCTTGATTATCAGAAGGAAAAAAACCGAAATGCTGCTCTGAAATACAAGCTGTTTTTCTTTGGAGAAACGGTACCTATTGTGAAACAGGCAAAATATCTCGGAGTTCTACTGAATGAACATCTCACATGAAGTGGTCATATTAATTATGTTAGAAAAGACGCCCTCCGCGTCATGAGTTACCTATACCCATTCATTGGTATACTTCAGAAAATTGGCAGACTATCGAGATTAGATCTGGCTAAGAAGAAATTGATTCATGCGTCTACCATCCAACCCATCCTAACATATTCTTCTCCTGCCTAGGCGACTGCAACAGACAAGGATATACGCAAGCTACAAATTGTGCAGTCCAGATTCCTCAGACTAATGATAGATGCTCACTTTTATGTGAGAAATGATCAACTTCACTCTGACTTAAAAATTGATTTGGCAGGCGAGTTTGCCATAAAATTCGCTCAAAATATGACATACCGTATATACCCGCGTATAAGTCGAGATATTTTGAAAAAAAAAAAAAAAAAAAGACTTCAAAGTGGGGGGTCGACTTATACGCGAGTCCATAAAAAATTAAGAGAATCGGAAGTTCAAAAGTTCAAAAATGTCTTTATATAATGCAGTTGTTTTCTTCCCGCACTCAAATTGGACGACTTATCAAATAAGTCACTTGAAGTAATTTCATGACTTAAATTATGTGGCGAACTAATCACAGAGTTTCATACTTTAACTAGAGTAAGCTTCGATTAAACCAAAGAATTTTCGGCCCCCGAACAATAAAAAGCCCGATATTACATTAATTGCTCAGTGGGTTAAAGATGCTTAGAACGAAATACCCTCTGAAATGATTATAAAATCATTTAAAAAATGTTGTATTAGCAACGAACTAGACGGCACGGAAGATGATGCTGTTTTTGAAAGTGAAAATGACGACGAAGGCTCTAGTAGTGATTGTAACAATACAGAGTTCGAGACTGAAAATATGTACGATGACGAGCCAATGACGACAGAAGAGTTCTATGAAATGTTTGGCGAATCTGATCATGAATCGGACGTTGAAGGATTTTGATTTTGTTTATTTACCAGGGTATTTTTTTATCGTATATTTACTTTTTTTTTTCTCAGATGATTTTGAATAAATGTAGTACTTAAAAAAAATTTTTCTCGATCGATTTCGGAAGTGGGGGGTCGACTTATACGCGGGTTTCTTATTTTCTACAAATTTTTTACGTCGAAGTGGGGGGGGGGGTCGACTTATACGCGGTATCGACTTATACGCGGGTATATACGGTATACAGACAGATTCCTGAGAAAGGCTAACGAGCGGTTCTTCTCTAAATCCATGAACTGTGAAACTCTGAACTACTTTGGTACGTTTCGTTATGAGTTAGCGAAGACTGCTACCTTCGACCCTTTGCAGCTCATGTGCTGAACCAGAACGTTCCCACCTGATATGGATACTGTAGTTGCTAATGGACTTTTCTGAAACTTCAGGAAATTTTTAAATAATGTAAATATTGTACATAGCTTAACTTTCTCTTAGTTTGAACTTTTGCAATTCAAGAAGTATGCAAGATCCTATCAGATGACTTCTCTCATCACGTGACAGTGCACACCAACCTGCAGGCTTCGCGGACCAATAAAGTGAATTGAAATAGAACTGCTGCTTCTTACGTGACAATGGTCACGCCCTCTTGCCTACCTTCGCCTCTACGCCCAGTCACTGCTCACACACAAAAAATCTTAAAATATAAAACTACAAAAAAGTTTAAAATTTTGTAAAATGATTATAAAAACTATAATTTCATTTTATTAATTGTTTATACTTATCCCTAGCCTTTCTCGAGCATATGTGGCTCTGTCTAGCTTGCATCAAGTAAACTAACTTATGCAATTTTTTTATTTCTGCTCACTTTATTTAATTCTGATGAGGAGGTAAATCAGGGCTTAATTTCTAAGATTAGAAGTGCCGGAGCCCTATGAAAGACCGTCAGCAAAGAGGAACAAGAGTAAATAAATAAATAAAATGACTATTAAACTCATTAATATTTTTTAATTAAACAGTTAATTACTATCAAATTAATTAATAACTATTTAATTAATGTTTATAAATTGTTATTTTATCAATAATTATTATATAATTAATTAATTATAATTTGATAATTTTTAGATAATTAATTATTATTTACTGAAATAATTAAAGATTGAAGCAATTAAATAAAATGTAAGGAGATAAATTGAAATTTAATAAGCGATTTTTAATATAATTTTATTGTTAAGATAAAATTTTAGAGATAAAATTTCTACTGAAATTGTTATTCAGTTACATAAAAGAAGTGCCGCAGCCTTCTTATTCAGGGCTCCGGTACGTTCCGGCTAGAATTATGATTTACAAAAACTAAGAAGCATCGGAGCAGAGGTCCGATAGGCTCCAGCACAATTTAAGCTCTGATTGGGGGGGGGAGTTCTTTCATCATCACAAAAAGTAAATATACTTAAAATATAGCTGATGAAAATTCCAGGGCGAAACAGAATGAGGGTATGAGTGGGTCGAAACAAAAAATGAGTGGAATTTCGTTGAGAGAGAACGTTCTCTTTGACCGCGGCTCTCTGCTGATATAATTATAGCCATCAAGCAGATGTACGTCAGGGGTAAAATGAGTTCTGAATCTGACTCCTAAAGGATGAATGTCAAGTTGCTGCTTACGCTTCCCCCCCCATTAATGGATACTGCGGGAAGACGATGTATAAGACGTGTTGAGCAGTTTATCTTAGCATTTCACTCTTATTGTACTCGCTGTCATTTAACGCACATTTAACAATACAAATTTTCCTTCCTGGGAGGATAACTAACTGTAAGCATTGATAAAAATACAGTAGCTACGATGGCATAGCGAGAAATTTACGCATTCCTAAACAAATCCCCCAAAATTTATTGCCGTCCCTAAACGGAAAGGTTTCCGCATGTGAGTGAGGGGACTTTACTTGAACGTTTCATGTTCTCATGAGTTCGTATTTCTAGGGGAATAAAGTATTGCAAAGTCTGCTTATTGTTAAACTAAAACGTTAGGGTTTCTAATTTTTTTCCCTTTAAAATGTGGTTCATTTTATAAAAAGAAGTACCGGAGTTCATCTTATTTAGAGCTTCGGTGCTCTCCAGTTAAAATTGTAATTTATCTTAAAAATTGAAAAGTACCGGAGCCGGGCTCCGGCGCAATTTAAGCACTGAGGTAAATGGTCTTAAACCATAGGTTCTCCGTAATTTGAAATCAGTGGCATTGGCCATGGATCATTAGTTCGGAGTTTTCATCGTCATGTGTCGCATCGACATTACATCAGAGAGCCGGAACACGTCGTGTTTTCTCGCACAATAATCGCGGCATACAAGTGCAACCAAAGCTGTATGCAAGCTCTTCAAGCAGCTTTGAGAGGAAACAAGAAACAACTCTCTTCTCAGTTCCAGCGTCCGGCCCATGAAGGACGTACTACCATGTAACTGCTCTGCCATTCTCCTACTCCAATATTACTGAAAAGTGACCACCTCTGCATTCTTATCAATCGGTTCACTATTTAATTACATCATGCTCGCAGAAATAAATTTCTGCCCTGGATATTTCGTTGCGAAAATTTAATCTTTACTTCACTATGATTAGTGCCATATGCCAATGAGCCTATTAATCTGCAAAATCTTTCCTTTCCGCTTTTTGCTTTAGTGTCATATTTACGTGTTATAAAATTTAAAAAAATACCCCCTCCCAATATATATATATACATAAAATGAAAAATTACAAAAAAGTTTAAAATCATAAAACTTACAAAAAATCAAAACTTGATTTTTCCTATCCCTAAACTGTCTCGAGCTAATGCAGCTCCCTCTAGTGTGCATCATGATAACCAATTATGCAATTTTCCTATTTCTGCTCACTACTTAGATATTTTTCTGATGTGGAGGTACATGGTTTTGAACCACAGGCACTCCGTAACTAATAATCATTGCATTGATTTATTCAGAAAAAGCCATATGCATATTAAACGTTGCGATACTTTACGGAAAATAAAGTATTTCGATATATAGTGGTAAATCAGAGGGATGTATCGTAGAAACGATGTAAATATTAACTGAGGTAAAATTAACTCGGAATCGTAATTAACTGGGATCCTAGTTAACTCAGACAATCGAAAACGCAGTTAAGAGAGACTAAATTTTGATTAATGCCAATTCTCCTTTTTATAAGACTTTATTATGATTAACATTTTAACGAAATCTTTTGTTATTGGATAAAATTTATTTTCTTTAATTAAGAAATAATTCACACTAGATTTTATTTTATTATAAAAAAATCGTATAAAATTTGAAATAAAAAAAATGATGCAAATTGTGAAATTCTCTTACTATTTCTTTCATGCACTTTTATGATACATTAATGTTTTTACAAAAAAATCGGTGCCGCGATTTTTGAGATAGTTCTATAATTCTATCAGCCATCCCATGATCATGACAATTTTTTATCAACAGAAGATCATGATAGAATTATCAGTAATTCCTTCAAATATTAAAGAATTTTGCTAAAGGCTTCTCATCCAATTAACAACTGATATCAGCAGTCAGCGGTAAAATATATCGATATCAGCTGACAGTTTGACCCGATTTCAAATCACGGTAAGCGGGCTAGCTGCATGGGAGTTTTTCTTTCCGGTATGTAACATGAAGACAAGCCAACCTTTCTTAAAAAGCCACCCTTAAAGTCATCCCTTCCTTTGGCCACATGACAGTCCTTGTACCATAATCAAAATGGGTCCGTGACACTTTATCGACACCAGTTAGCCGACAGGTAATTTAGCCGACAAGACATTTAACCGACAGGGCATTTAGCCGACATGGACACTTAGCCGACAGAAATTTAGCCGATACAGAGAGTTAGCCGTCAGGACATTTAGTCAACAGAACGTTAAACCGACAGTGACGTTTAGCTGACACGTACCCAATAACTATTTAAACTTACTATCAATCACAAAATTTTTCGACTTCTCCATAAATTCAATATTTAAATCATTTTATTCACCTATCAGTAAAAATCCTTTCTCGATTCTTAAAGATCCCATATGTAATTTTAATTCTTGTGTAATTTAGCATAGTTTGATATATATCGTGCTGTTTGGTATATATTGACCAAATTTAAAAAACGTTGAAATTTCTCGTCAGGTAATATAAATTAATTTTCGAAAGGAAAAATAAATTTTTTTCAGCTTCTTCATTTAATCAACTGGGTTCCTTTGAAAACCTTCACATCATTAATATTTTTTCTTGTTTACTTACTGACATTAATTTTCCAATATCGCTCTTCCTAATGGTTTCAAATTTCTAATACCTTTACGTTTCAATACTATTTTACTCAACACATCATGCTACATTCCTTCCCTTATAAAATCGTTTTGCTCCTCCCACTACTGAAATTTTCTTTCCCTGTCATGAAAAATCTGAATGGTGCAATAAAAATTATTGTTATTCTTCAATTATACTTTCTATAGAAACATTGCCGGTGAAGGGTTAGTTTAGCAAATATATTTTATCTTGTTATTACAAACAATTAAAAAAGAGAATGTTTAAGACAAGCAAAACACTAAATTATTTGAGACCTCTATAATATAGACCTCGTAATAGGCAGTTCATGCCACCATTCTTGAGATAAAAATAAACAATTCATATGTCACGGTAACTGACCTGTTTTTGGTCACCTCTGCATTGTTTCCGTTTTTCGGAATACAGCTTTTACCAATATGCCATATAATCATGTGACAATTACGGCTGTATGTAACATGAATACAAGCCAATCTTTCTTACAAAGCCACCCAGAACAGAACTGATAACTTAAAAAGCCACCCAGACAGAACTGATAACGTCGCGCTAGTGCTATACATTCAGTTGTAATCGGTGTTGGACCAATATTTGTAAACACTTTTACTTAATACTTTTCGCTGTACTGAGACAGATGAACAATTGCAAAATTTTTATTTATAAAAAAGTCATAATTGTATGTGTGTGTGTGTTCGAATATATATATCATAATAGTAAATTAATAATAGTGAGTTTTACTTCGGTATTCAGATTTAGAACATCCTTCTCATTTTCTAGCAACGTATTTATGAAGGTTTAGCCCAAAAAACAATTTTCATTGGAATAGATTGGTTATATATTAAGTAAAACGGTCATTATTTCTGTTAGGCCCAGCAGTGGCAGAGCAATAAAGTCGCTGAGCACTGGTAGTTCGGTCCGAATTTCGAACGGACTGATTGGATGGGTGTTTTTGTGATTTTCCCCATGTATAACGTATATACGAGCCAGTTTTCCTTAGAGAGTCCTCCACGAAGGTATTCCTCCCCCTTAGGCAGATAACTCTATGGCTTTGCCGTAATTACAGAAACCAAACCTACTTCTGTTAGGTGGCCGCTGGCCACGAGGCACGAATTCTTGGGCCGGAGCCTTATCCCAGATTAATAAATATACGATGCCTAATATGCGAATAACATTCTGAGGGTGTAAATAGCATTTCAGAAAAAAAAAAAAAAATTGTAGTTCCAATGTGGCGAGGAGTAGGGCAAATCACTGTACTTTTTGACAGGGAAAGGAAATTTCATTAATGGGAGAAGCGAAACGACTTTATACGGGAATAAATGTAGCATGATGTGTTCAGCAAAGTAGTAATGAAATGTGAAAGTATTAGAAATCTTAAAGCATTGTGAAGAGTGATACTAATTGTCGGCTTAATGTCCTGTCAGCTAACTGTCCGCGTCGGCAAAATGTCCTGTCAGCTAAGTACCCTCGTCGGCTAAATGTCCGTGTCGGCTAAATATCCTGTTGGCTAAGGGTCCATGTCGGCTAACTGGTGTCGGTTAAGTGTCTCGTCGGCTAAGTGTCCACGACTGAATCAAAATACAGTAGACACCGCTTAATGTTATTAATGTTATCATTCGGATATTTTCATCAATGTACCTTTCATCAATGTCAAAAGTCACGCCGGTTTTTTAAAGGATATATGGAAAATACATCGCTTATTGTGATCAACAATTCGGTTTAATATAATCAAACTATTAAAATAATAATTTTTTAATAAAGTAATGCCGCGATAGAAAAAGTTTAATTTATTAAATAAGCTCAAAATAGACTATAAAAATTGCCAATTGGCAGAGAATGTTTTTTAGCTCACCGCAAAGTTTTACTGGTTCAACAGAATGCTCTTTTATCTGCCCTTCTTATAAGCCAAGAGGCAACGGAAGAAGGAAAAAAAAAAAAAAGAAAAAGAAAAAGAACGAAATGGTCTAAAGATATTTTTTTGGAAAGACCAATACTTGGTTGGCACATATTTCTGATCAAAGCAGTATGGAATATTTCTGCATTGTACTGTAGTACTCTCTATACTATAAACATGCACATGCATACTTATATATATATATATATATATAAAACCTTCTTCAATTTTTATATATAATTTCTCTTAGGAAAAATAAGATATTCTAAATATGCCTAATTAAAAAAAAATTTTGAGGATAAGTGACAGATAGCCTGTACATAATATTTTTCTATTTTGCAGGTGTGAAAGCAGTTAAGCGGAAAACGGTGCTTACATTATTATTATTTTAATTTTCAATCAAAAGGAATATGTTTCTGTGCTTAGCACTTCTTATTCACTGTCACTGTCGATCACTACAGTAGTTGACTACACTACCAGTATCAATTATCACTAGTACTAGTATCCCACAACTGGTCACCATAACCAGCAACCACAACTAGTACAATACTATGAAACGTTCACCCAACAATGTATTTTATGCTCAGTCATTAAATACATTTTGCTGAGTTGTCAGCTGTTTGTATACATCTGTTTCTAATAATTTGCATGTATAAGCTTCACACCTGAATTTCATATGCTTTTTCTGGAAAAAAAAAAGGGGGGGTTACACTCGAGAGACTACAGTTCATAGTAAACACTAACTTTCAGGAATTTCCGGACCTTCTGTGGATAATTCTGCAAACTGGTATGTTTACATCATATGAGTAATTCAAATTAAACTCTGCTCTGCTGTGAGATGTCATAGATGTAAGTTTCATCCACGTCTGTTGTCAGAAGTGATTACTTTTAATGATTTTTCATTTGCTGACAGATTATGACAATTCTTCACTCACTGGCAGACATGCATATTAAAGCACCAAAAAGAGATTAATTTCAACATATGCTGTCATTTCTATTTACGACCAATATTTCAAAAGTAAATTCCCATTGACAAATTTTAGGTACCCAAGTCTTCAAACAACAAAATTATAACCATTCATACCTTATCCAGGAATTTCTATCAGAGAAATAGCACAAATTTAATGATCAAAATTCCATTCAAATGATAGTAATGAAGATTCGATAATAATAACAAACACTATTCATTAAATTATAGTCCATGTAATGAATTACGTGTGCTATTCAGTTTCATTAAAAGTAAATTCCTTTCATGGAGAACGTAATTAAAAAACACAACATCAACAGGAGACAAAACTGTCTAGACTGTTGATTGTTGTTTTAAGGATATTTCATTACATTTTTTCCTTCTTGGAATTCATAAGAGCATTTTCTCAAAAGATTAATCTTTTATTACTTATAAAAAGCTTACATATTGAATTGACTATTGTGACTACACTTAAATAAGTGAAAATAATTTGTTCTTTTTCTTTAAGTAATATTTAAATAAAAAAAAATAAAAAAAATAAAAAAATAATAAAAAAAATAAAAAAAAAAAAATAACAGCAGATTCTTGATATTGATTTGGTGTTTTAGTAAAATTAATTCATGAAGTTTGTTTAGAAAGAAAATCAGCATTTGAGCAAATAGCAATACAATATTTCCAGCTTTTTTAATAAATTTATTCTTAAGCACAAAAATAATTAAACAGGAAGAAAATGATAGCAATAATTTATACAAAAATAATAAACAAAATGAAAGTAATAATAATAATTTACACAGATAAAATAAATTTTTTGTAAGCGTGCATTTTTAAGCAATTTTCATAATAAAATGAAAAATAATGGATGGGATCAATCATCCACAGGATCGTGAGCTTAATTTTCGCTTTATGAGTTTCATCCATATTTTTCAATTTATTGCGCAAACTTATTAAAAAATGCATGTCATCATCGTAGATTTCTTGCGAGATCAACTCATTATTTCGTTCGGATACGATTACAACTCATTCGGATACGAAGTGCTCCATATTAAAAAAATGTCGCCTTTGCTGTGACAGGGAAATCGTCTAAAGAAAGCCGCTTCGTTTTAGCTTCGCTCTTGTTGGTCGACGCTTATCCCAAACTCGGCGTAAAGTTGAAAACTTAGAACCTTGTGCCACGAGCCTTAAACCAGATTATGTGACGTAGCACAGATTGGTTGCCTTGGCAGCGGAGCTTGGCTTTAACCGCTTATGCCCTTTATGCCCCCGTGTGAGGCACCAAACAACCTATGCCCGGATAAGTTATGCCCTTTTGCCTAATCAAAAGGCTGTTAAAATGCCTATTTTATATGTTCTTTGATATTTTTATATTCAATTTAATTCCACTGATATTGTTGGGATATCCCCCCGTCACCGTTTAATGTTGTTATTCGGTTGGTTATCAAAATAGCCATGGACAAACGCTACCCCATATAGAGGCGCCTACTGTGCAAAGAGAGAAAATGTAAGAATTAGCCACGCATATCTTTACATTTTCTCTTTCACTATCCTCAGGTTCACTGCAATTTTTATTGTTCTTCGTATCAGCAGCGCAAATATCTTCGTCACTGAAAACCTGAAATTTTTTCAGAGGTAGAAAACAGCAAATCAAAGAGGTAGAAAACAGCAAATACTCAAAGGTAGAAAACAGCAAATCAAAATGATTTGCTGTTTTCTACCTTTATACCTCTCGAAAAGTCATCCTCTCATGTTTTGAAGTATGCCTATGAATTACATTGGTTTCCAAAAATTAAGGAAAAATCACAAAAATACCGATAACTCATTAAAAAAAAAAAAAAAAAAAAAAAAAAAAAAAAAAAAAAAAAAAATGCGTATAAAATTTGAATATGTTGTCAAATAAAGAGTTGTTGAGTAAATTACCCATATTAGTGGTGCTGCAATCGAAATATGTCCTCTGCGAGGAGCATAAAATTGAATGCTTCAGAGAAAGTCTGCAAATTACGCTGTGATGCTGAGATAAGAAATGTGGGATAGCCAATTTTTAATAATAACCTCCAGGCATCATTTGCCCGAAAAACTGCAATGGAGAGCTTTTGTGAGATTAGAGGCAGGGCAAAACCATACAGAAGGGGCCAGATGACTCAGTGTGAGTCCTTATGTGGTTCATAGACGTTGGCAACAATTTCTAACCACAGATTCGGCATCGAGGTGGTTCAGTCAAGGACGACCAATGGCTACGAGGAGCGCTGACGACCGATATTTGTTGTTATGCGCATGAAAGTATAAATCAGCAACTTAGCCTCATTTCAGATCCCCCCCTTGCTAAAGCCACCAGAAGGTTGGTGTCATCGTCAACCCTACGTAGGCTTCATAAAAGAGGCCTGCACATGAGGCTACAAGCCATTTGCGTGTCGCTCAAGTCACATCACAGAAGGGAACGTTTGAGTTGGGCACGTCAATATGCCCACTGGACGTCTGATGAATGGAAGGCTGTTCTCTTCACGAATGAGTTTACTTTAGCCTCCAAAGCGAAAGAAGGCGTAATTTGATTTGGATAGAACCTGGAACCCGTTTTTCATCCATCAAACATTCGTGAAAGAGATGCATACGGAGGAAGCAGTGTCTGTGTTTGGGGTGATACTTCTTTGGGTGGATGCACAAACCTCTATGTCTTTCCACGTGGAACCGTGAATGCTCAGACCTTAGAGATAACATCCTTGATGCTTATGTGGCTTTTATGCCGGGGCAGTAGGTGGTACAGCACGACAACGCCAGACCGCACAGGGCTCGCATCGTGAATGATTATGTTCAGCATGATATAATTCAGCACATGGAGTTGCCAGCTCTATCACCGAACCTGAATCCTATCGAGCATGTTTGAGATGCTCTAAGGAGACGTATAGTTGCTCTTAATCCTCCTCTTCAGACCCTTACCACACTTGCAAATACTTTACAAGAGCAGTGGCTCTCACTTCACACAGAACTGATAGACCGCATAATTGACAGCATGATACATCGCTGCATGTGCTCTATTGTTTATAGGGGAGATCATACTCCATATTGAAGGTAATTCTCCTATACCACATCCGAATTGTTCATTTTATATTTATGCTAATTTCTGTAACACCATAAGCGTCTGGTAATTTCTTTTCAAGCTATTTTATACGTTACTATGTGTTGTACACTGTGGGTCAGTTTCATTAAATTTCACATGTAACTATTTGAGTAATCATCATTCTTGTGATTTTTTTCCTTAATTAATGATAACCAGTGTAGTTGTCAGATTTGCTTTCATCACATGCAAACTATGCACAAACCCCTGATGCTCCATCCTGATGAGAAAGGCTACAAGATTAATTATTAGTGAAATGATACTGATATTGCTGCACTCTTTCTAATGTTAGAACATTTTTCCAATTATTTCGTTGAATTTATAGCCAGCTCAGTGACAGAAACCCTGTTTAATATAGGTTCTATTGTACTATTCTATAACCGCCTCCCAGCTCAAATTCAGCAACTAAGGTTATGCGATTTAAACGAAAGACACATTTAAAATATAGTTATTCAATGCAGTAAAGCCTCAGGTTTTCATTTTTAAATAAAATGAATACATAAATAAATCTTTTTTTATAATATAACAATTTTTAACATTTAGAATTTCATAACAAGCGATCAAATAGTCACAGTGCGTCTGACAATACAAATAAAAAATTACCGAATGTATTTTCTCCCTATTTCCAGCATGCCTTTGTGGTGTAACTGGAGGCATACTCGGCGCGTATTCGAGAGGGCCAGGTTCGAATCCTGGTGAAGGCTGTGCTCATTTTTCAAGATCCTGCTTCACACAGCCTAATGACTCTACACCATAAATACATCTGGTTTGAAAGTTGGACACTCAGTCAGAACCATAAGCCGACAGGACATTTAACCAACAACACACAGTGTTTGCTTTATCACATTTCGCTGATAAAGCGTACATTTGTAAGAAAACATGAGACAACATTTTAGCAAAGTTTGTCTAACCAAAGACTATTTCCATGGTACACAACAAGAAAGCTTATGCACACTTTTGTCTTTATTTAATTTTAGATAGCTTATAGATTTTAAAATTAGAAGAAAAGACACATTAAGGCAGCCCCGAGTCTGGGGGAGGAAAAAAAAAACTCTATAGATTTCAAGGAGGATCAGTAGATATCTTTTCAGAAAGGGATGGGGGTATTGCAGCATTTGGAGAAGCAAACGATTTTACATGGAAAGCAAAGCAACAACGAGCATTGAGTTATCTGTTGAGGAAAACAGTAATGAAATGTGAAGTAATGATATGAGAATTTTGAAAGCAACGGCAAGAACCAGACAAGAATTAAGGTCATTCACTTAAAAAAACTGTTGTTAAGGTGAAAGGGTTCAAGAAAATTCAATTACCTATCTGACGAAGCTTTATGGATAATTTTCGCAGACTTAAATTTAAATTATGAATAAGTGTCCAGCTGGGAAATAGGTAACGAAAATTTATTTATTTCTACTTTCCTAACAAAACATTCATGTTTGTTGACAAGAAACCTGTTATAAAATTAACGAAACGGAGTGATGGCTAAATGAATTTCAGATTTTAATAAGCAAAGAAAAAAAATAAATAAATAATAATAATAATAATAATAAAAACTGTGCGTACGTCTTATTGTTTACACAAAACTTTAGAATGACAGAAATAACAGTGATGACAGATGCATAAACATAATAATACAACAAAACAATGATGCGACTAAAACTGCACATAACATCAATTAAATGCTTGATTCTCAACAGCCTCCTTCGACCATGAAAACAGTCATTGTTCATATACACTCCTCAAAAGTGAAATTTGAACACCAAGAAAGAATGCGCGTAGCGTCATGCAAATTGCAGGAGGGAGAGTTGTGAGGTGGATATGCAAATGATAAAAGTTGCGTACGTATTGGATCACGTGGTACACATATGCGGGCTATAAAAGTCAGCCATTTTCTCTTCTCATAAACAGCATCTGAAGGTTTACGGAGCATTGGAGACTTTAGAAAAAGCATAGAAAATGTTTCTGAGACGTCGGCGAGCTCAATCAGCTCAATACCATCAGTTAACGACCGGGGAACGTGAACGTATTATCGAACTCCATGAGCTTGGTTTGTCGCTGCGCAGAATAGCTACGGTATTGGGCACAATGTGAGTACCATCCAACGTTATGTCACACAATGAATTCAGGAAGGTGTGCGTGCACGTCGAAGAGAAAGCGGTGCGCACAGGTGCACGTCAGAGCGCATAGACCGGCGTATTCGGCGGTCAACTATTGGAGACCCTTTCTCCACGCCACGACATCCGAAGCCGGTTGCCTCCAGAAGCAGATGGATCTGTGTCCACCCAAACTATTTGCAACAGACGTTCACGAGAACCAGGCACAAAAATACCACTGACTGCTGAACACAAGACTAGACGCCTGGTGCAGTGTCATCGTCATAGTACGTGGACTATCGAATGGCATCGGGTTTTGTTCACGGATGTATCTCTTTCTGTCTGTGGAGGAATGATGGCCACCGACGGATATGGCGGCGACCCAGCGAACGCTACGAAACAGCCCATTTCCACTAGCGTCATACCGGTCCTGTACCGGGAATAAAGGTTTGAGGTGGTATAATATTTGATCACAAGACGCCCCTGGTACACATTAACGGCAGTTTGACAGCGGACCACTACGTCTTACTGGAGCCTGTTGTTATGCTCTGGGTTGCAGGGCGCCCCCAACACGGTATTCCAGCAAGACAATGCCAGTCCGCATGCCGCACGGCATACTCTTAACATGCCTGACCGTATTTGACATCCTACCCTAGCCGGGAGCCTCTCCAGATCTGAATCCCATCAAACACCTGCAGAATATCAATAGACGTGACATTAACCGAAGACCACGACCGCAAACCCTGGAACTGCGTACAGCAGCGGATGTAGCTTGGCAAAGGCTGCCTCAGGCAGCCATCAATGAACTCATTCATAGCATGCTCGCCAGATGGCGGCCTGTATCACTGCCCGAGATAGGCACATTAGATACTAAATAAATTGGTTTATATTGATTTTATGTGTCTGTTTTCTTAATCATTCGCATATCCATCTCACAACTCCTCCTGAACGTCCTGAAATTTGCATGACGCTACGAGCTTTCTTTCTTGGTGTTGCAATTTCACTTTTAAGGAGTGTAGGTTAACCTTTAATTATTGACCGTTTTTACACCAATCAACTTCTTCTGAAAATGAAACTGAGGTGATGGAATAACAGATGAGTCTTTTCTTGAATCACTGTGCTATCATTAGGGTGACATGATAGAGTTGGTGCGTGGTGGAATGATTACTCCGGAACCCATACTGTTGAGGGATGAGGATGTTATTGTCTTTTAGGAAGTCTTGTACTCTCTTCAGTATGACAGCTTCAGCTATTTTACTGAAATCTTGTACTCTCTTCAGTATGACAGCTTCAGCTATTTTACTGAAATCTTGTACTCTCTTCAGTATGACAGCTTTAGCTATTTTACTTAAGGTCGATAATAAGCTTATCGGCCTGTACGATGTGGCCAGGGTGGGATCCTTTCCTGGTTTTAGGATCGGTGCGATGATAGCTGTTTTCCAAAGAAAATCCGACTAACGGTAACTGTTATGCCACTGTTTATGTTCGTTCGCGCAGTTTTTGATGAGTCATACCATTCTTAACTTGGACGGAAAAGAAATTTGTTACAACGTTGCACTTAGTCTTTCATATTTGTTGTCAGTAATTTAAAAGACATTTTGAAACACATATAGAACGATAATTTTTGAAAATATAATAAGACAAAAATGAAAAGGGAACTCTGGTACATTTATAGAGAGCCACAAATCATCCTTCAAAGAGCCTCATACGGCTCGCAAGCCGCAGTTTGGCCACCCCTGGTATATATTAACTGATGTAATTCAAAACTTATCTAAAATTTCAGAGGATCTTATTTAAAATATTTAATATTTGTAATAATCTTATAGAGAAAATTTGTATCTTTCATGTGAAATAGGTTTAATTTCAAAATTTATTATATTTCTTGAAATACCTTCAAATTTACAATATTCTCATAATTATTTTTAATATTTGAATTCATAAAAACACCATTTTCCATCCTCATGCTCTTACTTAAGATTGCACATGCTAAAAATATAAATAAATAAATGATCTAAATTTATTAAATAAATCTTAACATTTTAATATAAGAAACTTTATATTGTTATATGCCATATAATATACAATATTATTTTATCACATTGATTTTATGATACTTATAGCCTCAAAATATTAAACTTAATGTTTCCATCATTGCCTTGGCGTCATGCTTAAGACTGAGTATTAATATATAAACATACTTTGTTTTACAACAATAGATCAGCTTAAATTTTAAGTATAAAGAACAACAACGGAATAAAAGATTTCTTGCCTTCAAAATATTGACTACAAATTGTGTTCAACAATATAAAAATACTTCTAACTCGGTTCCTAATTGATCTATCTGAATAAAATTTTCACATTCTTATTCAGCATAATATCTGGATTTCAAAATGCGGTAACATCACTATTTCCCTCAATTAGGAAATAAGACATCATTTTGCAACTTTATTGTACTTTATTTACTTTATATTCTGAATTATAAAACATTCTGACTAATATTCTCAAATATAAAATGATGTCAAGATCATGCATTTCAAGCGTATCCTTAAAGGATCTTACAGAAACTAATTCTTCTCAGCTTATGGACCCCGAAACTCACATCCAAAGAATAGACGTAACGTTGCCTGAACATCAATCATCTAATCACAGTGAAACTATGATAAATATGGAACAACAGAATAGTGAAGCAATGAATGTTGTACAGTTGGTTTTAGAATCAAGATTCAAAAGGCATATGATAAATGTATATGCATTCTTCTTACATCACAGAGAAGTGGCAAAAAATCGTACAACTGCATTATTCGAAGAAATTAAACCCCTAATTGACTTCCTTAAAGATACATCAATGGAAGCTTCTATTAAAATTAATGAACGAATTGACACATCAAGTTATCTACCGTTATTGACAACATCTCAAGATAATGCTGAAAACTTCAAATTCTGCAGAACCTCTAATACCCCTCCATCAAGATATTATAATGATGCAGCTACTTCACCTTTCTGTTGCAATGATATTCAAGATAACAGCCATATCAATACCTCAAACCACTTAGATCAACATTTGAATAATTCAGTTCCTATTTCAAATTTTCGAGATAATATTTCAACACCATTCGTTCGTAATTCTTCGCAGGATATGACAGACATGTTAATATTTCAGTTCATAATCAAGGCATACCTTCGATAACTTCAAATCTTCATGCACTTAATAATTTACCACCATTACCTAAATGCTGCAATCATGAGCATGTCACAGCTTCCAAATCCTATGCAGATGTTCCGAGATTTACGGATAATCCAAAACCAAAACAAGATCCTACCCTAATCATACTTCCAAAAGACATTGTTGGACATGCTGTCCAACCAGCAACTACAAGAAAAGCCCACCAGCGGCCGAGCGATAAAGTCGCTGAACACTGGTAGTTCGGTCCGAGGTTCGAATCCCGCGAACGGGCTGGCTGCATGGGCATTTTCATGGTTTTCCCCATGTGTAACGTGTATACGAGCCAGTTTCCTTTAGAAAGTCCTCCACGAAGGCATCCCTCCTCTTAGGCAGATAGCCCTAGTGTGCTTTGCCATAATTAAATACACCAAACACCAACTACAAGAAAAACTAGAGAAATTTAAACCGATCTCAAATCTGCAATTAAAAAGATTTCACATATGAAAAAGGAGGGATTGCTGTCACATGTACATCAAAGGAAGATATCTATAAAATTAACTCGGTTCTGGGAAAAAATGAGAAAATAAACAGCGTAGTTAATTTTAAAATGCCTACAAGAAGAACTCCAAAGTGTGCGATTAATAATCTAGCAAGTAATACAACAGAAAACGACATCATAAGCCTAAGAACGGACAATTTTCCAATATATACCCAAGACATCAAACCTATCTTTAAAATATATGATAAGCAAAATCACGGAATTAAGTGAATTGTTGAATGCTCTCCGAAAGCATTTCAAATACTCACCACTGACGGTACCTTCCACAGTGGCTCGAGAAGCCTGAATTCTACGACGTCCGGAGGTGCTTCATTTGCCATGATTTCTAACATTCTTCCGAAAGTTTGTAAACATAGACATTATTGCGCCTTCTCGGGAGAAAATCACATCGTCAAGCTGATAATTCTCTATGTATAACTTGCAAATTAACTAATGACGCCAGTAATACAAGTTTCAACATTTATCACCCAGCCTATGCTTATACCTGCCCTACATATCAACGAGAAATTCAAAATGTCTGATTGGATTATTCAGTTATGGCAAAGCACACAAGGGCTATCTGCCTTAAGGGAAAGATGCCTTCGTGGAGGACTTTCTAAGGGAAACTGGCTCGTATATACGTTACACATGGGGAAAACCACGAGAACGCCCATGCAGCCAGCCCGTTCGCGGGATTCGAACTACCAGTTTTCAGCGTCTTTACCGCTCGGCCGCTGGTGGGCCACTCAGAAAGTCTGAACCAAAATTGCTTACACAGAAGAAGCCTAATTTACCCTCATATCAGTTCTAGTATACAATTAAATACAAAACTCCATACGTTATATCCTTACAGAAGAATTCTTTACTATGAATAAGCTGCGGATAATTAATTGTGCTCATTTTTCCACGGCAACAAACAATAATGTTTCCACTGGAACAAACAATAATGTTTCGATTTCAACCAACAATAATTCTCAGCTACAAGCACATCCCTCAAATAAGGCCATAATCAATATAGCCCTCACAGCGGAACCTCCTGCCACTCGCTGCTTACAGATTAACCTCCAAAAGGACCAGGCTGCTACTGCACATGTCATCACCTACAATGCAGATATTTTATTTCTTCAAGAACCTTTCATGAAATATGAAAAGGTCACAGGTTTTCCACTACAATGGACTATATATCAGAAGGTAGATCCGTTACAGCATCCACAGTCGGTGATTGTATGCTGCAATCCAAACTAGACACCATCTCTCTTTCGCGCCGAAAGGGACCAAGTTGCAGTCCTGCTTGATGTAGGTGGCCTTACTACAATGTTTATCTCTATTTATTCCCCATCCACAGCGTCCCTGGAGCCTACGCAGCACTTCTTAGACACCGTCACCCGCCTTTATCGCATTATTTATACAATTAATAACTGGAGATTTTAACGCCCATAACACCAATTGGGGATACAGCATAACAGATCCAAAAGGCCAGTTCTTAGAAGACTACCTCTCCTCAAGGAATTACGTAATACGTAACACTACAAATGCCCCTCCTACCTTCGATCGAATATTTGCGAAAGGCTGGCCTGATCTTTCCACATCACAACAACTACATCTTATTTACAGAACTGGACTGTGGAAGATGAAATTAGTCTCTCCGATCAAAATTATAATAATTTCCAGCTTGAGAAAATGACTACTACTACAATCATCAAACGTTACGGTCTTCCTGGAAGAAAGATTCAAGCTCTCACATGAAATATTAATAGCCCACTTAAGTTTCTCGAATTTAAACTCAACAACTGCATAAAATCAACAGACCTTGAGAATTTCTCAAATGTGCTATTGACAACTATACAGAACACCTGTAATAATCTTCTTCCACAAAGACAGACTAAAAAATTGCAGGTCCTAAATTGGTGTAATAAAGATTTACGTGTACAACAACAGAAGCGTATATCTTTGTGACAAAAGCTTAAACAAACCCGACGGCAAGGAACATCCAACAGACTCCTAGAAACCTATCAAAGAGAACATGCCCGATATAAACGCATGATGATTTATGCCAAAATAAGCTCTTAGAGAAAGTTTTGTACAGAGAATACAGAAATTCATGGTCTACACCACAAAATTTCCACCAATAAAATATTTAAGCCAGCTCTCTCCATCTGCAACCGCCTGCACAAAGTCAAGACTGCACTACAGAGTTCATGCTCAGAGCAATTCTAGAAGCTATCTTCACCACAGGCGATCGATCGGAAGACACCCCAATACATACACAAACTAGAAACGCTCCCACCTCCATCTTCACAACCCAGGATGCAGCCTTCACCATGCCATAAATACAACAAATTGTAAAACATCTTCCAACAAAGAAAGCACCGGGCCCATATGATATAGACTACAATATCATTAGCACTGTCAAGTCATTGTCCTCTCTAATATCTACTTTTGGTGAAAATACTTCAACAAATTACTAAGCACTGGTACCTTTCCTCAAGCATTTAAGATTGGTCAAGTGGTCCTTTTCTTAAAGAATAGGGATCCAGCGCTCCCAGATTCCTACTGTCCTATTTGTCTTCTTTCAGCATTAGACAAGGTATATGAAAAGCTTATAGTCAATAGACTTAAACACCATCTTCATAGAAAAAACTTCATCAGCGATCAACAGTGTCATGCACATACTCGGTAAGGCGATGCTACCGACCAAGCCTGCCGGAAGAACAGTTAAGCCAACGACTTATAGCTGAAAGAAGAGAGAAAAAATATGGCAACGAGAAGAAGAAGCATGCTTGATGCGAGAAGGACGGCATGCTCATGGGAAAAAAATTATTAATTAATTTTTCTGTATTCGGAGAGTGGAGTTTTTTGTTGTTGTTGTTGTTAAGAACTGAAAGGTGCAATGTACGTGTGCGTTTGATGCAATTGTGAATAAAAACAATACTTTGTGAAAAGATAATGTGTATTTACAAAATTAAAAATATAGCTCGTTATTGTTAAACCTTCATAAGTGTCCCAGTTTATTTTCTGTAAATAGAGTTGACTAATAACATTCATAAGTGGATGGAAACGAACCGAAAAAAATGAATTGGTCAAAGGATCGTTTTTAACAAACAGTATGGCTTCAGAATTGGTAAATTGACTTTTACATGCTCTCATCGATGTCAGAGATGCAATCATGACCAACAGGAACTCCGGCTACTACACAGCACTATTCAGTATCGATCTGAAGAGTGCGTTTAACACCTTGTGGTGGCCGGCAATTCTACAGGCTCTCCGAGAAGCGCGCTGCCCCAGTAATCTCTTCAGTACATTTAAGAACTATCTAGAAGATCGCTCACTTAAATACACGCACAATAATAAATACACGCACAAGGGGCTGCCCACAGGGTTACTGCGCGGGCCCTGATCTCTGGAACTTGACTTTTAATAAAGTTCTTACAGCCACCTGGCCAATACATACGAGACACTTCGTCTACGCTGATGACGCTGCGTTTGTTGTTCGAGGTAAAACACGAGACGAATTGCAGCGCAACTCCACAGAAATATGTGAACAGTTCTATGACTTATGCTCTACAATTAAACTTCAAATAGCAAATAACAAATCTTAAATTCTACTTATACAAAAAAAAAAAAAAAAAAGCGGATCACTAGCTCGCAGATCAAGGATCGTTATGAATGAACACAGAATCAAAATTGTCAGACAACTTAAATATTTAGGCCTTACGTTCGATGAGAAACTTAATTAGATAGCACATATCATGGAAACAAAGAAGAGAACAGCCCTAATTGCCAACAGAATGCGTCAGATGCAAGGCTATCAGTGGGGTTTGAATCCCCACATTCAAAAAATACTATATACAACAGTTATTGAATGAAAAAATAGTAACGTACGGTGCGGCCATCTGGGCTCAACCAATGATAGTTCGCAAAATTAAATACCTGCAAAACGTCCAAAGACCTTTCCTCTTCTATATCTCCAAAGCCTACAGGACAACTTCAAATACTGCACTTCAGGTCGTCACTGGTATTTTTCCCTTGCACATCAGAGTTGAACAAGAAGCTGTAAAGCAGCAGGCCAAGCTCCTATACAGAAATGCCAGTTTCGATTAGAAAACCGTTCAACCAATGGACTACGAACAACCATACAATCGTCTTAAGACACATCCAGCTCTCCAAGGAATGGGCCTTAATATCAGCTTGAAACAGATAATAAGTTCTATTACAACTACAGATACTGTCATTTTTACAGATGGTTCCAAAATTAACGAAAGCGTAGGCTGCACCTTTGCAGTCTATAATTGTAACTCAAAAATACATCACTGTAAAGGTCATTTACATAGCAACAATAGTGTTTTTCAAGGAGAAGCAGCTGCAATAACACAGGCCATTAAATACATCCGTCGAACAAATTTATCCAATAGCACTATAGTCACGGATAGCCTTTCGGTACTCCACGCATTGCTCAATCCAGGTCATACTTTCCCTCTCATGAAGTCCATCCAGAAAGATCTATGCCTCATCAGCCACTTCCACGTACGTTTGGAATGGACAAAAGCTCAGACAGGAAACACAGGCAATGAGGAAGGAGATCTTACGAAAGATCGCTGCCATGAATATTGACGCCAGTGATATTACCTTGGCCAATATCCTATCTTAAAATGTGTCTGACATTGACTGCAAATACGAAATGGCAAGAAGAGTGGGACACCAACGACACAGGACGCATTACCTACTACCACATTACTTACATAGACGAAGCCCGCCTTATTACCAATTCACATTTGATACGTTTATCACAGGTCATGCCCATTCCCTGTGTATTTCAAAAAGCACGCCACTACAAACTCAGATATGTGCATCTGTGGGGAGGTGGACACCCCCAGCACTACGGGAAAATTGTTTGATCTGGGAACTGATCTATGCCAAACAACCTAGTCAATCCAAATTATTAAATGCATATCCACAAAGTGATACCGCTTTGAAAGTATACTTACCTCTGAAATGCAACTGAATCTAAACAGTGTCAATACGAAATTTATGATCTCTATAAAGTCTATCAAGAATCTTAACGAACTCTATATAGTCTACCATGAAGTATATATGGCCTACTCATCAGTATGAAATTTTTTACTCATCGTTATGAACTTTATGAATACGAAGTTTTACTCATCGTTATGAACTTTATGAATACGAACTTCAACCAAAATGAACTTTCGTGTGATCACCATAAGGAACATCATTTACTATATGAATTTATGAAATACATGACCTTATACTCATGAAACTTACTTTTAAAATTATACTCATGAACTATGAACTCATGAATTTTACGAACATTAAAAACTATATTTAAAATATATTTAAAAATTAAGAAAAATATCAAAACATTTAGTTAAATTATGTATACATACATACCTTATATGTTTATTATTTTACAGTCAAAAGTCGTTAATTTGGACACTCATAATCCGGAATGATCTATAATCCGGACCACAAAGCTAAAAACTTTCTGCGCATGCGCCGCGTTGACACATGCGCATAGGCGTTTACGCGTGCGCGTAAGACCTTTACGCGCACGCGCATATGCGTGTGCGCAAGTGCAGAATACGTTTTCGCGTGAGCGTTTAACGTATAACGGACGGTATAAGCTAAAATTATACAATTATCTATTTCAGTTAATGTTGATGTTTGCGTTATTCCTTAATCTTCGAATTGGATACAGCTTATTATTTTTTGCAGATTGTAAGAGCAATTTTATAAAAGTAAACTTGAACTTTCGATTATGTCAATTTCCGATTCTGGAGCTCCCAAAGGATCTACAAAACGAAAGTATGTCTCGATGTCCGTCAAACAAAAAGTGGAATTGCTGCGAAAAATGGATAAAGACATGAAGAAGGTGACAGAGAGGTTAGTGAAAACGAAAAAATTTCGATTGACAAGTTAGTCGGTATTCTCGGCACATCAATTACGGGACTTGAACAGCGGAACTTTGTAACTGAACAAAAAATTATGTCTGTTTATAGAATTAAAGAGAAAGTAGTATCACATAAAACGAAACAACTTACATTAAAAGAAAAATGTTTAATAAAGTAAACAAATAAATATTAAGCTTCTTTTTTTGTAAATTTTGATAACCTTTAGATCATAATTGTTCTTTATTTCCTAAAATACGGTTTCATATTTTTAATTTTAGAATTTGTGCATGCCATCTTACGAGATTTAAACTGATGATCTATAATCCGGAATCGCCGAAGTCCCGACGAGTCCGGATTAACGACTTTTGACTGTACTACACTACTTTTATGTTATATTATTTATACTATATATTTATTACTTTACTATAAGGTGTATACTTTATAGATGTACTAAAACCAGAAAAATTATTGTCAAAATTCTCATGTAAATTTAAACACACCATACTATTGTATATATGTATATGTATTTCATTGTTTTATAGGTGTAAGACTGTATATGTATGCTGTTGTATAACTATATGTATCTCACAGTATGATAATATCAAAATTTTCAATAAATTATCACTAGGGACAGCTGGCTGTAGGGCATTAGATGCTGGGTCTCTACGGTTGATGCAAGCCGCCTACGTAGGCCCCCAATTACCATGTAGGGGCTCTCTAAGCAATGGTGCAATACCAATTAACCATAATGGTAAAGGCATGGTGCCCACGTCTTCCGTCACCTGTGTGTCTGCATCATCGTGTATATCCTCGAAGATAAACTTCATACCGCTTGTTAAACCGGTATTAGATGCTGTTTCTGAAATTTGTGAAGTAGGACCGATTTGCTGTTCATTGAACACTACATTGGCACTTTCAACTGTATCATTCCTTGATGGTATGAAAATGCGATACCCATCGTCATCACAATAACCAACCAAATAGCCCTTTATAGCCTTGTCATCTTATTTACCTCAGTTGACATTTGGTACATGTACAAATGCAGCTGATCCAAAAACTCGAATTCTGTTGATTGCCGGCTTGCGTCCAAACCATTCCTCAAACGGATATTTTCTCGTGGTCTTACTTGGTCCGACTCGATTGAGAACATAGACAGCTGTAACGCTGCTTCTGCCCATAGGAACTGTGGTAGGCCTGCATCCTTGATCATAGTGCGAACTGCATTCATTATTGTGCGATTCTCTCTTTCAACCAATTCGTTTTGTTCTGGTGTATATGGCATAGTGATTCGCAGCTTGATGTCTGCATCATCAGTCAGTTTCACCAATTTACCATTGTCAAACTCACGAGCACCGTCTGTGATCAGTTCTCTTACATTTATACCATCTTTGTAGGTCAGAACAAGAATCTGCTTGATTTTATCCACAGCCTCGTCTTTATGTCTCAGAAATTCTACATGTCGAAACTTAGAGTAATCGTCCTTAATCACTAACATGTACTTCTTTTCCACCTCTTAATAAGACTGGTGATTCGAGTAAGTCTGCACGTATTATTTAACCATACTCTTTTGTTTTGAATCGTTTTGGTTTAAATGTTCGTCGACTTTGTTTACCATACGCATATGTCTCACAAAATAGTCCATTGTCGATGAAATCTATACCATTTTGGTGCAGGTACTGTTTCACGTATTGTATTCCTTGAGGCCCAAGTCGTGGATGACAAAGTGATAAAAAAGGAGTTGTCATTTCGTTGTCAATCAAGTAGGCTACAGCAGCAGAACCCCCTTATGGCTTGACTAGTTTTGCACGTAGTTCAAAGAGTCCATTTGATGAACATGGGTCCTCTAAAAGTATATTATCTGGGGTCTCCTTGCGAAAGAAATGACAAATCATATCGTCTGAATCACCAAAGTTCGAGATTCCTCGTTTCACTGCCTTCGAGGCTGATAACAAATTTTTTCCAATTTCTGGTGCGTACAGTACATCAGTGAGCTCAATAGATTTTTGTACGTTTCCAACCGTCGCGCACATATCAGTGTACCCGCAGCTATATGCTGGTATTGTCTGTTTGTTACCAACTGTGATTTCTGCTTGTTTGTTAAAGTGACGGTACGTCTTGAAATACTCGGCTGAATTTGTAATGTGTGTAGCTCTAACGTTTTTAAGCCACACATTTCGGCCACAATCATCTTCTTGATAAGCAAACGCACTGCATTTGAGTATTTGCAAAGGTTTCTGTTTTGCCATTCGTCGTGGTTGGCATGTCACGGAAATTTGGGCAAAATTTACCAATGTGCCCGGGTTTATTACAAAGAAAACATATGCCTTTGAAACCTTTCACACCATCACCGGTCTTACTACGACTGTTCATCGTTTTCGCATTATTTGTTGTCAAGGGTTGGGGTTGGCCGACCGTCTGAGGTTTTTTACCTCCCTTCTTCTATTTCTTTTCACTATGTTTTGCGTCATAATTAGCATTTGCCACGAATGTTATAGTACTTTTATTTCTAAGCTCGTGATTTCTTCTTTGCAGCCGCATGTTGATCTGTTCGAGGTGACTTTTCCGTCTTTGGCATTGAGTCCCACTGTGATGTTTAGCGGCCGAGCGGTAAAATCGCTGAACACTGGTAGTTCGGTCCGAGATTCGAATCCCGCGAACGGGCTGGCTGCATGAGTGTTTTCGTGGTTTTCACCATATGTAACGTGTATACGAGCCAGTTTCCCTTAAAAAGTCCTCCACGAAGGCCCTTAGGCAGACAGCCCTATTGTGCTTTGCCGTATTCTCAATACACCACCCACTGTGATTTGAACTCGAGATATTCGTCGTCAGGAAGAATAGATTAGATTCGTGGTGTTAACAAGTTCTGCGGCAACCTTTCTTCGCCGCTCAACGCTTGCTCACGTTGAAGATCCACCCACAGTGTACGTAAACGTGCGAGTGATTGCATTACACTTTCGTCTTTCTCAATCCGAAAGGTGAAAAACTGTTGCAGAAGAGACCCCAATTGCACGCTTGACACCTTCTCAAAATTACTTAACAACTCATTTCCTACAGCTAGTGCAGAACAACCATGCATACGGATCAAATTTAACACATTCGGTGATACATTTGTGAGAATGATCACAGCAGCTTTCGTATTCGCCTTTGCATACGCCTTTGCGGCTTCGCTGTACTCGCATATCGTCTTTTCATTCGCGCCTTCTGCCGGCGCTTTTGGCTCGACAAGGGAATTATCGAAGATGCCCGCACAGTCGTTGAGCACAAACAAAGTATTTATTTCAAATTTCCGATCAGTCCAGTTGGATAAACCTTCCAGTTTGGTACACTGAACAAAATGTTTAGCTTCCATATTACGTCGTCATCACCAGGAAATACGCAAGAAAAAAAAAAGCTATCGGTACACTGTAGCGTCTACCTACACACTGTTCAGGTGGAAGTGTTGAAATCAAAACCGAAAATCAAAAATACACGATTCAAATACGTTAACATAGCCATCGTTACTTTATTTGCGCAGTTAAACGTCGCTAAAACCCATAACCTGTTATAAAATTAATGAAACAGAGTGATGGCTAAATGAATTTCGGACATTAATAAGAAAAAAAAAAAAATTAAAGAAACTTTACGTACGTCTTATTGATTACATAAAAACTTAAGAATGACAGACATAACAGTGATGCCAGATGCATAAAACATAATAATACAACAAAACAATGATGTCACTAAATCTGCACATAACATCAATTAAATGCTCTATTCTCAACAAAACCTTAACTTGCTTTCAGTTTGACTGATATGTTAAACCACATTGACAAAATATTCTAACAGTTTCACAAGAAATGTATTTTTGCAATATAAACATTCATTAAAAAGTATTTTACAAAATCTGACTTTTCTCACTGTACACTATAGATTCATAACGAGAGATAGCAATAAACATATTTATTAAAGTTATTTTGGTTTGGTTGATCATGGCAAAGCACGCTGGTCTATCTGCCTATGAGAAGATATGCGTTCGATTAAGATTTTCTACGGTTGGTTCGTATATACGTTACACATGGGGAAAAACACGAGAACAACCATGCAGCCAGCCCATTCGCCTAGAAGAGACCTAGGTCAGAACTAGCCGTGTTCAGCGATTTTACCTCTCGGCCTCTGGTGGGAATTTATCAAAGTTGAATATTTTCAGCAGAAAACTCGAAAATTGTTTGAATGCTTAATTTATTTAATCAAACTTTATTTTAAGATAAAGACTTTTTAACTAGCAAAACAACAACTCATCATTCTAATATTTCAGCAGAATCAACTGAATCTTATTTTAGGATAACGATTTTTAATAAATTTTTGGATGGTGTAATTTTACATCTTAAAGAAAGATTCACAAAGCAGTTATGAATTTATTAAATATTTTAATCATACCGGAGAATGACCTGAACCTCATATCTGCAGATGAAAATAAATTAGAAATACTGTCGAAAACATTTTCTTCCGATTTGTCAGGTTGTAGTATTAGCGTTTTGACTGCAAAATATCAGCTACGGAAAAAAGAAATTACTAGCACAATAGACTAGATTAATTGCTATGGAAACATTACAAGACTGCAATATAGATACTGCTCCGAATATCCATAAACTTTTAAACATTTTAGTCGCCTTGCCTGTTACAACATGTATTGCTGAAAGATCATTTTCAACTATGAAATATTAAAAACTACTTAAGAAACAGTACATCTGAAATGCGTTTAAATGAGCTCTTTGTTATACACATTAAAAATATATCTATAAGTGAAGAAGTTTTAAATGTTTTAACAAAGAAAAATAAAGAAAATTATTAATTAAAACAAAAGGAGAATTTTAAAAACTTTGTAAAAACTAATAAGTCCTGAATTTTTCATTGTACTCCTCGCACCTTTTTAAACTTTTTTTTTTTTTTTTTCCAACCATTAAGTGGTATCAGTTTTTCAATAATGTTGGATTTCACCGATTCTGTTAAATAGGAATTTTTGTTCTTAGAGTATACTTATTATTTTTTTTAAATGTTCCTTATTTGTGAAATTTTTATAATTTGATAAAAATTATATTAACCCTTGAACGGTTTTAATTGGGAGAAATAAGATTGATACAGCGTATTCTTTAGTTTTTATATCAAGTGGTAAATCTAAACAAATGAAATTGCTTCATTCATAGCAATGACGATATGTCCCCCCTCCCCCAAATTAATTTCTGGATACGCGACTGGAAATGAAACCTATTATATCAAATGCACTCATGTGCGCATTCACGAAAAAAATTATCAATTACAAAAAGAAAATTTTCCTATAGTATTTCACTTGTTTCTCATATTAAAATACTTTATTAATCACAAGCAGCTTCTTTCTTTCTTTTTTTTTCTCTATTTTTTTTAATTAGACAAATAAATCATAGCATGAAGGAATTTGGATTTCAAGTCCTTGATAATATTACATTACTTAAGATATAAATCCATTACTCAAGATTTACATATAGGATCTTTGGAACTATAATACCAACAGCCATTTCGCAGTTTAAGTATGATTCTGTTCGCCCTACGCCATGCAATAGTTTAAAACATATCAATTTTTTAAATGTTTCAAGAACGTTGTTCCAGCAGTACTGTAACATATCTTTGAGCTGAATGTTCTGAAAACCACCTTGTGTTTCCAGTAAAACTCAAAATTGTAGCATTCCTTTTCAGAAAAATTAAATTTCTGTATTATATAAAGGTAATTTAACTGAAAATCTATACATCTCTGATTATTTATAGCATGCCTATGATCAAATACATAATATATTTTCTCTTCGAGAAGAATCGATCTGTAGAGGAAACTCTACGGTAGAGAAACTCCCTTTTCGCCCTAATGTTAATGTATTCATTCATTTCTCTTTGCAGGTTTCATTCAGATACGTTATTTTATAGATAAGTAGTTTATCGCATCAATGCAGGCGACTCTGAATAAATTGGATGTCAGATCCACCTGTCTGACATTCAATTTATTCAGAGTCGCATGCAATAAAGGCAATAAACTATACATCTCTAAAATAAATAAACACCGATGTTTTCATTTCAGGTTACCGTCAAATATTAATATAAAACATGGGGTTCAGCGTGCTACATTTCTCACAGTGGCACGCACCAGACCTGCTGATGAACACGATATGGAAAATGGACGGTTGAAGGTTTTGTTTTGTTTAATGTGTTCTGGGCAGCATCCAATAACCCAAAGAATATACTATTGTAAATCATACATTTTTCGCAACCGTTTTTTTTTTCAATGAAAAAAAATTCCGCAAAATACGCATAATATATACCCGTATCACTGAGTTATTTACAGTAGATTCAAGACATAAAACAACTGCTGTACTGAATAAGGGATTAACAATTTAAATTTATGTTCTAATTTTAGTTGCAATGTACTCTTGATTATCCGACTGCGGATTATCCACGCGCGGCTTCGGCCACGCATGCAACACTTAAAGATACACAAAAAAGTGTATAAAAAAACAAAACGAACAACTCGGAGCATGCTCTAAAAAACCGCCGAACTGCGTCTTTAAATTTAGTTTCAACGATTACTTCGTACATTTCGTTCTGCCATGTGCATAGTCAAAGGTATCGTTTCGGTTGATCAATGGAAATTTTACTTCTTATCATTTTGCCTTGTTGTGCGCAAATATCGATCGGGAAAACATCGAAGAATGATTCGATTGAGTCGAGATTTCAATGCTTGAGCGATGCGGATATCATTTCAAATGTCACAAGAACAGAAGAGGCAAAAATACTGAGACTGAAATGATATTGAAAATACAAGCGAAGAAATTACTGACAATTAGTTCCGTAACAGCAATGACGTAGAAACTATATATTGGACTTCGTCGACCACAGGGGATTCGAATACAATGATATAACACTTCAGTGAAATTCGATAAATATTTAAACGTTCTCAAAGTAAAATTATTGATTTTTTTAAAGAAATAAACACATGCAATATGCATGAAAATTGACGGATTATCCGTGACTTGCTTCCCCGGCATTAGGCCGGATAATCGAGAGTACACTGTATATACAATTTTATTACCTGTGACTGTTGGTACCAAACACCACAGATTATCCTTCAAAAGAGGAGAGGAACTTTTGGACTTTTGAACCCATTAGTTATGTTTCTGTTGCCTCTTTCCCTTAATTGCAAAATCTTTCTTTATGATATTATACCAAGAATTCTTTAATTTTATTAGTACATAACAAACACATATCTTCACTTTTGTTACAACGAAATGCATTTTGAATTCTCAGCATGCAGCTTAGCACTCTGGTTTTGAAAATCTTCTCCATAGTACCTGTTTAGGAATCACAGCATATAGTGACAAGTTTATGTACGACCGTTTCTTCTTTGAAAAACAGTATGTTTGTTTATATGATCACGGCAAAACCTCAAGGGCTATTTGCCTAATGGGAAGGACGCCTTTGCGGAGAGCTTTCTAAGGTAAAATGGCTCGTATAAGCGTTACACATGCGCCCATGCAGCCAGCCCGTTCGTGGGATTCGAACCTCCGACCGAACTTCCAGTGTTCAGCGACTTTACCGCTCGGACACTGGAGGGCCTGAAAAATAATACGAATTATAGTATTATGATAAGGTAGCATAAAGGTTCTTTGTCTAGGATGAGTTTTTAGAATGCAATAGTTTTCATATCAGTGGTGAAATCCTGCGCCTTTGTTAATAATTCCGGTTGCAGCCTCGAAGGTCACTCCAGTGAACAAAGAGGTAAAAGAAGTCTTTTCATCAGGGTCAGGAGATGGACACTTTGTTACGTATAGTGAAAGAATCATCCCCCCCGGGAGTCAGCGCAAGTAAACACAGGGAGGTAAGGTGGTTTCCTGAGAAGAGGGAACAGCTTTCCTGTTTGGAGCTATGGGCATGTTGGCCTGCTAGAACGATCATTCCTCGTGTATAATGCGATAGAGCATTTTTCCTGTAACAAAATTCTGAAATTACGGGGCTAAATGTATCCAAGTCCCATACTGTCAAGAATCGCAACTGTTAATGTTTTTATCTTATTAAAATTCATGTTATTGTTAGAACTTGAGTTTGAAGTTCATTTCAAAACTTGAGTTTGAAGTTCACAACCCGGGGTTTGTGTAGCGGTTTCGGCCACTACACCACAGAATACAAATTTTGAAGAAATCCTAAAAAAGCAAGTTATTGTATTGTAATATACCACAATCTTAAAGGCCTTTCCATTTCGATTTATTACTTTTAAACTGATAACACTGAGCCGGTCATCAATCATGCATTTTAATTTACTCTAATGCTTTTTGAATAATCAAGTTTAATTAGATGGTTAGAACTAGAAAAAGTATATATTACGCAACTAAACATTAAATGAATTACATGTACTTTCTATTTTACTGAGAGTCAGAAAACGATTGACCTGGATTATTTAATCCTTTGCGGCACAGTGAGTCGGGTCTGGACACACCTAAAAATTTCCTTCTGTACGCACAGAAAAATTGAATGAAAAAGGATTTATAGGTTACTATAGGTTTCTCTGAACCATCTTTATTTATACTAAATGGCAGCTCAACATGAACCAGTCCATATGTTTTAGCCATGTTTAGTTTTTAAGACCCTCATTTTTCAAAGAAATCTTCCAGATTTTTTTAGGGTATAAAAAATTGTTTTAAAAGAAATTTCTATGTTATTTTTTGGATGTATGCTAATCGCCTTATTCTATATTAGTTTAAAATTTTTACCTTGAAATCTTGTCTAAAATCGAAAGGCGAACCCTAGGCGTGCCCAGACCGATAATCTAGGACAACTGAGAGTCTGTATTCTTTGTTTCTCCGCATCTCATCGGTCAGTTCATTGACAACAAGGCTTTTTTCAGCACTCTTTTCGAAGCTCTATTCAATCAGTGTACCCGCTCCGGGCACACCCACAGAATTAAAACGATAAGTGCTATTTTCACAAAATTTTACTTGTGTACTTCTCTAGGCCTAATTAGACTGCCTACCTTTTTTTTATCATCAAAACTCCAACTTTAAAAGGTAGCGTAACGGAAAGGGTTAATTATGGGAAGTCACACTTAAGGAAGAGAGATTGTTATAGAGGACTGCAAAAATTAATCTTGCATTTATTTTTGTTCCACGTGGGGGAAAACCGCAAAAAACTCATACAACCAGCCTGTTCAACGATCAGGAATAAAAGACGATACCAAGTACCAATGTAACGCAGCTTTAGCTACGTCGCCACTAAAATGCTTGAAAAACCAGAAGGAAAAAGCTGAGGCGATTAAGAATTTTCAAAAGTACATAAAATTCTTTAAATGGAAAGACAAAATATTATTTGATAAATGACTAGAGTTTCATATTCTTAGCATAATTTCAAAAGTAATAATTACAAAGTACCATAACATTTGAAACAGCTCTGATATTGTAAAAGGTCGCCATATTACAAGCGATTTTATAACAAATACTAATCTTTTTTTTTTTTTTTTTTTTTTTTTTTTTTTTAACTACGTTTCTATAGTCGCATAATTCTGCAGGTCTGTGAGGGTTTTGCTAATTTAAAACTAGAATTACGTCAAAATAAACAAAAATACATTACAGAAATATTTTTAGGAAAAATTATGCCATAAAGTAAAACTTACTTTGATTCCAGCACTTCTGCACTTGGCGACAGCATCAGGTACAGCTGCTCTAGGGGGATCAATCATGGCAATAAGACCAACAAACCTTAAGTTGTTCAGAGGAAAGTTCTGCTCATCTGCGTCGAATGGATAACCATGAGGGTAGCTTTCAGAAGGTAAAGGAAGATCACAAAATCCTAAACGGCAAATTAAAAAAAAATTGCCAAATATGTAATTTTATGCTCTAGAACTGAAAAATTATTAATTTAAACTAAATTTGTAGTCAGAAAACGATTTTTACATGCGATGATCTTATTTTATGTCATTTTCATTAATTTGTTAATTTATTTATTGCGCAAGGGATACAAAATCGTCTGCACGCATTTATATAATTATAATAAAATAAAACAATTTCTAAAATGAATTAAATTATACCATACTGTGTTCCCTGGTTACTCCAAAAGCAAAAGTTACGAACATCGTTACTTCAGACTGGCTGTATTTAGATAAACTGGCTAATAATGAATGAAAAATTAAGTTAATTGGCTGTATTTAGATACACAAAATTCGCGTCCCCGCTTCTAAATGAATGAAATATATCATGAATTTTACTTTCAGCATGAAAATGTTTCATTAATTTTACTTTTTATTTGTATTATCAAGATTTTTGTCAATAAACGATGAGTTATTGATTGGATTACAGTATGAAAGAACAAAATTCTGCCACCAAACTTCAACTCAGCTTCTCATTAATTTGAATAATTATGCATAATTATGCACTGCACAATGCAATTCAGAGGGCTGAATTTTGGTTATTTTCTTATAATGATTTTTGATTCTTTCATAAAAATAATACATAATTTAACAAAAATATTTACAAAATGAAAAACTAACTTTTACAACAGCACATTAAGAATATTACTTAAATTCCCTACTAAAACAGGCAGAGAAATGTTCGAAACAAATCATATTTAACAAATCTCACCAATAACTCTTTCACCAAGTCCTCCTAATTCGAGGTACGCATTATTGAAAGCATCCTTCATTTCTTCGTCCAAGATTTTATCCTTTCCATTGATGAATATAGTTGAACAACGTTCCAGAATCCTTTCTGGAGCTCCTTTCATGCATAAGAGATAACTGGGATCCTTTTGGTCACTTGTTTCATGAACTGTTACCTATAAAGGACACTAATTATTACCTACACTATATAGAGGGACTCAAAAATGGCTAGAAAATATCTAAACAACGGAAATTAATCTTAAGTTTCGGCAGAAAGATTCTAGCTTATTCTTGCCCCCCCCCCGGGGTAAGGTCGTTTATTGTACTGGCTAAGATCTCTACTCTGGCATTCTTGGCTCTGGAGACATAGTATACCCGAATCGTGTTCCATTTACCATCCTTTGGATACGCTGCGCGGCGAACCAGTCTAATACTTAATCTCCTCCTATGCTTAGTGAGCTGCTGAGGAAGTCAGCCTTCCTTAAACTGGGTACAGGTTAACAAGGCTTCGGGCCTTTAATGTTCTTCCGTGGAAAACTTTTGATAAATCTGCTTCTTTTGCCTCGCATGAAGTTGAGTGTAAAGGGTTGTCTCAAAGTTACTTTAATTAGCAGGAGTGGGTAAATAAATTTGATTGATTAGCTCATATTTTTATGCTTTAATAAGAATAACTCTGTCGACCAAACTAAACGCATTTGAAGTTTGTTTTTAATAGTTTCCCTTTGCCTTCTTATTCTGTTATAAATACGTGACATTAATAATAGGCTAACTATAACTGGGTTGAAAAGGCGTATATAGAATATTACGAAGTACATTATATTAAGATTCTCAAACAGTAGAAATTTTTAAATGATAAAAATTGATGAATCCGAGGTTATTATTACAATTGTTAATTCAAACTACGAACTATAGAAAAGTGTTCTGATAATGCACAAAGAAACAGAACGTAATCATTTGTCTCTGTTATATAGATTATGATTCACCCATTTCCGCTCTGTTATAGCTTACATGACAATTTGTGTTTTCATATAATAATGCCTGAAATAAAAATGTTTGCTTCTGTGTAACACCAGACATCATCACCTTCAAGATCAACTCTAATTGCATAACACCAAACATCATCACTTTCAAGATCAACTCCAATAACCATTTGAAGTTTCTCCACTCACGAATATTTCCTCTAAAAAAGTTTCTAATATCACATAAAGCACGTTTAAAAATAAATTAATAGTAAAAGTTTTTATTAAGAGGCTCCTATAGTAATATCACCAATCTGAAGTAAAACTAAATCTGTTCAGTGCTAAGTTTTAAAGAACTCTTAAAATTCTCTGTGTAGTACGTCTGTCAAAGCAGCTGTAACAATCTGCAGAATACAGATAGTTTTACGTACTTCAGAATAAATCAACCTATGCACAATGTATGATAAAAAAATGGCTTTATCCATTAGGGGAAAAAAGAGTAAACTTGAAAATAAAAGAAATTAATTAAATTGATACTTACATGATACTTATTAGTGGAGTTGAAAGGAATTTCACAAACTTTGGGATTCCGTCTCCTATAACCTGCTACGTCACCTACAGCTAATTCCATGCACTTTAAGATTGCAGATTCTGATGCGTCACCTGTACACTCTCTAAAAAAGAGAACAGAAAGATGGAATATGTATTACCTCACGGCTCAACAGTTTAAATGAAAATAATTAATTTTGCACGTTAAAAAAAAATCCATGTGTTAATGCCGGTATAATGGTTCAAAGCCAAATTCAGGCTTGATCCTATAAGGTTAAGACGGTTATTGCATTGATTTGTTGGTTTTATATAACCAATAAATCAATGCAATAATGACGCTCTTCTGCAGAAACAGAAGCCAGTTCAGAAAAAAATATCATTTATCTAACTGTTTATCTATTTATACCGACTTTTATGCGTAAAAATATGAAATTTAATTCTTTAAGCTGTATGGATGCATCCTGTTCTCTGCCACCATATTTAGGTTATACAGAAATGAATGACACAAATGAGAGCGGAATACAATTTATTAACAACAACAACAACAACAACAACAAAAAAAAAAAAAAAAAATGAAATAATCCCTGCCCATGTCAATACACTTCTGCCATCTAGCTGGGAGGTCCCAAAGGGCTTTGGTAAACCAGTCTGCGGGGTGTTGGTGCACCACCTATGGACAATTGCACGCAATTCTGCAGAAAATTAAACATGTTGGCCCCTGCCTGCATCCTTCATGTTGTCAAGCAAGGCGTAGTCCGATGTCTTGAATCGTGGTCCACCCACTTTGAACACACATTTGTCATCTCCAAATAACCATGCACAATCGCCTGCAATGTTCCTTGTGCAAGCTCAGTCTCTTCCTGCATCTTGTTGAACGCTGTGCTTCTTTTCGCTATGATCAAATCCGACACGGTTGCCACATTTGCTGCTGTATGCGATGTTGCTGGTCATCTTACGCTGACACCTTTGGCTGCGGTCTCCACTGGTGAACTTGGCCAATCAAAACGGGATACGGTACGCCTTGAGGGTGCTTTGGTCCCGCACAACGACACCATGCGACGATGCATCTCATTACCCTGTATCCCTTCCTTCCATATGAATCACGCTGTCCAACGCTTATCGTGATCGTGACACCTTCCATCATTGCTGTCCACGCTCTCAATGACGACGGCGAAAGGGACGGGCGCTGACGTAAACAGTTTCGCTTGCGGCCAACGTCATCTAGGCATTCTGAGTAGCTCACGCCCCCTTGTGTATATTTCATTTGTTTTCCCTTCGCATAGTGTAATAGTTTCGTTATGAGAGCCATTGTGTCTATCATTTTTGTACGATCCAAGCAGTTATTTACCCATGCAAAGAAATAAGCTCATATTTTATAATAAGAAATTACACTGTTGTGTTCATTTTAAGGTTCTCGTTTTTCCAAGCAATATGACTGCTATAAAATTCTTTTTAAATTTATCGTTTAGAAAGTTCTACATGGTAAGTGTGTTTAAAATTTGCCTAAAGTTGTAGTACTGACAAAATTTTGTTGTCTTGAAAATTCGTTCCCCCATCAGCCTCCAGTATTCTGCTTCGACTCTGAAACCTAAACATAAGCATTTTGTTTAATCTAGATTCATTTCACGTAGCGCACAATCAAATATTTGAAGAAGTTAAAAAATATGTGTTGATTATTTTTACTTGAATATGTACTCGTAAAAAAAAAGTACAATGGAGGACAATGCGGATCCATTGAACACTGTATAATATATATGGGAGAGTTGGTTACAGCCGAAGACATCGCGACAAAAACATCGCGGACGAAAACGTCGCGGAGAAAACCACGAAAGGCGAAAATGTAGTGCTACAAAACATCGTGGGAGAAAACATCGCAGTTCTAAAACATCGTGGTACAAAATATCGTCGTCGAAAATAAAGCGGTTCAAAAACTTCGCAGTTTAAAAACATCGTCGTCGAAAATATCGTGGTAAAAAATAAAGTATCTACAAATCATCGCATGACGATAACATCGCAGACATGCTTTTTTCAGGCTTTAATAATTGTAAATGGATGTTCCCATAATGATTTGTGAGCGCAAGATGGAAAAAAGGACAATTTTTACTTTCATAGTTTTTATTAACTAATACATTTTTGCTGATAAAGTAAGAAAGAAACTTAAGCATAGAAAATTAATGCAACTTATAGCACTTAACCGACATAGTTAACTAGCAAAGGTCATTAATAAATTATTTTTTATAAAGTTTTTACTGGTCATTTTTCATGAAAAGTATAATCTAAAAAAGATTAGAAAAAGAAAGGCAAGTAACTGCATGACCTTATCTATAAAAAAATTGCTAAATTAATTGTGAGATTATTTTCTTCACTTTTGTTAATCTAATACTCTTATAATGAAAATTATTTCTTGTTTTGCTTCAGTTTTGCACAGCATTTTGAGTAGTCGCTTTAAATTGGATTGCTTAATTTTTTTTTTTTTAAATTTAGACATTTCTTATTAGCACTTTAAAAGTATTATTTAACTTTTCATATTTTATTCGAAAATTTCGTAGTTATTTACTGAACTTACAGTGACCAACTTCCTAAGACAATTTTAATGTTTTTCTTCGATGTTTCTTAATATTCAGAACATCTTAATTTATGCGCTCGAGAAACCTGTAGCGAAATTAATATTTCGGAGTGAGCTTCTATTTTGCGGCGATTCTTTGTCTTCGGAATTCTTGGCGCCTAGCAACTTTGAAGCGACTAATTTTTCTTGTAAATTTTTAATTAAAGATAAAATTTAATGAAATAAAAGATTAATTTCCCTTAAATTGTTTTCAAGGATTAAAAACTGCACACATTTTACATTGACTTTTATTTTCAGCGACTGAAACGTTTCAAGTACAATTTTTTTGTAGTTAAATGACAAACTGTTCGGAATAAGAAACTATGATATTTTTATGTATCCTTTTAAATGTTTTATAAACATATGATTTTGAATATCAACCATAACTAAATTTTAAAATTCGTTTTCGCTTCGTTGCATGATTATTTTTTAACTAAAGTAACCATAAAGAATATTTTTTCAATAAAATGAAAGTATTTAGTGCTTCTACGCATTAAACTATTGGAAAAAGATATCTTGGAAGAAGGCATATTAATTTTTATAGTTTACGTTTTAAATCGAACAAAAGTATCTTTCCGTTTTAATAATTTTACAAATCTTAGCTTTTTTTCTGTAATGAACTAGTTTTAGTTTCACAGTTCATAATAATAAACAAAGATATACAATGAATTAGCTAAATCAATGAGAGATGTGTTATGAGGTAAATGTAGAATTCATTTTATCCATGTAAACCACTGTAAATAACAAATATATTAATTGCTTGTCTGATTTTTGATGATTGAACTGAAACAAAAAAACACAGTACTTTTAAAACATTATATCAATTTCATTTACTTGTAAAGCACTTATATTTTTTCATTTCTTTTTTGTATATTATTCTCATTATTTACGTAAGCTATTATTTACATAAAGTTTTATGCCTTAAAATTTGCTTTTACGATTTAATGTATTTATAATTTTTGCGTGTAAAGAACGAACAGCAAATTTTTAACGTTATTTTGACAGAGTTAAAACATGTTTCAGGAAAATCTGTATATTTCTCTTATTGATCTGAAGAAATATTTAATAATAAAGAAACAAAAAAAAAAAAAAAACAAAAAAAAAATGCATATTGCCCAGCTCTAAAAACGCACTGCTTAAAATTTATATAATTAAAAAAATATATATATTTAATTTTGGAAAATCTTGTTACTCAGATTCTAAATATTTTCCATTCTCAGGGACAAAGTTTGAATTTATGATGTTTTTATCATACGTATAATCAGGAAGTTTCGCCTCCTTAATCGAACTACATGGATATGTCATTTTATTGGAAAGAGATTAAAATGTTGTATTATTCATTATTCGTATTACTGAAGTTTGGCCAAAAAAGAAAGAAAGAAAAAAAAAAAAAAAAAAAAAAAAAGGAAAAAATGCCAATTAAATCTATATTTTTAATATAATTCTTTGATGGAATTATACGTTAATTAAATAAATCTATATGTATGAATACATATATGGAAAAGAAGCAAAGGGCTTTATCAAAACCAAACAAGGAAGGGAGGTATAATCATGTTTGGTAACAAGGAGCTCCCTTGTTTGGTAAACTCTAAACTAAGCTTTTCTTTTTAAACTGTGTAATAGCTGTAAAACATACAAATACTAATAAGATAAGAAATGCTATTTCTGTTCTGTACGTGGAGTATCATCAGTAGTGACTGAAATTTTCAGCTGTCTTTTATTAACCAAATAGCCTTAAGCGGCTAGAGGAGACAGATCATGGAGGTAGGAAGGCATGAGACAGATCCCCAGGAGTTAAGCTTGATCAAAACACCCTTATGGTTCTAACGGTTGACTCTCCTAGCTGTAATTCGTCCCTCCTGCCCTCCGCCGAGCTTTTTAGCAGCTTAATTCACCCCTTCCCTCTGAGTTCAGCCGCTTAGCTTGTTTTTCAACGCAATTCTCAAAACTAAGCTCCAAGCGTTAGTTTCCCGAAAGTTCCTAATTGCTTTCATCTAGCATACAGATTACTACAGTTTCCAGCCAAACCCGGATTCTCACTTCTCTTTTCAAACAAATATATACTACAGTCAAAAGTCGTTAATCCAGACTCGTCGGGACTTCGGCGATTCCGGATTATCGATTTTTCCGGATTATAAATCATCAGTTTAAATCTCGTAAGATGGCATGCGGAAATTCTAAAATTAAAAATATGAAACCGTAATTTATGAAATAAAGAACAATTATGATCTAAAGGGTATCAAAATTTACAAAAAAAAGCTTAATATTTATTTGTTTACTTTATTAAACATTTCTTTCAATGTAAGTTAAGTTGCTTCGTTTTATGTGATAATACTTTCTCTTTAATTCTATAAACAGACATAATTTTTTGTTCAGTTACAAAGTTCCGCTGTTCAAGTCCCGTAATTGATGTGCCGAGAATACCGACTAACTTGTCAATCGAAATTTTTTCGTTTTCACTAACCTCTCTGTCACCTTCTTCATGTCTTTATCCATTTTTTGCAGCAATTCCACTTTTTGTTTGACGGACGTCGAAACATACTTTCGTTTTGCAGATCCTTTGGGAGCTCCAGCATCGGAAATTCTATTTGACATAATCGAAAGTTCAAGTTTACTTTTATAAAATTGCTCATACAGTCTGCAAAAAATAATAAGCCGCATCCAATTCGAAGATTAAGGAACAACACAATCATCAACATTAATTGAAATGGATAATTAGATAATTTTAGCTTATACCGTCCGTTATACATTAAACGCGCACGCGAAAGCGTATTCTGCACTTGCGCACACACATATGCGCAGTCGTAAAGGTCTTACTCGCACGCGTAAACGCCTATGCGCATGTGTACGACGCGGCGCATGCGCAGAAAGTTTTTAGCTTTGAAGTCCGGATTATAGATCATTCCGGATTATAGGTGTCTGAATTAACGACTTTTGACTGTATTATTAATGAAAGAAAAAATTTCATTTTATGAATAAAATAATAACTGAATACAAAATGTGAAACTAAATCATTTATTAAAAAATGAACTTTTGTAAAAAACTCATAAATCAATATTCTGAAAATTTTAACTGCGGTGAAATACAGCATTTAATCCTTTCCCTTAACCCTTTCAGTCCCAGTGGGTTATATAACTCCCAGTAGATGTTTAAAGAAGCCTAGATGGAATTACACGCATCAATTTACTACATAGTTGATGTCCCGCTGGTAGGTGGCATCATTTCTAACATGCCTACTACAAAATTGTCGCTCGCCTCTTCTTATAGAGGCTTCGTGACAGCCTGTCAATTTATGTCAATTTCATTTGTATCATTTGTGATAATTACCAAGAATACATAAAAAAAAAAAATCAAGTCAGTTGAAACAAACAAATTGGGACTGAAAGGATTGAACAATTTTTTTAAATTTTCAGTATTTAGTTATTCAGATTTCAAGCAGTAAAATAATCTTCTCCAAATGCCATTTGTCAAATGTATTTAACTCCTCAAAAAAGTATTTTTCTTTTCATTTAAAGATTTTACATGTTGACAACTTGTACATCTTTGTTTTTGATATTCTGCACTATATCACACGTAAAATTATAAATGTTTGCTGATAAAAATTCATAGATTCATGGGTCTATTTGTATTAATTGTTTTTAATATGTTAAAAACGTATATTAATAGAGTTTTATAACATATTTTGAGTGGAAAATATGCACTAACATATAACATGCATTAAAATAATTGAGTCACAGTATCAGTAAGAAACCATGGTTATTACCAAAATATATAAGGACAATGTACAATATAATAAAGACTACAAAAATGAATGAGAACAATATTTAAAATAAATAAGGACTATATACATCTTCTCACACTCCCACACCATGGCCACTATATAAAAATTAAACATGTTGCACCAATAAAATGAACAAAAATGTGGGAGTCTGAGCAATACAGTACTCAAAATAAAATAAAATAAAATAAAAAAAGTGATTCGAGTATATACAAGTATTAATATATAGTATGAATCACAACCAACATACTAATTAAGCCTTGCATGTATATTAAAGAGAACGCATATCAAAGTATAAGAAATGGCTAACTCCATGAAGTATAAAGATGAAAAAGATACTTCTGTTTGATTTAAAACGTTAACTATGCAAAACATGCCTTCTTTAAAGATATCTTATTTCTGTTTGATTTAAAACGTAAACTATGGAAAACATGCCTTCTTTAAAGATACCTTATTTCTGTTTGATTTAAAACGTAAACTATGGAAAACATGCTTCTTTAGAGATATCTTTTTCCAAAATGTGTTAAAATACTTTTAGCTGAATGCATAGAACACTAAATACTTTCATCTTATTTAAAAATATTCCTTCTGATTATTTTAATAAAAAAATAATCATGCACGAAGCGAAAACGAATTTTAAAATTTAGTTATGGTTGATATTCAAAATCATATGTTTATAAAACATTTAAAATGATACATAAAAATATCATACTTTCTTATTCCAAACAGTTTGTCATTTAACTACAAAAAAACTGTACTTGAAACGTTTCAGTCGCTGAAAATAAAAGTCAATGTAAAATGTGTGCAGTTTTTAATCCTTGAAAACAATTTAAGGGAGATTAATCTTTTATTTCATTAAATTTTATCTTTAAAAATTTACAAGAAAAATTAGTCGCTTCAAAGTTGCTAAGCGCCAAGAATTCCGAGGACAAAGAATCGCCGCAAAATAGAAGCTCACTCCGAAATATTAATTTCGCTACAGGTTTCTCGAGCGCATAAATTAAGATGTTCTGAATATTAAGAAACACCGAAGAAAAACATTAAAATTGTCTTAGGAAGTTGGTCACTGTAAGTTCAGTAAATAACTACGAAATTTTCGAATAAAATGTATATGAAAAATTAAATAATACTTTTAAAGTGCTAATAAGAAATGTCTAAATTTAAAACTAAATTTAAGCAATCCAATTTAAAGCGACCACTCAAAATGCTGTATTTTTTTAATTGATTTCAAAAACACTGTTCGTCTTAGGGTGATAGCTACCAAGAAGGTTCACTGCAAGTATACATTATTTCTAAGAAACAAAAGAACAAACAAACAAACAAACAAAAAGCTGCGTGAAGATTTTCGGGATTTTTCTAAACTATAATGTGCATATGAACCAGCTCCTGAGAATGTACTCCACAAAGGAATCCCACCCCTTAAGCAGATAGCCGTAGTGTGCTTTGGCATAATCTAGTAAATCCAAACCCAACTAAAATATTATGTAGCTGACTTTCGTCATAACTAACTAATCGACATTCAAGTAACTGACTGCACGCTGTGCATGGAAATTTTAATAACACTTTAAAAATAAACTGAAGCAAAACAAGAAATAATTTTCATTATAAGAGTATTAGATTAACAAAAGTGAAGAAAATAATCTCACAATTAAATTAACAATTTTTTTATAATAGATAAGGTCATGCAGTTACTTACCTTCCTTTTTCTAATCTTTTTTAGATTATACTTTTCATGAAAGATGACCAGTAAAAACTTTATAAAAAATAATTTATTAATTACCTTTACTAGTTAACTATGTCGGTTTAAATAAGTGCTATAAGTTGCATTAATTTTCTATGCTTAAGTTTTCTTCTTACTTTATCAGCAAAAATGTATTAGTTAATAAAAACTATGAAAGTAAAAATTGTCCATTTTTCCATCTTGCGCTCACAAATCATTATGGGAACATCCATTTACAATTATTAAAGCCTGAAAAAAGCATGTCTGCGATGTTATCGTCATGCGATGATTTGTAGATACTTAATTTTTTACCACGATATTTTCGACGACGATGTTTTTCAGCTGCAAAGTTTTTGAACCGCTTTATTTTTGACGACGATATTTTGTACCACGATGTTTTAGAACTGCGATTTTTTTCTCTTTGCGATGTTTTCTCCCACGACATTTTCGCCTTGCGTTGTTTTCTCCGCGACGTTTTCGTCCGCGATGTTTTTGCCGCGATGTTATCGGCGGACACCGGAGAGTTCCATAAACATTGAGGTGACAGGTGACGGAAGACGGGGACGCCTGGTGTTTAACAGTGGTAAACAGGCATATGTCCCACGCCTTTCCCTGTGTAGAAAGAAGCAGCAACTTTATTTAAATCAATAAAAGTATTTACAGTGCAACAAGAGCAGATGAGTGATTGTGTTACATTGCAGTTCAAGATACATTAGCATGTCATAAATAGTCAAGTGCAAGACATAAAGAGAAAGGGTCTTAAAAAAACAGCGAAAACAATACATTAATCACATAAACATAAGGCGTAATTAGATACCAATACTCTTCACTCAATATATAAACTTAAGCATATTGCCAATGCGTGATAGTGTTGTATATTGGGAATACTGAGGTATCTAGAGATTCTATACTTACTACAGGGTGTGCAGACAGTGAACAAAAGCTTAGTAAAAGCATGATACTTGATAAAATACAGGTCAAAAAACATGCAATGCATTGATACAATACATGAGACACGGAATAAATTGATAAAATACAAGAGACATGAAATACATTGATAAAATACATGAAACATGATGCAACTTTAGAAATAGTACACAACACTAAAAATATGATATACAGAGCGGAATACGTATACAAAGGTATTAACAGAATACAAAACAGAAGATAGTGCATTAAAGATTTAAGTACAATGGATATATACATAATGCGCAGATGCTATTGCAAAGATAATTTGAGTATTATAGAATTTGCGCAGTTCGTATAAATTACAGGAACAAATGTTATAATGAATGCAGATACATTGTTTACATGTGCAAGTGCTAATACTTGAAGGAAGAATGCGCTGAGACACTGATGGACGCTGATAGAACTGAGACACTGAGGGATCGGTGCACTACTGGGTACTGATGGTAAAATACATTTATTGGTGTATTAATGACGAACTGAGAGGCGATTGGCGGATTCAGTGAGGAGAGCAGATGTCCTGACCCATCGCCCTAGTGATGCTGACAATTTGACAAATTTTGGATATTGCAGGCTTATGTGTAATAATAAATCTATTAAAAGCTTCTCTATTGGAGGTTTGACTGGGGAGATGATGAGCAGTTGTCAATTCACATTCATAGAGGTAGTGATCCGGGGTGCCGTGACCTCCGCAGACGCATTGGTCAGTTAGAGATATGTTGCGTTGAAAGAAGTAGCTGGGAAATGGGCCATGACCTGTTATGAATTGTGTAAGGGGTGCAATGGCGAAGTGCCTTTCTGTGCTGACTTTGGGTATAAAGTCAAAGGTGCGCCTTCTTGTGGGGCTGAGGTTCCACTCTCCCTGCCATAGATGAAGACACTGTTTTCTTAGAATACTTTTCAGATGTGAGGGTGGTGCTGGAAGGCTGTTGAATTGGGCGTCTGAGTCTGTGACCGCTTGCTTGGCTAAGCGATCCGCAGCCTCATTGCCCTCGTTGTCCGCGTAGGCCTTTATCCATTTCAGTAGCAAGTTAATGTGTGCATGCCGTTGTAGAAGATGCTGTAGTGAGATAATTAAAGGTAAAGTGTGCTGATGGTTTAGTAGTGCCTGCAGTGTTGAGAAGCTGTTCGTGTGGAGGGTTGCATGCGTGATGTCTTGATGGATGATGTGTTGAGTTGTTGCCGTGATAGCAAGAACCTCAGCCTGGAAAACGCTGTTCTGTAGTTGTAGGCGACCCTTCCATTCTTGTCGACGTTGTCCGTCCTGGTAGTAGACATAGGCACAACCTACGCCGTCCTCCTGCTTGGACCCATCCGAGTAAAAGTGGGAACCCTGCGTGGGAACTTGGGTTTCATTGGCATTCGAATGACGTGAAAGGTCTATCTTGACACCTTTACCTTTGATGCCGGATGAGTGTGTAGGGGATGGCCAAGAGTTTCATACTGTATGGGGCAATATATTGTGTTGGAAAGTGAGGCGTCCTTTCGCAAGTGTATTACTTTTGTGTAGACTGCCTTCATTTCCACTATGATGTGTAGTGGAATTAGTCCTGCAAGTACAGTCGCTGAGCTGGTGGCGGTGGTCCGATAGGCACGGGTGAGATTGAGGGCAAATGGTCTTTGTAGGCTTGTTAGCAGCTTGATTTTCCGGACGCTCATTGGCTGGGCCCATGTGGCAGCAGCATAAGTAGCTATTTTTTCAGCTACAGTATGGTAGAGTAGCTTTTGAATATGGTGACTTTGCCCCAGTTCTTTCCCTGGAATGTGCGTGCTTTTCTTGCAATAATTGAGGGTTTATTCCTCAGCTCTTGTACATGTGGGAGCCAGGTGAGGCCAGAGTCCCAGGTGAGGCCCAGATACTTCAATGCCTTGACAAATTTAATGTTTTTCCCCTGTAGTTTGATGCAGGGGCGTCTCGATGAGTTGGTGCCTGCTTTTGGAATAAAGAGGGCTGTGGTTTTTTCTGTAGAGATTTTGAGCTTTAAGGCAAAGCATGCATTGTCCAAGATAGAAAATGTTGTAGTGCTGTTACTCTCCAGCTCCTTCCGCGTACGGCCTTTGACCAGCAGAGCAGCGTCATCGGCCTATGCCACAACGGAGGTGTGTTGTGGCCAGTCTGACTCCAGAACGGCATTGAATGTTAAGTTCCAGAGAACCGGTCCGGCACAGTAGCTCTGAGGGCATCCTCTTTCCTGGCGTTTGATGGTAGTGCCGTTGTCATTGACTATCAGGAAGCTCCGGTTCTCTAGATAGCTGCAGAAGATGTTGAAGAGATTTGCCGGGCAGAGTGCTTTCCGAAGTGCTTGTTTTATGGCGGCCCACCAGAGTGTATCGAATGCACTCTGCAGGTCAATGGAAATAAATGCAGTATGGTAACCTGCTGTGCGGTTAGCTTGTATTATGTCTGATGGTGCAGAGGGCATGTGTTGTGGAGAGTCTGGGACGGAATACGAACTGCTTTGGACTGAGGAAGTTAGTTGAATAAAGATGATATGAGAGCCTTTGGACAAGTAGTTTCTCATAAATTTTCCCCATCGTAGATAATAAGCAGATAGGCCGATAGGAGCGCGGGTCTTGTGAGCTCTTATTTTTCTTCAAGAAGAGAACCACTTGTCCTTGCTTGAATGCTTGAGGGAAGATCTGAAGGGATAGAAGTCTGTTGAAAAACAGGCGGAAGAAGGAAGGTCTTGCTTTATGGGCTATTTTAATGACTGCGTAGTCCAAGCCGTCCGGACCAGGTGCTTTTTTATTGGGTAAGATTCTGAAGATGTGTCGAATTTCTTTGTCCTGGAATGGTACATCATATGGCGTATTAAGGGTGCTGATGTTGTCTCTGATACGACGCTGAGCAGGCGTATCTTCTTCAATGTTGTCATCTGGGAAGATGGCGTCCAGGATGTAGATAGCTGTGTGCTCGGCTATGGTGATGTCAGCGGCTGGAGGTGGTGTCTGTATGTGTATCTGAGCCGGGCGGAAGACTTTGCCTGTAGTGAGCTTATGAAGTATCCCATATGGGTTAGTGTTGGTCGAACAGAAGTTCCGCCAGCTGTTGATTTTTGCTGCCAGGATATTGTTTTTGTAGATGGCCCTCTCTCTTCGGTAACTCAGCAGGATTCGTTGTTTTTCATTATCATCTGTGGTGCTGCGTATCCGGCGTCTAAGAGCTCTGCACTTTTGCCGCAGTGCGCGGAGTTCTTTTGTCCACCATGTTAATCCTTGAAGTTTTTTGGCTGAGCGGGTGGGTAAGAACCTGCTGCATGCTTCTTTTAAGGTTGAAAGCAGGTTGTCTGTATAGATTTCCATTTCTTCTCGAGTGTTAAGGCTATTGATAGTGTCTTCTTCGTTATGGAGGATAATAGAGAAGCTGGAGGAGAGGCGACGAATTTTGCTGCCTGGGAGTTTGAATCTGGTTATGACTGGAATGGTCGTGTCACAAAGTACAGTGAAGTGTATAAATTTATGATCGGAACTGCTCTCGTCTTCGCTGACTGTCCAGCCCGGTATTGTTCGTGCTATGTTAGTTGTGCAAAAGGTAATGTCTGACCAACCAATGTTGTATGAGTTGTCATATGTGGGTGGTGCATCTGGGGTGTTGAGGAGGTGGAGGTTGTGGGAGGCTAAAGAGTCTTCCAAAGTGCGACCCTTTTCATTAGTGTCTGCGTAGCCCCAAATGCTGTTGTGGGCGTTGAAGTCGCCCCCAGCAACAATTGGAATTGTGGGACTGCGGCGTAGGATGCCATGTAGTGTGATAAGTAGATTGGCGGCGGCGTCCGAAGGAGAAGAGTAGGCTGAAATGAAAATTAATTGGATGTTCTTGAAGGCCAACAGGATGGCTACTACGTCTCGCTCCTGATGGATAACCAGAGGGCTCCAGGTGGGGTTGCTGCATGCAATGGCCGCTCTTGGAGCTTGGTCTTGTGGGTCTGCTTTCTTTTGATAAAGTTTCCAACCTATGGGGAGACTGGCGACTTCGCTCTCCCTGGTGTAGAGCTCTTGGATAAGTAAGATGTCTGTATCGTGGGTGATAACATGTTGAATTAGTTGTGAGGTGGCTGCTTGGGCCCTTTGTAGATTGATTTGAATGCAATTTATTTTATCACCAAGACGTGTGTTGTGGCCTGCTGCGTCAGTGGGGTAGTTGGCCGGAGCATTATTCATACTTAGTGCTTCGTTTGAGTCTGGCGACATATCTTCCGTATGTGGGGCATGTTAAGTCATATGCAGGGTGTGCGCATGGGCTCCTGGCATGATTGCGGTAGTTCCAGTCGGCACAATTGATACAAGTTGCCTGTCGGGCATTGCAGTCCTTGACTGTATGACTGCCTGAGCAGTACGCACAGTAGGTCTTATTACGGCAGTTCTGGTGCCCGAATTCTTGGCATCTGTAGCAACGCCGGGTATTGAAGAATTCAGATATCCGGTGGGCTCTCCATCCGAGATGTAGCCGTCTTGATTGCATAAGTTGGTGGTAGGTGGTGGGGGCACATTCCAGGACCCATTTGACCCCATTGCCCCGGTCCTTGAGTCTGTACAATACCTTAAACGCGCTATTGCTCAAATGGAGTTCTGAGCCTAATGTCTTTTCTATCGTGTCCTGTGAGACGTCTGGTGAGATGTCGTGTATAGCAACTTTGGGTAGTCTAGTAAGAGGAAGTTTAGTGGTAACTAGTTGCTTGCCCTGTGTGCTTTGCAGTTTTATGTTAAGCTTCTCCACGTCTTCTGGGGTGGCACAGTCAACAGCCAAGCCTTCTTTTTGGATGGGTAGGAGTGTTGTGATCTTTACCCCTAATGTAGGGAGCGGGAATTCTGCACTCAGACGATCCTTGAGTTCTTTGCGTGTGAGGTTCGTGCTCTCCTTTGGGTACAGAAGGAGTGTATGCTTGGGCAACGATTTAGTTGCCTGTGCATAGGTTCTTGTACTTGCAGAGGGCAAGTTAGAGATGGCAGAGGCAGAAGGTGCAGATACTGTACTGAGTACAGAGTCAGTATTGGTAGCTGTGCTGGTGGTGTGAGGCGGAGTGATGTCTGTTGGGCCTCTTTCCGCTAGGTCCTTGAATGCTTCCAGGATATTTAGCAATTGCTCCCTCAGTTCTAATGTAAGCAAGTGTCTGCCTCTTTTATAGGAGACTGCAATTTCTGAAGCTTCTGCGTAGAGTGAGTTGATCTTTTCTTCGTAACTTAAGTCCTCTGAGTTGAGGATTGAAGTTGCATCAAGTTTTGGTTGGTAATTAGATGCGTCAAATTTACGTTGGTAAGCTGGCGTGGCTGCATCAATAGACATCATGAAGTGTACACTGATGGCGGTGCACTGTTAATAGTGCAATACTAACACTGTTGGTGATGCACTAGGATATGTGCGCAGCAAATAAATGATGCTGAGCAGCGCTAAGAGATAGGACTGTGTGGTAGGGACACGTAGGGAGAAGTGGATACCAACTGGTTACAAGATATAGGGCACGGTACGTACATTAATCAAACATATAAAAGTTATAATACAATATGAGTATGCTATGGCAAGTGACATATATTCTTCAGTTTGAGTAGACTTTGACAATACTGCAGTGGCAAAGTATGAAAGTGAGAATACCAGTAATATTGAGACAACTGGTATGATCTCACTAGAGACACTAATAACACTATTATCACACTTGTATATCACTCTTGCTTAACTTTCACTTTTAATATCACACTTGGCTTAGCACTCACTGTAGAAACACAGGTCACTTCTTTAGAAAACCCTCTACTAAGGCACTTATCGGTATGTAACACTGTATGCCAACACTAATATCACCGCGCTAAGACAATTTGAATAAAATATAAGCACATAACACAATTCACACTAGCACATTGAGAATTAAAAATGTAATATATACTAATTTTAAACAATAATTACATAAGACTTAATTAACCAGAAAAATAATTACTTAAATCAAAGCAAAATGTGACACGTAACAGCACTTCTTAATTATTGTTGTAAATTATCAATTACTACCTACGCAGCGTAGTAAATCACAGGAGCTGCGTCACATACAACTGCTATTTAATTTAATTGAGAAACGTAATTACAAAAACCAGAACATAGTAATAATACTGTAAATTGAAAGATTAGAGTCTCTACCGTAACTTTAACACTGTACTTTACGCTATTGTAATTGTACTACATGGAAATTAGAAATTAAAAATAAATTAGGAAATTAATTAATTAAAATATTAGGTGTGATGGAACCAGTAAATTAGTAGCTTACTGTCTTTATAATTATAGCTGTCAAAATACCAACAAAATGTCCTTGACCAATTCAGAATAAAGGGCACACTTTGAAAGGGAAAGTGCCTGCCAATTAGCTGACCTCACTACTAATTAAATCTCGAAATAAAACAATAAGTGCCTACCTTGGCCGTTAAATCATCATCTGTTCCTCTTCTGTGCTTGTCAGGAACGGCGTAATCCAGATTAAGATGCAGACACTTATTTAAAAAATTATAAAAAAAAAAAAAAAAAAAAAAACTCGCACGTAAACACAAACCGTTGAATAAACAGAATCTAAGTCCTAATTCAGAAGTCAAACAACAAAAATCAGCGTTAATTTACAAAATTTTCACAGGACTAGTTTCGATGGTTTTACCGAACCATCATCTTCAGCTGCAAAACCGCAAATCTAAGTCCTAATTAACGCGAAATTAATAACTCCAGAAATAATCATCCGTAAATTACAAAAATTATATCGCCGTGATCCTTGTCACTAGTAGATGCTAAAACTAAAGGTCCCAATGAGTTACACTAATTAGATGCGTAATTAGCAATTTGTACTTCTTATCTGCAGTCCTTCTTTCTTCCTTTGTTCGGTGACAGGGAATCACCGCCGACGGGGGGTCGCTGGAATGCGGCGACCGTTGAACAGGCTGGAAAGGTCAGAGGTCACCGGACCTCGTGGCTGGAAGATTAATTAACTTTAAAAATTAATTTCTCGCGTGCTTTTAATCGGACTGACCTGTAACTGGTGTCTATTTAAAGCTGAAAAAGTCCTCTCTCTGATGATATAAGTTTCGAAAGGTGGCGAGCTTCGACGGCTGCACGGCGATTACACAAAGCACATCTGCTGGGCGCAACCACGTTGTTCACTGTACACAAATACTAATTAGTTCGTAACTAATCAACCGATGATCACAATGGCATAAAAATGGTATCCATGTGTCCGCACGAGTATCCTCTATCCGATACAACAGAAAATGGTACCTAGAATAAAGAATTCCCTCTGCTAAAGTGAGATAAAATCTACTCTTTTCTTTAGATTTTAAAGAAATTTTATTTTAAAAAAGTTCAAACAGTGACAAAATGTCATTTATTCAAGAGGCCCAGTATTGGTAACGCATGTTTCCAACGTTTCCGTGACATACGTAAAAAAATTGTAAATCACGTTTTGAAAAAATAACAAGTTAAACTTTTGTTAAAGGAATGATTTTTTACGATATTTTCGCATCATTTTTAGAATTATTCTTTTAAAAATATTTTTCACGAGCAAATTTCCTTTTAAAACATAATAATGTTTAAAATATGCTACTAATTAAAAAACATGCTGACAGATTTAAATTCAAGAATTCTCTTTTGCAGTACCATACCATACCAACAACATTATCAGGGATTATAGAAAATGAAGGAAATTAAATAATGTGAGCATTAGAACACTAATCCTCACTTCCTCCAGGATACATACTTTCTTTCCACATAATACATTAAGGTATTTTCTCTTTCCTTTCAGCATGTCCTTGTGGTATAACGGTTAGCACACTCGGCGCGTATTCGAGAGGTCCAGGATTGAGTCCCGGCCAGGGCATTGCTCATTTTTCATCTATTTCTGCTTTAAAATAACCTAATGATTCTACAATGCCGCTCGAACTGAAAAGGTGGTGTATGATGATTCTTCACCACCAAGATTTGGCGAATGGATCTCCTAATCCCCAGTCGTTTCTCCCTCCTTTCAGCTTGCCTTCGTGGTGTAACGGTTAGCACAGTCGGTGCGTATTCGAGAGGTCCAAGTTCGAGTCCCGGCGAAGGCATTGCTCATTTTTCATGTCTTCTACGTCAAAGTAAACGTTATGATGCTACAAGGTTCACATAATTATGAAGAAACTTCCAAGCCCCTTACTTCAATGCCGGCTGGATTCTGTTAGCTTGATCTGGATTCAAATCTCGATGAACGTATTGCTTGCAATTAGTTTTGAAGTTTTTTCCGTATGCAATGTAAAATACTAACCAGTTCCTCTCAGAGTTTTCAATGAAAGCACTCCTCTGACGGATCACAAGTGTGTTTTACCTTAATCAATCAATCAATTAATCACAATCAAGTTTGGGCGAAATCTGTGAGTGGAAAGTAGTATGCAATTCTCTTTAAAGCTCGAAAACTTTTTCCTGCATATGTGAACTATAATTATTTGTTCGGTTTATATCATTTCGATGTTTTATTTTTTTTAGAAACTTAACAATGTGAATTCTATGTGCCAAGAATCAAAAGCGGAAAATCATTACTTTTTTTCTAACTAATCCCGACCAAGTGCACGAAGAGAAAAATCGAAAACGAATGGGTATGGTCACGTCAACATAAATATGCTGTTAAAATAAAGATGTATAAAGTTGTTCGAGAGTGCTTATTTTACAAGTGTCTTAAGTCGTGTTTAATATGTTATCAGTTGTTAAGATATTCCAATCAGAGTGGATCGATAATAACCGTAAAAACTGTTCTAAAATACTTTTTAAAAAAAGAAAGAAAATCTACAGGATTCAGATATTAACGTCACATCACAGGATTTGTTGCTTTTTTTTTTTTTTTTTAAATGCTCTCGCTGAGCATATCAGGCCCTACCAATCTGCTGTTGAACTCATTTCTGCTACCATAAAGTTTTTTGTCTTTTTAGATTTATTATTAAGCATCGCTGTCGTCGCACTTACGCAATATAAACTTCAAGAACAAAATCCCAAAATATTCTAAAATAGCATATATTTAGAGTTTCCGTTTGAATGATGTACATTTCTTTTTATGTTTACTACATTATTTCTTTAAAAGAGATTATAATAATAAAGGAAAAAAATATATATTATAATTTTAATGAGTTCAGCGCGTATCATAGCATAAAAAATAATTAATATTTCTAATACATATTTCTTGTTTTAAACGCACTTTTATTGAAATCAATCAGAATAAAAAGTTCAAAAAATATTTTTAAGAATTGAGTTTATTGTTTTTCAATCACGTGATTTGCCACTCAGAAACAGAACGATTAAATCTGAAGGTTAAATATCTTACGATTGGTGCATGGAGTACTTAAATGGAGTACTTATTATTTAATAAGTACTCCATTTGAGGCAGTGAAACACATTGCTTTCAAATAGCGAATTTGTCTATTAAAATTGAAACATAAATAGCCTACATTTCCTCAAATGGCAACAGTCTGGCGCGCTGGAAATAAAAATGTTTTATTTCGAAGTGTTGCCATGTTTTGCTTTCAAATCGTTGGGTTTGTTAAACAAAAATTCATTAAATTTGTACAAAATATGAAATAAATCAAATTCGAAATTGAAAATTCCGGCTCTGAAGGTGCCTACGTTCGAGTGAAGGACTACAGGTATGAAAAATTGGGTGGCTTTTAAATGCCGTCGTTCTCCCACAATACGAGGGACATATATACAAATTCTTCAACATTTAATTTTTTGTAAATACATCGCGATAATACTTCGTGGCCACAATTTGAAAAGTGATTCGGACATAGAAATGATACAGACAGAAAGTGGGTTTAGAGATTAATACCACATATAATGCCAATAACTCAAGTTATTAAACCGGTGTGATTAAGTTCATAGGTTATAACTAAAAACTACATTTTGAAACTTATGAAAAGCTGAAAAATATAATTAAAATTATTAAAGATCAATAATTAAAATTATGACTTTTTTGTATTATGATATACATACGTTTTTGCTCAAGTGAATTATTAATTTGCATGCAGACTTGAAAAGTAATTACTGCAAACAAATACAGAAGTATTAAAGAATCTCTGAGTTAACGTACAAAACAAAAAATTTTTATAAATTCAGCACCCAGAATTTGAAATATAAACGCAAGTAAAATCGTGAAATAATGCTTCTGTTTATTAGACAGACAGTAAAAACTTATGTAAGGTAATTTTTAGAACAGTTCACATTTCTGATAATAGATGGGTCTCCAATCGATGAGAAACATCTTTTGTCACCAATCAAAAAAGGCTAGTCACAACATATTTTCGAAACGGCTGACATTAGCAGCAGTTACATGTCCCAACCAAAGAATGAAACTTCCGTTCACTTAAAACAAGATATTCAGGAAAATGACAGGCATACATCACAAATATGCAGTTCCAATTTATCCAGTGTTTTTAGATTTCTGTTAAAATCGTCTTTCACTTGTGCTAGAAAAAATAAACGGATTAGATTGAGATCTGGTGAATGTGAAGGCTAATCGAAATAACTGAGGGCAAGAAATCTACTAGAGTATAATATTCTTTAAAGATGGCAAATACAACGTGGTTCCATTAAGCAGTCGTCATCTTGCATCAACTAAGAAGTTTCTTGTGGATCTTCCAAGGCTTGTAATATTGTAAAAAAACTGTTTCCAAATGTCGATGTACAGTAATGAAATCATCGTTTCCAATGACTATAGGCACTATCATTCATTTGCCGAAAATTGTGACCAAGAAAGCAAAACGTAACGTCTACATGTTTCTGAAAGAAATGCGAGATGGTGATTTTTTGCATTTCTTGAACATCAATCTATCATCTTAGTTCGCAAAAGAAGAGGGCTCCATACGAATCTTTGTTAACTACATTTAAATGACGTTACAAAAAAAAAAAAAAAAAAAAATCTTAAATGTTTCAGATTTTAAATTACGTCCAAAGGGACTTTTTTTAACGTTTTGAGTGTTACCTTTATTTATTAAATATCATGTTCTTTGCACTTAAACCATAAAATTCAGTTCAAGAGCAATATCGCAAAATAATGTTAAATTAAGCATATCTTTAGAATTTCCGATATACACAGTCTCGCGAGCTGGAGATAAAAGTATTTTTTTTTTCTATATAACGTTGCCATTTCTCGCTTTTAAAGCATTGAGTTTGTAAATCAAAAATTCGTTAAAGTTTTACAAAATATAAAATCTATAATAAAACAAATTCCAAATTTGGGATTTCAGATGCCCATATTCGCAGTAGGATTTCGTCATTCAAAATTCGATGGCTCTATGTACCATTGTTTTATCACAATGCGAGAAATAGACAATCATTTATGCAGATTTTTCATTATTTAATTTCTTCAAATATAATGCAGGACTCTAACATTTTGTGGCAACAGTTTGAAAAGTGAACGGACGTTTATGAGTCCGACGCAAAATCGCAAAACGAAAACAATAGTCCTTCAGGGACAAAGCCCCTTTGGACTAAAAAGTCATTTTTCTTTTACCAACAACTGATGCCAATTTGGTCAAGCTGGAAATAAAATTTGAAGGTAAACAAACATGACTTGAAAAGTGGCTACTGGGAAGTAGAAGGATTCTGAAGATTGTGCAAACACTTTATTTTTAACAGAACAAGATTCAGAGCAATTTTAAAGTTAAGCTTTTCAGGCTGAACAAAACTCTTATTTTCATTCCAACATCTGATGCACAGTTTGGAGATAACTACTACATGAAGTCTTTCTCATACGACTCAATGGCATTATAACCATCGGGTCAACTTTCGAGAAGCATCTTAGAAAACATCAGGAAATTTCTGCTGAAACAGTAAAGTCAATTTAAAATTGGACCTTTCGAAATGTAGTTTCACCAAAAAGTTAGCTACTTTAGATGTATGGTTTTCCCAGAAAATGTGCGCACAGGTGCTTAAAAACACAACGATTTTCTCTATTTATAAACTTTAACGAAGATTTGTTAAAGAGTTTTTTAATATCGCAAGGTATTTATATAGACTACTGGAAACAAAAACAATCTAGTAAAAAGAAGTTGAAGTTTTGTCTAAAAAAAAAGTTGGCTTCGGAACACAGAACAATTGCCAAATTGAATAAAAATCACTCAAAGCTTGAAATAATTTACTGCGTCACTAGCAAAGAATTATTAGATATTTTAAAGGAAACAGAACATTTTAATCCTTCCTTCTATCTCCGCAAACTCTTGCCGAGTACCAACTACGTACCTCACTGTTAGGTTACTGTTTCAAAGATCAGAAAGTAAAGTACCCAGATGCTTACAGTAGTTCCAGAAACACAGCAGCACGAAAATGTTGACGCTCTTTCAAGAAAAGAACTAGCAAACCGATCCTTGGAGTAAGCTTAAATGAAAAATGAGAAGCTCACGACGACCTTTTAAATAGTTATTCATTTTCTAAAGGTTTCAGATTCTTAGTGCTTTTACAAAACTTCGCAGTAATCTTTATGGAGGCCATTTTAAGTTGTAAAGGTGATTAATCCATAAAGTACGAGAAAATTTCCTGGCTGAATGAAAGAAAAAGAACTAAGCAGATATGTGAAACAGATATAAATTCTTCGATGAGCGCGCGGTTTTCTGTGCGAATTTAATGAAGCACGCAAAGCTTACAAAATGAAAAGAAACCAGAAATAATTTCTGCACTTACATTAAGATGGCAAGTTAGATAAGTTTAGTCAAATATCTTGCATCATCTCTCATTATTCATATCTCGGAATCAACTGGACTAGAACCAAGAACTATCTTTTTTCTTAAAAGTATATAGGAGTTCATTAGAATACAATATTTGCAATATTCTAGACGATTTTTGGCGGTGATCTTCATAGGCTGTGTGATCTACTATTCCAAGAATCATCCGATGCGCCGTCTTCAACTAGCAGGATTTGCAGGCGTATTTAAAATATGTAAATTTTTCTCGCCACTAGAGGAAAAAACAATGACTGAGGAGATGATGACCAGACACAACAGCAAAATGGATGACAGGAAGTTGGAAGTCAAATATGGTTATCAAACGTCATCAAGGGATCCTGCTCAAACTACAGGGAAGCTGGGAAAAACTCTTCATTTTAACTATGTTTCGATAGAGAAGGAACAGCAGGCTGCAAGGAATAAGAACAGCAGGACGGTTAGTTGAGAGTCTGCTTGGAATGATATACTTACTTTGTTGACAACTCAAGAGATTTCAGTCACGTTATTATGTCAGCTATTGTATAATTTGTGATATTCTCCATGCATGGAGAATTTCGGCATTATCTATTTCCTTCCTTGAGCTAATTTCAGCATTTTCCCCTTTCATCTGTAAAAGTTCTTGTAGCTTTAAGTTTTTATCTTCATTCAGATTGATTATTTTGAGATGGTGACTAATTTGTAAGTTTATTATACCAAAAAAGTAAATCGTCAAACATGTGCGAATCGCATTACATTCTTAAATAAGAACTCAATCAAATATTATGTCTAGTCTTTTGTGCTTTTCATTAATTAACAATCCAATCCAATCCAATCGCACTGAATGTTTTGTTCCTTGTCGCAATTACTGATCAAATCAATCTTAGACATCAGATCCATTGTAGGAACGAGACGATCAGAAATAATACCTTTTGAATTTAAAATTTAAAAATTAAATAAATTTAATGAAAACATAATAAGAAATAAGTAACAAGAAAATAAGTTTCACTTTTTCTTTTCTCTGAAGTTTTACATTTTTTCCCCCGAGTTTTGCTCACTCGTGTTGCAAGCTTCATTCATTTAATCTCAAAGGTCGCAAACTTCAAAATACTGCTATTTCTTTCAGTGTTTCTGACTTAAAAATGGATTGACATGTGAGAGCTACACAGAATATGATCACCAATGATCGGAATTTGACAACTGCTGACACACTTGAGTCCGCTATGAAAACCCAATCACCTGCTACTATTGGTGCGATTACAGAACGAAATCCAATGAATTTATGATTGTTACTATCATTAATATACTGAAAACCGTTCTCGTCTTGAAGTTGCGGTTGTACAGCAGATATAAACAGATTCGCCAAAGTAAAAGCTGTCTTCAGTAAAAACTACGATGATACTAAATATAGAAAAACAAACTACCATCATGATTTTTGAAAACTTCAACAAACATCATTTTTGAAACTACGTTTAATTTAACACCATAGGTTTCCGATAAACTTTTGATGCTTCTCTAATATTACAAGTAGCAAAGGAAAGAGCGGATTTTGCAATATTGTGCGGTGAAATAATGTTTTGTAGAACATCGGTTCAGAGATTACAAAATACTCCAAATGAAGACGTGAAAACGAAAGGTCTCCATGAATTCTGTAGTGACACTGAGAGACACATGCACCTCAGCGTTCTAGACTGAGACTCCAGAAACGTAGTCACCCCAGAATTTGTTAATGGTTTGGGAGAGGAAGAGTCGCTGAAAGCTCTGAAACCGCTCACAACAAAACTGCCAGTTTCGCTCCATATTAAAATTATCTCAAGTTAGGATACTACTAATAGAAGGCTGCCGAACTATCAACGGCGTATAATTATGGTGTGACCATATTGTAAGACAGACTGCCATATAAAAGAAAAACATATGCACATACTAGACGTTTTTCACATCATTACTGCATGACAGAAAACTCTAGTTTATCAAGGAATTTATTATAATTGGTTTATCATAGTCCTCAAAGACTATCTTCAAAAGAAAACGTCTGAAGAAAATTCAGCTCGAATTCAAGTTATACAAGAAGAAAAACCATAAAAACTACAGCAGCTGATTTAAATGCCCGAAACTGAATACAAACAAATTACTAATATTCCTCGGCTTTTATGCGTTCGATTGCTGACAAATCAAATGCTATTTTGGCGTCTGAGGATTATTTACAATATCTTCAACAATAATCGAGCTATTCTTTAATATATATATTTTGTTAAAGATATCGTTGAATTGCTAATTTTTTTTCCATTCATATTACTTTTCACCTTAAAATATAAAATCGGTTTTTTGATGCTGATTTGAATTGCTCGCGTTCAATAAATTTGCTGTAATAGGGGTGCAAAAAAGTACCGTTTCAGAATGTGAATACTATCTTGTCCTGGCTTGAATTCTGCACGACTGCATAAACATGCGGCACGAGATAAAGCTGCCCATCCTGGAGACGTTTTATCATATTGAACACCTGGAAGAAAAATTTTATTTGTTATTTAACAGAAATACAGCATACACATTTTTTTACATCCAGTAAGCTTTTCACTCGTTACTACTGAAATGATAACTTTGAAAGATTAATGTAAACACTGCAAACTATTTTTAAGTCGAGATTTAAAATTAATTTTACCTATCGTATATGGGATTATATCAGAGAAAATACGCATTAAAATAAGGGAACTTTTTTCTTTACTATCTTTTATATTAAAAATGCTCATAATATCGAAGTACTATGATATGCAGATACTGGTAGTACTTATCGTAAAGAAGAGCGAAACACGGGCGAGTTCTGCCTTATTACTATTATTACATAAATTCATACAAATCCATTAACTTTTGTGAATATTCCAGGTAAATTTCCTAATGATTCCTAAGGTATATCACACATTTAAAAAGCTACAACACGGTGTATACTAAGATGTGTAGAACGAAATTAACTTATCATCAAGAGAAATACTCAATTACAGTCCTATACAACAGACTGCAAAATCAAATACTAGAGAAGTCTGAGGTAATGCAATTCACTATATTTTATTTAGCAATTTTAAGTAAAACTAGGAAGACGGCTAGTGCTTTTAGTATATGATTATTAAATAACACTGTAGAGACCGGCTTTTACTACAGCATGTAATACAAGCACTAAAGATTTAAATGAACCTCAAAACTAATGCCTTCTTCTGCATGGATAGTGAGTGTGTGAATGCACTCCCGAGATGGCTTCCGACCACGGAAATGACTGTGGTCTTTTACGGTTAAATGCAAATGTATGGGTTGTTAGTATTTTTCTTTCTAACATATTTTATATTGGCATGGTGTTTTTACTATATTCACTCTTTCTCTTGAGAATTCAATCGTTAATGTAGAATTGAAAAAATTCCCAACACAAAAGGCTGCTAGGTGCATATTTTCTACTTGATCAACGTACGAAATCTCTGGTTTACATAAAGGAATACTTTTGATAATCTCCTCATCCATGGGTATCCATAGGAAAAACTTGTACCCATAGAAATTTTAAAAATCAAGAGCATGATGCAAACTGCAAGAAAATGTATTCCTTTATCCAGCAACTTTACGCTCAAATAAAAAAATTCTCGAGAATAAAATATTTTAATATCCTTAAATGAAATTATAATGAAATTTATCTTAGAGAATCCACATTCTTTCTCTGTTGATAAGCTAGAAAACAGAACATACATATATAGAAATAGGCTTTGAAAAAACGCTTTCCAGATTTTATTCTAAAATTAGGAAATCTGTCGAAAAATAAAGATAACTGAAGAAACAATAAAGAAAGAATGCATGAATGGTTAGGAAGGAGACCTACCTGATTGATCTTCAGTGGTATCCGCTTCTATTATCTGATTGTCAAACCACATGTGAGCAACTGTCATTCTGTTTTGAGTTAAGGTTCCTGTTTTATCAGAGCAGATGGTGGACGTCGAACCTAAAGTTTCTACGGCTTCTAGGTTTTTCACAAGACAGTTCTTCGAGGCCATACGTTTCGCTGTTAATGTCAAGCATACCTAGATAGACATGTTGTAAGTTATAACGAACTGGAAAGGTATTATGATTCTTTTTAGTGTAAGATCATTATCTCAGTTTTAATTACAATAGGGAAAACGATTTACATAATACATAATGGTAGCTCCAGTTTTATTAAAAAGATTGGACTTTTTCAAATTTAATTTAAGCATTTTCCTCGATAAAGTTCCCATGTTTTCTTTTCAGTTGTTAAATTTTAAACATGATATTGATGTTTACATAAAGAAATCATTATGAGCTTCATTTTATTAGGACGATCACGCAGATTTGCTGTAGGCCAGAAAGCTATTTAGGTGATTTTCTAAGAGGCAGGACAGCATGTTTTATACTTCCTTACCGTATATTTAAATTTGTATACAGGATTACAGTTTTCATGCATTTTATAGAGTAGAGAAACAACATTTTTTCCTTATACATTTAAAATCTATAGAGAATTCCCATTTTCTTGCAGAAATAAATTTGAAATAGAAATCTAAATGATAACGAAAATAGTTTGAAAGCATTAAACTAAATTAGGTTGCTTATTAAAAGTACAGTTTAATCTATAAAAGAATATTTGTATTGCAGCACTATTTATTCATTATGAAAAGTGGCTGGACATTAAAGTTACATGATCTTTATTCATAATGTAGTATGCGAACTATTAAAGTTGGAAAGTTAATGCACATTCAGTATTCACGCAATATATGAATTATACACAATGATCACACTCGATCTTTTTCTAAATTTTAGGTAAGTGCAGAAACACATCACAGCGCGGGAAATTCTATCCATATGCTAGGATGAAAAGGGATATACTGTCCGTAATTATAAAAGGAAAGCACATTAAAAACTGCTCGATGTAGTTCGAATATATACAAGATGAGAAGATCAATAAAAATAAGATTTGTGAAAGAACTGTCATCTGGTCCGCATGACACTGACAAAAACTACATCTTCATAGCGCAACTTTGTAGTATCATCATAGCAAGAAGAAAACTAGTCCACATTTTTCTCGACATTCAGGATTAAAAGGACCTGCAGGATTTGCCTTTGCATTGAAGTAAATGTACGTCATATTATTCGTATCACTTCATTTACCATTATTAATGATGAACATTAACTCAAAAACTGATATTCCATGAATCGGAGAATTTAAATCCAACTCATTCGATTCATGTCATAACGCAGTAGCATGATGTAACTATTTTTTAAACAGAGTTCATCAAATATTGTTTTCTTAACATTCTTCCGAATGGTAATCAAATTATAATGACTTAAACCTTGCAACAGAAGGTAATAACTTTCTAATTTCTGGTATTTCAATGAACAACATATTAATCCTTTAATGGGTACGCATAGCTAAGTAATTTATTATAGTAAAGCACAGAGTCGTAGCTAGGGTTTTCAGCGCCCAGGGACAACTGAAGATTTCGCGCCCTCTACTGCTTGCCAAGGATGGAAAAATTTAATTCTAAAATGTCGTAACATCAGTTTGGCGCCCCTTGGATTCTGCGCCCGGGGACAGATGCCCCCCTTGCCCTCCTCTAGCTACGCCCCTGGTAAAGCAAACGAAGACTGTCGGCCTTATAGTATACTCTAGTTGGGAACTTCCGAGAGAAATTCGTTACTATCCACATTAAACACTGCACTACATCACGAAAAAAAATTCTGGGCCTACTCGATTATGAGACAAATTTGATAACTGGTGATGTAGACAACCCATCCCTAAGGAAATCTAATTCTGGATTTCAGTACTCATTTGCCTAAGTCACTTCTTGAGTTTCACACAGGCTAACATATAGCCTTCGAACATTTACTGAATAAGAATGCAACTCTTTGACAACAAAGATTTTCTTTTCGTTTTGAAATTACATTTTGAATCTTATTAGTCCCAATTTATCTATTGCTTTCTGCCTCTCTATTGTTTCTTCGCTACTCAGCACCTACCTATTACTTTATCACCACTCAGTACGATGTTATCACCAACAAACCCAGTTATTCATAGTCAACAGTTCATCAACAGCATCAGTTATTCCTAAAGATAATTCACCAGTCCCGACCACTAGCTCAGCAGAATGATCAAGCAAAGTATCCCCTTTGCCTCCGAAGAAAACTACTCTTTCTGGTAGAGTAGAAATATTTAATCTTCACTGTATATGATGTGTCAGTACCTACAGTACTTGGGGAAGGAGGAGGGGATACTGAAGCAGTTACCGTAACTGAGCTTTTGAACTATTATTTACTTTGTACTTATTTAACTGTATTCTCGGTGAGTAGAGTAGTTCTGCCCTGCTTGCATGCAGTATTTAGAAAATTAGTTCTCTTCCAATATAACAACGTCTGTAGTCACCTAGTACACTACAGAGGTGTACCTGATATACTACAGGATAAACTTAGCGCATTAAAAAGTACATATAAAGACACACTGATATCGTCATATTAAATATTTCAATGGACCTGTCAATTTCAGTAATATTCTTTTTTAACTTAGACAACATATTTTTCTATTTGCGCATACATTTTACAAATGCAAATTAGGAACTCTTTAAATGTCATAAAATTATACTTTACCATGATTTTGCACAAGAAAGGTCGAGGTTTATTGGTCCCAAACGTTACCTATGCCAAAGTACGAATTGAAAAAGATGATTACTAAATTTGAAGAGACTGGGGAGTTTGTTGCGCTGCTAGAGAGATGGCAGAAAGCGATTTCAAATGAAACTGCCAAAGAAGTTGCTTTCGCTGTAGTTGACAAAGCGTTCTGTTCGATATTTTTTGACAAACGCTCGGGCGGAGTCCCGCAACTTGTCTATCCCATTCTATGGGTACGAAAGGTTTTACTATTCATTTTAAAGTGGTATTCGCACAGGAGTTACGAGATGTAAAAGCTGCACTCTCAAGAATCGCATCAACACACTGATTGTGCTTGTCAATTTGAGGAAAGAATATTTGCTGACAATGTATGGCCTTGGAACATTTTGCAGTCAGACGAGGAGCACTTTGCCGTAGATACAGCAGTTAATACTGAGTAATTTCCAGAAGTTTTCTGAATGTCTGTCGTCGCTGTTCTCTGGACTTGAATCCCTGTGATTTCTGATTGCGGAGATTCCGGCATATGAATTCTGCTTGATTTCGAAGCAAGCATAACACGCCATGTTGCTGCAGTTCCTTAAGAAACCCTTAGCTATTGCTGAATATGCTACTATCGTAAGCAGTGAGGGAGCACTAAAAGAAACATGGGGCAAATCTAAAACAACAGGACAACACAACGTAAGTGTTTACAAAACACAAATACACGTACCGTCACAGTAGCTAAGAGACCCTCAGGCACATTGGCAACAATGATTCCGATGAGAAAGATGACAGCATCCAACCAGTAATACCCAAGAATGAAAGCAATAACGAAGAAAGCAAGTCCTAAAAATACAGCGACACCCGTGATCAAATGAATGAAATGTTCTATTTCTCGAGCTATGGGTGTATCACCAACTTCCAACCCGGAAGCCAGATTAGCAATACGGCCCATCACAGTCCGGTCTCCAGTATTCACAACAACTCCTTTTGCGGTACCTGAAAAAGAAAATAGGTTAAGTGAATGCAATAAAGAAAAAAATATATTAAATTAATCAACTAGTGTTATTAAAAATTACATTTTAGAAAAATATGTTATTTGAGGCAGAAATACCAATTACATACGAAGAGTGATTACGAAATTTGTTAGCTTTATTACATTGCAATACAGCTATAATTACGGCGGGATAGCGAGCGCTTTAAAACTTTTGATGACCCATAAAAATGTCCTCCTTCCTTACGGCTGGAATATGACTCAATCTTGGGAAACAATGTACTAACCGTGTTTGCGGTTTCATGAAAGACACTGCCATCACGCAGATTACGGCAAACTTTTAAATAAATTAATATCGTATAAAGAAGGCAAATAAATACATAACACTTCATCAAGAAATTAGTGTTTACGGCTCTCTGTTCGAAAGGTGATTTTCTCTAGAGCTATGTTAGACGACATATTTCTGTAGGTGAAATAACAATAAATCACAAGAATAAAAACAAAGTGATATTTTATGAAATCTATAGCCTCAAAATTCGCAGGAAATAAGCAGACTAGCTAATGCGTAACAGTGTTTCATTTTCCATTAAACAGAGGGAAGGTCGAGAAATCACAGCTGCAATTTAAACATTTCGTTCGGAAAACACCTTTACTTTTGCCCGACATCGCATTACATGATTTAGGTGAATACGGTTTTGGATTTACTAATTTTGCTTTAGAATTACAGAAGTTGTTAAAGCAAAGGATTTACAAAACACTTTGACTACTAAAGGTACGTACACATCCCACTAAAAGTTTAAAAATGACTACTGGGTTAAAAAGCACTTAGAAGCTCCTGAACATTGAGCATCATCTTCCAATATTTGCAATGATCTTTCTGATGATCTGTCTTTGATCACCTTTCAATAGTTGCAAAATTAAGACACCACTGTGCTCGTTGCACACAAATGATCTGTCTTTGATCACCTTTCAAAAGTTGCAAAATTAAGACGCCACTGTGCTCGTTGCACACAAATGAACACAGACAAAAGAATAAATACGAGTTGCCGAATGTGTAATGCTGAGTTATGCAACGAATGCTTTACCCTGTACCATACGATGTAAAATCTATTTCATATAATAAAGTTTTCCAGAATAAAAGGTGTGCTACGTGTGGTACTACGTGTGATACGTGTGGTACTACGCTAAGTCGATCGCTACGTGTAGGACATAGTATGTACCCCACCATTAACTACCGCTCGGACATATGCGTCTCAGCCTTTGGCTTCAAAACTGTTTGTCAAAAAAATATAAATTGTTAATTTTACCTTATGACATATTTTGTTCATATGGATAGAAAACTGGGTAATTTTTTTCAAAAATTCGTAAAAAAAAAGGGTTAAATCCATCAAATATCGGAGTTATAGAAGGCTCAATGGTACAAAGAAAGTTTGATGTTCAGCCTCTTGGATCGAATGAAAGGGATGTTAGAATTAATTTAAAGGGAGCTGCCCAGACGTTATAGTGGTTAGGGAAGCCTGACTGCGATACCAAAGGGCCAGGGTTCGAATCCCGGAGAAGGCGTGGATGTAAAATTGTCTGTCCTTTCATAGGAGGTAACGGTGACCGCCTATTGGGTGCCTCCATAATAAAATGGCCACCACTTCTGACCTTAGTAGTGGCCAATGCCGTTATGGCCAAGTGCCCACCATTCGCATAAAAAAAAATAATAATAATTTAAAGGGTTTGGGGAAAAAACGTGTGAGTCCAAAAAGTTATCGTAGATATGTATTGTTGCGTGCATACGGGTTCGTAATAGATTGAATGCACAGAGAACCGATAATAGCAAGTTAATTTTTTTTCCCTCCAAAAGAAACACTTAACAGTTCTTGTACTATCCATAAAACAACTCGCACAGCTCTCCTCAGTATCAGACAGCACAATCAGTAGCAACCCTTCAAATTATTCAGAACTTTCAACACAATGCATCACAAAGCTCATCTGAAAGCAGAAGCTCTCATGAAGATTTTTCAGTACTCCGAACTCAAAGCTGAACTAAACAACTGAGAAATGATTCTCTCCCCGGCCTTATATAAATCTGCCGCAGCGGCCAAGAAATCTCTAGCACTTCCCATTTCTCGAAATTAGTGGAAGGCGTATAAGGTTAAAGTTACATATAAGAGTCAGATACGGTTACAGTTACATACAGGGATCAATTATAGTTATTCAATTACAATAACAATTAGAGTTGCACAGGGATAGGACAAATAGTCTCCAACACATCGCCAACTTCGCTATAATTGGCCAATTTAGCGAGATAGCCATTTACCTCAATATTAAATGGACTTACCATTGTAATCCCCTTTTTTTGGCGTAGCTTTCAATTTCTGAGGCGTCTGATGTTACCTCTGTAATTCTATTTTTGCGGCAGAGCTTCGCTCTCTTCACACTTATCAAGTTGCATAATGCAAAAGATACTACAATTTGACTAAAATTTGTGGTGTTCTTCCTTTTTATCTACTACAATTTGACTAAAATTTGTGGTTTTCTTCTCTTTTATCTAATAACTAAGTGTGGAGGAACCTAATGAACAGCTAAGCGAATAATCGCTTAAGTTCAGTAACAGACACGTAAAACTCATGAAAGGTTAATTAAATTTATTGCTCAAAATAAGGGTTAACAGATGGCCCCTTTCTCAGGACGTACACAGAGCCTCCACTTGGCCTTAAAATGATAAAAAATAAGAACTTAACTAATGACCAACTAAAAATATTTAGCCGAAGCTAACACAATTGTAAGTAGTTGGTCCTATATATCGAATTAGCTAGCGAAGCTATCAATGGCCTGTACTACGGCCGAACGTAGTAACAGCTTACAGAGATGTGGCCAAAAGGAAAACGCGCGCTAGTCAGAAGCAGGCCCGCGCCAAGCCTAATCGGCGCCGTCGTGCAAATGTCTAGCGCGCGCCTTTACGGAGCGACGATATTAAAGGGACATTTCTTATGGTTAACATTTAAAATGAAGCATTATTCACATAATAATATGAAAAACCAAAAAATTGCATTTTTTGTCTAAATATGCAAACATTTTGTGCTTTGTTTTTGTGTTTTGTGCCCACCCTCAGACATATTTATTGAAGAATGATACATACACTTATGTTATAAAAAACAGCCCAACCGGTAGAGTTGTTAACGTTGCTGACTGCCGTGCTGACGAGCCCGGGTTCGAATCCCAGAGAAGACATGGATGTTTGTAAATGTATAGTGTCTATGCGGCATGGGGGAACTCTAAATATGCGAGGCGAAAGTCCTCTCGAAAGGTTGGTGGTAGAGAAAGAAGGGTGGGAGACGCTGGGATCCGTCCCCGCAGGGTGCTCTCCATCAGAATTGGAGGCGAAACTCAGATAAACCGCACTGTCACCAGTAATGTGCTCAAGGCCATTGCCAACGACAGGCATATCTTGCGCTCCTTGCCACGAGTAGTTTCGTGGGCTGACTATAGGTCATACGAGTGAGCATTAGTCAACAACAACATGTTATAAAAAAGCAACAAACGAAGCGAAATAATATACTAAATGCATTGGATAACAAATATATCGCTGAATATTTATTATCTTAAAATTAAAAACAAATTCATATCCATATCTAATAAGTTTGCACTGAATAAACTGTTGTTCAACAGCGTAGTTTACGACAAGGTTCAAAATATGATTACAGCAGGACATGATTACAACAAGGCACAAAAAAATGCTTTAGGGGTCTGATATCTAGGGATATATTCCAAATTCTTTTTTACACACCGCTATGTTGTTGACAACGATATAGCGTAATTTCAACCGGCGATACTAAATTTCCTCCAAAAGTTTCAAAACGCTTCAGTTCATGCATAAGATTTATACTATTTATATCGCTTTTATTTTTATCAGTTAATGCTTTTTGCAGTTTTTGACACATAAGATGAGCTGATCTTGAAAAGATATGTAAACAAAAATACTTAATGCCGATGCGTATGCAAGGGTACAGGGGGCGCCGTAAACGCGTTCCACAAACTCCCTAGTCCTTATTTTGTGTCTACTGTTGCAATCGTAGTAACTTGTGCAACATTTATCTTCTCTCTGATTTTTTGTTTTGGTGATTCCTTGTTGTTCTTGTTACTCTACATAATAAGTGCAGTTACATATTATGTTAAACTTGTTAAACTTAGGTTAGCCTTTTAATTCAGAAAAGCGACGATTTGTGCATAAATACTCGATTTTTTTAAACAGATTTAAAGGTTTTTAGATGCATTAACTGGAGTAGAATAAATATATTCAAGAAAATGAGGATGGACTTGATCATGAATGTTTAGTTCATATAATAATGATTCTCAGAAACTGATATAGATTCTGAAAACGAAAGTGAGAATGGCACAAATTGCTTTATCAGAAAAAAATTATCAGGTAAAAAAGAATTAAGATTTTGACCAGAGAAAACGCACACAAAACACGAAAGTATGTGAAAAAATTTGTAAGTGGAACACACAACACTTTGTATAAAGTACTGCTAACATTTGTTATTGCATTTTTTCCTCGGTACCTTTAGTGCTAATAAAGAAAATAAAAAATCGACACAGAGATTATTTTTTAATAAGCTAATATATAATATAAATTTCTATTCCTTTAAGAAATTTTATTCCATAAATGCATTTTCAGAAATTAAAAAATTTAATGTGCATATTTTTTCATGGTTGATCTTAAAATTTACTGTTGGCACAGATGTAACATGTTTTCTGAAGATTTAGAATTTTTTCTTCAAAAATCCCGAATCGGTTCTTTTGGACCCAGAGCGCGTGCTCGCGGGTTAGTATAATATGTAACTGCATTTGCTCTTTTTTATATAGAAAAACAATAAGTAAAGATAATCAATCACAAAAAAGATAAATTTTGCTACAAATTACTTCAATTGCAACAGTAGACACAAAATAAGGATTAAGCAATTTATCGAATGCATGTTCTCTTACAGAGGCATCGGCAGCAAGTATTTTTACGGTCAAATAAGACAGAAGAGAAGACCAGAGACGAACTCTTGCCCTGGTCATAACTTTCGATCAAGTAAGACAGTGTGCTAAGAGGAAGGGGCACTCAGACTTGGCAAGGTCGAGGCTGCCTTAACAATGTTAAACGCCCCAACCCTTAAAGGCGATCCAAGAAGCCGCTAACCTATCGGCCGAGCCGACAAGCCAAGTCTAACCTGAGTCGACAGGAATAGTCAGCAACTCACATTCTAAGTTCCCGTTCTGGAGGGAAGGCAAAAACATCTGCCATCAACAAGAGCTCCAACCGCGGACAGCAGAACGAAGTCACTTAAACACTGTCAGACAGATCGGATCACCAATACGGCCTGCTAACGCAACTTCATGGTATACAGACGTCGGCTTTAGGCGCCCCCCAGGAAAGAAACCAAGGAAAGGATATGAATATTTAGTTTTGAGGCTCCAAGCGCCCACTGGAAGCCTCAAGCAGTTTAAAGGCTTGCTGAATTCGCCACCTCCATCGACGGGGGTGATTCTCCCCGAACTACCATGACTATGTGACTATATAGCTCCATCACAACGAACGGAACGCACAAGACAGTACCATATGGTTCCTGACGAGCCTGAAACAGTAGATGAACAGTAGTCATCGCCGTCCTGTAGAGACTGATTTTAAACACTCGTGGCCAAGACTGCCTAGATACAGACCCTAATCAGTAGTTTACCTAAGTCGAGGCCGGAAGGGGTGATAAAATAAGACAAGAATTTTCCTGTTCATAAAAGCAGCGAGACAAAATGCTTGTTTTAATGATTACCTGGTGCCTTTTTGACTCGGCGCCGCCGTGCGCCACACGACCTTGCACATATTGTCGGCGCGGGCCTGGTCAGAAGATCTGCTTCTCTCTGCCGAAGTCAGTGGAACTTCGACTTAGATACTACTCAATCTCATTTGCATTAAAAGCAATTCTAAAAACATATTCTGGTAAGGAAATTATAAGCTGAATTTAATCTGGTAAGGAAATTATAAGCTGAATTTAAGAGAGATAAGAAAGAAGCTTTAACTTACAAAATAACTGCTATAAACTTAGGATAAGCCTAACAAATTATTTACGTATATACAAAATTCCTAACATTGCCTCCTACCCAAGGATTACACGCCCAGGCAACACAATTCCTGGAGAAGGAGCCATACTTAGAACGAAGGAAATCAATGCAATACTAAAACAATAATTTCAATAAATAACATACAGCTAATCAAATATTAAATCAATAAATAAATGCAGGAATTTACAAATTTATATACAAACAGGACCAAGGCTTTAGTTCATTTACATTATATACACTATGGAGGGTACGTGCTGTGGACATCGTAACGAGCTAGCCTGTTGTAATGAATGACCAAAGGCTTGGAATTTAATGACCTACGGATCTGAACTACAACGTCGTTCAGCCTGTGCCGTATCAGGTCTTCATCTTTTCCATCGCTAAGTTGACTCGCTCTTGTGCAAAATTGTGCATCACTTCAAACCGTACCTGGAGATCTCGAATGCACTCCTCAGCCGACCGAATAATATCTGATACGGTAAACAGCTGGTAGTCTCGTGGACAGCACTACGATAGGCCAGTAAAAAAAGGTAACTTCTTGTCCCAGTCCTGTTGGTTTTTTAGAAACCACCAAAGAGAAGTTATTAAGGATGGTTCGATTAAACCTTTCTACCAAGTAGTCTGACTAGGGATATAAAGGTGTCGTTTGGGTTTTGTCGATGCCAATAGTTTGCAGAGTTCTTCATTAACAGCCGAAACAAAATTTCTTCATTGATCGAAATACAACTGAAAAGGCACTCCAAACCTGGAAATCCAATGCTGTATCATTAACTCTGCTATCGTGACAACCCCGTGATCAGGAACAGGATAAGCTTCAGCTAGTTTGTCAAGTAATCTATGATAACGGAATATCATAGATTATGTATTATTAAGTATGTATTTATTGCCATCAACAACTTATGGCAGAGATCGCAGGAAGTCAAAGGCAATGAAAACGTCCTTTACAAATCTCGTATAATCTGTGCAAAGCCCCAGGTGGCCCCAGACTCCTTTAAAATATCCATCATCTGATGGATATTTTAAAGGAGTTTCTAGTCTTTTACTGCCGACACATTTTCTGAATTCACAGACACACCATCGTCGGAAATCACATATCCGAGGTAAGTCACTTTCTGTCTGTACATTTGGTAAGACTTCATTTAGATTGGCTTCCTTCACTTTCTGAAGCACCTTCCTAATATTTTCCGAATGTTCTTCAAAACTTTTCCGGAGATGATGTCATCCAGGTATATCAGACAGGGTTCGTAGGAAAGACCTATCAGCACGGTTCTTGATAAGGGGTTCGAATGTTGGCGGCGCATTACATAATAAAAATGGCACCACTTTGAACTGCCAAAGTCCTTCTTCGGTAATAAATGCCGTCTTTTCTCGTTTATCAGGATGTATTCCTGCCAATATCCACTCTTTAAATGAAGTCTCGAAAACCACTTGCTTCCAGACAGAATGTCTGTGTCATCAGTTCTATGAAGACGGTAAGTGTCGTTCTTCGTGACCTCGTTCAAACGGTGATAATCAAAGCAAAATCTAGTCGAATCACCTTTCTTCAAACCTTTCCTGTTACATTTTGCAAAACGTGCGGCAATTTCACGTATAATTTCACTAAAATTATTTGCGTATATACAAAATTCGTAATAATATCAATACATACTTTTATAATTAATATGTATATACATTTTTCTCAGTTAACAAAATTTTTTTGCGTGAAAAGGATTAAAATTAGATTATATGATTTTTTGGAAATAAATGTAGTACTTAAGAATTTTACAAGTAGCGCTACATTCGTAAATTTCAAAAAGTTTTACAGCCTGAAAAATGTGAAGTGGGTATTCTAGTTCTACGTGTTCTTCCACGTTTCTCTGTAACACTTGACACAGCATCAGTTATTTTAGCCTTCAGAATATAACATCACCAACTAGTGTACGCAATGATTCGGTCCTTGATATGTTTTTGTCTGATTCATAAATGCTGTCAACTGTCTCATTTTTCACAGTAGATCCACCACTTCTTGAAAGATTACCCATGCTACAAGTTTCTTTAAAATAATTTTCAAACCAATTCCTGATGCTCTTAATATACAGAGGATTGCGTCGAAACAATCTTCTAAACACCTGTTGACGAATGATTTAATTTTACGACTCCACAAAAACATTTTTCACACAATTTTCTTCCATCGATGCCGTTTCGTAGAAAATCAATTTAAAATTCCTAAAATTCTAAGTCCCAGGGAAGGTGATGGTGCTTATGGCGTTATAACCTGCTTCGTCATAATGCTCCAAGCGTATGATTAGAGTAGATGGAGTTATAAAAGGTAGATACCATAATAATAGAAATAAGAAGTTTGAATCAAAAAATTCTGAAAGCTGACTTAAGAACAATGCAGAGCAAAAACTCGAATACCCTACTGTGATAAATTAAAAACAATTTGTCCTAGTTTAAAGTTTGTATAGCGTTAAAAACAATTATATTTTTAACACAGAAAAGAGTGCATCATTTGGTCTTTTCGGTAAAAGCCTGTATCTTTTGAGCATGTCGAACAGATTAAAATGAAAATTGAGTCCAATTAAATATAAACAAAGATAAGTTGAACGAACCAAAATGTTTTAACCTAAGGGATTTAAGATTTCGACAGTCGATTAAAATATGAATCACAGATAACGTAGCATTACAGTTTGTATCCGAGAATGACTAATTCGTAAGAGTATGAAGTGATTTCTTTTTGGTTTTTGCTCGTGACCCAATACTTAATTTCAGGCTTAACATTTTTCTGCATTAGTTCTCTGCAAAAACCTTCCCTCTTTCATTCCATTCTTTATCAGAAATTTTCATACACGTGGGTGGTGGCAATTCTGAAAAATTCGGAAAAAATAGCATTAACATGAATTGCATTAATATGTGTACACTGCCAGCTGGGAAGTTTCATATTACTTTTCAAAAGTTAAGCACGTCATGTAAAATCTGAACTTGAAAATAAAAAAAACCACATTTAAAGATCTAAAATTCAGAAATACATTTTCATTATGAAAAATAAATTTAATTTAAAAACTATCTATCTACATAGTTTCATCTAGCTGAATTTTTAAATAACAGCTAAGTAACATATTTTGCAGATGAAAATTTCCTTTCACATATGGTTTTAATTTGAAAGTACCTTTACACATTAGATGATGTTAATCTTAAAAGGAAAGCTGCAGAGAAATCTCCTAAAATCTGATTATTAATAACATTACCTTCATCTCATTAAAATGTCAAAAACCAGGCTTTTATCAAGGTTTGATATTTTTTGTGCTCAGTGTTCTCTTTCTAGTTTCACCAACAGTAAGAACCTTTGAGTTAGAAAATTTCAGAAAAGCAACTGACCTTCGACGCAGTTGGTGGAAAAGAAAGCCAAATTCCTAGTTTCCAGAGGATTGTCATTTGTCGCTTCAGGTGTTCTGGTTTGTGGCTCGGACTCTCCGGTGAGCGATGAGTTGTCAACTTTACATGCCTGAGATGAAATAACTCTCATATCGGCAGGAATTCTATCTCCACCCTTGACTTCTACTATATCTCCTACTACAACGTCTTCAGCAGGCATCGTCAGCTTCTGACCGTCTCGAATAACGATAGCATACTACGAATAAATATGAAAATATTTAATTTATTACATTACAATTTAACTACGTGTTATTGATATCAAATACTTGAACAGGCAGCAAGAATTCTAAACCAAAATGTTGCACGCATTATTTTCAATACATGATAAAAGTTCAAATCCAGTATTATTTTGGCATATTTCCTTAAAAATAATTAAAAATTAAAAACTTAAAATAAAAATCCAGTATTATCATTCTGAAACGCAAAGGAGTCAAGTATATGTGAATTATCAACACATTTCACATGATCGATAGTAACTGGATTCCGAGCGAGAGTCAAATATGAAAGCAAAAATGACAGAACCAAGAAACAAATGTGACAGAAGATGCTTAAAATAAATTAAAAATGTTTTTCCTTCCTGCAATTCTCTTCCGATTAGAAATAAATAATAATTTCATTAACAAAAAATCAATTTAAAATTCTAAGAACCAGTTCTCAGGGAAGGCGATGGTGTTTATGGCGTTATAACCTGCTGCGTCATAATGCTCCAAGCATTTGATTAGAGTATATGGAGTAAAAGAGAGGTGCCATGATAATAGAAACAAGAAGTTGGAACCAAAAATTTTGAAAACTGTCTAAGAAAAATGCAGAGCAAAATATCGGATATCCTAGTGTAAAAAATTAAAAACAATTTATCCTACTTTAAAATTTGTATAGCGTTAAAAACAATTATATTTTTAACGCAGAAAAGAGTGTATTATTTGATCTTTTCGGTAAAAGCCTGTATCTTTTAAACAAGTCGAACAGATTAAAATGAAGATTGACTCCAATTAATTTAAACAGAGATAAGGTGAACGAATCAAAATGTTTTAACCTAAGGGATTTAAGACTTCGACAGTCAATTAAAATATGAACCACAGATAATATAGCATTACAGTTTGCACAGATTGGGGCATTCTCGCCTTTTAGCAGGTGCTAATGGGTAACCCGAGAATGACTAATTCATAAGCGTATGATAGTGATTTCTTTTCGGTTTTTGCTCGCGACCCAATACTTAGTTTCTTCAGGCTTCATATGCCACAGCTTATTATTGCGACTCCCAGTGCTGAGGTTATTTTCGAAACATCTGCTGCTTCTGCTGTACATATATTCATACCTTATCAAACACAGACCAAACAGAACAAGAAACAAACATCCTGCGTTAACTAGCACACAGTCCGCAAGGATGACTAACACAAGGAATTAACACCAATGTTTCCTTAAGCATCCCTAGATCCAGAGATAATAATGATTCATGGAAAGATGAAGTTTTAATTTTTGTTTTCTTGATTAATTACATACATTTATAGTTATTAATGAAAATTATTGTTTAATAGCTAAACTTCATTAACATTTTTCTGCATTATTTCTCTGCAAAACCTTCCTTCTTTCAGTCCAGCCTTTATAAGAAATTGCTATGCATGTGGATGGCGGCAATTCTGAAAAATTCGGAAAAAACAGCGCTAACATGAATTGCATCAATATGTGTACACTTGCCAGCTGGGTTTCATATCACTTTTCAAAAGTTAAACACGCCATGTAAGTTCTGAACTTCGAAATGCGTGCTTTAATTTCTTGGAGAAAACTCATTTTATTTGTAAAAAGAAAGATGAAAATATTATATGATGTGAGAATTTACAATACACTCCTCATAAATATGTAAATCAGGCATTGGCTGCATACAACGTGTTTTTGAAACCTTTGAGTTGATAGAAAAATATTAAAAGACGATGGTTAGACAAGATCAATAAAGACGACGATTATATGGTTCTCAACGCTGGAGAGCTGTTAACCGGTTAGAAGTAGGGCGGTATACAAAAGTTATTTTCTTTCGTGCTGACCACTCTGCAATGTCTTGCCTTTGAAAACAATTTTCAATGAGTGGCTCAGTTATTGACTGAAGAACTCTTTCCGGTAATCCAACGGGTACCGTAACCTCTGATGACGAGTATATAGTCTTATTAGTTAAGCACAATTGGTAAACTACTGCAGAAATGGTTTAAAAATATTTGGAATATTAATGCATGTGACTATGCAGCAAAGATTACAGGTGAAAAGACTATAATGCTCGGGACCATAGTTTGTGTCCCTTTAAGCATCAAAGCAAGAGAAGCACTGTGAAGCATCGACTTGAAAAGCATTTGAATGTTTTAAGTGAACGATTTAAGATTTGCATTGAACTTTGGGGGTTAGGAAAGAGGAACGAAGAACAAGCCTAGTGGTAGCATTGAACACTAAGCTTTCAGGCTGGGAAAATCCCAAAAATGAGCTGGATTTTCTTTCGCTACCACATCGACCAGCAGGTCTTTACAAGAGGTTCTGCAAGGTATTGAAAATTACATCAAATAATAATCTTGATATTTCGTGTTCTCCAGTTCATCGATCTGAAAATACAAATAAATGGATTGTAGAAATTTCTTCAGATTCTAGTGACTGTTTTACTTCGTCAAGAGTCTTCATTGGATTCAACTCGTGTTCCTTCCGTCCCTACATTTCACTTCCCCGTTGCCTTCATTGCCAGGGTCTTGGACATAACAGTCGAAGCTGTCAAAATCCTCCCTGCTGTTCCATCTGCGCAAAACAACATTCCCATAGGCAGTGTACCTCAAACGTAAAACTCTATGTAAATTGTGTGCGAAGTAACCAAGAAACTGGTTCTTCGTTGCCAACTGATCACGGTGCTCATGAAAGAACATGCCACACTTACAGGAGTCAGCTCAACAAATTATTGTACCCGGACAAAGCCACAACCTCATATGTTGCCATCATCCATAACTAAAAATTCTTCAGTTGTAACTAACATGCAAGAGCGCAATTTAAAGAACAACGCTTCAACTCAAGATTATAACGTGGACAGTGATGTACAAAATAATCTACCCCCAACCTTACTAAAAAACTCGATACCATTTTCTTCAATTCGTTTTCTCCAAATCAACTTACAAAGGGCAAAAACGGCTTCTGATCATCTAGCAGAATTCTTAACTCCTAACCATAAAGACTTTGTTTTAATCCAAGAACCCTATTGTATCGAAGGTGAAAGTAAGTAGCATTCCAACGTCTTGGAATGTCTTTCAATATTCTCCTCAGTCCCCTAATCAACATCCCAGAGCAGCTATCATTAGTTTTAATCATAGCCGGCACCCGATTCTAATTACAGCCAAAAGAGACCTAGTTACAATCAGTCTTAATAGTTCCAACTCTCAACTTCTTATTTCAAGTATTTATGCATCTCCCTCCGAGGATATTTCTCATTTGCTTCAAGATTTAGAATCCATCTTGTTTTCCTTCCGAGGTCCACACATAATTTGTGGAAACTTCAATTCACAAAACCAGCTTTGGGGCTACAACTCCACAAGTCCAAGAGGAAGGTCCCTTGAGGAATTCTTCAATTCACATAATCTTGTCATTCATAACCAAGCCTCGGATTTACCTTCTTTCGAAACAATGTATGGGATTATTCAATTAATTCAATTCAATTAAACAATTAATTCGATTTCAAATCGCAAAATTGAAGAAGACAACTCCCACTCAGATCATAAATATATTACTTTTGAAATCAAAGAGAACTCAGAATCAGTTTTAATGAAACGTTTTAAAATTACTAAAAAGAAAGAAAAGAACTTTATTAAGCAAATTCAACAATCCGCACTTCCAGTGACTTCTTCCTTCCAACTAAGTGCAACAAAAGAAGATCTAAATAAAGCTACAGAAGATTTTATAAAAAAAATTCAAGAAATATGTGAAAATACCTTTCCAATACGATCTGCAAAACCTTACTTTCATATAAATTGGTGGACTAAAGAGTTACGCGCTCAAAAGCATAAGGCGAGAGCATTGAAACGGAAAATGAAATCGATTACTGAAATTAAGACACCAAGCCTGGCTCAAATTCAAAAAAGAAAATGCAAACTACAAAAAGATGATTCTCGAATCTAAATTAAAAAGTTGGCGCAAATATTGTTCAAACAATAAAGAAATTTATGGCACCTTATACAAGATCGCCAGTAGTAAAATATTTTAACCGTCGCAAATCCAACTTCCCTCAAATTTGCTTTCAAGTTCTGCTGAAATTCAGGATGCCATTCTCTCAACCCTAAATGAGATTCTTGACTCTGTCTTTCTAAAAGATGATCCAGCTGAAGATTCGCCTACTCAAACCAGAATCCGTAACTGCGATGACATTCCACAAACAGACAACGATATTCCGTTCTCAAAACAAGAAATAAAGCAAATAATTAAAAACCTAGCTTTAAAAAAGGCACCAGGTCCAGATGGCATCGATAACCACATTATAAAATTAATCAATCAAGCCCATCCTGCCATAATCTGTAGTTTTTGCAATCGATGTATAGAGCTCTCTACCTTTCCTGATTGCCTGAAAAATTGGTAATATAATACTCTTCAATAAGAAGAATAAAAGCTCCGATGAACCTAAATCTTAATCTCGATAAATCTTCTCCCAGCCCTGGGAAAAGTTTTGGAAAGATGTATTATTGGTCGTCTAAAATTTCATGTTTACAGCAAAACTTAATAAGCAATAACCAGTTTGGATTTCGAAGCCTACTTTCAAAACGTCATGCAATTAATTCAGCTCTTGAACAAGTCAGAAACAATAAAATCAACCAACTTCATTCTGCAATAATATGTCTCGACTTAAAATCAGCTTTTGATTCTTTATGGTGGCCAGCAATTTTACAAGTGCTGCGTTCCTTTAAGTGCCCTCAAAATTTATTTCTAATTATTCAAGATTACTTCAGAAACAGGAAAAGTATGATTCTTTACAACAACACTGAAATTGTGCGTAATCAAGTCCGAGGATGTCCTCAGGGGTCTTGCATGAGTGCAGATCTCTGGAATATCAGCTTCAACAACATCATTGCCTATCCATGGCCAGATCACTCAAAAATTGTAGCTTTTGCAGATGATGTAGCTTTTATTACAAGTGGCCGTACCAGAGACATTTTACAGAATAATTGCAACGAAACACTCCAGTTATTTAACCAACTTTGCAAAATTCAAAAACTACAAATTTCACATAGTAAGTCCCAAGTCTTAGTGATCCATAAACCAGGACAAAATATAACTAAAGCTTTAGCTCTAAAAATTGATAATCAAAAGATTAAATCTGTGAACACAATCAAGTACCTCGGTTTAACAATCGACAAGAAATTCTTCTGGATTCCTCATCTACAAAATATTAAACTTCGTACAACATAAATAGCTAACTGCCTACGACGTATGCATAGTTATAACTGGGGCTTAAATCCCCATATAACACGTATTCTTCTAAAAACAGTCATCTCAAAAATGGTAAATTACGGAGTCGGAATTTGGGCACAACCAATGACAGTGAGAAAGATGAAATGTTTAAATTCAATTCAAAGACTATTTACTCTTTGCATTACTCAGGCGTATCGCACAACTTCAAATATAGCACTTGATACTCTAGCTGGTACTCTTCCGTTATCAATCAGTGCAGAAATGGAATGCACCTATATGAAAGTCCTTCAACTTAACCAAGCCGCAGAATTCAACAACCAAACCTTTTGGCCATCAACTATGAAAAGAAAATTAACCCCAATCTTATCCATTCAGCGCTTCGCTTCAGCAAAATAATATTCCTCACGTCTGAAGAAAATTTAAGTTCATCTCCAATTGCTTATACTGATGGATCAAAAATTGAAGGAAAAGTTGGTTCCGCAGTCTTTTTGTCAAATTACCCCCTCAAATATCATCAAATGGAAAGGCCATCTCCATAATAATAATAGTGTTTTCCAAGCGGAATTGTCAGCTATAAAAGCAGCGATTGAAATAGCCATTCTCAAAAATCTCAACGAATTTAGCATAAAATCTGACTCCCAAGCAGCTATTCTAGCTATTAAAAATCTCTTACCTTCCTCTCCATTGATATCCGACATAAATTCTCTTCTTGGCAAAATCCCAAACTACAAAATTCAAATTTCATGGATCAAAGGACATAGTGGCCATTTTGGTAATGATCAGGCAGATGAACTAGCCAAAGAAGCAGCTATTAATAAAGATGGTACTGAAATCATCATTCCGTGGCCTCGCTCAAATTTCAAGTACCAACTAAAACAACTTGCTTCAAAATCTTAGCAAGATTTGTGGAACAATGCTCCACAGGGAAGACGCACATATAACTTGATGCCCAATGTAAGCTTAGCATCTCTGAACTCGAATCCTTCCCTAAATTACTTTATTACAGGACATGGACCCTTCCCCACATATTTCTACGCAAGAAATTTGGCAAATTCTGATATCTGTATATGTGGGGAACAGGGAACTCCTGATCACTACGTTTTCTCATGCCCCTTAACTGAGGATATTCACATAAAATCCCCAAGAACTGACCTCCTGGCATTCCAAAGGTTTTTAATTAAAGATAAACATCAGTATTCAAAGTTTCAGAAAATTATGCAACGACTCTCTTCCTACGGCCTAGATCTCTGTCAAGTGTAAATCCACATACAGTTTAAACTTGGTGAACTTTTACATGCTGTGATTATGGACAAAATGGATCTGCTCGTGAACTTTATAAACTGCAATAAACCAATATATCTGAAATACCCCATGGACACCAACCTCTTTAGCATTATTATAACAATTCATTTAACATTGTGTTGCCAGTACTAATTATAATTATCTCATTATGTTTATTTGCTTATTAATTATGTTTATCTCCTATTTTTGTTGCACCAAATCAGATGTTCAATTTATCTTGTGAATCTCAAATTGTATTCCTACTATTTTGTAATCTACTTATGCTCTACACCATTATTTTTAATAAATACTGGATGCGGGGGCGTACTGTGGAATTGCACGATGTACCATAATAGGTAAACTTTAGACCTTTTGAAAAGCTTCAGTCTATGCAAATTCTTATAAAACTTGCAATTACCCCCCCTTTTTTTTTTCTCTCTTAAAGAGTTAGTATGGGAAGGCATTACAAGTTGACCTATGGTACATCGCTGGTGTCCTCCATACTTTTAACTTTACCTGTAGATAATCATCTTGGGAATAAAGAAAGGCTCCTTCGAAATGGCTACAATATTCACCCAACCTCAACCACTGAAATCTTTAGGATGCCCTTGAACATGCCGTCTCAGTCCAGTTATTCCTAAAAAGTTAGAAACTGCCGTTTTAGAAGAATGGAAAATATTACCCATTACCCACCTAGATGCTTGATACTACAACCAAAGGTACGGAACCTTGCAGCAGAGTGTGTATGAACATCAGAAAGATTTCACATCCATTACTAAATTTAGTTTCCTACTTACATTTCAATATTATACTCGCATACAAATATTAATGAATTTCATTACTAATGCAGACGATATTTTTTATACGTGTTATATTGAAGGCTATTAACGCCTAAACTTATTTTGCTCTATAATGTTTTACAGACTGTGGCTTACAAAGTTTTGCTAGTTTATGTTCTGCAATTTTTTTAACTGTAAATTTTATTCGTTTTTGTGTGTGTTGACCCTATGTGTCTTCTTGTAGTGGTAAGATTTATTGTAAATATTATTTTCTCGGCTAACAAATGTCTAATTCGTTTGTACATCCAATCATTTACAAATTTCATGCATAAATAAATTCCATGTATAAATTGTAATAAATGTAGCTACATACGCTTTATTTATTAAGATTTTTTATTCATAAATAATAATTGAATACTCTATATTCACGTGAAATTTTGAGTAAATTTTTCTGCTGTGTCGACTTTACTACGACGTACCCTACTGAAAAATAATATATGTGCAATAAAAGAGGTCTTTGCAATATTGATGGTGTAGAACATTGAAGGTAAACTCCGTAATGAACAGCATGAATTTTGATGGCATAGAATACTGAAAATGCCGAACTACAATGTATATGTTATGTAGAAGTGAGGGAGCCATCTAATATTTACCCTTAGTAAAAAGGAATTAGCTCCACACACTAACTAGAAAACTCACGACATTCTAGTCTCATTCCTCGAGTTGTGATGGAAATTGTGACTCCAGCCAACACTACAAGTTCTGCCACCGCCGGCGGCATCAACGACACTCCTACCTTTCAGCGTCAAATTAGCTCAAGATCCACAATGTATAGAAAACTGGCAGCCGAACTAGACAAAATATTCATTTTATTTCAGTAAGCATGTTGCGGCCACAAACAACTTGGCACATTATCTGTGACTATTTCAAAATGTTTACATTTTTGATAACTTTGAAGTAAGAATGAAGCATCAGACAGCAGTCCAGTTAGGCCGAAGAATAGCAAGAAAGTACGTTATGCTCAGGATAAAATCTTAATTCAGAGAGAGTTAGTTTTGATTCTTAATGTATTTTGATTGAATGATTAATACTGCTGTAAAATTATTATTAGCTGTTTGAGTTTCCATTTACATCAGCATAATTACGTAAGAATCATATGACATGGATTAATTTCGAAATGACGTAATGCGGAGAGAGATTATTATTTTTAGAATACAGTGTTATGCTGCTATTTAAATTATAATTTATCTTTTACATATTGTTTATTTTTTTACATATATATATATACATATATATATATGTATATATATATATGTGTGTGTGTGTGTGTGTTTGGGTAGGCAACCTATTGAAACGGAAGAGCCAAACGTTGTAATTTACAAAATTTCCCAGTTTTTAAAGAGCCACTAAAAAGTTTCGTTTCAATATTATAGTTTTGATTATATGTATTTGATTTTTTACTTCAAATTAACGGCTTTAAAAACGGAATAATATATATATATATAAACACAAATATAGATAGTTACATCAATTAGAGCATTGGCTTTGCATGCCTTTTGAATGATTGACTAATCTGGCTTGTAACCTGTTAAGTTTCAAGCACAACTCTAGATTTTTATTTGTTAGTTGATTTCAAGCGTTACATTTTATTATATTCATGCAAGAGAAAGCTTGCTCGCACGAATATGTCGATCCGAAGATCGTCAGTACTTCTTATGCCAACTTCTTCACCTCACTGTACCATTCTGGAAGACTATTCCATGCCCCGAATATGAGGGCCTCAACTCGCGGAATTTTTTTTTAGAGCTGCCCTCTTGTGCTGCTCGATGTGCATGCATTTCTGGACCTCCAACTCTTCCAACTTGCTCTTGAGTTCTGTGAACATGCCACTCCACAAGTCTTTAATTTTCAAATATAGCAGTTGCATTTGAAGCGATCCAGCATCAATTCCAAATGTCTCATTGTTGATATCATTTGTATTTGCGTTGTCAGGATTTACTATGAACTCAAGAGTACTTTTGTTTGCTTTGAATTGTTCGAATCTCTCAACGAATCCATCCTTCATGTTATTTAAAACTATGTTGAAGTAATTCGTGTCAATAGTCGCATTGGTTAAAATGAATTAATTTACCGCTCTCCATGTCTTAAACATAAATAAGTAATTTGTTTTCGAAACAAACTACTTCTTCAAGCAAGACGTAGACTGGGTTGCCCTTTTCTTGCAGTTTTAGATTTAGCTCATTTAGTTTCATTGTGGTTACTTTTGCCTTCTTCCAATTCGGGATGGTCAATGCTTTTTTCATTGAGGAATATTTTTATTTCACACAAGCACAAAGTAAAACGTTGCAATAACTTACCTCTGGAATGCCACCACACTTTATTGTGCAGAAGTTGGTCAGAAAACTGGTTATCTCTCAAGGAAATCTCTGAACTGATGATGGTAGAATGCTTTTACAAAATGCTGTTAATAATCTTAATTACCAAGTTCATGATCTCAACTATTTCGGCCGGAAATGTTTGGGTACAAAGCGCTTCTTGGTGAATTACACAGTGAAACGTTAGAATTTCATGGTTTACTTTTTTCTGAAGAATTGATGCTAGCCCTATATGTATTCCTGTCATACTTCTGGCTCTACCAGTTGCTATCGAAACGATTTTATTTATATCGATTCCATTGTCTTCCAGGCATTTTTGCACAATCATTTCCTATATCTTCTCCACGAGAATTTGTCCTGAGAGCGATAGCAATTCTACAGTTCTTCGTTTGGACATATACCCTACGAAAAGGGTAACTTGTGTCGTGTCTTTTATGTCACAAGACTCATCTATAGCAAGTGATAAGGCAGAAGCCGGCTGAATGTCTTTCACTTGCATATGTGTTACATTTGAAAACATCTTAGCAGTTCTATCTTGTACTGCTTTTGCAAATAATGGCAAATCTTTGATTTTTTTTCCTGATTTCTGCTTTGATTTTGATATCAAGAAACAGTTATTTAGATGCACATATAAAATAATCTTTGACGTATTTAACATGAAGGGTTTTACTCATTTTGCAATTTCTAATGATACTGCAGAGCTTGGCAGATTTACATTATTGGAAGATTGCATCCAGTTACTTAGCACGTAACTTTTTTTTTAACTCTTCAAGAGCTTTTTTCGTGCGTCCCCAGTTGGATATTTACCAGCAAGCTAGGTATCTTTTGTAGTGAAGTGTCTCCTCAAATTCAACTTTTTAATGTGTGCGAGTTTTTGATGGCAAATGAGAGAACTCGGAAGGCATCTGTGTTGCATATGAATGCAAATGACTCCGCCCAATCCTGATTGAATTCTCTGTTTTCTTCTTCAGTTCTCTTTTTTTTTACCATCTGCCATGCTGACGGCGGAGCTAGTTTAAATTAACAGTACAGTAACAATGGTTCAAATTTATCTCATTACGATCATGTTAAGCCTAATTAACGATTATGAAAATAGAAGCTATTGAGAAATTAGGTACTTAAAATATATTTTGTTATTTATTAAGGGTTTTGATAATAAATTATTCGTTTTTCCTTATGGAACTGGAGAGCCGCAAGTTTACATCAAAAGAGCCGCAGGTTGCCGACCCCTGGTCTAGGGGGAAGACCCTAAATAATTGCGGAAAGTTAATTGGAGGTTGCGTGTTTGCGTACAGCAAAGCCATCGTATTTTTTTATATTATATATATATATATATATATATATATATATTGTTGTATGGGTACGAGTTAGTTATAGATTGAATGCGCACAGAACCGATGATGGTTGATAAAATTTATTTTATCCAAAGAAACTCTTGACAGTTGTGGAAATTCCTAGAAAAATAGTAGTATAGCTATTCACAGTATCGCAGATTGCAGTCAATATTTACTCTTCAAACTTCTAAGAACGTAAACACTATGAAATGCAAAGCGCATCTAACAAGAAAGCTCAAGCAAAGATATCTCAATACTCTGAACATACGTTGAACTAAACAACTAAGAAACTGATACTCTCTCCGGTCTTATAGGGTTTTTAACCCGGCCGCCGAGATATTTCTAGTACTTTCTGCTTCTCGAAATTACTGGAAGGCATGTGAGGGCCGAATACGGTTACAGTTACACATAGTTATTAATATATAATTACAGTTATTTAGTAATATATTAACAGTTAGTTATTAATATATAATTACAGTTATATAATTACAGTTATTCAGTTAAAATATCCATTACAGTTATACAGGGACCGCACCAAAATGTGGCCAAGTTTGTAGACTTTTGGCGATTTGAGGACATAAATTAGTCACCAAAATCGTTGCCAGCTTAATATAAATAAACTCTGCAAAAGCACAATATTTACTTAATGACATACACCTATGCTATAAGATCTATACAGTGAATAAATTGATGAGATAAAGCAGCGTTTCTTAAACTGAGGGTAGCGGAACCTGCAGCAGGGGGGTCGCCTAAACATTTAGCGATTTTGATATTTCTTTATCTTATTATAATAATTTTACAACTACCAAATATTTTTACACAAGGTATCTGAAAATAGATAAAGACAATACAGACAAAGAAAAACGTTTCAATGCATTCTTTTTATAATAGAAATGTTCATTTTACTTGCTTTGCACGTGACGCTGTCATTTCGTCTGCTACTTATTTAAAATGTTCACATTATTCTATGTCTTAAAATTAGAAATTAAAGTTAATGACCTAAAACTGCAATAGTATATTACAGTACAAATGAAAAAATTGACAATTTCACACACGCGTGTGTCGAATTTACGCAATGCTTGTGGGGTCCCACAAAAGTTTCGTGAATATTATGAGGTTCTGGGGGGTTGCGAAAGAATCTCCATGATAAAAAGGGGTCGCGACTGAAAAAAAGTTTAAGAAACCTCGAGATAAAGAATCAGAATTGTTTATCTTGGTGTTAAACTGAGTCCGGCACGTGATTCTTGAAGCAATTTTATGCGACCAGCGAATACATTTCAACTATATATTTCTTGCATGTTGCAAAGATTTATAAGCTATTTAATGATTAATTAAACGTATTAAAATTATTTGAAATAAATGCTATATTAATATTTAGCTATTTAAATATTAATATTTAGCTTTAATGCTTAAATGTATGCTTAAATTACAAAGTGTAGCAACAAAACTGTCTTGCAGGTACCAAAATTTAGATTTCAGATAGAAAATAAATATAAATTTGAATTTTTTCCTTTTGGTTATTATTACTGTTTATGTATGCTTTGATAAATATACAGTAAGAAAAGTTCCAAATTTTGTTAAAAAAGTATTTTTTATTTTGTTGATAAAAATTTTTCAGTTTGATTTCTGAGATTACCGTTCTATTTGATAAATTGCTATGCTTCTAAGTTGTGATATTCATGAACTTTTCCTCCAATATTGCATTGTTAGAATATTCCAATGTACTTTATTTTAGATATTAACTGTTTTCTTATGAATATGATGCATTTTCAAGACCTTATTCCCTTGAATGATCATTTTTATTCCTGTAGTCAGAGTATACGAATTTCATTTTTTACTTGAAATTACGCGGTTTATATACATTTCTTTAGCATAAAGGAAATGACTGAAAATATAATTAATGCTTATGTTAAATTTAATGAATTATAACACAAAAAATGGAAGGAAAAGTCAAATTTTCAGTTACTTTTTAAATAACCTTTATTAACAATCAATCAATAATGCACACAACACTATATAAAGTATGTGAAAATATAAATGCAATAACATAAATCTTACCTGAGGAACCATATTTTTGAAAGACTCCATGATTTTAGAACTTTTAGCTTCTTGATAATAAGAAAAAACACCCGTAACTATGACCACAACAGATAATACGATACCTAAATACAGCTATAAAAGAAAACATAATAAAAATTCAATTTTTCTTAACTATAAAAATGTTTTTCTGCATTCAATACAAAATTTTGATTATCAGAAGAATATATTTGGCAATTTCAATAGACAATTCTTGTTTTTATGATCACCTCAAGGGAAATTTAGTACATTCATTCTCTTTTAAGATGGTTTATATGAATCTTATGCGTTTGAAAAAGTGCTTTTTAAATATAAGTATCAAACTGCATTTTTAAAAATACATTTCCTTAATTTGATATCACTCACTAAAATTCACGCAAATATACATATAAATTATCTTGCAGAATGAAGATTTTTACAGAAAGACATAACAGAAGAAATGGTTCATAACTATGCACAAAGATCCTAAACTGCTAATTCGTTCCATACTGAGTATATAATATATACTGGGGCCAAACTATACAAGTTTTATAATTGTTCGATTTAATAATTATATCCTATACATTAATAAACAGTAGTAAGATCAAAAGAACTGTAATACATAAGACGACTATTACAAAAGAGAAAATAACACACAACATAAATATACAGTGTATTTTTTATTTGTATACCTATTTTATGTACTTAATTTATATTATCAGTATTTATATATTTATTTAGAGTACTTATTTTATGTTTTTCAGTTGTAATTCTCAACTGAAAAATAATTTTTCTCGCTTTTAAAAATCAGTAAACAGGCAAACAGCTTCTCTTAGTCTGGTCTGGTCTGTGACTAAGTAGGTTTAGTCTCCGAAATTACTATAAATTCTAAAGAATGTGGTATACTTATTTCTTCCAATAAAAAAGAATTTAAAAAAAGAAAATTTCAATAGCAAGTAATCAAAATATTAATTCTACATTGAAAATCAATTCCTTTGTCAAAATTACTTAGCATTTGTTTTATTGGATATCTTACATTGTCGTCGGGAGCTTCCTCGAAGGTGGATGCTTGGATGGAGTAAGCGATGAAGCAAAGGACGGCGCCGATCCACAGAAGAAGGGCGAAACCCCCGAAGAGGTTCTTGCAGAACTTCACCCATTCAGGTGTCTTCTTGGGAGGCGTTAAAGCATTTGGACCATCCCGAGCAAACACCTCACGGGCTTTATTCGACGTCAGACCCTGAAATGGGAAAGAAAAGAATCAGGAGAGTAGTTAAAAAGGCCTACCAAAATAGAAGCACTTTTATATAAACGACAGGCCGTATTTTATAATCAAAAAGTTCGAATAATTGTTTGGAGTTATTAAATTAAAAAGTTTTTAATTTTCCGTATAAAACTGCAATAAAATTTCCCAAATAGTTTCTTAAGACGTCAGAAGTTAAATTATGGAACATCAGTAGTATTAAACGTACCAAAATTAAAAGTAAACGATCAAATAAGGGTGAAAAAGAAAGGAATTAAATTTCTATCACGCATCTTTCAGAAAATAAATATTTAAAATAAATTAAGACACATTACGACATTGGTTAGTTACTTAAATTACTGAAAAGCATATGATCGGTAGCTGTTTGACGGGATGTCTTTCTAAAGTAATTTCTTAAGCCAGCCATTCCTAATTACTTTACACATGAAGAATATCATGAAAACTATTGTATATGAAACCAGCGTATTCGACAAGTGCTGAAAATCGAACTGGTAATGAATTACCAACTTTCTAGTTTTAACCACTTGGCCACCAATGGAAGGGGAAAGAGTATTGACGTAATAGGCGATTTAAAGGATTAAGATGAATGAAGTGATATAAAAATTGCTTCTTTTTATTCGCTTTGTTAACACGTTGAGCCCGGCGCCGAATTTGCGGTCCTTCCCGTTCAGCCGGGGCGAGCGATCAAGAGGTGCAATGTTGCATGGTGATCCGCGACTTCATGCTCTGAGTAAGTTGGTTGGTCGGTTGACTTTTAATGGCACAAAACTTTGAAGGTTGTTATGCGCCAGGCGAATGGTGAATAAAATCCAAAATGTACAAACACACTGTATCAGATGAATTGTTGAAATGAACCTGTAACGCTGATGAAGGCATGGAGAAATGCTCTAGCAACACATGCACTGAGTAGAGCTTATCTGTTGGTGAGCTTTGTCGGCTACAGACATACAAGCCCTGTCTGTGCGTGACAAAGCTCGTGGTCGCTAATGTTAATACTGTCGGTCCTGCGGAACGATGCCAGCCAAACGAAAATTCTAGTGCCGGTACCCAGGGACTAACGTCGGCCAAACGAAAATTCCAGTGCTTGTCCCCAGGGACCAACGCAGGCCACACACAGCAAGTTCACCGGCGCCGAGCTCAAAGTGTTAAAACATCACTCATATATTTCCAATATTGTATCACTTCAAACGAAGTTGAAGATATATTTATCAATCACATTTATTACATAATCTGATGAATTCCTAATATTATTTTCGAAATTCTAATATTATTTCCTAATATTATTTTCGAGTTTATATTTCGCTTATGCACACTATTACGACGGGTCACCCAAAATTTATTAATCCCATTATTTAGTACTTTGCTACGTTCGATTATAAATACCTTTTTCATATCTAATATCCATATATATATGTCTAATATCCATATATAATCATACATGTTCTAATATCCACAAATTTTACGTGATGTTATTTTTTCACGGTCCAAATTAGAAGAAAAGAATGAATGACTTAACATGTACAGAATATAGACATGACTTTTACAGAATTACAGAAAAATGATTGTAATTGCTGAAAAATTAATTATATTTTATATGACAATACATAAATTTTATTTATACAACATATTAAATGAATGGATATTTTAATTCAAAATGTACTTAAAGAAAAATAGTGAAAGACAATCAGTGTTCAAATTTCCTTTATTATTACATCCAAAATCTGTTAATGATTTTGTTAAAAGGGATAACGTAGATTCCTGCAAAGCAATAAATGTATCGGTCTTTGAGGAGGAGTGAAAATTCTACAAGTGGCTCACTTATCAGTCTCTCAATTGAAGTTTTAAAGTAGGTTACACGAAACTTTCTTCTTAACCCTTCAAATCCCGAAAAGTCCAAAGTTTCAAAAAATGCGTTATCACGTAAGGTATTTTCTTGATCATAATTCTCAAATGCCACTGTTATTTTTTTATGCTTGAACTTTTTCTCTTCTAATAAACATCCTTAATTGTTTGGACCAATCTTAAGATGTTCGTACATGTAATTATTGAAAAGTATCAGTAAAAATATTCTTGGACATGTGTATACGATCTACCCGATCGGAGAGCTTTGAATTTAAAAAAGTCATTTCAGACAATAAAATGCAAAAATAAAATTTGAAAATTATGATTTCTACAAACTAAAGGAGATTGAAGAAAGTAAACCATAGGACGTACCCCAGATAGTAAGAGCAGTCAAACCTTGAAAAGTGCGATTCATTTAATCTTATACAAATCGTAATTGGCGTGGGTGGACAAGCGCAGATGCACTAATGTCAAAGGATAGACGACCTACAGCAAAAACCAAAGGATAAGCCAAAGGCAATGCTTTCAAAAGGATGGAGACGCCAATGTACAGGAAACAAATTGAAATTAAAATTTCAAGTAAAGAAATGAAAAAAGAAAAATGAAATTCCTAGAACATGAATCTGTGTCTTTAGGCAGAGCTATTCCTCTGTTATAAACACAAACTTCCCCTCCCCCTTGTAAGAGTTCAGCAATACTTTATTCAAAAAGTGTATTTTTGTTCTTTTGTTTCATTTCATAATATATATATTTTTATTCGAATTTTTATAATTAAAAATACATATACGAGTATTTTAAGTCAATAAAAATACTTAAAAAGTGTTAATTCAATTCGAAGCTATTAGTACTGTGTTGTAGAGATGAACGATTCTTATACTACTTTTTTGTTAAATGAAATTATTCAAAACGGGTCACTGAATTTGGTTCTTTTTTTTATTAGTGGAGTCACTCTGGTTTTTGATTTCTGTTAATTTAAGTGGGAACTAACGTCAAACTAATTTTTTCATATGCATTTCTTCATGAATAATTTTATGTATAGCTACGGATCCAAGGTTAAGTTTTTTGGTAGGAACAGATTATCATAGATTAACATTTTTCCTATGGCCGATACATTTTCTGATATTACAACTGAAAGACTTCATATTTATTCTTCATCCAGGAGAGAATTTCGACCTCTACGAAATTCTGTAGGCTACTTGAATACAGCGGCACAAGATAAAGATTACTTCTATTACACACTTCTATCTGTTAAACGTAGGCGTTGAAGCTATTCCTCTTGATTTAATTTATAAATCTTAGAGAATCATAGCGCTATAACGTTCTCGCGTCAGCTCCACGTTTGTTTCTTTCAAAATACATACAACGGTAGATAAACTGAAACTATTGGCATAAATTATCATCTGTGGACATAAAAAGAATTGAAATTTACACATCTAAGAAGTAATTATTTTTTGCGCATATTGTCTGCCCTGTCTCGATAGATTTAACTTTCTTAAAACTTTCTTACTAATTTGAAGCTACTATTTTTTAAATTAATTTCAATATCAACAGACAGCAGCAGGAGCAATGACAGGCCGCATAAGTGGGTTTTATAACTCTAATACCAAAATGATGACAAATTTCCAAAGTTGAGTTAGCCACTGTATAATTCACCAGTAAGTGTTAGCAAGTAAAAGATTAAATACGAAAGAAATAGAGACAAAACGTTCAAAGTTTTTAATTTCATTCGAGGAAATCTCTCAAACGGCATCTCTTCCATTTGCAACATGATGAACCGATGTAAGGTGGCCACGTAAAAGTAAATTTCTGTAGTGATTTCGTGATTTATTACCAGAGATAAAATATCTTTCTCGAAGAGCGAAATTGAGAATATACAAATTTAAATAATAAAACTTGGCGCAGTGATTAAACGTTTCGTAAAGATTTTTCATCGAAATCAAGTGATTTAAATTTAAAATTGCATGGAGAAAACAAGACAGTAATTGAAATGATCAGTAGCATAAACGCATAATAAACATAATTTATTCTGCTAATAAGATATTCAACAAAACAATTTGAATCACTTTGCAAATACGTCTGATCACTTACTTATCCTCAATGTAATTATAACATTGAAAAATATATTGCAGAAAAGGTGAATGAACATTATGAAGTCGGATTTCATGATTTTGAAAAATATCTTTTGCAGTATCTGTCTTTTCTTTCAAAAAGAATTTAAATATTAAAGGTATCGCTGAAAATGTTTTGACACATTTGATACTGAAAAAGACACGTTAAAAACTCACTGACGCGCAAACTGATCTAGCGTTACAAGTTAGAGACATTGGCAATATGTCATTTGAGAAAAATATTCCAATGTCACCAAACCTAGCGAATATATCAACTCTTGTTTTGGATCTATAACCTATGTGATAAGTAAGTATATCTTATTCTTAGAGCCTTAGATCTTTAAAATTCACGAAGGCTAGACATCGTTCCCCATTTACTGATTTCCATACTGACGATTCATTATCTTTTCTGCTTGCACATCACATTATGACAGATTGGTTGAAGATATATAGGCGCAGACTTCTCATTAATGATAAAAGATAATAAAATAAAATTTAATTTATAATTTTTTGCTGTTTTCATTTCAAATAATAAATATCGTTAACAAAATACCACGTTGGTTTAATCGCCGTTTCTTCCTTGTCATTTATAAGTACATAAGACACGAGCTGGCATGCTTTAACTGTTAAGGATTAGTAGGTAGATCGCAATACATCATTAAAAAAAGGGGTCGCTAATATGTATACAAATTCGGCCACCCTTAATCTATAATACATTAACTTATCGCTCGTTTGGCGAGAAATGAAAGACTTATCCGTACAACTCAAACGAATGAACGACAGACACTACTTCGGAAAACGGTTACGTTTAATTCATAATGGGAAAGTATCTCAGATTTACCTATTACAGAAGGAATGTAACCGTGAAGGGCAAAAAATACACAAAAGCCAACAGAAGATTTATGTGATTTTGTAAACCCACTTTGTTTTGTCTAAATTGAGATATTATTTCAAGTGAAAGTATGAGAAAGTTTTATTGCATAAAAATTCACGTTAAGTTATTCAGCTTTACTTCCTGATTCCAGCGTCTGTCGCAAGTAACAAAAGGAAAAACGAGAAGCCTATGTTTCAAAAGTCACATAAAGAACTTCCTTTTACAACATACCTTCATTAGAACGGAAAAAAATACATTAATAATTCTAGAAAATTATTATTTGATTACAAGGATTATATTTCAATATAATTAAAAGCTTTGTTCCCATCCTTACTTTAAATGAATGAGTTATGAGAGAAGGAAATCTCAGCAACGACTGATAATTTGATTTGCATAATACAGTATACGTGCAAGATTTCATGGATGTCGTTTATCTAATGAGCTCATGAGTAATATTTTAACATCGTAAAGGATCCGAAGAACATAACTGCACATTCTTTCAGACATTTTAGATAAGACAAATATTTTATTTTATAGAAAAGAATAAAATTTATCAATAATGTTTAAAGCTCTTAATAGTTCTGATGTATTTAATATTAAGAAATTTATACACACGAGAACAAATATACTATTTAGAGTCTAACTATAACATATAACTATTTTGAAGGGTACTGCCAAGTTTGCTCTTCGAGGAATCAATCTTTTTCGTGATGCACTGAGTTTCTCTATAAAATCGTTGCAAATTTAAAGGTCAAATTTTGCAAAATTTTGATGTTCACATCAGTGTGTTCCTCTACCACGCGTAAGTTAAAACACTTTTTATGTTTTCAGTTCATTTTACTAAATATGAATACTGGAACTCGCCCTTTTACCGTAATGATGTTTCCTAATTTAAAAGTACTTGGTACTTCATAAGTTTTCAAAGTTTTGAAATTTACAAAAATGAAACAAACAGGTATAACAGGACTTAATTTTTTAAAATTAGAAGTTCCACAGCCTCGTGAAAGGCTGTTAGGTAATATAAACAAAAAACTCATAGATATAAATAACATTAAAATAATATATAAACATTAAATAAAATGTAAACAGACTAATAATATGAAATACTAAATACTATGAAATTAAATTAATACTGAAATTAAAACTAAATAAACTGGGAAAAAATTTTCCGCAAAACTATCGGTTATTGATTTCTCCAGCTGCTGCTACGTAGATAATACAATATAGAAAGTATAATGTATATAATGTACACCGTTATAGATAGAAAGATTTCTTCTATACAAAATAAATATTATAGTTATTAAATACTTGATAAACAATTCGGAAATTTGTATTTTAGAACAAACTGCAAAAATTCAAAAGGCTCATCCACGTTTCTGCTCTCTTTTCCTTAGCAATGACATAAATAAAACTCCCAAATACTTCTCTCTTAATGAAGAATTCTTCATGGTGAATGCCACCGGGATAAAAAATGAATTGATATCCGTAGTTTTCAGTCGAACGTTTTCACGAGATAAAAATATATATTAGCAGGTAGAAATTTCGCGGTGATTTCTCTGAATGCCTCATCTATAGCAAAATTTATTTTCGTTCTCAATTTATTCCCATATGGCAATTCGGAATCTTGTTTTTCCTCACCTGCCTCAACGATCCATATTAACTAACCCTTATACGTAACATAATGCCCTCCGCTCCCCAAAATGGCTGCGTGGGCGAATCAGCTTCTCTATCTCCCTCTAGCTAAGCTACTGTAAATCCAAACTTCATTATCATATTGTTTTTCAATTTAATAAATTTATGTGCCAATTTGTTATTCACTAATATAACAATAAATCATAAATGCCTACTTGTGCATACAACATATTACAATTAAGAAAGTGGTTTTTTTTTTTGAATACTCACGCTTCACGTACCCCTTTGAGAAGGAAACGACAAAGGAAATGAAATTAAACATGTATGTGTACACACACATTAAATTTAGCATTCATAAATTACATATATTAAATACAAAAATAATTAAATATTCAACAAATCCACCCGTTATAATAATATAAATATTCTGTTGATAATTAATGCGACCATAGCGTTTGTTTGCACTTGCACAGTTCATCAGTGATTGGAGTTGTCTTGTTAGAGTAGAGTCATAAATTATATTCAACAACCAATTTGCTACTACATTTATTTACTACAGCAAATTCAGATGAAAATTTAATCTCAGAAATTAATCCGTAGCAATATTTCAATTTAGTAACTTTGATACGAGATACTTCTGAGCTCTTACGAAGTATCTCGAAAGGATACACGATGCATTTGTCACAGGTTGAGAACCAACCACTCAAATAAGCAAAATATTTACTTTAAATTATTCACTGACGCTCTTAAAAATATGCATAAAAATAAATTACCATATTTATTCGAGTATTTTTCTCCTTAGCCTTTTTGGTACAAGCACCTGAAAATTTTTCAAGTATTCATGTAATTTTTCTTTTCTTAAGACGTTCACAGAAAGCAAGTGCCCCCATATTTTAAAACGAATTCGTCCACATTGTGATTGGTTTTGTATTACCAATTGATTTGCTTGCGAAATTTGAGTGCATGTCCTCTGATGAAGCAATAATAGTGAACGGCTTCAAGAAAACAGAAACATCTAATGATCTTCATGATTCTGATGATCATTGTACGAAGACAGACTGAATGGTGATGAAGATGACGACAACGGGTGGGCGATGCAAGACTTTATGAATCGTCGCATAATTCCAGGAGCATTAATTGGTTTGAAGCTTGAATATAAGCAGTGGATTATAATAAAAGTGGGGATAGATATAAGATACAGAAAAAGTAGAAAGAAGATACCTTATTAGATAGTGTAATATTTATTACTGTGTAAGGAATGTAGGTTTCTTTTATAGAAACAATACTGAGATAGTTCTCTATACATTATTTATGAATACTTCATTTGTTTTACTCTAGCTGTAGCTGCATCCTTCGAAACTTAAATTATTCACATGATTTTCTCCTCTTGATTTTCGTACGATAAAATTAGTAAAACATTGGGAGGAAATACGTGTATTTTGAATTACGTATTGACATTACTAATATGCTTGCTAAAAGCTTAGCTACTTTAGAAGGTTGCCTGACGTTATTTTGTTACAAAATTAGCCATAAAACTAAAGAAATAGCGATATTAAACTAAACATTTAAAAACTCCGAAAACTACTGTACTTCAGAAGCAAATTCTCTGCCACTGATATACCAAAACAGTCGTATGATTCCTTATCTTAAACACAGCCTTAAATAATAAGAAAGAAGCTGCTCGTAGATTTCTTTTTTTCCTACCCAATTTGACAGTTCTTTCCTCAGAAGTAAAGCTAGCAAGTTTCAAAGTAAGGCAGCTGGGATGAAATAAATCTTTCATGAAACTTCCGCATGTTAAATTTTCTTCTTTGCGGAAAGTTGGGATTCGAATTGCGTTGGGGATTCATTTCAAACTGGAATAGCAACCATTTTCAGAAGCAAGGAGCTCGCATACGTTGTTTTGATGTGTAGCGACTGAAAATGCTTATTATAAGACCTATTTTCACTTAACACAGTGTGCGTCTCACAGGTACTGCAATTTCATAAACACGGATTCGTCATGGTAGGGTACGAACTGCGTGAAATTTGATCGAAGATCCCTCCCCCATCTTATCTAATCCATGAAGGCGTGACGTTTTCCTGTCCTCTCTTTCTAAGAACTTGAATTCCCAAGAAGATGGGTGCTACAAAAAGTCATTTATCGCTATTAATGGGACATTTTATTGAGACTGCAAGCCTCTATTTTCGTTAATTAATATCGTAAAAATTGTGCATACAAAACAAATACTAATTTAAAGTCTGGAGTGTGCTGAAGTAAAAATGTTTTATGATGCTTAAAAGAAAAATGAGTCAGATATTTTTATTCTCTGTAAAAACTTTCCAAGTTGTAGATTTTAGGTGATGATATATAGTTTTGAATAATAAAATTAATAGATTAATGACATACATAAAACGGATACATAATCAATCTATCAAATATCGGATTCGCACCGCAACTTAAATAAGTGTTTTCTTGTCTATATAAATATTAAAAAATGTTCTTAGATAGCAATATGGTTTTAACTTTCAGATTTACCATTTTAGGTAAACAGTTCTAATTTAATTTAAAAAATTCTCTTTATTAAATAAAAAAATTGGATTTCTTAAGTGGTTCTAAATTCACACTAATATTATTGCAATACATGCTGTATTAAGCTTTCCATTTTTAGTCATTGAAGTTATTTTAAGGTTACTTAACTTTCTTACAAATTCCATATTTTAATACTAGAAACGTTTAAATATTTATTCTGTTCTCCAGTTACTCTGCCTGATGTACTTTGGCATACATTTAATTTCGAATACTCATTTAATTAATAAATTGATAATTATGAGCATCTGTAGAATTTTCATAACTAACAAAAAAAAATTCGAACTCCCTTTTAATCCATTCCTTTTTCACATATTGTTGCACTGTATTCAAGTTTTCATGTATGTAGATTTTGCAGTCTAGTTCAGACATCTTGACTATTATTGATGTAATTTATAAAAAGTATAATTATTGCTTTATAATTACTTAATTTATGATATTGTTGTAATAAATGAAAGATGCTTGCAATGCTAATATATATATATATATATATTAACAAATGGCGGGCACTTGCCTATAACGGCATTGGCCACTACTAAGGCCAGAAGCGGTGACCATTTTATTATTGAGGCACCTAATAGGCGGCCACCGTTACCTCCTATGAAGGGATAGACAATTTTACATCCAATGACTTCTCCGGGATTCGAACTCGGGCCCTTTGGTATAGCAATCAAGCTCCCCTAACCACTATACCATCTGGGCGGCTGCTAATATGTATGTTTACCAATACCTTTTATTTTCTTTGTCAGCTCTCGCATTTATTACTGTTATCCAAGTAATTAGCCTGCTTGTTAGATATTTTTTAATTGTTCTTGTGATATGTAATTCTGTTTCTTTATTTTTATTTTTCTCTTGGCTAATTGGCTTCGAAAAGTTAAATTGCAACCCTGTAGGCAACAGGGGGAAGAAATTTTGATTCGCGCAGTTGGATTACAGCAGTACCCGGGGGGAATTTCATTCGCGCAGTTGGAGTACACCCTTCGTCATTCGCATACGAATGTTGAAAACAATTTGTTAAAAGGAAATGGAAATGCATGTAAGTGAAACCAATACAAAGTCTTACAAAAGTTTTAGCAGACTTTCGTAAAAATTTATAGTGCATGCTTCTAGTCATAGCTAAAGCACTAATTTTATCAACAAACAGTAAAGGGGGCCGATAGCGAAATAAATCGGCAAAATTAGCGAAACTTTAAAGGAATGGGATTTATTCTAGCAATTTTAAGGTCTAAAATATACATTATAGTTTGGGACAAAGAGGTGTACTAAAAACGAAACTATAGTAAATGAATAGCATGTAATTAAATAAAAATTATGCCCGACACACATTTTGACATTTTTTAACTAACATTTACATTTGTAAACCTATCAGTTTCTGAAAACGGATTTAGCATTACATTTTAGAAGATTATCACTTAATCTGGACGGTGTGTTGTATAATACATCGTATTGTGTAAGTACAAACTCCAAATGGACGATTTCAAGTAACGTTTCAAACAAACACTGAAGCAAGTATGAAGTAAACGCTTACGTCACATAGATGACATCGTATGCTCAGTAGCTGTATGTAAATAATAAGGTCTGCTGATCTTTTGACTGTGAACAGAAAGTTATGCAACAAGAAGTCATAGTAAACTATAGACTCTGCACGATTGATGGTGATTTTAATTGGTGATTTAACTTAAGTTTAAATTGGATTATTCTATAGATTCTGCAGCATATAATATTAATACGCGTTTGGGCCACATAAATCTAGTGAACGCACCATTAATTATTGGTTTATGAAGTTCTATGAAGATGACATGTCGGTCTTCCAAGGCAGATGGAAAAGCTGAGCTCCGACAAAGTGCCAGAATGTTAGATGAGATAATTAAATAATATCTGTTATTCAACTGTCTTCGGCATTTAGTTGCAACAGGCTACATGAAGAAGTTGAGCGCGTGGATGTCTCCTGATTTTACTCATTTGAATAAAACATGTCGGAGAGAGGTGACAACTTCCCTCATATTCATAAACAACAGAGAGGGGATTACGCATCGAATTATTAGTCGAAGTTGGTATAGTATGATAATCATGGAAAGGTACAAGCAGTCTCCCTCCCCTAAGGATGCTTTTGCATGCTATACACAGCTATAACCGGCATCATTTACCACGTATTCGTCAGAGAAGATAAAACACGATATCGGATAATTATTCAACAACTTCACCTGATGCACTTCGCACTCATGAATAGACTTTCTGTGCTCTTATTTTTATGACAACATTCGCACCCACGTGTCACATAACACAGCTAAAATTACGTAAGTATTAAATTACACGAGTTGTATTACAAAGCTCTTCCTCACCCATCAGATTTACTAAATATATCTCCAAAAGATCATACTTTTTCGCTACTATTTAGACAGCTTTCTTTTCGGTCAGCGGTCTCAATCAAAGACGTGTGTCAGGCAGAAGAGAAATTCCTGAGGTCACAGCTATAACAATTCTTTTAAGCACAGGATTCGCATATTTCGCACAAGATAGGTAGAAACGCTTGAATGCCAATAGTGATTACTTTATCCAGAATATTATTTAAATTTATTAAACTATTTTTATGAGGAAAGATGTCAGTCACCTATTACCGATTTCAAATGCCCCATCCCAATACATGCAAAGATTTCCTTCATTCACTCGTTTAAAAGAAAAAGGATCATTCGTCTTCGAAATCTTTTGTCAGCAATCTTTCATTTGGGACCACTTTATGTACCCCTGAGAAGTTCACTTTCTCATATTCCAGAAGTCTAGCAAACTTGGAAGTTCAAAGTTCAATCTCCTGTTCTTCTGGGAATTCTGGAATAAGGTTATTTTCCAACAAATATTTACAGAAATTCCAAAGGAAACTAGCGTAGAAATTATTTAAATAAAAAAAAAATAATCTAACAGCTATAACAGGAATTAAAACAATTGCAAAAATCTAAAATTACCAGATTTATTCGAAATTCACAAAACAGAAAATCCTTTTAAAATTAGTTAAAATAATCGCGGAAATTTATGCCACGATAAAGTTATTCCCTAGTTATAGTTGATCAATAAAGACTTGAGAGTTACATTACACTGTGTAAAAGAGTAATATAAAAAAAAGACGATTTGGCTTTTCAAGCTGCATATACTGCGACTGGTAACATACTAAAGCAGCAAATTTTATCGTTTAGAGAGTGCAAAAACTGATATTTTAGAATCTTTTTAATTAAATTTTAACATCACATTGTACGAAATATTATTCAGCTTACTGGATAAAATAACAGTCCACAGTTAAAATATTAAAAAATAGCAACAGTCTAAATGTGATGTAACCTTTTTAAGACGACAACCCGTGGCTGCTGTGTAATGTGAAAGTCCTCACCGTACAGATTTGTGATGTTCAATATCGATGTTTGTTTGTTCTTCTTAGAAATAATGGTCACTTTCATAAGCATCGTCGAAAGGAGATAAGTCGCCATAGGATTCACTACACTAGCAGAAATATTAACTACTTAAGGGCATAACCCGAGTTAATTCCTTATACGCAATATGTGCAATTTCTATTATCCCGAAATAATTGGGGCTGTCTTAACCACATCAATCTTGTAGAACCCGTTTATGTTCGAGCAGAGACGTGCAATTATTACGGGTAACCGAGTATACTCGAAAATAATTCGCGGGATTTTCTAGCGCACGACAGAATATTTTAGACTAGAATAATGTCTCGTGCTTCGCTACGTCCAAAGTGGGGCCAAATCCCCAAAAGCTGCCAAAAGTCAGAAAATAAAGTTACGGTAATTTCTAATCGTGGGTTACGTTGGGTAAGAGAGTTCAGCCCGCCCTAGCCCGTATACCTGCTATTGTAGGACAGTTGAAAGGAAAACCTTGAAGCGAGTCGGCGTCCTACAGAAACAATCATTTTCCCTCACAATCCTCGAAATATTTCAAATTTGCAACAGACATTAGGTAAGTGATGGGTACCACTAAACTACGAATATTGGTTAGGTTATGAGTTTTTGCGCGCATTTCTTTACACAATGTTATTTTATACGTTCAAAATTTCGGATGGGCCCACCAGCGGCCGAGCGGTAACGTCGCTGAACACTGGTAGTTCGGTCTGCGGTTCGAATCCCGCGAACGGGCTCTCTGCATGGGTGGTTATCGTGGTTTTCCCCATGTGTAACGTGTATACGAGCCAATTCCCCTTACAAAATCCTCCACGAAGGCATCCCTTCCTTAAGGCAGATAGCCCTCGAGTGCTTTGCCGTAATCTAATAAACCAAACCAAAACAAAATGTCGGATGACAAAATTGAACATGAATATTCTGTAGGATGATGAAATTTTAGATGTTATTGAAAGTGAATAGTTTAGCAAGCACTGCTATGTTCCCTTATGTGCCGTACCCTGTTTTTGCGTATATCAACCACCACCACCATATAAATTGTTTACGAATGTTAAATAAAATATAATAAGCAAACTGTTTTATGCGCTATATTTGCCATACCCACCTTAACAGTTTTGCTTAACCTAACTTAACGAGTTGCCCTACTCAACTAGTTTGAGTTATCGATTTTTTGAGATTTTGGTTAAATATTTTTTTTGCCAAATTTGGTCCTTACTGGGAAAAATTATAATTAGACACATTGTTTCTTCCTTTTTTTTTCTTTTCTTTCCCCTTTTCTTTTTTCCCGAATCGACAATAAAAAAAAACAGCAAATTTTTGGCAGATTATTAAAAAAGGTTTGGTCCTAAAGAGGTTAAAGAACGGAACTACGGCTAATGACAAAACTAAATTCTACTAATTGGAAGAGAAACATGCCAGCATAAAACTGTTTAGAGATAATGACGTTTATCGCAAACCATTTCTTTCAAAAATTCTAATATTTTAGCTCTTTTCCTGTTTCATTACTCTTTTATTCCATAAATGGCGTTACGTTTTTTCTCTTTCTCTTTATTCTGCCGATCGATTTCCCAGGAATTTAGGTTATTAGTAGTTCTTACCTTAGCAAACGGTATTCCCTTTGAAAAAGAGATCCGTATGACAGGTTGTTCTTGAAGCCGATAAAGTTTTTATTCAGCTACGTCAATATAGGTTGCATTTTTTGCCTTATTCTAAATTCCACTGTTAAACTTAATATGAGGTCAAAATACTTTTTTGCTAAAGTGAAAATATACAATTAGAGCTCATAGTTCTAAAACTAAACTACAAGCTAAAATTAGAGCTCAAAACTTCAATTACAAGGAACCCTGTTGAGTCTCTCTATAGAAGAGCAAAATTATCCAGTCTGTGGGAGGTCATCGTAAAGTGATTTAATTGTAGAGGAGTATTTAAATAAAACCTTCTGATAATTACAAATAAAAATAGAAGTACAACATACATTTTAGCTGAATGTAGTCAATGCAAACATAATAGGAACTAAAGAAAAGCTTTAGAGTACTTTTGATTAGGGTTCATATATTTATTTGAGAAGGAATTCTTAAAAATATTTAAATTCTTAAATTCCTCCTTTTATAAATTCTTGCATTTCACGTAATAATCATTAAGATCCAGAAATTTGCTCATTGATACTAATTATAAATTTTAGACACCTTAGATAGGATCCTGGTTTACTGCCTAAGATGTAAACCTAAAATTTTCATGATCTTGTTTTCCCTTCATAAAAGTCCGAAAAGTGAGAACTAAAGGTTCTAAAAAGAAAGAAGTTTCTGAAAGAACGCTATGAGTATATTTGCAAAATCCTTTAAATTCACTTTTCGATGAATGATGAACTTAAGAGACATTCGACAGTTTTGAGACTGAGATCAAATGGACCAAATTATTTTAATTATGTATAAGAACACCAGGGTTACCTGCCTAAGAGAAAAAATGTCTTTCTACGGGCACTCTTCGGGTAACTTGCCCGCTGTTAAATTACATACGAGAAAAATCTTTAAAACTTGCTTTCCCTCCTTGTTCCGATCCTTCAAATATTCCTCCCTTTATACAGGGTGTTTCATAGATCATGGGACAAACTTGGAGGGGTGGGGTAGCGTACTAAAACATGCATTTTTTGTATAGAAATGTAGGGTCTTAAGTGACGGGTTAAGGCAGGAACGCAAAAAAAAACGACACGAGAGGAAAATGTGTTTATGTACAAAATCAACGCAAAGTCCTTCTTTGCAGCAATACAGTATTCACAATAAATGTTCAAAAAAGGGAACACTAACAGTAATAGGAACTACAGCTGTGATTGGCTGGCAATGCAGCGGTAGAGGGCGGTAGTGAATCGGACAAATCACGATCCGATGCATCAGAAGATCATTCGCAACTCTGATGTCGAGCGTGATGGGTGTATTTACACACAGGGAAAAATCTGACATGCATTTCATGTATGGTGCTGCTAATGGAAACGGCAGAGCAGCGCTACGGTTGTACCAGGAAGGCGTATGCCGAAGCACACGATGTTCGAGAGGTTGCATCGGTCTTTTTGTGAAAACGGGTCATTTGAAGCCACCTCGGCTCAGGCAAACTCGAGTCGTTCGCAAAAGGGTTCCCGTGTGTTATCGCTAGCCCGGTGTAGTCATTTGCCGATTTTGGAACACATGATAAGTCCTAATAGTGTCAAAGAATTAGAAGGAACAGTTCACAGGATAGTAAAGTCTTTGATGCGGGGTACAAATAAGGAGTCCGAAAGAAACACCATCTGCTCTGCAGGCCGAAGTTGAACAGTAAGTGCGTGCATAACAAATTATATGGCATTATCGATGGTATAAAGCTATGCCTTTACGCAGAACACTCTGATACAATTAATCATACTAACAGTAGATACATAAATATAATACAATGATAAGATATATACAGTTATTTACAGCATAAGGAAAAACAATAATGTGAAGGGACCACAGAGTGGGATAACAGTAATTAGATAAAGAATAGTGACAAGGTACAGTAAATTTGGCAGTGAGATGCCTTAAGACCGTAAGGGATTGTTTTCTGTTTGAGTGGCTATCATTGTCATAATTCAGAAATGGAATTGTTCTGTTTCTAACATCAGGAATATTTGCAAAGAATTTCTCACCAAGTTCAGCAATATAAAGCTGTATCTCAGGGATTTCGAGCTCACGGTGAATCTCCGAGTACCTAATGAACCACCGGCCATTCACCGCTTGCTGAAGTACAATATTTTGTGCAACTTGCAAATTTTTAATGCTGGTTTTACATGCATAGCCCCACACAGGGCTATGCATGTAAAGCTCTGACACTAGGAGTGGAAGAAGAAGTGCAAGACAACCTCGCATTGAAGAATCTGTCTTGAACATTGTGCATGAATCACCTTAGACAAGTACAAGAGATTTTGCACGTCGTCTGCAGCTGAGTCATCCCACCATTTGGAGAGTATTGCATGAAAATGGTTTGCACCCATACCATTTGCAGAGAGTCCAAGCCTTGCAAGAGACACATTACCCTCTTCGAGTTCATTTCTGTCATTGGTTCTTGTAGGTAGTGTGCGGTGCAGGCGGATTTCCCATCGGATGTGCTATTCACGGACGAGGCAACTTTCTCACAGGACGGCATCTTCAATAGCCACAACATGCACGTGTGGGCAACTCATAATCCACATGCACTCCAAACTTGCTACTCCGTGAATGTGTGGGCGGGTATTGTTAACGACTACCTCATAGGCCCATACCTCTTACCTGCACGTACAAATGGCTTATGTTATCATATTTTTCTACAAGAGTTGCTACCGGAATTGCTGCAGGATATACCCGGCTGTCGTTCCAACATGATGGTGCACCAGTCCATAACCATGTGCGGATCCGCAATTACTTGTATGGGACATTTCCAGGCCGATGGATTGGCTGTGGTGGACCCGTTCGATGGTCACCCCGTTCGCCAGTTTTTTTATGGGGCCCTCTGAAGAGCATCATTTACGAGACTCCCGTTGACTCACCGGAGGACCTCGTTGCACGACTATCCACATTGCGGCTGCAAGCGTGCGCGAAATGCCTGCCGTTTTTCAAAATGTTCGTCAATCCCTTCTGCGACGTTACCAAGCATGTATTACAGCTGGTGGTGGCAATTTCGAACATTTATTGTGAATACTATATTGCTACAAAGAAGCACTTTGCGTTGATTTTGTAAATAAACGCATTTTCCTATCGTGTCGTTTTTTTGCGTTCTTGCCTTAACCCGTCACTTTAGATCTTACATTCCTATAAAAAAATGCATGTTTTAGTACGCTTCACCACCCCTCCAAGTTTGTCCCATGATCTATGAAACACCCTGTATCCTAGAGGACATTACATTAAGCTCAAGTTTTTTTTTTTTTTTTTTTTTTTTTTTCTCCATCCCATCGACGGGATCCAAGGGCTAACAAGCATCTAACCCAGTGGACCAGCAGCTGTTCTACCGAAGGTGAAAAGAATTTCGTGCCATTTAGCTACTTGGCCATTAATAAGCGCAAAATTAATTCCAATAAAACAAAATTTAACGGTGAAAATAAAAGAGACACAGAAAAGAATGATGATATTAGCATAAGATAAGTTCAGTTAAAATAAAAATTACATCAAAATTGGTATTGGAAAATTTAGATATTTAGAATAAGTCATAGAAAAGCGAAACTAAAAGTTTACGTGCTGAAAACAAATTCTAGATGGTAAAGGTTTTTCGAAAGGGCGCACTTATTTAATCAGCTCATTGTTAACCTGTGAGCGTCAAATGACGTTTCGGGAACGTCATTTATTTTCCAAGCCAAAGTATACAAAATGACGTGCAAGAGATGACACGCTATTTGAAGAACTACTTAGCGCATTTGCGCTTAAGCAAACTTGTTCTATTGATAGCGATACGCGATAGCATTAGTGACAATCAGAAAACGCAAGAAAAGTGCTATCTTTCGACTTAATTTTTTTTTTCTCCTGAAATATACAGAGGGATAACATCTGAAATAGCTAAACAATATTTACATGAAAACAACATGGCTCATCGGTGCCTAAATGGCTAAAACCAGAAAATATTGTTTGCTAGAAACCGAACTCGAGTCGGTTCAGTTCTTGATGGCTGAAAAGGCTAGCTTATAGTATTAAGCTTTCGTTTCCTGATTAACACGACACTTTCGCCACTACAAAATCCTCAATAAAATGCTAAATATTACGCGTTTTTATGTTAAAATTTCTTTACTTTCCCTGATCTGATTTTGTTTTCTTTCTTAAAATCCTTTACCATTAATCTTTCGGTATCGGTGTGAAGAAGGAATTCCCCCCCCCCCTGTACTTAATTATCTCAGCTACAACCGCTAGAAAGCACTGCAACCATTTGCAAATTATACCCTAAATTGTAGAAGGTAGACAGTACCCTCGTCGTGGGAGAAAAAAAAACTCCGCACGCTTCAAATTTACGTTTGTTCTCTTCCAGTAAACTTTCGACATAGTTTTCCATTCGTTTCGCATGTGAAGTACTATAGATTTCAATGACGCATATTTCCATTTCCGAAAATACGAAGAAAATATATTGAGTCCGGTAAATAAGAGTTATAATCTATAAAATGTAATCAAACAGCCTATGGAGAATAAATTACAGTTCTGCAGAATTGAAATATTCTTCCTCTAAAATTCAATTTTACAGCAATGAAACTAAACATTACTTAAAAATTATACATAAGAATCCTCTAAATCACGTTCATGAATAGGAATTTCAATAATACACAGTCTTCGGAATCTAAGATCTCAAACTATAGATTATCTGAGATCGTAATAAGACATGATATATCTCTCAAATATTGGACATGCATTCATACACAAGCAAGCATTGCAGTTTTACGCATAATAAGGTAAATTAACAAAAAGAATTTTTCAAATACTATAGCAAATATTCTGATACTTTAAGTCAGGAATGTCTAACCTTATACGTTTGCGGTACCCGCACTGACCAATAATGATGCATCCAGAATTGCACCGTTCGATAAAAATATGAAAGAGATTAAAACTAATTAAGCTAAAATCGCTTTCTTCCCAGGTTCGATTCAGTTGTGGTAAGTCGCAGAAAAGTTAAAAAAAAGCATTACCGTTTTAAAGCATTTGAAGAGGTTTACTTGCTAGTGAAATAATAACTTAATAAATACTTAATACAATTCGATTGAGATTCCTCATATCTGAACAGTGCCAAAAGATTTTACGACCTAAACAAAATTTCAAAACTGCACTTAATCGCTGTTACATTAATATCTAGTTTTATTGCATTTCAGTTTTGCATTTTCTATCCTTATTTCCCTAGGCCAAATTCGTCATATACCCCACCATTGGAGTGCCTTTGCACTATTTCATTCTAGTTTACAATCTATTTTAGTCGAAAGTTTTAAAATTTTAAGCTGATTTTATGGAATAAGGCACAGGTTCTCAATCTCTGGTACGCGAAATTCGTGTAATAATCGGATTAATCTGTACTACAGTACTTACTTCGCGTACACAATCAACATATTTTTACGTGCGTACGGGTTCGTAATGGATTGAATGCAAAAGTCGATAAAAAGTTAATAAAATTTATTCTTATCTCAAGAAATAAAACGAAATACTGAAATTTTTCCTCAGAGATATTCTTATAACAAAAGCACGCAATATAATCAGCAGCTATATTTTAAACTACTAAAACGTTAAATAAAACGCTATCCAAAGCGCAGAGAAAGCTAATCCGATCTCGCCGCGAATTCGCTACATTCAATAACAACTTAGTAAACAACTGAGCTGAGATGTTTCTCTCCGGCTTTTATAGCTTTTTAAAATCGGCCGCGCGAGACAGTGCTAGCAATTTCTGAAAAACAAAAAGAGTAGAATTACGGTTACAGCTAACATAGTAATAAATTACATTTATTCAAATTAAATATCAATTTCAGAGATAAACTTTTATTCAATATTAAATGCAAGTGCTCTTGTATTTTTACCTTTCCGGCGTAGCTTTCTCTTAAAATTTGCCACGTGCTGCATTGCACGGGCAATTAAAACAATTTTAATTAGAATTCTACTAACATTAGCTATTTAAATACCAAATTCGTAACAATATAATAAAATACGATAGCTGCTTCAAGAATAATTAGCTACCTCAAAATTAACGATTCTAGATTTGGTACTCTCCCCCTAAATTCATCTGTTCTCCCAAATTCGAGATCATTTTATGCCATATAACAACTTCAAATTAATCAATCATATCTTGTCTCTAAAATTACATCAGACTTACTTTAAATATTCTTGGCACAATAAACTACATCACTTCTTTCCTTTCCTTAGCTTCTGCCATGCCAACATCCATGCTGCTTTCCTTCCCCGTCCCAAATGCCTATGTACTTGCTTTTAAAAAAAAAGCAACGTACATAGGAATTTAATTATGATTGAATAAGTGTCTGCCAAATTAATTGGATATGTGTGAAAATAAAGATTAGTGATTTATGAAAATCTACTATTATTGTTAAATATTTTGCATAATCGCCTGTAGTAACGGCAACCGCCGTCAATAAAAGGAGGTGCTTTCCTTGGTAGCGGCGCAGTTCATTTTCAGTTCGAGCCAGAGTAGACCTGCCCGGAGGAGAAGCCAGGGGATGATTGTTCCGATTCCCGTCTTGTTCCGGTTCCAGTCCGGCCGTTTAAGTCCAAAACACGTAGGAGCTGAAGTCTGAATCCAGCGAAACTAAAATGGCGATATATGCCGAAAGGGGCCGAGGGATTTTGTCCTTTTAAAGAGAGTGTTCTTCACCGTGTCGGAATAGCTGACAGTTTAAAGCATTGCCTGGAAATTTTGAATGTTTCTACCTAAGATGTTACGTTTTCGTTTATGATGTTAAGTTTTTCATCATTTTTGAAGTTCTAGTTGAATAAACCTTTAAGATTTAGACAAGGTTTTGTGTTCTTCAGAAATTTTAGGTTCGAAGTCAGATATATTACATAGAATTTAACGGGAAAAATCAACACTTATCTTCATCGGTATGACAGATATCATCATGACATGACAGATATCGTAAGTTGTGAGTTCCAGTGTTTCCTTCTACGCATTAAATCATTATATATATATATATATATATATATATCTGTGTGTGTGTGTGTAAACCACGCCATTCCGAGTGGGTGATAAATGACAATGTAGACCGCAAAAACTGCAAAAAATATAATGATTACAAAAAATGAAAAGATTAGATTCAGGCATTTGAAGTCTTAAAACGTAAGGAGAGGATGAGAACAACTTGAAAAAAATTCGTGAGAATAGCAAGTTTAGGTTTTATATTTACACCTATATTTAGAATACATAGTTCAGCCATATTTTAACCAAATACATCATTATTGTTTAAATAACAGTAAAAATGCAGAGTACAAATTTTAAAGTTTCATAGAACAAGTGCAATGAACGAGGGCCGTGCTGGCGGGCATCCAACAGAGAATGGTTTCAACCTACGTCATCTCCACACAAGCTGATGCAAGCATAAAAAATGTGAAAGAACGCACCTGTAAATCAGACATGCAGGAAAAAGCTTTAATACCTAATAAAACTGAATTTCTGTTAAAACATTTTGACTCAGCATTCGAAATGAAAGTAGAATAGGAGTAAACTGTCCGTATTTAATTACAACATGATAAAATAATTTTTACGACTAAAATTAATAGAGAATATTTTTAGATTAAAATTATAAAAATATTATTTGTCTATAGTTAATTAATCCCTTGCCGTTTATATAAGACTGCGATACAGATGTTTCTAAATAATGGTGCATGAAGCGACATCCGATAACAAATAAGCTTGTTGAACTTCATCTAGCAATGAGGGCTGACAGCTCATATTTTTATAAACAGAAATACCGAATTAGCTGAATTCCCAGATGATGATGATGATTTGGAACCTAAGGACCTAGATGCCCTAGTAAAGATACAATCGATAATTCTTTTTCGCAGCAGCTTTTTTGTTAAGATTTTAGTGATAATGGGGCCAAAGTTTCTTTAAAACAACTCCTGACAAAATGGCTTCGTTCCTAGTCACTGTCAATTTAATTTTAATGTTCATATGTTCTTTCTAATTGGAGCTATAATGAGAAGCAACGAAATTTTCAAGGTCTGGACTTTTTCTAATTTCCCTGGAAAAGTTAACTGACTATCGTTACGGTTTACAGCAACAGTTTCGGATAAAATATCTAATTTTTATTATTTTTCCTCATTCAGGCCCAATTTTGAAATTGGTGCAAGTCTGAAATGATCGTCATAACCGATCGGGATTGATTGTATTACAAAAGTAACTATAAAATAGTATACATACCCGTTCAGGGTTTGTTCCTAGCCTTGTATAGAGATCTGCGAGTGGAATGGTATGTTCATCCTAAAAAAGAAGACTTTTGTAAGTAACAAAATAAATTTGTACATTCATATTTTAGGCCTAAGGCAATGGAAATAGATCACGTTTAAAACATATCAGTATTTCCATTGTTTAGCCCATGAGTTTCCAAAGCCCCCCCCCCACACTGCCAAAAATGAAACTTCCCTCCGCCCCCTTCCTAATGATAATAATAATATTATCTAATTATAAGGGTAGTAAGAATAAACATAATTCATAAAGGTTTTGTTATAGAAATATATTGTTTTAGATTTACACCTATATTAACATAGGTATGATAAGAAAAAAAAGCAGATCAATCAATGAGACGGATGTGCTTGCATATTATTGAAAAGATATTTAGTTCTTGGTTGGACAGAAGAAAGCGTGCAACGTAAATCACTAGCAATACTTAGTTTGCTTCTAATACTTCGTTTTCTATTGCTACAACTGCTCAAAACGCTCTTTCGCACAAATAAGCGCTTGGAAACAGCAAGTACACTTGTAGCGCTTTCACTGCTATGCTGGGATAAACTTTGAGGTATTTTACAAAAAATAATGCTTTTTTTTTTTTTTTTTTTCACAGTCATAATTGGATACCTATTTAATTCCAAAAGCTACTTCATGCAAACCCGCTGCTTGCTACCCAAAGACCCGACGCTAAATACTTCCCAAATGGCAACACCTGGAAGTTATTTGTTCTTTATTATTACTACTTTAATGGTTATGTTTCCTGTCTTAATTAGTACCCTGTCTAAATGAGGTAAGATATCAGATAAAGATAGAGAATATTCTGATTAGCTAACTTTTTATGGCCAATCAATAAGCAAATTTATTCATGAAATTACACACATAGGATTATGCTGTATTAAATATTTAAATTTATTCAGAGATTTCACGTTTAATTCCAAAGCCTCGAAAACATACATACCGTATTTACTCGCGTAATAGTCGCACCCCCATTTTGAAGCAGAAAAAAATCGTACAATACTATGTAGTAACTCCTCCCCCCAATAATAGTCGCACCTAGTATTTCACAATGAAAAATTGGCCCAAAAGTGCAACTATTACACGAGTAAATACGGTAGATCAAAATTATAAGGGTTAAAATTTCTTTAAAGGAAAAGGTCCCATTTTTAATAACGTCTAAATTTTTAACTAGGCAAATATTATTTATTAACATGGAAATGCCCGGTAGTATTACCTTCTTAAATATAACCAGATTTTTCATCGAAATTAAATAACTAAATTTGTCGAATTGAATTATTTAAATTAAAGATACGATTAAATTATTAATTCTCTTAGAAGAAAGTTACAGAAAGAAACACTCTTCTTTTTTTACATACTAGCTGTTAACTGTGTGAGAAAACCTATTTGTACCTATACCCTGAATCTATCTTAAAAGTCATATACTTGTTCTAGAAGTCCACGTGAATCTTTAAATACCAATAGCCAAGAATATACTACAATGTTAACTGCATACAGTATTATACAATTTTTATGCAATAGCATGCTTCGCGCATGACGCCTTTCTAGGTAAGTACAGGTGAATACCATTGGACTATTTTTTACGAGGTTATGTCAAGCAGTTGCATGGTCATCAAAATCACTTTTTTTAAACGTGCTTAGGGTCAGGATTTTAGAAGTAAACCATAAATCACTTAGCAATAACTAAGGAATGTTTCCAATATGTTGAAAAACAGTTTGTTCAATGATAATGTTGAATGCTAAAAATATGAGCTCTTTTGTAGTAAAACTTCCTCTATGTAGTTTAGAGTGCCCTCAATTTCATGAGCATTTAAATTTGTCCAGGCGCTTTATAAATATCCTGCATTCAAATTTGCATACGTCTATTAATCAGCAACGACTACAAATAAAAAAATTATCACGTATACTATTATTTTAAATAGATTAAATTTTCCTTTCCATAGAATGACAACGCATACAATATATGGAATTGCAATTGTTCTCATTTTGTTTTCCCGTCCGCTGCATTAAAGTTGAATCACGTTTTAAAAAAAATATGGAAAAGGGTTTTCAAACATATTTATATCCGATTCAGTATTCTTCGTAAAATACCTACCTATAATGCAATTAGCGAGTGCGATATTTGAAATTATTTGACAATTAACTTGCTAAAATTACCGAAAAGAAAAGGACTTTAATATAGCTTATTTATTATTGACACGAAAACTTCAGAAGATATGGAACAGCTTAACAAGCATCTCTCAACAGATATGAGTATATGAGATAGCAAATGCCGATCGAATAATCTCAGCTGATGATGGCACTTATCAGTTTTTGAGGTAAACGCTTAAATGATCTTGACCTTTTCCCATGAAGTTTACAAAAGAACATAAAATAATACAGAAAACTTTTTATTTCTAACAGATAACCTTTTATAATTACTGTTTTAATACTAAAAAGATTAAAAAGAGGTACACACCATAGAGACCTCCTGCTTGAGATCATCCAAGTCGGGTTTTCCCTTTTTGACCGCCTTCGCTTTTCCATCTTGCACCATATTTATTCCGCCCTTCTATGCTGACACTTTTCTATGAAAAAGAAAAATGAATTATTTAAACACAAAATAGTTTATTAAAATTAGTAGACAATTTAAATTTAATTTCCGTACATCACTTAGACACATTAAATAAGGTTAGAAAGTGTTAATAAAAATTTCAGTTTTATTCGTATATCCTTTCTTCGCAAAATATTTAAGACTGGTCGAAATTTTAGATTATGATGATATAATTGTAAACAAGCCTTATTAAATATAAATAAAAGCAAAATGCATTTTTTTTTCAATAAATAGAAATAGAATTCATCTTAACAAAGGAATTAGTTTATGTACCTTTTTACAAAAAAGGAACATAAGCCTATTTATCCGTCAAGACCCAAGCAAGTATTCAGAAAACAAAATATTTCAATAACCGTATAAACATCCCGCAATCTTAAATCTTTGACTTTATTAAGGATGAAACATTTAAATTGAGGAATTTACCGAATTTACAAAAAATTCGAGGTTCGAAAACTTGAATGCGCGTTTTTTTCCGTCATTCGAATCCTAACTTGAAATACGCGTTAATCGTTTCAATTCAAAAGCTTTAGAAAGGTTGGTTTCATTGACTTCTAGTAAAAGCATCTATTCCGAAATAACGTGATTCGTGAAGTTTCAGAAGATTTGGATTATTAATATTACTTCGTGGCAGTCCTGAGTGCCATAATTTTAATTCTGTGGAACGAATTTAGAGTTCATGTCCAGCATTCTTCTACGCTAATATTCTACTCGAAAAAGTCCTCTTGTACTTAACTTCGATTCAAAATCATTCCGGGAAAACGTAAAAAATGTGAACTGCTACTAAAATAACTTATGTCAAATAAGATTTAGAAAATATACTTCAAGTTTAAAGAATTTTAATTAAGTACTTCTTTTAGTAAACATCCTTTGTGTCATCCACTTGAATACAGATGTAGTTTACAAAACTGTATTCTTAAATCTGCTTATTAGCAGATTTCAAACTTGGCTTTGGCTGTTACGCAATTTTTTTTCCTTTGTTTTCTTATTTTTATTTTTTATATAATGAATCGAATCTCTCGAGTCGTCGAAAAATTCTAAAGCTTCAAAATGTTTTTTGGATTCGCAATCAAGAAAATTATTCGGCAGCTTCTGGAATTCATACACTGATTCATCTTAAAGTTTGGTTTACTTTCAAAGACCTGCTCATAAAAAACAATTCGAAATTTTAGTTTTGTTTTTAGGATAAAAAGCAATAAACTATTATTTGAATAACTTAATACAAATCAAAATGAATTTTCGGTAACATTTGGTTTTAAAAATTAATAAAGGGTTGTGATTTACAAATCCTATTACATGCAAGCGCAAGAATCTGCGTTATAAATATGTTATGGATTATCCTAAAAAATCAACGTTTTCATTCTGATTGTTGACTTGATTTGTGGCATAAACTGAACAAATAATAAAAATAAGGCTCTATAAATTTTACTTGAATTGAAGTTCCTACTCTAATAACAATTTTTTAAATTTTACAACATTAATTCGTAGCATAAGGTTTTGCAAACTTTTTTAGATATTACTGACAACGATATTGATGATTGCCTTTTCCAGCTAGAAAACAGGAAGATATTCGATATCTTCATTCAAACGAATCACTCTATTTAAGTCATGATTCAAAACAAAACTTGTAAAACATATTTAAGGTACAAACAAAAATATATACCCTCCTCCCCCCAAATAAAAAGGAGATTTCTTCAAGCTCAAAGGTTAAAAATTAAAATCTAGCTCATTCACATATTCATCTTTGATTAAAAGGATCAAAATGCGAAATAAGTTTCCATAAAAATATGTATAAAAAATGAGATACCGTACAAACGTTCACAACATGACACGAAATTCTTTTTACGGTTTCCAATTTTTTACAAACAAACAGATTTTTTTATCTAAATACTGAAGTAATTAGGCTAAAACCTCCGAATTTCTCGACCCGAAAACATAGGAGTGATATGATTAGACTGTGATACACTCTAAAGAAAAATATTTAGTTCTATCATTCAGTACGTTTACTAACAAGTACTAAGATAGTCTTTAAAATTCCAGTACAAAATGTCATTAGAGAAATTCTTACAGTGTGAAAAGGGTTTAGGTATTCTTCTGTTATCGGAACCGGAGAAACGTAGGCATGCACATACGTATGTATGATTTGTATAGACACACACATATGTTACACCACGTGCATTTATACATATATTTCTCAATTCGGTTCCAATAACAGAAGAATACCAGGGTTTGTTTAAATTTCCAGCAGACCTTTAGAAAAATTTGATGGGATATGGGGAATGTCAAATTACTACTCGACTACCCGGACTGATCGATGACGGGAATAATTCTACTACATGGAATACATATCCATATTTTTCCAAGCAGTTATTTTTCATTGCTGCCGTCAAATTAATGCATACATTCAGCGGCGGTTCAACACAGTTCATCCCTGGCATTCAAGCATCTTAAAACAGAAATGAAATCGAAGAAAAAAAAAAACGGAAAAGGATTTTAACTTTAGTTTTTATTAAATGCCGATAACCGTTAAATGTAGTATAGTGCTGATGAAACCCTAGATAACTCAAACATGCAGTTAAAGGGTTATAGTAGTAGTCTATACACAAGCAACTTTAAATTTCAGACACAGTTTGTCCGGCATATAAGCCCGCACATATTAACTCTAATAACATTTACAGCTGCTGCAGTAATGAAACACTGAAGTATTTTAATACTATAAAAGAGACTTTTTTTATATCTTTATGGAATAAAATAATACGAAAAGAAAGACATAATTTGTTAGAGAAAGAACTAAGCACAAAGGAATATAAAAATGTGTCAATATTATACTTATTAAATAATAGTAGATTAGTAGCGAGGCCTTTCGCTCATTTTTAAATATATAATAATGTTTTTTTTTTAATGTAAATTTATGACAGTGCTTAAATTGACGATAAAATAAAATATCAATAAAAAGACTAATTTCGAAAATTAAAGGTATTTTTTACAGGTTTTTATCTTAAATTTGTTAAGATATTTTCATTACGTTAAAAAGAACAGGATGGCTGAGTTTCAAACTGCATCAAAGCCCTGACCTTTAAAACCGTATCAAGACGCTAGACTTGGCCAAACAGCGTCGGAGCGGTAAAGTAGCTGAACACTGCTAGTTCAAACTGGATTCGATTTCAGGCGATCAGGCGGGTTATATAGATGTTTTTGTGATTTTTCTTATGTGTAACGTGGATACGAGACAGTTTCTTTAGAAAGTCCCTCACGAAGGCATCCATCTCTTTGGTCAGGTAGCCTTCCTTTGCTTTATCATAACGAAATAAAATAAACCAAACGTCAGACTTCATACAACATCAGTGGGCCAGAACCCTACAGTCTTACAGCATTACATATGCCGACTTCTGTAATACAGCAAAGGAGGTTAACTTGTTTACTGTTGGGAGTAGCATTCTACACAAGTTAACTGTCCGCTGCAATTAATTTAAGTTCGCCGGACTGATCGATGACGGGGAGAAGAGAGTGGTTAGAGAAGAGGTATAAAACAGCACCAATTCGCATTATTAAATATGACCGTGCATGCTGTCTTGACACGAGATGAATGAGGATCTATAAAACAAATATTGCCACACAGCTGTGACTGAACCAAAACTACTTCGTGGTTCTATTGAAAAATAAGCTGAACAAGACTACAAAAAGCATTTTGTGAAATTACTAGGGAAATAAATAGATATTTTATACGTGTTGTTACTTCTTTAATACAAAGAACCTGCAGTTAAGTCTAATTTCTTTGGTTTTTAGAAACTTTGTTATAATTGCCATCTTAAAAACACACAGGAATCTCGTCGAAGGAAATTGCCCTATAACAGTGGTAAAACTAGCATTTTTTCCCTTGCAAAAATTCAGTAAAAACTTTTCTTTAGTCGGATCTTATCCTACGGATAGAGGACGAGCGTACTACGGTTCTTCCTTATTTTTAAAGTATCCGTTTCTTAAATGGAGCCAAAACTATTTCCAAATTTTTAGTTAAGAAAAAGTTAACTTGCATAGCAAATATGATCACTTATCGGTATATAGTTTGTGGCTCGCCCACCAGCGGCCGAGCAATAGAATCGCCGAACACTGGTAGTTCATGCCGAGTTCGAATTCTGGCGAATGGGCTGACTGCATGACAGTTTTTGTGGTGTTCTCCACGCGTAAACATGGATACGAGCGTTTCCATTAAAATGTCCTCCACGACGGCATTTCTCCACACAGGCAGAAAGCCCTTGAGTTTCTTTGCGTTAATTCAACGGTTCTCAACTTTTTGACAAACGCGTACCGTCAAAACCAAAATTGAAAACATTTAGTAGTACTACTATTACATTTTACAATGATTATTTTGCAATTTACGAATAGAAATATTAAAAAAAAAGAAAAAAAAAACCGAGATCTTTCAGATTTTATATTACGCTTAAAGGGTTGTTTTTTTAACGTTTTGTGTGCCACCTTTATTTATTAAATATCATGTTCTTCGCACTTAAACCGTAAAATTCAATTCAACACCAATATCACAAAATATTTAAAAGAGCATATCTTTAGAATTTCCGATACACAGTCTCGCACGAATTTTTTTTTTCTCTCTCCTGTACAGTATTGCCACTGCTCGCTTTAAAATCGTTGAGTTTGTTGATCAAAAATTCGTTAAGTGTTACAAAATGTCAAATCGATAATAAAACAAATTCCAAATTAGGGCTTCCAGATGCCCATATTCGATAGAGGATTACGTTATTCAAAATATGATGGCTCTAGGTACGTTGTTTTATCACAATGCGAGAAACGTACATACATTTATGCAGATTCTTCATTATTTCATTTCTTTAAATATAACAAAGGACGATAATATTGGGTGGAACAATTTGAAAAGTGAAACGGACATTTAAGTTTTCAACGCAAAATGCCAAAACAATGTTAACAGCCCTTCTAGGCTAACGGCCTTTGTACTAAAAAAAAAAAAAAAAAAAAGAAAGAAAGAAAAAAAGGGGGGGGGAAAAAAAAAGAAAATCTGAATGCTTTCAGATTTTATATTAAGCCCCAAAGGCCGTATTTTTAACGTATGGTGTGCTACCGTTATTTCTTAAATACCGTGTTCTTCGCACTTAAAATACATACAATTTAAATCAACAGCAATATCATAAAATATTTAAAAACAGCAAAACAACATACCTTTAGAATTTCCGATGCACTGTCTCGCGCCTTGGAGATTAATTTTTTTCCGTACATTGCGCGCTTTGAAATCGTTAAGTTTGTTAATTGAACATTCGTTAAAGTTTTGCAAAATTTTAAACAGATAATAAAACAAATTCGAAATTCAAAATTCGGGCTTTCAAGTGGTCAAGTTCGGTTGGAAGACTATGTTATTCAAAATTTGATGGCTCTAGGTACCGTTGTTTTTTCACAGTGCGAGAAACATTCATGCAGATTCTTCATTATCTAAATTTTTTAAATATAATACATAGCGATAATATTTGCTGGCAACAGTTCGAAAAGCGAATCGATGCAAAATGCTGTTTTGGCTAAAAATATTTTGCCATTTGCACAACCTATATTATTATATATAGACTATTTGAATTAATATACACACATAAAATATTAAAAATTAGTTTACATCAAAATTTAACTTTAATACTTTAATTGTCAAATTTAGTGCGAAATTTGGGCCTGTTTAAGAGAAATCAATTTCTTTTTGTCTGCTCTTATTTCGCTTAGTTTGAAGGGTAAATTAGAATCCAGATTTAATTTTGTTCTGCATTTAGTTTTAAATATAGCACGGAAGAAAATCCTTGTTCACACAAATAGGTTGTGCAAAAAGGCAATAAAAATTTAATAGCTTTATTTGAAATTCTTCTATTTTTTTTTTTTTTTTTTTTTTTTTTTGTTTGTTTGTTTTGTTTTGTTTGTTTGTTAAGACAAAAATTAACAAGTGTGTTATTTTTGAAATCTTCAGTTAGAGTTCGATCACAGGGAGTCAGGGAGTTTCTGTAAATTGCTCTTTTTCTTCGCGAGATAAAAATTCAGATATATTTGAACAAAATGAATTTCTAATCCAATTTCTTTTTCAAATCCTCGGGAAAATACATGTTGAAATCATTTATCAATGAAAAATAATGATTTTTAATGTCGGATGCTAAATCTTCTTCAATTTCCAAATTTTTTTTCTGTTAGAAAACTTTCTAAAAGTGGCACAAAGCTTAAAATATTATTATCCAATTCTTTGGTTATTAGCTCGAGTTTTTTTTATCATTTAATTATCTCTAAAGGTAATAAAATTCACATTTTGTCCTCTTAATCCTAAATTTAATTCATTTAACTTTTCAAAAATATCAGCTAAATATGCTACATGCGCCAACCATAATTCACTAAATAAACAATTTTGCAATTCAAATTTTGAATCACAGAGGAAAATTTGAATTTCTGAGCGAAGTTCAAAAAGACGATTTAAAATTTTGCCTCTGGATAACAAACTTCCTTCGGAATATAAACAAAAGCTTTTCATGTTCACTGCCCATCTCTTGGCATAAAATCCTAAATATTCTTGAATTTAAAGATCGACTTTTAATAAGATTAACAAGTTTCACAGCTTAATTTAAAACGATTTTCAGACTTTGCTTTGGCAACTAAAGCTTCACGATGTATGGAGGAGTAAATTAGTTTACTCACTGCTCCTATATCGCTTCGTTTATGGAATTTGCTATTTCATGAATTCGTCGACTCACAGTATTTATTATTTGATAACGGAATATTACTAAGTTCATTAGCCGCTTTTCGTTTAATAGTGTTAAAATGATATCTTTAGATGCTGGTAATATAAAGTTTTCTTCAATAGTGTGAGCCTGCCCAGTTTTAGCAATTCTTATCTCGTAACTAGCTTCCAAAGCTTTTTTACTTGAAGTTACAAAACCTTTCACTACTTGTCTACTATTTTTGAACTCCGATAATTTCCTCTTAAAATATTCTTCAGATATATCCTTTAAATTGGCATGCTTAGGTTCAAGACGTCTTTTAAAAAACGATGGTTTCATACTTTGATTGGATAACAGAGTACCGCAAATAACACACTGAAACTGAGGGTCCATTTCAAGTAAATCCAAATCATAAATAACTTTCATTATATTTTCTAGAAACAATTTTTCTTTTCTTTTCAATATTCTTAGTGCTAGTAGATGATTGTAAAATGGATCCATCACCTGTAAACCGTCACTTTTCTGCTTAGCCAATCCTAGCCATTTTTCCATTTTCAAAAATCTTGGTTTGTTTTATTATTTTTTCAAAAATATTTAAATGCACAATATATTACGAGTTCTTCAAAAACAGACGACGATATTCTCAAATCACGTAGAAAAGTAAGGAATACAAAGCAACAAGAAGACCAAATACCTGCTGTTAGAGACAGTAAACCGACGTAAAAAATTATTCTCATTGAAAATGGAGCAATATGAGCCCGGAAGCGACGAGATAAAGCGCTGACATGCTAATAAAGCCATAAACCCTAAGAGAATTAATGAGATGCTATTATCTTTTCTATAGGAACTTATTTTTATTTCCTATTAAATACAGCATCAGTTTCTATCAATCCTTTTAAACATCATTTATGGCAAATTTTGTTATGTCTAAGGCTAAAAAAATATTTGTGAAACGTACAACATAGAAGAACCACGAAAATTGCCATGCAGACAGAGGCGTACGATCTGTCTGCATGGCAATTTTCGTGGTTCTTCTATGTTGCCTCTTGTTATTACTATGTTGCCTCTTGTTTTAAGTCTGTAAACGGCTATTGACCTTGAACAAAGCTCACATCGCAAAAATTTACGAGTGTTGGAGAAAAAATAAACTCAGTCAGGATGTTAGGGGTTTTAATTTTTGAATTTAATACTTAAAAATTACTTGGTTCTTTGCTTATTAAATATTTTTCTCTTGCGTACCACCGGTTGAGAAGCCCTGCTCTAGATAATACAAAATTTTAATTTAGAAAAACGATTCAAATTTCAAGCAACGCATCGTCTTATTATACTATTAACTTACTTCCAGATGTATATCTTCCTAGACCAAGTTCAACGCCTGCTCTGAGATATCTTATAAAACGAATTGCTAATGCTAATACAAAAATTATATTTAAGGTTAGCTACGTCACAAAGATTGCTCTTATCTTCTTGCTAGCACTGATACGGGATTTTTATTGGCGTTGAAATCTATGACATGTATACGTTACTTCAGACTGCTAATGACGTCAATGAGCATGTGACGTCAATGAGCACATTTCACAACAAACCTCAAATGAACACCAAAGAATATTACATAAAAGCATAGAAATCATGTTGCAATACACATAATTGCTCCAAACATTACAAATAAATGCGGACATTGTGAAAAGTAGCGCTAAGTAATTAAGATTCCCAGCAATTTAAAATTGAATTGAATTTTTCTGTTATTTGCGAATTTATTCTTGAAACCTGATGTAATGTCCCAACTATCATATCTTTCACCATTTTTCTAATTCGGTAAACGGTTCTAGTACTGAAGATTAAAAACACAGGACAATGCAGTCTTTTTTTTATAAATAATGCGTATTATTAAACAACAACAAAAACAATATGATTTCTACACATTACCATTCATTTGCCAAAAAACAAAAGCAAAAATTTAAAACGATAGATCTGAGGAGGATTTCCTGGTCAAATGCTAAATAATTTAACACTTCAGACGAATTGCAGAACCCTGTGAGTTTTTGTCTCGAATTCATCAAATACTGTAATATAGAATAAAACTGTTGCAAATATTAGACCCAGAAATTAAGCGAGCCTTCGTCTGTGACTTTTTGATACAGGCCTGAAAAATAAGTACACTGAAAACTTCAGTTCATCTCTTTTTTTAACTTCTAATACAGAAAACATGGTTTTCTGGTGTTTTGTGTTTGTCTGTAGAGATATTCACGCAACATATTTTCGTAGCCAAATAATCTTCGTATATTATTTGCATACACTAATCATTCTTTCCAAACAGTTTAACTGCTGTCTTGCATAATAAAAAATTTAAATTGTTAGTGAATACCATACAATGTTAAAATTTGTTTAAAAACTAGTTATTTTCACTAAAACGTAATTTCCTATAACTTCGAGTTTAACGCATTTGCCTACTGATTTCATGTTTCTGTTGACTTTTTAAGTAGTTTTGCTTCAACAAGCCATCCTTGAGAAACATTTAGTATTTTTAGCGCAGCATCAATGAAATTTTGCAAGATAAATCGCAAACTTTTCGTTTTAAAATATACTCTTTGTCTCATTCAAAAATATCCATCACGAAAATTAATTTTGCATATTTACCATGAACTCATTAATATATTTCATTTCAAAGCTAGGCTATAGTCTGTAGATGATGTCTTGATGATTGATGAAAAAAAATTTCTTTTAATTTTTACTTTATTCTATAACATTTTTTTCTAGTTTTATTTAAAAATTTAATTACCTTATTTTTTGTTTTAAATTAATTTAAATCTGTTATGTTTGCATTTTTTATAATTATTCAGATATGAATAAAAAAACACCGCTCTGTTGAAAATTTTTGGGCTGCTTCCTGGGGAAAAAAATTCAACTATCTGTTATATTATCTTATTTTTGTATTATTTTATTGATTTGTTTTTGTTTCTGATCCAATTTGGATTTGTTGCTACTAGATTGTTGACCACAATCTTTTTTGGTGGTCTTCATGTTAGACTGTTGACCACCTTGTTTGTTCCATAATTTATTTCAGTCATGTAAGCCGGTTAGCAGTTGCTTATACAAATTAATACATTTAGAAATTCATCTGCAGATAGCTTTTATTTTCTTCACTCAAATGAATAAAAATCAGTACTATAAATACGTTATTTATAGCTTAAAAGCTTTCAAAGAATGATCAACTAAATTGCTTTGATTTTGTAACGTACATTAGACATTCATTTAGAAAACTGACAGCTAAATTAACATAAAACCTCGATAATTACTGTTAATAAACGCTGCACTTTTACGAAGAAATTTCATAAATATATTTAATATATGCTTTTATACACAGTCTACATTTAAAGATGAGGGATTGACTTAAGAGGCTCTTAGAATGGAAAAGAAAGGTTTTTAAGTGTTGCGAGGAAACTATTTATTACTTTTCTAATACACAGCCAAAAGTTTTAAAACGGAAATTCAGGCAAGTTTTGCCTAGTTGAGATACGAACGTCTTTCCCGAAATACAGCTTAAAAGCATTATTGACTCTTTACCGACAGCGAGAGATAGCTTACCCCCAAAACACTTGGAAAATATCTAATCTTTTTATTTAGGAAACTTCCGAGATTGATAGACCAGTACACATTAAGCAGCAACTTACTTCTGAAATTCTGTCAATAGAATCAAAACAAGATACGTTTGCTTATTTTGTCAATAAAACTTACGTCTATAATAAATTATTAAATATAATAATAATAAACTTAATTACAAATAAATCAAACAACTTCCTTTATTTTCTTAAAGAAGTAATTTGCCAGTAGAGTAATCAGTTTTTAAAGACCATATAATCCATCACTCTGAAAAATTCAAACTGGCCGGAAGATTATCTTTAAAATTATATAAAAAAATGAAATTATAATTCTTCTTTTAATTCCTTAAAAATTTTCCAGTATATTTTTGTAAATTTGACATTTTGTGTTCTTAACGTTTAAATTTTTAAAAAATTAGTTCTGCAAAACATGAATACAAGCAAAGCTCGATTATCCATCATTCAAGCAACCGTCAACTTCTTATACCTATGAACCACCGAGATAGTGCTATGGTTAGGATGATAAAGAATACTGTATTATTTCTGTCAAATAATATTATATAAAAAAATTCCATTAAAAACTCGTGCAAAATTCAGTAATCACAGGACGCCATATTGTTATGAACAATTTATTTACCGAGCAATATAATGCAATATAATAATAATATATAATTACGTATGCCACTTATTAATTCATAAATTTGACCCTAGTAATCTGTGAATCTAATACACGGAGCCAACTTGTTTAAGATATAATAACTGGAAAAAAAAAAAACTAAACTATTATTTAAACTTAATCAAAGCCTTGCAATGCCTTATATGTAGCCTTGCAATGCTAGTGTATAATTAAAAATAGCTAAAGAATAAGTTTATCTCCTTCCATTGAAAATATTGTATTAATTTTTTGGGTAACGCAAGTAACAAAGAAATTCATACAACTATTGACGACTTCGGACGAGTCTAACCTAGCATAGCCGAATTGCCAAAGTCAACTTTTCAAATTATCATCGGCTAGATTTGTCCCACTCACACCCGCTTTCCCCTCCGAAGTAACCCAAGTACAATTCCGAATCAAGACAAAAAATTTTTTTTCCGTTTATGACATACCTCTTATTTCCCCATTTCTTTCGGAACCCTTAAGAATATTTCACTGAACCCTGGTTAGGAAACGCTGCTTTAAGATGTTATTTTCGAGCACTTGGTTATTTTATGGAGTATAAAGTATGCCAAACAGTGCGTATTTATTTACTTTTGCAAGTCATCAACACTATCGAACTGGCACCAATAAAGTCTGATCATCCAAAGGATATTTATTCTATTTCGTGATGTAAACTTAAAATAATATATACGTATTTTCGTTTTCTCACACTTCAAAAGCAAAGGTTACGAAATCATCATTTATCACCCGTGCGAATGGAGAGAAAACATGGTTTATTTTTTCAAGGTCGATTAAAGCAAGGATTAGAAGAAGCAACCAAGCTTTCAAAAATATCTCAAATAATTTAAATTAAAAGTGTTTTAAAAATGGCTACTACGAGTTATTTTCATGTTATAAAAAACTGGTGCAGTAGATAACACTTGAAACACTATTCCCCATGCGATTCTGCAAGCAAAAGTTGCGTTTATCCTAACTTCAAGTTCAGGTTACTTAGAATTTTTTCATTTTGGTCACATTTCATGAAGGCACATGCGACATTATCAACAGTATTATTCACACTGTCTGTACGGAACAACTGTCTGTAAGGAATGAAAAAAAAAGGGGGGACTTTAAAAATATTCTTTAATACAACCGTTAAACGCGGTTATTCTTCGTTACATTGTTATTACCTCCCCCCCCCAACCAAAAAAAATCTGAAAGGTTTCAAAGTTTAACGATGGTCCAAAAAGGTAAGTTAAGGTTTTTTACGCTTCCGCTGAGCTCGCAGTCTACCAGTCTTCTATCGCACTCACTTCTGCTAACCCATTTCTTTTTGTCTTTTCAGCTTTCCTATCAAGCATAATTTTCTTCGCATTATTATGTACAGTTCAACAACAAAATTACGACAATTTTAAAAGCAACGTAGCAGCATATGTTTAGAATTCCCGATGCAGTGTTAAATGTTGGCATATAATTTTTTACGATATTTGTTATCAATCTTTTCTCATCATATCAATCATCATATATCATCTCTCAAATCAATCTTTCATATCAAAGTTCAGTTTCCTTAGTAAGATGGTTTGCAAAACCTTTTTTTTCCCTTCTTTATTATTATAGCCTTCCCCAAGATTGAATCACTAATCAACCGAGATATCAAGTATGTGTATACCTTGCTAACATATTACATGTTGGTCGAATAGCGATTAAATTTTGGAAGCCATTATAATAAGGAATGTCTTTTTATTATTAACGTTTTGCGTGTTAAATTTATTAATTACCTATCATGTTCTTCGCACTGATGCCACAAAAATTCAAATCAATACCAAATATTTAAAAACAGCATATCTTTAGAATTTCCGATAGAGAGTCTCACGTGCTGGACATAAAAATGTTTTATTCTGTGCAGTCTTGCCACTGCTCGCTTTAAAGTCATCGAGTTTGTTAATCAAAAATTATTTACAGTTTTATAATATATGATATAAATAATAAAAATATAAGTTCATTCTATAGAAATATTGAATCTTTTTAATTAGTCAGATCATGAATTAAATGCATTTTTAGTCCAAATGGGCAATTTGCCCGGAAGGACTATGAATTTCGTTTTGGCATTTTCCGTTGATTCACTACAAGCGATGTTTCACTTTTCAAATTGCTGCCACCAAATATTAGCGCCCTGTTTAAAGAAATTAAATAATGAAGAATCTGCAGAAATGCGTTCGCATAGTGAAAAAACAACGGTACACAGAGCCATCAAATTTTGAATAACAAAATCTTCCTGCGAATATGGGCATTTGGAAGCCCAAATTTGAAATTTGTTTTATTATCTATTTCATATTTTGTAAAACTTTAACGAATTTTGATTAACAAACTCAAGGAATTCAAAGCGAGCAATGGCAACGTTGAACAGAAAAAACATTTTTATCTCCAGCCCGCGAGACTGTGTATCGGAAATTCTAAAGATATGCTCATGTTAAAATTATTTTGCGATATTGCTCTTCAACTGAATTTTATGCTTTAAGTGCGAAAAACATGATATTTAATAAATAAAGTAACACAGGAAATGTTAAAATAAACGCCTGTTTGGAAGTAATTTAAATTCGGTAAATTTTTAATGATTTTTTTAAATTATTATTTAAATCAATCCAATTCAAATGCAAAGAATATTCTCAAGAACTGCATCTTTTACTTTCAAAAAGGATTTAGTTTGTTAATCCACAAGAAACAGATTCAATATGAAATATAAATATCTTACATTTCGCGGAATGGCAACAGACGCAAATGAAAAGAGGCATTTATAGTGATTTAACGCATAATCGCGTTTCGAGACTAATGGCCGTTCAGATTTTACAATACGCCCAAAGGTACTTTTGTTAACCTTTTGTGTGTTACCTTTATTTATTAAATATCATGTTCTTCGCACTTAAACCATAAAATTCAACTCAACAGCAGTATCACAAAATATTTAAAAAGAGCATATCTTTAGAATTTCCGAAACACAGTATCGCGCGCTAAAGATAAAAATGTTTATTTTGCCCCGCCCAGCGTTGACATTGCTCGCTTTGAAATCGTTGAGTTTGTTAATCAAAAATTCATTAAAGTTTTACAAAATATGAAATAGGTAATAAAACCAATTCCTTGGGCTTCCAATGACCCTACTCAAGTGGAGGTCAACGTTATTCAAAATTTCATGTCTCTAGATACCGTTGTTTTTTCACAATGCAAAAAACACACATAAATTCATACAGAATTCTTCATTATTTAGTTTCTTTAAATATAATGCAGTGCTATATTTGGTGGCAACAATTTGAAAAGTGAAAAGCCGTTTTATAGTGAACGTCGAAAATTGCCAAAACGAAATTAATAGCCGTTCTGGGCAAACTGCCCCTTTTTTGGGGGGGGGGACAGAATTCTACTTTTTAGGTAAGATTTTAAATATAAAGTTTGAGTATATCGAATATTTTGGTGACATTTCTGCATTATTTCTCTTTCTTGTGTTCTGTTGTAACTAATTTTCTTTTCATATTTTCCTGAAGACCACAATCTAGTGGCAAATTAAGTATCGTATATAGTAGAATTTTATTAGTTTCTATTATTCCCTAAAAACGTACTAAACGGATTAATGGATTACACGAAATAATCTAAAAGTACAGCAAAAGTATTAAAAATCGCGAAAATTTCAAACTATGTCCCAAAATTTCATAACCTGTACCACTTCAATTACTTGACAAAACACCAGTTTATTATAATACATTATGTCGTTAATAACAGAAATTCAAAAATAACAAAAATTCTTCGGTATTTCAGAGAATTTGTTTATGCAATCATTTGCCAAATTGTTGTAAAGAAATTGATTACTTTCTTCTGCATTCTGCTAGAGCTCCTTCTTTCATTCTTAAATCTGCGAGGATATCTTAAATGTTAAAAAAATGCTAGCAATCTCATTTTTGCTTTTCTCGACACACTTTAAATGTTCCCGCTTTTCACTTTGACTCGATTTATCCTTTGTAATTTTTTTTTATTCACTTTGGCCCATATTTCACAAATGCACATATGCGTAGCCACCGAGGGAGTGGCTTCTAGGATGGACCAATGGGCATCCAGTAATATTTCTGTCATGATCTTTCGCGTGCTTTAAGATTTAAACAAGATGGTTGAAAATATTCTGCCACGCAATTTTCTGTACTAAATAATTAAAGCATCGTCGATTTCTTCTGAAAATTTTCATTGCGAAGTTAGATCAAATATAAGCAACTGTGAAGATTTCACTACCTGGCTGAAAGAATTTGAAATAAATACAAACAAAAAGAATGCAAGCATTGAAACAAGAAAACACTAGATTCATTGTAACACTTCCAGCCTTTCTCAGCTCAATTAAAACAAAACTATACACTTGAATTCTCTTAATCAGCAGGTGTTAGTAAATCCATAATATTCGAGGCTAATTGTAACTTGAGTCATTTTCTCGAGAGCGATAATATGCCGTGAACATCAATCCAAATATTAATGCGCGACAAAAATCGCGAAAGTGAAATGCCAGCGATTAATTAAACTCATAAAACGAAAGCACTACGAGATTTTGTACTATAGTATTATTTATAACTACGAAACAAATACAAATTAAAACATAACATACGCTCACATGCATGAAGAATTAGCATCACAAGAGCAGTAGAAGCTCATTGGTCCATTTTTGGAAACCCCTCCCTCAGTGGCTACGCTGATGTGCACTTGTGAAATATGCGGCCCGATTTATTCTTCATCCCCCCTTCACCAGCTTCTTCACAACTTAACATTTTCATTTCATTTAAAATTTCACAATTTGCATTTCGCCATCTTCCAACTACGACGGAATAGCCCCCAGTGATGGACCAGACTCATTAAAAGCTGTACGAAGGAACTGGCTGGTTGTCCATTATGAGTTTTTCGCTTGTAGCCATTTACTTTTATTTTCAATAACGAATTTGAACGGATTTGAACGTGTGGTTTCTATCGGTCAAATAAAAGTTACTTTTTTTAAAACAATTTTTTAAAAATAGTATTGGTTAAAATATTGATGAAAACACTACATATTTGTCGAAGAAAGGCCAATAAAGTACGTTCATGAATTCATATGTTTGTAAAAAATAACAGCTGTAATGCCCCAAATGATGAACCGGGAAATTAAAAAATGCTTTACGAGAAAAGAGGGAAGATAGATTGGCATTCTAGTCTTAACGCGAGGCAATAATGACAGCCTGGACTGACAGTCAGCAAACGTTAATCCAAGGTTTCACACAGTTACGAGCTATTCATTAACTTTATACTAAACTGCTCTTTACTCAAATCTGCATAATCTCTGGAAAGAGCGAGCTCGGAACGAAACGAGGCAAAAGGAGAGATGAAGGTAAGAGAGATCTTGCCCGCAAGATCCACGACCTGTGCTCCTGAGCACATTGATAAAGCAGGTGAGTCGGGCCTTCATAACTGTATTCCATTATAGAGGTGCTGTTAGATTGATTCAGTGATTCAATATCCGAAGTCATCTCATCACAACAGTACTCCAGAAAAAAGTAACCTTCGCTTTATTTATTTGCAATAGAGTAGTCCGACAGAACAATACTTGTGCCGCTAATGAGGACATCCTGATATGTTGTTCACTCACTTCTGTTCTATGCATTTCTGACTAAAAAGTAAACGATACATAGAGGTGCATACAAGCACCCTAGAGCAACGCTCTCAAACTCAAATGCATGCAGATCGAATGAACCATCTGAAGACAGCTCACAAGCACGATTTAAAAAAAGAAATAAGTAAATGAAAATTTTTTATTAACAAAATGAAAAATATTTTAAATAAGTTTTCAATTTCGTTTACAAAATACTTATCAAAGCATACATAAGCAATAATAATATTATTCCAAAGAAAAAATATTCGCATTTATATTTTGCATCCGAAATCTAAAGATGATTTTGTTGTTTACACTTTGTTCAAACTACTGATCAGCTAAATATTGCATTTTCACACTGATATTTATTTAAAGCAAGCAATCAATCATTAAATAAATTACTTCAATTTACGCTATAGGTAAAAATGTTGTGAAAACTTTCTAAACTTTCAAACAAAATTTTTCATGCGGGACAAAACTTAAAATAAATAATGACAATGCAGTCTTTACCTCTTATTTATTAGATATTCCTTCGACGCTAAAATAAAAATACATATGTTTGTACGTACGATAGAGTTGTGGGGTTCGTGTGAAATTATTTCCTGTAAACTTTAGAGCAGAGATATTCATATTCTGCTAGACTCCATGATAGCTAGGATGGCCAAAGCCTGAATTATGTTTATATTGAAAGTTCATTCTAATTTATTTATTTAATTTCTTTTCATCAAGGTGCAAAAACTTAGTACAGCGGTTCTATATATTTTGAGAAAATTCCTCAAAAAAGATTATTAAACGTTTAAAAACCATATTTTAATGTAAAGCTGATAAACCTTTTTTTAATGTTAAAGAGGTAATTAATCTTAAGCTAAAATTTATTAATTGGATAAATATATTTTTAAGGGAATAGTATTTTACATTTGAAAATATTTTACAGATTGAGATCTTATGATATTTTATCAAATTAATTATGCAATAATACTGAAAAGGTCATATTTAAAATACACGAAAATTATCCGACTATGCTAAAACAGTATAGATTATATTTTTAAGAAAAGGTTTAAAAATGACTTGTTACTCCTGTACATCTTTCTCATATCCAATATAGAAGACACTCCTTTATTCTGCACGATTATTTCTGTATCACTCAAATTTCCTCATCACAGAAGAGAAAAGAGATTTTTTTTCTTAAATATTGAATGGATATAAAAAAAAAATCGTAAACATATCAGAATTATTTTCTCAGAATTTTTCCCGATTGCTTCTTGACATTCGAATACGGCCGTTATTCAGAACCATTCTTGTTCATTGTTTGATTGAAAAAAAAAATCTGTCGTTTAAAGCAAATAAAAATTGTGAAGATCCATGCATGAACTGTGAAAGTTTGGACGGGGAAATGCGCCTAACATCACGTGCTACGAAAATACGCTCTCTCTCAATAATTTCCTCGTATGGGATTTATGGCAGGTTTTCCTTCTTGCAACAAGTAGAATTCTTTCATGGCGCCGAATTCTTGTAGAATATCAGAAGTTACACGTAGTCTTAACATTTAAAACAACAGTTTTATGTTAAATTGAAACGATAAAGTGGCAACAGGAAGTCATGCTTTCACGTTTTTGGATATGAAATTCCAAAGACTGTAAAAGAGAATGGATGTATTTAAAAATTATGCTTATCACAGACGTTGGACGTTTGGAATTCTTTCAAGCTTTAGTAGACCATTGTTAAAAATTTCCGTCATATTTTGATGTAATACAAATGAAATAATCTTCCTTTATGAAATTTTGATTTATTTGATTTAATCTGATTTAAGAAGTTTTTTATTCAAACAAAGCCAAGATGTATTTAGAAATTTTATTAAGAAATTAAAATATTATTCGTATTTTCTTACTATTGCTATAAACATTTCCTGTTCGTTTTGTGCAAGTTTTCTTTGCATCATATCGTCATAAGAAATATCTTTAACAGCACATTACAGAAAAGGTGGCTTCGCGCTTTAGTATTTAACCCTTTACCACTTTTACTATTTGGCCTTTCACAATTAATCACAGACACACATTACTAATTGCACAATTTCTTAAATTAGACTTCTACAAAAATAAATTCAACACTGTCAGTGATACACTTTTGTAAAAATGAAATCTAACCTGTGTTTTACATGATCTCCGCAGAGTAAATATTTCGAATTGTAAAATATTCAGTGCTTGGCATATTGTTCCATATGTTTATACATAAAAATGAGCGAGATTTAAGCATTCAAATATACTTCTGTATTTCACGTCATCTACACCACTCAAAGATGAGAAACCACGACTTTCTACTCTTGAGAAATGCAGACATGAAAAACAATTGCATACATTCGTTGGCAGCCTGCCTACTCAAGTGAATTTAAACAAATATAAGATGTTAATAGATAATCTTTGTTCGTCTGTACCTTCACATAAACCCGTTTCTTTTGTATCCTCATTATCTTCAACTTGTGTCCCACCAGCGGCCGAGCGGTAAAGTCGCTGAACACGAGTAGTTTGGTACGAGGTTCGAATCCCGTAAACGAACTGGCTGCATGAGCATTTTCGTGGTTTTCCCTATGTGTAACGTTTATACGAGCCAGTTTCCCTTAAAAAGACCTCCACGAAAGCATCCCCCACAAGCAGATAGTCCTTGTGTGCTTTGCCATAATATCCAAACTAATCTTCAACTTGTGAAAATTCCCTCATACCACCAGAGGCTTATTGATTTGATTCTGGAAGATGAAACTACATAATAAATTTTTTCACATAAACTGATAACTGCTTCTTCGTTACAGAACATTTCAGCTTACGGAAAATTTCTTAGGAACCTTCTACTTATGAATGCTAGAAAGAAAACAGCACTCAGAAAAGTGCTGTTCTATATAATGACGATTTCTATGATATTATTGTAATCAATTTTGAGAGAAGAATAACGACGTTTCAATCTTATTTTAGAAAGTAACTCTCGAGGTTCACGGATGCTTTTACCATATTATGAGCAGATTTCCTAAAAATATTAGAAGTATAGCAGATTTTAATTTCCACAAATCTACCCGCCTAAGTGTGAAAAATGACTGGCGACTTTTTACAGTAATTGGATTTGAATGTATTACTATCAAATTATTAGTATTTTGTAGTAGAATAATCTATGGCTACTGTATATTTCAGTAAATTTAAAGTATAAATATCGATATACTATTCCACACTTATTACTGACCTTATTATTTCTAATACTGGAAATCAAGCTAAAAACCTAACGATTCTGTACAAAGTACGAAACAGATGACGTTAGAGATATCTTTCATTTATTATACTAGATTATTATTTCATTTATTATACTAGATTATTATTTCATTTATTATACTAGATTATTATTTCATTTATTATACTAGATTATTATTTCATTTATTATACTAGATTATTATTTATTATACTAGATTATTATTTCATTTATTATACTAGATTATTATTTATTATACTAGATTATTATTTCATTTATTATACTAGATTATTATTTCATTTATTATACTAGATTATTATTTCATTTATTATAAGATCGGAAATGCTCCATAAAAGTTACCAGTTAGAGATATTATAAATTAAACACACTTTGGTTCACATTTAATCAAAAGAAATTTAATATTAAGGAATGTATTTATTACGCAGCCGCAATAGAAATTAAAAAAGTTTTCAGAGACAGTACAGATTCCATGCAAAGTTAATTTTAAGTGCAAGATTATTTTTTAGTATTGTACATATTTTCTATATGGAGATTCAATAAAATTACATGAATAAATATAATTCAGATAAAGTAATCTTAAACTGTTCCGCATAGTTTAAAATATCAAACAACAATAAGCGTACGTTAGTTGCCTGTGTTAGGGCTATCTTTATGTTATAATAGATTGTTGTATTTTTCACTCATGATCATCACACTTTACGTCGAATATTTACATTCCGCTTAATATTAGTTTCAAATCGTTCACTTTGTTAAGAAAATTACAGACTGATTAAAGTTGGCAGAAAGATTCAATGGCAGCAGTCTTAAGATACTGCAATACGCAAGGCCAAGTAGAAGATTAAAAAAAACTCCACCTTTCCCGAATTCGCAACATTTGCCAAGGTGAATGCGTGATATATAGGAATGGTAGCTTAAGGTTAACATAACAGGCAAAACATTTCGGGCAAACTTCGCAAGACATTTCTAACATATATATATATAAATTATTATATATGTAATTAAGGCACAAAATAAAAATGAAAACAGAAGTTGGTTATTAAACCAAGTGTTTGCATAGTAAAAATTCTATGAACAATTCTGCCTAAACATTTCATGGAAGAGCCGGTGAATCATTTTGCAAAAAAAAAAAAAAAAAAAAACTCATTCTGCAGTATAAATAAATGACACACACTAAAGTAGAATAAAATTGGCATTTTCAACAGTAATTTATATATTTAAGGCCAACGCGAAGTTTTTTATTCCGCTGGATTTTTCCTCTCCCTCTCTCCGAGATTTTATTTTTTTTGTACAAATTTAAGTTTTTTAATTGCGAAATTTTTTGAATTTTACATAATAACACATTCTTGATAGGTTGGTCTGTAATCCGCGAAAATTATGCTAGACAGACCCTCTCTCAAATTCCAAACGCTCGACCAGACAAGTATTATTATATTAAAGTTAAATTAATTATTAAAAATTAATTAATGAAATATATCAATATATTAAAGTTAAAACAGTATTTTAATATTCAGATTATTAATCTACAACGTATGATCTTTAAGGAAAACCTGCTCCTTTTCCTACATATTACTAAAAGTTATAAAATTTTTATTATTACAAAGAAAATCTCAAATTTTATATCAAGTACATATAGGACAAGAATTATGCAAGGCATTTAAAACACCAAAAGCTAATTCTCAGAAGGGATCAACAGGTGGTTCTAGATCGAAATATGTTGGTAGATATGTAACACAGGTGCAAAATTTAATTTTATTTGCATGCCATATGGTCTAGCAGCTTCAGTCACCGAAATTTTCAAAAAGTTACGAAAGTGGTAATATTTTCAGAATGATTTCAACATTAGGATAAATGTTCTTCGATGCTGATAAAGAACAGGACAAGTTTGATATTTTGTTTCTAGTTGTTATAATTTTAAATCTGGCGACACAGTTTACATCAGTCAGAACTTCATTACGCATAGTTCTTTTTTTTAAATTCGTACAGAGAATATAGTATTCTCTGTACAAGCCGACTTTTTACTTAGTTTTAAATACAACAAAGTAGATATTTAAATGTGTTTCCGTTATTAGATATTATTCAGGAACGATTCTGCTTCCAATTCACATATTTAAATTAAAAAGATTTTTTAAAAATAATTGATGCGTAATATTAAGAAAGTGAACTTAATCCAGTAGCATTATATAACATGAAATAGCAACGCAGTCCAATGCTCAATTATCATAAAATTCTTAAAGAATACTTGCCAGCCTATGACACTGAAAAATCAGGAGACTTTTTTTAAGAAATCAGGAGATTTTTCACAATGTTAAAAAAGACTTTTTAAATGATAAAAATATAGTTTTTAATAATGAATTAACTTTAAATAGTTACTAATTGTTAAATACAAACAACACAAAAATACCTTACACATAAAAAACATTTTTATTACTTGCATCATTTATGAAAACAACAAACAAAAAAAACTTTAAACCAGTTTTCGTACAAATGTTATGAAATGTTATGTTATGTACAAATGTTATTTTCTATTCTTGGAACACAGAAAGGGGCGCAAAATATTTAGGTGTCCCTGGGCGCTTAAAACCTTAGCTACGCCTCTGGTCATCACTATTAGATCTAAATTTAGTCCTCCTTTTCGCAACAACACTGAAAATCCTCTTACATTCTGTATTACTATGGGGAACTGTCAAAATGGCTAGCATAATTCTAGACAGTTCACTATATTTTAAAATTCCATCAGCACCTTTCAGTTTTCCAATTAAACTCCACTGGATGTCAATCCTAGCTGATTTTATAACTTCATACAAGTTTTCTAATTGTAAATTGCAAAATTGCGGCTGCAATATCCATATTATCATCTTTCATGACTAAAAGAAGTAACACAGGAAATCTGTTCAAAAAGTACCTTATATCAGAAAAAGCTGCATTTGCTAGAGCAAAAACATCGGCAACTTTAGCATGCAAAATCACTTCATCGTTGACTGGAAATTTATGTAGTGTGTAATCACATACTGGACAGAAGTAATTTCTAACATGAAGATAAAACTTATTTTGTCTTCTGCTGAAAGTTCTTCCACTACTTTTGTAGTTGCAGCTCCTATTACCAAATCTTCATCTTTCTTCTGATTTTCTATTTCACCATAAATCACAGCATACATAGAATTACAAGACACAACACAGACTGGTTTTACAAACTTTGATGTCTTTAAACAAATCATAAATCACTGATTGATTGCAAAACATGAATTAATGGAATTCTGCTTTGTAGAACTGTGTTAAGAACATCGAATGATGGCAAAGTGAGTTGTAAAAAAAGCTAAAAGATTTGTTAAGGTCTGAAGAAAAAAAACATAAATATTCGTTCTTCACAAGATAAACTTACAGTAATTCGTTAGTATTTCGTTGTGGTCTACTGCGTTTTCCTTCACAAAACTGTTCAAGAAAAATATTGATTTTTAAATTTTATTTAATTTCTAAACAAGAATTAGTCTCAGAAAATAAAGCGCAAATTCGCGTTCAGGAAATTTAGTGAGAAAAAGCTTATTTAGTTTCTTTGTATCAACTATGCTGAATCCTCATTAAGAACAAAATGCTGTTTATGAATGTTAAAAGGTAATATGAATTTTGCTGTAACTTCAAAACAATAAAATAAAGTGCATATTCATGTTCAGAAGATTAATTTTAATAAGCAAAAGCTTATTTCATTTCTATAACACACATTAAGTGAAATTTGCAGAAAAAAAGTAATTAAACAGTTTTAATAGTGGTGGCTTTTCTACTCAGAATTTTTAACATTTTCTTTAATTTGCAGAAAATAATGCGTACGAAACAAAACGCATTAAAAAAATTAAATTACCCGTATGTCAAATTCACATTATTTAATATTAACTCAAACAAAATTATTTAATATTATTAATATTCAATTATTTAATATTAACTCAAACAAAATTTTTATTACATTAAAAATCTGGCATAGGCACTAACGACTGCATTTTGGTTATAACTCAAAAATATTTAGAAAGTTTAATAAATTTTGCGTACATGCTAAGAAATGTTCATAAAATTTTCACTTAAAATACATTTGAAAATAAAAATAATAAATAAAATTGATTTTTGATAGCGAATAACAGAATGCTAGTATAGAATTTATAATTCACAGAAAGAGAGAGAGACAGATATTTCAGTTCCAAGCATAAGCAATATTTTAAACAAATGGAATGGCATCACTGCAAAAAATTTCAGATATTCAAGTTAGGAAATTACACATTGTTTGTTATAGTTCGATCATGGCAAACGCAACCTTGCTGACATTCTGCGAAACATTTAGAATCGTCCAGATGAGATGTTAATTATACGTGCCGCAGGGGTAGAGGCTCACATGAGAGTTAGCCGTAAAGAGAATTTACTACCGAATAACGGAAAGTTCCTGGTCATCGGGTGATCCGATCGTCAGTTGTCTTTCGCGTCTTTGTTTCATATCCGTAGCAGAAATTCGAAGATTCACATTTATTTGCAACCCTAGAAACTAAAAATATTGATTGACATTTTTTCCATAATACATAAATTTTACGTGAACAGTGTATATTTCATTGCTTACTTTTAAAAGCAAGATAATTTAAAATACGGGAACTATACAGAAGTCAAATATCAGATTCTTTATATATATCAGATTCTTTCTGCAGTTTTAAAAAATATATATATAGGTTAACACAACAATCTGGGAGGATCTACCCTAACCGTTTCCAACAATCTGGGAGGATCTACCCTAATTGTAGTAGATTTAACGTGACATTTGTCAATATTGCGACTTTTTATGCAAGAGTTTTTTTCTCTTTTTCTAAAATAAATTTCTTCCCCTCTCTCGAATGCATAATAAAGCATACATTTTAGCGGAAAAAATATTATAAGATAATTATTATTATTAAACTACAATAATAATTTATTATCGTACAATTATTATACCTAATTGTTAAGAAATTTCTTTTTACAGTGTGTATTAATGTACACTGCTAAAAAGAAAGGAATAGATCTATTATCTCTCGTTCTACAGGGCCGATTGACGAAATTCAACTTGCGTTTTTCATGTCTCGAAAGGGCGACTTAGGATATGTATTAAATTTATATATATAGCATTGTTGTAATATAGGTATTTTGACACAAAATCGGACTCTTTCTGAAATGGCATGCAACTTTTTTTCCATATTTCGATTCTACAACTCAAATTATGCCAAAATGCCAAGTTTTGTAAAAATCGCAGGAGTAGTTTTTAAAATATTAGCTCGCAAAATTTTAGCTCCTCAGTGTTAACTGAATTTGATATACATTCCTCAAAAGTGAAATTGCAACACTAAGAAAGAATGCTCGTAGCGTCATGCAAATCGCAATATCGAGAGTTGTAAGATCAATAAGCAAATGATTAAAATAAAAAGACACATAAAATCAATATAAACCAATTTATTCAGTACCTAATGTGCCTACCTCGGGCAGTGATACAGGCCGCAATCTGGCGAGCATGCTATGAGTTCATTGATGGCTGCCTGAGGTAGCCTTTGCAAGCTACATTTACTGCTGTACGCAGATTCAGGGTTTCCGGTCGTGGTCCTCGGTTAATGTCACGTTGAATAACATTCTACAGGTGTTCGATGAGATTCAGATCTGGAGCGGCTGCCGGCTGGGGTAGGATGTCAAATCCGGTCAGGCTGTTAAGAGTATGCCGTGAGACATGCCGCTTGGCATTGTCTTGCTGGAATACCGTGTGGGGGGGGCGGCGTCCTGCAACCAGGGCAGAACAGCAGGCTCTACAACTTGCATGACGTAGCGGTCAAACTGCCGTTAATGTGTACCAGGGGCGTCTTGTGATCAAACATTATACCACCTCAAACCATAATTTCCGATACAGGACCGGTATGACGCTCGGCGAAATGGGCTGTTTCGTAGCGTTCTCCGGGTCGCCGCCATATCCGTTGACGGCCGTCATTCCTCCACAGACAGAGATTCATCCGTGAACAAAACCCGATGTAATTCGATGGTCCACGCACTATGACGATGACACGGCGTCCAGTCTTGTGTTCAGCAGTCAGGGGTAGCCCTGTAGCTGGTACCCGTGAACGTAAGTGTACTTCATGCAGTCTCTTGCGTATAGTTTGGGTGGACACAGATCCACCTGCTCCGAAAGGCAACCGGCTTCTTCGGATGTTACGTGACGTGGAGAAAGGGTCTTCAATAGTTGACCGCCGAATACGCTGGTCTGTGCGCTCTGACGTGCACCTGTGCGTACCACTTCCTCTTCGACGTACACGTACACCTTTCTGAATCCATCGTGTGACACAACGTTGGATGGTACTCATGTTGTGCCCAACACGAGTGACTACTCTGCACAGCGACAAACCAAAATCATGGATTTCGATAATATGGTCACTTTCCCCGGTCGTTAACTGATGGTACTGAGCTCGCCGATGTCTCAGAGGCATTTTCTATGCTTCTTCTAAAGTTTCCAATGCTCCGTAAACCCTCAGATGCTGTTTTAGAGAAGGGAAAGTGGCTGAACTTTAAAGCCCGCATATGCGTAGCACGTGATCCAATGCGTGCATAATTTTTATCATTTGCATATCCACCTCACAGCTCTCGCTCCTGCAATTTGCATGACGTTACGCGAATTCTTTCTTGGTGTTGCAATTTCACTTTTAAATAGTGTATATTTATTAATAACTCTTTTTTTATTACATTTACTTGATTCCTTCTTACAGAATTCAAAATTTAAGCTTAATCCAAATATGATTCGTACATTTTTTTATGATTTATTTTTTAAATTTGTATTTTTAAACATTTTTTATAAATTTTTCAAAAACATTTTTGTATTATAACTAAAATTTTTAACATTATCTTAAAGTAGATGTATTTTTTGTCACACTTGCAAAAAATTAGTTTTTTATTCAAACTTTTCTAAGATAGACATGAATTTACATATTGGCGCATTTTGAAATTTGGCCTATTCGCTATAAGCGATAATGACCCTTTTCCCGCTAGTGTTACAATGAGAAAAAAAAAAAAAAAAAAAAAAAAAAAAAAGGGAAAATAGATTGCTATAAATTAAGAAGTTCGCTAAGAGAATTATTCTTGGCGCAAACTGGAAAAAAATGCGCCAAGATAAATTTTTAAATTTCTCCGTTAATTTCACACCAAATTTTACAAAATTTAATATTTAGGCATAATTTGGGTCGTAGAATCGAAATACGGAAAAAATTGGATTATCATTTCAGAAAAAGTGCGATTTCGAGTCAAAATACCTATATAAGAACAATGATTATACATACATCTAATATATAGCCTAAGTCGCGCTTTCGGGACATGAGAAACGCAATTTGAATTTCGTCAATTGGCCCAGTAAAACGGGAGATATAGAACTGTCCCCCCCCTTTTTTTCGCAGTGTACATACATTTTAGCTCAAAGATAAACAAAAATATATGATGGTGTGGTGTATTTAATTACGGCAAAGCACACTAGGGCTATCTGCCTAAGGGGAGGAATGCCTTCGTGGAGGACTTTCTAAGGGAAACTGGCTCGTATACACGTTACACATGGAGAAAACCACGAAAACACCCATGCAGGCAGCCTGTTCGCGGGATTCGAACCTCGGACCGAACTACCAGTGTTCAGCGACTTTACCGCTCGGCCGCTGGTGAACACAAAAATATATGACAATTGTAATATGATTATAACAGTTATTTCTTATCATAAAATTATTATAAAAATTATGTTTGAACTCATTGAAATAATATATCAATGAAAATTATACAATAAAATATAATTAAATAGTTATAATAAAAATTATTATATAATAATAGTAATTCTTTATCATAAAATTATGTATACATAGAAAAATTACGTTATGAAAAAACTCGTATTTTTGCCAGCATATAAATAAAATCGCAAAATTAAATACAATGTAAACAATTACAAATAATGATCAGCGTAAAATAAATATAAATTAACAAAGCAACAAACTTTGGGGTAGATTTGGTTGACTACATACAGCTGTTGTTTTGTTAATTTTATGTTTTACTTTGGCGTATTTCTTTTCTGTCTTGATGATCAGCATATTAGATTGCTTAAAAGTGATTTTCTGCCTTCTTAAGTCTGCGCTCTTTGAACGCAATTAAAATAGGAATAAAAGAAGAAAAAGCCGTACGTAATTTCCGCTCCATCCACCCTAGCACATCGTGAATAAATCACTCCGACTGGTGCATGCGTGTTTGTGCTTATGGTCGCGGCTATCGGGATTAAACCAATGACTTCATATAACAGTATATATCTCGTTGGATTAAACTGCAGCACCTTGGATGAATCCTCCCCCCCCCACACACATACATACTTTCTTTTTCCTGAGAACATCTGCTTAACCTGTCACCCAATCAGAACGCTGAAAGAAAACGTTAATAAGGTTGAAAGGTTGAATTTTCAAAAACAGGAAATGAAAGACAAGTGCATTATTTTTGTCATTCAACAGATGGCACTGCAATCGTAATTCCCTGATAATGAAAGTTTGTTGCGAATCTGAGAAAGTACTGATGAACTATTTAGCGATACATACAAGTTGCGGATTTCATCTATAAAAGATGAAAAGTGTAAAAGTTCTAGGAGCAATAAACGTGATTTAAACGTTGAAATATGCCCAGTCGGAATAGGAAGATTAAAAACAAAGGAAGAAAATAGCTTTCGGTTTTCAGAATACCCCAAAGCAAACCCGACGTAATTCAAGAACCACAAATAAAAGTGTTAAATTAGCCTTTAAAAACGAAAATGGATGATATGAAGGAATTAAGTACTGAAATTATGAAATCTACCCAACTATCAAGCATGCTAAGGGCTCATTCTAATTCATCAATGATCTTTGGAAGCAGAATTTATGACGTTAACACTATAGAGAAAACAGCAGAGATGGCTGCTAGTGAAAATATCAAAAAAGCATCACAAAAAGAAATGATAACAGTTGATAAAGAAATCAACCTTCCAAAAATTAAACAAATGGCAACAGATAACAGGTCAATGCAGTGTTATGGACCAGGTTGTGTTAAAGGTGCACGAAAGCATTCTAAGTATTGCAGCGATAGTTGCGGAATGAAACTGGCCACCAACCGAATTCTAACCATTCTTCCTCAGCGAATTGAACAGTGGAAAATAATACCAAGCTCTGCTGATGAACTAAATAGAAGACAGCTGGTCGAAATACGCAAAAAGAAGCGCTCTATTGAAAGTGATTTAGAAGCAGTTGAAGAAAAAATTACTCATTTCATTAACTTTATTCAAAAACCTAAAACTTTGGCAGATATGGAGATCACAGTAGATTCTGACGATGAAAGTAGTACTTCCACGATTTATTGCAAAATATGTGGTAGAGAAATATTAATAAATGTAGCAATTAAACATATGGAAAACTGCTATAGGCGAAAGGAAAGACGACTCCAGTTAATTAGTACAACTTCACCGTCCAATGACATGCACTGGAATATCTTCTGCAATCACAAAGTATCACGTAAAGTTTATTGCAAGCAGCTGCGCGTACTTTGTCCGTTGCACTTCAAAGAATCTACATCTGCAGATAAAATATGTGGATACCCATTGCTTAATCTAACGGATTCAGAAAGCCATTCTCGAAAATTCTGTGGTCATCTTAAGAAAAACTGTTTAAAACATGTAGGATGGGAAGAAATACGTCGAGCTGAACTAGACATGGATAAACTACAGCTGTTAATTAAGTTAGATGAATTGGAAGAGGAGGAAATGAAACTTAGAACAGCAATGGCAACTCGTGGTAATTTGCTTAGTTTGATGTGTCACCAGACAATTGCCCATTAGATATCCTAACAAGGTATTCGTCTGCAGCGTTAAAAGACAGTTCCCACATAATTCTGGCAACACCAGGTATTTTCTTTTTCTTATAACAAGCAATTAAATAAATTCAAACTTCGCAACTAATATCTAGAGAAAAACACCTGTATATCATGTTCATTGAACAATAAATCTTTCATTTATCGTTTGTAGAAAGAAACGCAAATGTAAGTATATATGTCTATAGCAAATATCCCTACATTAGTTAACGTATCTTTAACTTTAAATAGTTTAAGATGTATTCCATCTTACATTTGGTTTGCTCGTATTTAATTCCAATCTTCAAGGCGTTTATTTCATGAATACTGTTTGATTTAAAAACCATTTTAACCTAAACGCACGATGATTTCAGTATACTACTTCGGAGTTCATTAATTTAGTATGTGCATTTCATTATTTTAGCAATTTATCACGCACGTTTTTCATTTTTTCGGAAAATGTATATCCTAAGATTTATTGTCTATCAGCCTCAAAAGTAAAATTACGTTTATAAATTTAAAACTGTTCTCTGCATTTTTATGGTTACTTTAGTGAGGCAGATATATATTTATATAAAGGTACATCAACAAGAAGTAGAAACCTCAAACGACTGCACTTACATCAAGAGACAATTTTCGCTGCTAAAGTATATCTAAGTTATTTTGAGATAGTCTTCATGTTGTACGCCTACGAAATTTATAAATAGAAGAATATGAAGTCTGATATTTCCCTACTGGTTTCAAAACTAACTTGTACTGATCGGTTTACTTCGTTTTCGGTATGCTATATAACTAATGTTGCCAAAAGTACTGCTTTTTTCTGATTTACTGTTATTTTCTCAATTACTTTTAGGGATTGTGTTTTTATTTGAAACGTGTATCTACTGAATTTTAATGTTGCACTAATTTAAAAGTAATGCTGAGTAGTAGAAATGTTTGTTTCTGCCAAAAATTATGTCTTCTTTGACTACATCCAGTTGGTAATTATTCCGTATAAGAACCAAATTTTTTATTACGTTCTTAACCAATAAAAATTGGCTAAAGTTTTAAAAAAAATGTGTCACCAATTTTTTGGACGTTTTAAGTTAAAAGAAGCCTAACGGCGAATAACCTTCCTGATTGTAATAAAATAATCTCATTTTCCGCTTTAAACTTGCAATGACGTTCACCTTCGCAACTACTTGGTCTAAATCTGAGGAATAGTACTACTATAATTTTGTAATTGCTCAAATAAAATATTCATAAATATGCAGTAAAAGTTTTATGAAAAAAATTCTAATTCCTTTTTTCTTGGGCTTACGAGAATATTTCTTTTAATACAAAGTTTGCTGTTAAATTAATACAAATAATAATGTAACATACTTTTGTTAACATGTTACAGAAGGTTAACTGAGTGCCAACTTTAGAGCTATCAATTAATGTACAGTAGAACTGTAGCTATTCTGATAGCTTGCTCTTCGAAGCTTTTTATCAAGTTATTTACCGTTTTAAGTTTTCTGGTGATATAAATATAAAACAATACACTAAATCATTTATTTTTAAGGAGATATGAACTTGAATGAATCAATGCATCCAGAGACTAGCTTAAGTGTTTGTCAAATAGCGACACATTAACGGACAAGCGTTAATTATACACATTAAAAAAGTACTTATAGGAGTCACCTAGGCGAAATTCTAGATTACAATCACCGATGATATCCAGTTTTGGCATAAGCTAAGCACCTGTCGGCTGTTCGGCAATATTCCTCAAATGCCGTTGTGTGTTGCCCGCTCTTTTAAAAGCCACGTAATTAATATTTACTTACGCATAATACAATTGGAATAATTACAATTTTTAAATGACGAGGAATTAACCCAGAATTGGTAATTATAGGTCAGCATCCCTTTTGATGCGAGTAGAATAAATATTGCTATGGCTTTTAAGGCACAGTATTAAAATTCATTAAAGTATAAAAAGTTTCTTTTCTAACTTAAAACTGTGAAAATAATGTAGTTCGAGTAAATTTTCGATGTAAATACAAATTCCTTTAGTACAAAAAGTAATAACTTCATAATGTAAAAGCTGCCCAAGAATTTTTGTAATATTTGTATTTATAAGGAATAATTATTGTTTCATTATCATCTGTAAACGGATGAACATCTTGGATATCTCTGAGTATATAAAGAATATATTAAATGTTTGATTTACATCAATAAATTGTTTTAACACAGTAGAATGTTACTCCATTTTAACCTAAACGCACGATGATTTTTCAGTATACTACTTCGGAGTTCATTAATTTAGTATGTGCATTTCATTATTTAAGCAATTTATCATGCACGTTTTTCATTTTTTCGGAAAATGTATATCTTAAGATTTATTGTCTATCAGCCTCAAAAGTAAAATTACGTTTCTAAATTTAAAACTGCTCTCTGCATTTTTATGGTTACTTTAGTGCTTCAGATATGTATTTATATAAAGTTTTAGTAACTCTGATATAAGAGAAATAAAATGAAACAACGGAAAAAAAGGCAAAAATAAAGGGCATTGTTGCTTTGTAGAAATGAACTAAATGATTCGAAAAAAAATTCTTTTCATGTTAAATTGCCGCTAAACATTATTTAAGTATACTGTAAAGCAAAAGGTTCGAAAGGTATAACATTTTACTGCTCGAAACATGAAACGTTATTTTGATTAAAAATTAAAACGGATTTGACAAGGAATTGCCCCAAAAATTCAAACGACCAAAATGTTTCCCCATTTGTTCCTATTTCGGCCTACACTGCAAGTAATAATAACGTATAACACTGAGTAATTACTTATGAGTGCTTATAACACTGAGTAATTACTTAATAAGCACATCTTTTTACTTTCTTGTACTAAGTAAAGAAAGTATTGTAATCGCGAACAGTTTCGGGTATCATATTTCAACGAAAATATCTATTCTGACCGCCCTCGAATCCATTTAGGCGTTTCCCCCTCCCCCTCCTAACAGCTGTACGTACAAACAGAATAAAGAATTATTTTTTCCAAAAATGTATTGTGAAATGTATTTAAAATGGATCCACAAGGGATTTTTTTCGTTACCCTGTATGTACGTATATATATATATGTATCTCGCAAACCCCCTCCCCAAAACGATACAGAAATTCAATTTAAAACCACCAAAGAAAAAAAATTGTCAGTATTTTAATTAGAATTTTAATTTAGTATTTTAAAGACCTCCTATGCTTTAAGTACACAAAAATCTGCAAAGAAAAATCTTTAGGCGCAAAAATACCAGAATCAAAAGTAAAACTTTTTAAGTAATGAAAAGGTAGCTGTTGTCATTAATCGCAAATTAATCGACTTATCAAGGGTATAAACCAGTCTACCGTCAATTAAAAACAACTAAATTATAAGAGAGTGTTTTTTGAAATATCGTATCTGTTAGTAGCTTTTGACCTTAAAGGTTTACGATTTCATTCAAGTTAGTAGACGTCCATTTAAAATTATCCGACCAGCTTGGATTTTCAAATTCAGCTTCGCATGAATTTTCATTTTTCGGTTGCACGAGGCAGGCCGCATTATTCGGCACTGAAGGCCGAGGCCATATACGCCTTTATAAAAATTGATGAAAATGCTATTACGTTCTAATGACTATATTTCAAAATCTATATTGAAATTAAAAAAAAAAAAAAGGTTGTATGTTTAGGCAAATAAAAATTTCATAATTTTGACGAAAAAAATGTTTTGTATTTTGGTTTGGAGATTTTTATAACTAAAATATCTTTGTTGAAAATACTGTGAGTGACAACAACAGGAGAAAAAAAAAACCTTCGTTTGGATTACATGAAATAGGTACGAGCTACCAGGGGAATAAAAAAAAAGACTACTTATTTGAAATTGCCTGAATATGCGGATGAGCTGTAGCTCCAGTTAGTCTGAATATTTGTTGTTTTACTATAATTTTTAAACAGGGAAAGGGGCGAATGCAGCACTTCAGTTTTCATGTTCCTAATTCTCATTTTGTTTGGTAGGAATTTTAGGTGAATGCTATGGACAGTCTTCAGCATTTTCGCTTTTGACATTTAATGGCGTGTGGATTGAACTGAATTTTTTTTAATAGCTGAGCCGAAGAATGTGTAATATGTTCTCGTTAAACTTCGAAATTTCTTATATAGTCTAGATCTGAAAAAACACAAAAGCTGTTCGAAGATTCCAGACATCTGCCATAGTGAAGAATTTATATAGGTCATATAAAAATTCTTTTCGACCTCTAGCTTCATCGATTTAATTAACTCTTTAGCACAGTAATGAAATTTTTCAAAGTGCTTTTACCCATTACCGTCAAACCTCAGTACTTTAAAATAAAGTATATTATAAATATTATATGTACAAACATACATTTTTACCTTGGAAAAAACATTATTGAATGAAATTGTTATTTATTGCGCTGCTGCGCACAGTAAATAAAATCATTAATCAATTTATTATTTCTCCAAAATTTTTATTTTGCATTAGCTTAACATGAGGTTGATAAAAAAATTAAATCTAACTTTATTATTTCTATCATAAGCCATTGCTTTATTTTCAAAAGGACTGAAAGCATTTCTAATGTTAGCTGGGTTCAACAAGTATCTCACTTTACCTCAGAGCAACATTATTTGTGAAATGTTTTATCTTCATCAATCAGATGCAACCGCTGCTCTTCCTGCGTTCAGAAGTCGCAACAAAACCTACGTAACCCCTCTATCACTGCATCGAGAGGTATGATTCGCTTCATCGCTTCTCTGCTGCCAATATCCCGTTTTCTTCAATAGCATTTAAAAACTGAAAACGGTACCGATGTAGTTTTTCAAGAACAGACACTTATTGCCCCAGGTTATCTGTGTTGTCTTAATAATGTTTGTCAACGAGAATAAAAAGAAATAGTAAAATCGATTATGACTGGCAGGCTTCTTTTAGAACCCATTTTACACGAAGACCCAAAAAAAGGAAATTTAATAGCAATAAATTTCAAAATATCCTGCATATTTATAGCAGATTTTGAAATTTATTGGCACTGATTTTTTTGGGGGGGGGAGGGGATCTTTGTGTAAAATGGGTTCTAATCTGTCTATAAAATTTATATATAAACTTAAAACATCTAAATTTAAAATTAAATTGGAAAAGCAAGGCAATTCCTCTATAATATAATAACTGCAACCGTGTATAAGAGGTTTATCACAGTATCAAAATAAATCCAATTAAAGAAAGAATTCATAGCAGAACAAACTGGAAAAATAAATATTTTCATTACTTAATATATATAATAGAAAAAAAGAAAAAAAAACAGAAAAAGACGTAGTAGCAATGGTTGACCGCGTAGCACGCAGAATTCACATAACGTAGTACATCCATATTGAAGAGGAAGAATTCTGATTGCGTAGAAAAGTTAAATCCTTAAGGACTAGGAAACTTGGCAGTCGAGACGGATTAATTATATTTTTATTTAAATTGACTTTTGTGGCTACAATTCACTTGACACCCTAATCATGCCTCTTTCCAGAACATTTACATTTTTGATACAGTTGCGATAGGAAGAGAGAACAGCAAAATTGCGTACAACCAGCACACAGAGAGAAGCTAAAGTGCGCATTTATCCAGTATGGCAGTCTGTTACGAGATGGGTTTTGGTTAGAAAGGTTTCAGTTCTCAGAGTTTAGGTTTCAAATCAACTACGTCATTAGCGTTACGCAAGCTCTGGCATAGATTTATCTATAAATAACGCAGCTCAGAAATCTTATTAATTTTTTTTTTTAGAATAAAGAGGGGGAATTAAGAGGCCATTGCGAAATTACATTACAAAGCTGATTTACATATTTTTAATCTTCTTACACGCGCACAGCTATATATATATATATATATATATATATTGCAGAAATGCAGAAATTGACTTTTAATCATTTAAGCATGAAAAGGATTTACCGTGTCTTTTTAGTAGCTATCACAATATGTATCTAGCAGACGAAATTACTGTCTACCCCTCAAAAGAGTGAAACTGCAAGGAGAGTACCAGTTTATTAATAAGGTATACAAGCATTGTTTAAGCATTCGTGCATGAGTTAAGAACATAAGAAAAGTTACAACTTAAGGCAACTTAAGAAAGAGGTTAAGAGGCAACTTAAGAAGTTATCAATTTTCCTATCCTTTCTAAAGAGACAAGAAAAATATCGATAATGAATTTCAAGGAAAGAAAAAGCTAGGTTTTGGAATATATATAATGGTAAAATTGTTTTTAGATTCACTGCAACTTAAATGATTTATAAACATAATATGTTGCAGATGGAACTAATATAGGTCCAAAGTGGCACCGAAAAGAACTTTCATACAGAATAATTTGCTAATATTTTATATAATAAAATATCCGATATAGAAATCATACGACTTCCTTGTACCGCCGGTTAAATTATACACATTTTTGCTGTGCATCATCTAAATTTATTTCGTCGAATTTAATTACAGATACATTTCTCATTCAATTAATTCAGTCCTCAGTTTGCGGCAAGGCAAAAATAATTAAAAGCTCAAAGCAACTTCATTAAAAATTGTAAAATACAGAAAAACTTTACAGTGAAAAACAATTTTTTCAATTAAAATTAGAGTTAACAAGCAATTCGGCCAGCGGGCAGGAAGACAAAATTTCCGGTGCACAAAATTGTTAAATTATTGTAAAAATAAGTTAACTTTTGGTCCCACTCGGCAAAAGGACACTCAAGTTGATGCACCAACTGATTTAATCCATTATACTAAGACTAGACTACTAAGAGTTTCAAATGTAAACAAATGGCGGCGTAGCGCCACTTAAAAACTTTTGAACTGTTGATAATTCTACAATTATTGCATGCATATTAACTAAAGGGCATAAAAAGCTTAACGAGAACATAAGACAAACATAATTCAAACACTTTTATACACGAAATACACAATTTACCAACATATAAGAATGAAAAATTTGAGCTCAACGAGCCGAGTTACAGAGGGAATATATATATGTGTGCATATTCATGTACGTTTAGTGAGGCCGATTGCTACGAAAACAGGAGAGGCACAGATAGATTTTTAGAGCAGAAGCATATGTAAAATTTCAACGTTCTACGGCTACTCGTTTTTGAGTTATGCGAAATACATATATACGTATAGACATCACGGAAAAAAATCTCTTCTGAATCCATTTTACAATCCGTTTTGGAAAAACTATTCCTTTATTCTGGAAAAAAAAAAAAAAAAAAATCGTTCAAATGGATTCGGAAACGGTAAAAATGAATATTTCCGTTGAAATATAATACTGGAAATTCGCGATCACAATACTTCCTACAAGGAAGTAAAATTGTATTAACCCAGAAACTTAAACAAAACAAAAAAAAAAAAAAAAAAAAACCCTGAAATGTTTCAGATTTTAAATTACGTCCAAAGGGGCGTTTTTTAACATTTTGTGTGTTACCTTTCTTTATTAAATATCATGTTCCTCGCACTTAAACCATAAGATCCAGTGCAACAGCAATATCGCAAAATAGTTTTAAAACGAGCATATCTTTAGAATTTCCAATACAGAGACTCACGCGCTGGAGATAAAAATGTTTTTTCTGCACAACGTTGCCATTGCTCGCTTTGAAATCCTTAAGTTTGTTAATCAAAAATTCGTCAAAGTTTTAAAAGATAGGAAATCGATCATAAAACAAATTTCAAATTTCAAATTTGGTCTTCCACATGCTCATATTCGTTGGAGGATTACGTTATTCAAAATTCGATGACTCTATGTACCGTTATTTTATGACAATGTGAGAAATATACATACATTTACGCAGATTTTCATTATTTAATTTCTTCAAATATAATGCAGGACTCTAACATTTTATGGCAACAGTTTGAAAAGTGAACCGACATTTATCCGTCCGACGCAAAATGCCAAAACGAAACTAATAGTCCTTCGGGATTCAAATCCCTTTGGACTAAAAAAATCTCAGAACACACCCTTCCACTCAGTATTTTGAGCACATATTGCTACAAACGTCAAGGATGAGAATCATTAAAAAAAAAAAATTTCTGACAGGTTCAAGTTGAAGTGCTGCATATATAATGGCAACTACATAACAATGGTTTAACACATACGTGCAGAGAGTACTTACCAAACATATGAAGAGAACATTTTGCATGTAAATTATTTTTAATAATTTGTTTGGGGGGGACGGCATGCAAATAGTTTGTTGTATGATCCTTTTGTTCTTTTGACAGTCGATTTTGTTTATCAGTTTTTTTTTTTTTCGTCAAACAGGTCATTTTGAAAATTCTAATTTAAGTTATTGGAAATTCGAGAGTGTTCATTATTTGCTTAGCTTGTACAGCACAATTCTTCTCTGATTATGAATTCTTCTCTGAGGAATGTGATTTAAGAGTTCTTTTTCTTCTTAGGTGTTTGGTTTTTAATGCTATTTGCAGGCACTGATGTATATTAGTCTCTGGCAGTTTGAAATTGATAATTTTCTGTTAACGGGCATTTGACCATGTAGTGGGTTAGAATCACCTCCTTCCCCACATATACATTGCTCAGAATGAGCTATGTTTCCTTTGTAAAAATCAGTGGGGAAGAGGCCATGTCCTGACCAAGTAATTAGATGTTTCGTACTGGTTCCGTCAGTATTAACATCAGGTATAAGTTGGAAGAGGCTTCTTTCTACCTTTATCATTATTTTTCCACTCTTCTTCCCATACTTGTTCCCGTAAACATTTCAGTTGATATTTTAGTTAGGATTTAGGCCAAAGTAGAGTTAAATAGATCTGCTTCAGGTCAGTAATAGCAGATTTTGCCGCCTCATCAGCTTCTTCGTTTTCAGAAATCCCCACATGGGATTTAACCCAAGAAGTAGTGGGGTGTATATCGGGATTCGAGATAGAGATATCATAGATATCTTGGATGATCAGACAATTATGTTTGATATTTTTCATGGCTAGAATCGTGGGCTGGCTTATATATTTGAACTTCTCAGAGTCTGAATCCGTGCAATATTGTACGGCCATTATTATTGCTGATAATTCTCGCTTCGAAAATACTATTTTAATTTCCGAGTTTAGCTTTTCGTATTATTTTAATTTGGAAATTAGTACGAATGACGCATGCGCATCCAACTCCTCCTTCCATTTTGGAGCTGTCTATGTATGCGCACGCGTAGTAGTCTCTATACTGCTCGACGCGGTTTGTATAGATTACAAGAGATTCGTATTTGAAATGTCCGAAGCTCATTGTGCTTTCGAATTTTCTATCCAACTGTTCGACGTTCAAAGACTCGAAAATCGCACACCTCTTATGCCGGGATAGCGTCGTAACGCGGGGACCCTCTTTGCGATAAACTCATCGAGTTTGCCTGAGCCGAAGATTCTTTTACAGCACAGCTCCTTTTGAGCCTTCAAATCGTGTTTTTGGTGTGTTCCATTTTTACCTTTATGAATGAGGAGCTATTCCTGCCAGCGCATAGAGTGACGCATTTGATGTTGTTCTGTAGCATTTTGTAATGTTTAGTAAGAATGGGCGTTGTATTGCCTTCTGCCCCATATAGTAAGAATTAAGTGTCTAGCATAAATCTTTCTGACACAATATCTTACATCCAGACATCGTTGCATTAAGTGTAGGAGCACAAACTGACTACTAATGTTAAGGCAAAGCATCAAGCTAGCGTTGGGCTAATAAAAAGAAATTTAATTCGTCACAGAAGATAATTTTATATTACAACAGTATTAGGGTGTAAATTAACAATATATAACTTTAAGGTCCATTTGTAACTTTTTCTTTTAGTAAACACCTTAGACGAAACTTCTTGATAAGTTTCTTGATTCCAGTTCGCAAATCTGATATCTTGGCAAATGCAGCTTACGAAAAATATTTGTTACAAGCTTTGTGCACAAGCGATCGAGTGAAATAAATATGTCTATGTCCCAGCTATGTCTTGAATAATTATTTCCTTTATTTAATAAATCTCCAAGTTAACTTATGATAAAAGACTTTAATGGTAAGTTGAACACGTAGCAACTTGTAGCCAATGAGTTTCATGCAGAATTTTTGAATGATGCAGGAAGCCTTTGAAAGAAGCCATCAAAATAACACTGTCAGTTTTGTGTGAACACAAACTGTGTAACGATAATTCAGAAAGTAAAAGATAGTGACTCATTTCTTTTATTTAAATACAAGTTTCCCTTTTTTTACGAGTTTCCCTTTTTCAGTCATAAAACTTTGTAGACACATTGTGCACACTGAAGTGAGGCACCACATTTAGAATTTGCGAATATCCTGTACAATCTGGGACGTCTGGTCCACGTACGGATTTTTTAAATAAAAAGGTAACTGCTATAATCTAGTTCAAGTTTCAAAGTTATTTAATTTCTATTTTACACGTAAAAAAAATGTTATCCTACAAGAACACTTTACTGACAAAAATCTTTACACGGAAATTGAGTTAACAAAAACAATTAAGGGAAACTGTGCGAAGAGAAGAAAAAAAAAATGTGTAGAAAGATATTCAAGTAAACAATGTTCGAGAGAAGATTGGAAAAGGTTTGGTATTTTGATGATGGGGGAAAAATATGCGAAAGAATACATCAACGAAATAATGTCATAATTTCCGCTCTGTAAGAGAACTGTTGAAAGGCTCCCTGGTTTTCGAAATTAAATTAACCATCAATAAAATAAAAAGAAAATACTATTATACTACAGAGTTATGACTAGGAATATTTATGAGCAAAAAAAAGAAAAAACTGAATGTTTTATGAGTTTAAAATGATGTTCTGAAACTACCCTGCTCACTAACCTATGCGTGATGATGCATATAATTAAGGTCAAATGGAAATGCTATAGCAAAAATCGCTGAGAGAATTACCCTTCCATTTTGCGCTCATTCTCAACTTTTGAAAGAGGAAAGAAGATCTCAATAAATTCCATTTTGCAGAAACGCTACCGTAAATGCTTGAAAACTGTTAATTTTAATTTTATTGGTAAAATTACCATACTAAGACGGTGAAAGTTCAAAAATGCTTGCAAACGCTCCGACTTCGAGCTCTAACTAAACCATTCCAATAAACTCCAACACTAGGTGTCAAAGATAAAATTATAAAAACAAATTATTGTAATATATTTTAATTTAATAGTGAAAAATAATAGAATTTTATCTCATAAAACATGTTAATTTAATTTCTTAATTTAACTGTGTTAATGGAATTAACTCAGTTTTGAACTGTGACAACTATGAGCCCAGTGCAACAGATATACTAAAAAATCGAGTTTCACAGAAAGCAAGATAAATAACTGTTATCATATTTTAAAACTTACATATTCAAAGACTAATTAAAAATTAAAAAACGTACATCAGGCCTTTTTGGCTGATGTTAGTAGACGTCGATATTTGCTGAAATGGCTTGGTAAAAGCTCGAAATGATAGTCTTTCTTCACAAGCAGTTTTTGGATTTTACAATTTCTTGATGGCAAAAGCTAGGATTTACTGGTAAAAAAGACAATTTTCAGGCTTTTATGATCCCGATCGTTTTATTAAAAGTTCGTTTTTCCGTTAAAAATTGTTTTAATTTATAAATTTTACAGCACTTAATACTGATTTTTCTGTACACATATTTAACAAAAATTGATTCATACATTGATGTAACAAAACATGCCTATTTTTTAACAATAGAGAAAATCCAACTCTGACCTATCAGTGCATGCAAAGCACTGATTTTAAATGAGAAAACTGCATAAACTTCAACAAAATCTAAAGGGATCTCTCTTTATCGGAAAAATATTCCTTTCCTTTTTTTTAATCTGCCTGACAGGTTCAATACACGTTTAAAACAATTAAGGCTATTTTGCATGATACGAACCTATAGAATAATTTGTTTTGTTGTTGAGCAAGGGTTTCAGCAAGTCGGTAATTTTATAATTTCAGGACGGAAATGCGGTCAATCTTTTGTTAGCTCAGTGGCGTAGCTGGAGTGGGGGGGGGGGGGTGCAAGGAGTGAGCGCTTGACGCATTTACCGAGATGTTAAACTTTTTGTGAATCAGCAGATTATGAGTTCGAAGTCAGCTGAAGTATTTTCTGATTTTTAAACTGAGAATGAATATTTTATTCTTTCTGTAGTTAACAGAATCCTATTAATATAAAAATTATTAAAAATTTTGCATGTAACTTAGAGCAATTTTACATTATTATTATATGTAAAATATAATTTTATAGCAATTAATTTTGACATAATTTACAATGTTAAATTTTTTTCCCTCTTTCATGTACTCAAAAATGCACGTTTTATTATAAATCTGATTAACCCTAGAATACTAACCTTTTACATTTAGTAAAGGTATTTCCTGAAAACACAGAAAATGTCCCACATTCATTTACAACTGCATCTTAAATACGTAAGTAGTATATTCTGAGTGAGGTTGGAGCTAGTGTGCAAGGTTTAGAAGTTATGCGTGCATTTCATTGTTGTGTGAGGTTAGCGTTCTAGGGTTAATAGAAAGTTACGACTTTTTTAACGCTATACGTTAAGTAATCGATTTATACCTTTTTCTATGTCAATGAATGATTATATATATGTGTATATATATATAGAGAGAGAGAGACAGCGATGCATTTACTTTCCTGCTTCATTAATGTTATTTATTTATTTTTTTTAATTTACAAGGAATTAAAATCTCGTACGTAGGAGGGGGGAAGAAAGAAATCCATTTACTGATAAAAGCATTAAAAAATTTTTCATCCTATTTATTCTATCTCGGGAACGATGCTAAAAAACAAATTTGGCAAGTATCCAATCCTAAGCTGATAGCTTTTGATCACTTCCTGTTTACATTGATTGCAACATCCGCAAAAGAACCTTTCTCCATTTATCCCGGTCAAGATGTTTTGCAGAATCAACTCCTTTCTCTTTCCCAGCAAATATAGAAATAGTAAATATGAATTTCACATACAGCAGATACTTCTTACTTCCCAGACCTAAATACTAATGGTAAAACTAACGATCCATATATAAAAAGGGTGAAAGCAAAAAAAAAAAAAAAAAAAAAAAAAAAAAAAAAAAGTTAAGCAAAAAAAAAAATTAAATTTTAGAAGAGATTAGCCAGCTACAATTGAAAGAAAAAGAGCGTATTTTTTTAATGCAGTCTGGTCTATTAGATTGCAGCTTAACAGCTAGAGCTGTGAGCGCATGAGCTGAACAATAGCTAGATAGGAATGGATTTCTTTAGATGACGGCAAAACATACAAAGGCTTATGTGATTAAGAAATAGGATACCTTTTTGGAAGCCCTTTTTTAAGGAAATCTGGCTCGCAATCATGTTACACGTGGAGAAAACTCCCATGCAGCTAGCCTGTTAACCGGGATTTGAATTCCTGGCCCAACTACCAGTGTTTGGCGATTTTACCACTCGGCTTCTGGTGGGCTTAATAGTAGTTTGAAGATACGGAAGGCCGTGTACACATGTGCTGAACAGTATATTATTTCAGTGCTATAGAAGATCAGCTGAAACGCAGACCAGCACGAAATCTTTCCTTTTCATCAACTACCAACTAGACATTCAAGAAAAGAACTTTAGTTTCATTAAATAAAAAAAAACACCACACCATAAGTGTGCAACCTTCTTGTGTGAAGACATATTTAACACTTTTGCTCAGAATGAGCACATATCGTACGGTTTCATCACATTGATTATTAATATTTTACTGGTTTTTAAGATTTTATTATTCAAAACGCTTTATTTTTAAACTTTTAAATTTTTAAAATTTCAAATAGCAGTAAGTGGGACACATTAAAACCTTTGGAAAAGCGTATTTTGGCCTGAGAGCCGTACATTCGACAAGTGCAACATAAAGAAGACTGCTGTTTGTGTGTCGTGACTGAATTTTTATCATTATCTTCATTAGGTTTTCCGCATGTCCACAGTTGAAATATCCCATATGAAATGTCCAGAGTTGTTCATATTTATAAGAACTTCTCATTGCTCAGTTTTGAAACCGTTTCTATAAAATTTTGCACGTCGTAAGCGGCAGTATATGAGATAAAATTCAGGAAATAAAACTTTTTAACATTTTTCGAATACCCTATACATAATTAACTAAACAATACTGGAATTTATTATCACAGAAAGGTCATTGAAATGCTCTAAATAGATTAAATTAAAGCTCATATCCACTGTAGGCGTAATTAAACTCCAAATATAGTAACGAGTTAATAGTGTATATGCTCTCTGAAAATAATTGACGATTCCTTTTAATATTTACAGACACTGAGGTAGGTAATTCATGAAAGTCATTTTCTTGCTCTTACGAGGAAACGATTATAACCCCCACATACAAAAATTAATTACTTCTTTCAGCCTCGGTAGTGTATGATATGATCTAAATTTTGGACTTCACTGTATATTGAACATTTTGTACTTTTGTATCAACCTGAGTCGTACGAAAAGAAATGATTGGTAACACATTTGAATTTGCAATGAATGTGATGTTTAATATTTAAAGCATACTGAAAAACCAAGAATTTAAATAAAAAAAAAAAGAAAAAGAAAAGCTTGTGTAATGAGAAAAAGAAAAAAGTTAATTACAAAATTCATGCTTATCTAGAATTTTTTTTTTTTTTTTTTTCCCAAACAATATCTATGTTTCTGATAATGAATGAATTCTATCGAATGCCTGCCGTTTTCAGATAAAGTATGAAATATGAGAATTATTATATACTCTACCTAGGCATTTTATACGTAGAATGACGAATGCGCTTTAGGCAAAGTATGAAAAAAGATCATGATAAGCTACTACTTAAAAGATGTTCATTAATGAAAAATACAAATGTTATTTTGAAAAAACAATGAAAGACTGCCATTGAAAACCTTTTATTCTAAATACGTTAAAAAAACTCAAAGCTTTCATATTTTATATTACATCCAAACGGATGTTTTTTAATGTTTATGTGTTACCTTTATTTATTAGCTATCATGTTATTCGCACTTAAACGATGAAATTCAGTTCAACAGCAATATCACAAAATATTTAAAAGAGCATATCTTTATAATTTCGGTTACACAGTCTCGCAGACTGGAGATAAAAAAAAGCCCCCTTCCGTACAATGTTGCCATTGTTCATTTTGAAATCGTCGATTTTGTTAAAATTCGACAAATTTTTACAAAATATGAAACAGATAATATAACAAATTCCAAATTCGGGCTTTCAGATGCCCATATTCGGGTGGAAACGTACGTTATTCAAAATTTGATGGCTGTAGGTACCATTGTTCTATCACAATGCGAGAAACATGCAGATACTTCACTATTTAATTTTCTTAATATAATAGTAGGCTCTAATATTTGGTGGCAACAATTTGAAAAGTGAACCAACATTTCAACGCAAAATGCCAAAACGAAATAGTCCTTTTGGGCAAGTTGCCCCTTTGGTCTAACAAATTCCACATTTCAAATTTGGGCTTCCAGATGCCCCTATTCGAATGGAGGACTACTTATTCAAAATTTGATGTCTTTAGGTATTACTGTTTTTTCACAATGAGAGACACATACACACATTCATGCATAGTCTTCATTATTTAATTTCTGTAAATATAATGCGGGGGTCTAATATTTGGTGGCAACAATTTGAAAAGTGAAATGCTGTTTATAGTGAAACGCCACAAAATGCAAAGCGAAATTAATAGCCCTTCTGGGCTAACAGAATATTGTGCGGTGATCTTGGTACACCATAAAAATACACTGGTGTGCAAAACTTAAGCAACAGCAGGGTTTTTTGCCATAACTCCACGAGAAATCAACTGAGAGACGTGAAATGCAGAAATGAAGGAGAGTATTATATACGTAAAGGATGACGAAAGCATCGGAGCTGAAAAAGGAATACAATGCATACGGTATGGAATCAAACAAAAACAAGCTTTATTGAACGCATAAGTATTGTGACTCATGATTTTCTATTCAAGAGGAAGAACAACAAGCAGATGTTCCTTAATATGGGATATGCCCACCCCTCACTGCAGAGGTTGCTTCGCACCGTCTCCGCATACTCAGAACCAGCTGGTGCAACATTTCTTGCGGTAGGAGTGCCCACTCCTCAATCACAATCAGCATCTGTTTGAGTTGTTGGGTGTTCACCGGAGGATGTAAGCGTGCTGCAATGCGTCTCCCCAAAGCATCCCACACATGTTCGATGAGATTTAAATCTGGGGAGTACGCTGGGCAATCCATTCGACTGATATCTTCACTTTCCAGTAGCTCCTCAACAGCAAGAGTTCGATGTGGCCGTGCACTGTCATCCATAAAAATTAAGTCTGGGCCAATGGCACCTCGGAACAGACGCACATGGTGAAGGAGTAGCTCCTCACAATAGCGATCCCGGTTACAGACCCTCTTTTGAAAACGTGGAGCTCAGTTCGCCCGTTCAGCATGCCTCCCCAGACAAGAACTCCAAGACCACCGTTACGATGTCTTTCCTTGATGTTACTGGGATAAAACCAGGTTCCGAACTCTCTCCAAATCAAAACGCGTTGAGAATCGCTTCTGGTACTGAACCGACTCTCATTCGTAAAGAGGACACGACTCCATTGATCGGTTGTCCAGTTTTTGTGCTCTCTGCACCACTGTAAACGGTGGCGTCGGTGGCCAACTTTCAACGGGGGGCAGCGTTCAGGACGGCGGGCGAATAGGCCCCCGTTGTGGAGGCGTCTGGCCACAGTAAACCGCGATTCTTGTCACCCCGTTGCTGTACAGAGTTGCTGAGCAGAGGCGCTTGCTAACTGCTGTCGGCCTCGTTTCGCCTGCAAGACGATATATCGGTCATACCCTGCAGTTGTCGTCCTCGGGCGGCCACCACCAACCTTTCTACCAGCTGTACCTGTGGTTTGGAAAGCTTTCCAAGCGCGCGAAACGACACTTTCGTTGATTCCGAACTCTGCAGCTACACTGGTGACAGTACGCCCCTCCTCCAGCTTTCCGATCATTCTTCCACATGTGAAGTCGTCCAGGTGATTTCTTCTAGCCATATTTTACGAACTGTCTCACTGGCACTTGCAGCGAATATGTTGAATTGCGTCTCCGTCCTTTCTTTTATTCTACTGTTGACCTGCGCACGTCGACATCACGCGTTTTGTGTACGCTCACGTCGCTTCTGACGTTTCGTTCCTGATATTTGCATACGCATGACGTTTCTACTGACTTACGTGTTCATTGTACTGATCTCCAGACCTCCTTTCATGGCTATCTGCTAAATTTTTACATTGTTGCTTAAGTTTTGCACACCAGTTTAATATTCTCTATCTGATTGGAAATCAATAAGATCTACTTAACAACGGGACTTGAATTCAGAACAATCGTAGGTTTTACAATAATGCCCTCTGTTAAGGCAGAAGTGATTGGCAACCACGATGAGAGAAAACGACAACGTGGTTTGCTAGCGGCCATTATTGTGCTTGATTGCGTGCTGGGAGGTGCACCTATGCGATGGCAAGAGTGTCCATCCAAACAGAAGTTAAAAGAAATAAAGCTACAGTCCATTAAATCTTAGTGTTTGTGTTTCATGAGTACTTTTATTCTCGAACATATTGTGGTCCGTGCAACCCGGTAGGAAGATTAGTGCCTATGGATAAAGTGCTGGTTAAAAAGCTTAAAGGTGAAGTGTTAAATTGATAAAAAAGTATGATATGTTACTTCGCATTCGACAAGATAATTAAAAATTAGTGTGTGTTTGGATTTACAAATTTCGGGTTCATTTGGATTACCTCAAACAGAGATAAGTGAATTTGCTCATATATGTTCGGTATTATTAATTAACGTTAATTATGGAAGCATTTTTAATTAAGAAAAGAATTTTAAAGTCAAATATAACGAAAGCAACTTCAGATTTCGAAAAATATACTTGTGATGAATTTCAGTTACAACGTTTTGAAAATAAATGTGCAAAATTTAATAATGAATGTTCAGAGATTTTTGATAAATTATTTGTAGTAGTAGATGAAAAAGAGTTTGACAAATATGTAACTGAACATCAAACTGTTCAAGACAGCATTGATACTTTGTGGGTTAAGGTTAAACGGCAAATGTCAAAATTTAGTGCTAAAGATGCAAGTAACGTAAAGATTGAAAATACCAGTGCACAAGGTATGAAATTACCTAAATTAAACTTGCCGTCTTTTAGTGGAAATATCCAAGATTGGTTAAGCTTTCGGGATCTTTTCATTTCAAGCATTCATAATAATAATGTATTATCGGATTCCCAAAAGCTCTCGTATTTGAAGTTATCGCTTCATGGCGAAGCAGCTAGGATTATTCAATCAGTCACAATTTGTGACAATAACTATAAAATTGCTTGGGATTTTTTAGAAGAGAGATACTCCAATAAACGTGATCAGGTTTTCGCCCAGATAAAGCGATTTATGTCAATTTCTCCCATACGAAATGAAAGCCCGTCTTCTATTTTAAAATTAGTAGACACAGTGAATGAAAGTGTAAGGTCTTTGGAAATATTAGACCAAAAAATAGAGGGATTCGCAGAAACATTTCTTGCATATATTTTGCTGCAAAAATTGGATGTTTCCACTCGTCTTTGGTGGGAAAGAGATTCAAAAACAAGTGAGTTACCTAAATTATCTGAGCTTATTATATTTCTAAAAAATCATGCTAGAACTTTGCAGTCGTAAAAGTCATCTAATGTATTTAATGCGAAAAAGGGTCAACCTATTCAAAAGGTGACTGCCTTAGTGTCAAATGTTAAAGGTCAAGATTTTAAATGTATTTGTTGTAAAAGTATCAATTTTCACAAGTTGTATAAATGTAATTCTTTCTTGAAAATGACTGTAAGTGAACGTCTTGAATTTGTTAAGAAACATAAATTATGCTTTAATTGCTTGGGTTTGAATCCGACTCATTCTGCAAAGAACTGTCGTTCAGAATTCAGTTGTTCAAAATGCATGAAAAAACACCATAGTTTACTGCATTTTCCCAATCAAGACATTTCGCATTCACCTGCTACTATAGCGAGTTGTGTGGGGAAGGAGGAAGCACCGGCTAATAATTCTGACCCTCCTTTAGTAGACAACTCGAATCTAAACCCTGACGCCAGATGTTTTGAAATGTTATCTAATTGCAACCAAATAAACAATTCGGAATTTATTGGTTCGTCTGTATCTGCTTCACAAGTGATTTCGAAGGAGGTATTACTATCTACTGCTATTATTTATGTTAAAGATTCTTGCGGGGAATTTGATTGCTTGTCGAGCTTTACTTGACTGCGGAAGTCAGTGTTCGTGTTTCACCTATGATTTCGCTAATAGGCTTGGAATAAAAGGGAGTAAAATTAACATATCAATTTCATGTTTAAATGGAAAAGCTCTATCGGTAAAATCCAAGCTTACTGCTGTGATATCAAACAAGCGTGATTACCATAGAGCTCTTGAATTCTTTGTTGTACCTAAAATTAATATTTGGTACCAGTGAATTATTTTAAATTTTCATTTTCACAGCTTCCGCAAAAGATCAAACTAGCGGATCCTCATTTTAACAAGCCCCAGAAAATAGATGCCTTGTTAGGTGCAGAATGCTTTTATGAACTACTGAAGGCTGATCAAATTCATCCACGAAATTCTCATTTAACTCTTCAAAATTCCGTATTTGGATACATTGCTACCGGTGTAAATGTAGGTTCAAATTCAGGCAATACTATTCAGTGCGGATTTATGAAAGTCGAAGAAGACATAAATTCACTAATCAAGTCCTTTTGGGAAATTGAGGCTGTTACAGAATCTCTCAAAATAAAAAATAAAGAAGAAGTAGAATATGAGGAGCATTTTAGAAAAACCCATCAGAGGGATATTGAGGGTAGATATGTAGTGACGCTACCATTAAGGCAAGATGTTCATTTGGGTAATTCTTCGCAATTAGCCACCCTACGGTTAAATAATTTGTGGAAGAGACTAGACAAAACCCCTGACATGTCTAGGATGTATTGTGAGTTCATGAGTGAATATGAAGCGTTAGGGCATATGCAAAAAATGCAGAGTGTGACGGAAACTCCTAAATACATAATGCCTCATCATGGTGTTTATAAGGCAGACAGCAGTACAACTAAGTTACGAGTGGTATTCGACGCATCGTCTCCTTCATCGTCTGGTGTTTCATTAAACGACTGTTTGATGAATGGAGGTGTAGTTCAAGATGACCTGTTTGCTATCTTGCTACTATTTAGAAAACACAAGGCGGCTTTCACTGCTGATATATGCAAAATGTATCGGCAGATTCGTATAGATCCTGAGCAACGCAAACTTCAATGCATCCTTTGGAAACATACGTTGAATGATGCATCTAAACTTTATCAATTACTTACGGTAACATATGGAACAAAATCAGCGCCTTTTTTAGTAACAAGAGTGTTGAAGCAGTTAGCTTTAGATGAAAAGGATAAGTATCCATTGGCTTCTAAAACGACACTCAACGATTTTTATGTTGATGACATTTTGTCGGGTGCAGAAGATGTCACCTCTGCTGTAGAATTGCAGCGGCAGTTAATAGACATGCTACAATCTGCGAAAATGGAATTGCACAAGTGGTGCTCAAACGAAACAATTCTTTTAGAACAAGTTCCATTCGAAAAACAAGAGTATCGTTTTGGAGAATCTTCACAAAGCACCGTAAAGACTCTGGGTTTAAGATGGAATCCAGAAGAAGACTCTTTTAGTTTTACTGCGTCTAGTTCGTCAAAAATCTATACAAAACGCACGGTTTTGGCAGATATTGCTAAACTGTTTGATCCTTTAGATTTCCTAGGGCCTGTAATCATACGTGCTAAGATATTCCTGCAAAGGCTGTGGCTTTTACATCTAGAGTGGGATGATCCACTTCCTTTCAAAGAGCGACAAGAATGGGAGACATTTCAAAAGGCCCTACCAGAGTTGAAACAAATCAAAGTCCCTCGTTACACTCTAATAGAATCAATTAAAGAAATTGAGCTCCACTGTTTTGCTGATGTTTCAAAGTTTGGATATGGTGGAGTAATTTGCTTGCGCTGTGTCTCTAAAATTGGCGAAGTTAAAGTGACTTTACTTTGCAGCAAATCTCGAGTATCGCCTTTCAAGGTAATAACCATTCCTCGTCTGGAGTTGTGTGCAGCAGAGCTCCTTTCCAAACTTGTGTAAGGTAATAACATCTTTGAGTTTATATGTTGACAAAGTTATTCTGTACACAGATTCAACAATTGTGTTAGCCTGGATTGCTACATCTCCTCATCTTCTAAAAGTGTTTGTGTCAAATAGAGTAGCTCGTATCCAAGAGCTAACCAAGGATTTCTGCTGGCAACATGTCAGAACAGCAGACAATCCCGCTGACCTAATTTCTCGCGGTATGAGACCGGAAATTATTGCTGACAACTCTTTGTGGTTTCAAGGACCAAATTTTCTGCATCAACAGGTCATTAATTATAGTGTTAATAATAACTTTGAAAATTCAAATGAGAACTATGTGCGCGAACTGAAACTTATTTCTAATGTAAATTTGACAGTAACTGTTAAAAATTCTCTTTTGGATTATGTTTTGAGTATTACTAATTGTTATGCTAAATTAATTAATGTTTTAAGATTTATAAGAAATTGTAGATCCAAGGAAAAACAAGTAGGTCATCTGACAGTAGATGAGGTTTCGTTAAGCGAAAATAAATTACTTTCCTTAGTCCAATGTCAAAACTTTCCTGAAAAATTCAAGAACTTAAGTAAGAGAAGGGAAGTATGTAAAAATAGTCAGTTAAAATTTTTATGTCCCTTTCTAGATGAATCTCAAGTTATTAGAGTAGGTGGTAGACTGCAGGAAGCTAACTTATCCTTTAACACAAAGCACCCTGCTGTCCTGCCAAAAAATCATAAACTGACTCATTTAATTATGTTACACTACCATATTCGAAACTTTCATACTGGAGCACAAGCGCTCTTGCATAGTGTGAGACAAAAATTTTGGCCGATAAGTGGGCGTAATCTTGCTAGAAAGATAGTAAGAGAATGTGTTACGTGTGCCAAAGTAAAACCAGTATTGCTGGATCAAAAGATGGCAAATTTACCGTTAGAGAGACTAAACCCATCCTTTCCCTTTAACCATACTGGTGTTGACTTTTGTGGCCCTTTTGGTATAAAGTATACAACTCAGAAGAAGAGCGTAGTGCACAAGATTTATGTTGCAATTTTTGTTTGCCTCTTAACTCGTGCAGTCCAACTCGAGATCGTTTCAAATTTGTCTACAGAATCATTTATTGCAGCTTTGAAGCGATTTATTTCTAGAAGGGGTAAATGCGCAACCTTATTTAGCGATAACGCTCGAAATTTTGTTGGGGCTAGCAATGAATTGAAGCGACTCTACAATTTGTTGAAATACCCTGATGAATTCTTAACCAAATATCTGACATCTGACATCTGAAAGAATTCATTGGAAGTTTATCCCTCCCAGGGCTCCTCACTTTGGAGGTATCTGGGAGGCAGGTCTTAAGTCGTTTAAGTTTTATCTTAAGCGTGCAGTTGGGAGATTGATTTTTACATTTGAGGAGTTTCTTACAATTTTGAACCAGATTGAAGGAATTTTAAATTCACGTCCAATCATATCCCCTTTGTCAAATGACACCAATGATTTAGAAGCTCTTACACCCGCACACTTTCTAGTCGGGCGACCTTTAACATCAGTAACAGAGCCTGATTTAACTGATTTTTCTGATAGTTCTTTAAAGCGCTGGCAGCGCACTACTAAAGTAACGCAATATTTATGGAAAAAATGGCAAAATGATTACATCAGTCATTTACAGCAACGATTTAAGTGGTATTTCTCTAAGGATAACGTTAAAAAGGGCACTATAGTTTTAGTAAAGGAAGACAACATGCCCACTTCGACTTCGTTACTGGGTAAAATAGAAGAGATAATTTATGGTAAGGATAAAAAGGTTAGAGTTTGTATTGTAAGAACCAAGTCATGTTTTTTAAAAAGACCAATAACTGAATTAGCTGTACTACCAGTAGATGTTACATAATTTCATGTATATTTCCTGAGTTCAAAAAATTGTTATATATATGCATTGTATTTTAATTTAGATGTTGTGCATTTCATGTTCTGTGGTTAATTATGTTTATTGCTTTTGTTCATGTGTATCAATTTAAATTTTGTGATATATGATTTGGACTGTATGGTGATTTAAAACTGTTTAATTTTGGTCATTGTTAACTATGTAACAAATGCCCAACCCGGGCAGTATGTTAAGGCAGAAGTGATCTGGCAACCACGATGAGAGAAAACGACAACGTGGTTAGCTAGCTGCCATTATTGTTCTTGATGGCGTGCTGGGAGGTGCACCTATGCGATGGCAAGAGTGTCCATCCAAACAGAAGTTAAAAGAAATAAAGCTACAGTCCATTAAATCTTAGTGTTTGTGTTTCATGAGTACTTTTATTCTCGAACACCCTCTTTAATACTTTTTTTTTTTTTTTTTTTTGGTAGGGCTCGCATAGGTGGCAGGGATCATAAAGGTTCAGTATCGTTCCGTGGTACTATTTGGTTTAAAGTGGCTTTAACATTCTGTCACGTCCTCCGTGCCCAACAGCCAAATAATTTCATGAAGTACGTGAAATAACTGACGCCTTCTTGAACAGGATAAATAAGTTTACTTTTGTTTTCCACAAAAATCACATCATAATGATTCAGGAACCAGCACTCTCATGGTTCCTTCTTAGCAGTAATTTTATCTTTTTTACATCATGTGTTAACTTCTGGTAAGTAGTTTCTATAATTCGAAAAGAATCGTAGACGTATTTCATACTTTGCCGGTTTATCATTTGGCATTCTATAAAATGCCCAGACAATGTGTGAAATGTTTAATCGTTTCATACATTGCCGGCCAGTTTTCGACATTCTATAAATGCCTAGGCATTCTATAGGATGCCAGATTTCATACTTTTCAAGTAATATATATTCTCTCTCTTCATACGCTTTTTTACTTCCTTATACGAAGTAAAGGTTTAGCATCATAATTCGGACATTGTTGTGGCTGAGTGGGTTACAGCAGAATCACGATACAGAGAATTTAACTTTAATTGCACATCTTTATTCAGTTCAAATGGCAGATCATAATTCTTTTAGATTCTCCAAGATTACATATGCGATAGTAATTTAAACTAAATAGGATTAATTTTAAATTTACTGCGTCATATTGTTCGAATAAAAGAAGACAGATGGGAAGAGCGGCAGCAAAGGTCTTATAGCAGAGAGAGAAAACGGTCTGACGAAGAATGTCGCGAACTCTACATTTATAATAGCGGTTATATAACATGCCAGAATGTTCTCGGAAGTATTGGTCTAGGGGGGAAGATCCTGAAATTGCAGAAAGTTAATTAGAGGTTGCCTGTTCGCATAGAGCAAATCCATCGTATTTTTTATATTTGACATATATACTATACATCCACTTTGCCACTCGGCTCAATGAGCTCAGTTTTTTAATTCTTATATGTTGGTAAATTGTGCCTTTTTTGCTTTAAAAATGATTGAATTATATTGTTCTTATGCTTCGGTTATGGTTTCTATGCCTTTAGTTAATCTCGATGCAATAATTGTAGATATCAACAATTTAAAAGTTGTTTAAGTGCTACTACGACTAACGAAGCAGCCATTTGTTTAACTCTTAATAGAATACTGAATCAAGTCAGCTTCTGAATCTTCAGTGTCTTTTTAGCCGAGTGGTAGCAAAAGAAAACTTTCAGTTCTGTGCACCGAAAAATATGCTTTCTTGCCCTCTGGCCGAATTGCTTTTTTGTTTATGTTTTCTTGTATCTTACGATTTTTATTGAAGGTGTTTTTACATTTTATGAATTTTTATGATTTATCACTGCGAAGTGAGATCTGAATTAACTGAATGAGATATATATCTCTAATAAAATTCGAGGAAATAAGTTTAAATGAAATGCAGCAAAAAAGTGTATAATTTAATTTGCCGTACAAGGAAGTCATGCAGTGACCGCATCAATTTTTCCCCCCTCTGTGAATCATGCCGCGATCGCTGATGCAAGCAAGCGATACTTAAATAATTTTTTTTAAAACTGTTTGTAATTGATAACACATTGATTAAATTTTAAAAGATAAATTACAAAGTTTACATTTTGCAAATTGACAACCTTCTAGAAATATGCTATGTGTGAAGGCGCGTGGTAGATATGCTTCGCGCAGAGCACTCTTCAAAGGTCTAGTCCTAGATACTTCTCTTTCTTCTCATTCGTTTATTCTGACAGTACAAGATTTTTTATATTTTAAGTAAAAAATATACTTTTTTTAAGGTGTAATAATAATCTAGAGTAGTTGTATTCAAACTTTATGGCAGTGCGACCCCATAAAAATGCAAATACCCCCCCCCCAAAAAAACACTTTTGCGACCACAATCAGAGTGTTGACCCTTAGTTATATATATCATCAATTCAGATTTTTTAGGATTTTTATCCACCTTGCGAGCCCATTCTAAATTTTCGCAACCACAAATGGGGTGGATCCTAACCCACAGTTTGAATACCATTAGTCTAGAGCAGTGATTCCCAACCGGTGGTTCGCGAACCCCTACTGTAATGGCGGATTTTTTAAAACGCCATTAAAATTAAAAAAAAAAAAATTAAAGAACACACCGACTGTAAAAGGTTGTTCGCTGCCTGTTTGTTAAGAAATCTAATAAATTTCAATATTTTCATTTCTTTTTTCCTTATTTGTTTTTCAAAATTACTTCATCAATATCAAATTATATCAACAATTTTATACGTTATAATTTATTTCTCTTATTCAAGTAATCAAATACTATTCTCTTTTTATTACAAACATTTATTTATATTTAAAACATTTTATCAATGTGATTAGTATCATGATCTGCTTTATATTTAAAATCATTGCAGCAGTTTTCCCTTCTATGTAATATTTTTTTTTTTTTGTTACAATACAATTGGAAATAAATATCAAATTAAGGCAGTTTACAACATATTTTAGAATTAGATACTTGTTCACAACCGGAAACTGGGAGAGTAGTGTTGTATTAAATGTCTATTTTGTCTGTCTGTCTGTCGACGTTCATACATAGACTTAGCACTTGTAAAGCTTGAGTGATAGTGATACTGTGACTGTCAAGTTCTCGTATAAATAATTTAATAATTATTAATTTAATTATTATTATAGCTTATTTTTATTATGGATCGATAGTTAAAAACGCGTCGTTTAGAAACGAGACATGACATTTGAGATGATAGTACTGAAAGCTGTAATGAGGTACCGTTTCACCAGACGAAAAACAAAGGAAATGATGACAGAAAAGGGAAAAAGCGAAAATACGACAGCGACTATCTACAATTGGGTTTTCATTTTACTGGTGATAAGTCGGAACCGAAACCGCTTTGTGTTATATGTAACGAAGTTCTTGCCAACAGCAGTTTAAAACCATCACTTCTTCGTAGACATATTGAAACAAAACATCCGACACACAGAGATAAATCTCTTGAATATTTCAAAAGAAAATTAGCAGATATCAAAAAGTGTAGCCTTTCTTCTTTCTTGACTTTAAACGAAGATAGTAAAATGGCCCTCGAAGCATCATTTCGAGTAAGTTATAGAATTGCAAGATCTGGAAAAGCGTATACAATAGCAGAAAATTTAATTGGACCATGTGCGAAAGATATCGCCAAATGTATGCTTGGGGAAAAGGCAACAAAGAAAATTGAGCTAGTTCTCTTATCAAACAACACGGTGTCGCGTAGAATCAATGACTTGGCTAATTATGTGGAGAACGAACTTCTAAAAAGAATAAACTTGAATTATTTTGCAATTCAACTTGACGAATCGACGGATGTAACAAATGCCGCAGTCTTGCTTGTCTACGTTAGATATCTTTTTACGAATATTGTTCAAGAAGATGTACTATTTGCAAAACCTTTGTAAACCTACACAACTGGAAAAGCGATTTTCGATATGATCAATGGGTATTTTGAAAAGAATGGAATAATCTGGTCTTATTGTATGGGTGTGTGTACAGATGGTGCAAAATCAATGATAGGAAAATTTTCTGGTTTTGTGGCACGGGAGAAGAAGATCAACGAGAAAATTCAAGGGACTCATTGTTGTATTCATAGATCCCCCGGGGAAAGCGATTAGAAATGCGATTTTTACTATGATTTGTAAATAAAATCGTAAATTTACGATTATAGTTCATTTTTTCTTAGTTTCTTGTGCTTTCCCAGGAGCTCGGGTACCTTAGCGTGGTCGGGGGGCTCCCTCTTTTCAGAGGGTCATGCATCACAGCATGTCGAGGAATCCTGAGCTATACGAGCCTACTACTTAACTGACATGGTGTGAACCTCAGGGTACAAAGTCAGTTACCACCCTAGCATTCGAACTTTATAATATTTGCATAAATCTAGTGATCAATCCAGCCTCATGGATTCAAAAGACATTCTTAAGGAAGGTCAAGCTTGTATAGCCAACCTCGAAACTATTCTGAAAAATAAGGCCAGTGGACTCAATAGAAATGTGGCCGCAGATATTAGGCATCAGTTTCAACTGATGTTCAAGTTACTCACGGAACAATGCGTCGAGAAGACCCAATTAGAAGGCCAGTTACAAGCCTCAGCAAATAAAACTCGAGAAAAGGACTCATATGCGGACGTTCTAAAACGCTCAACACGAGATCGTTCTAGATCAAGAAAAAGACAAGAAAAGCAATTCATTACCATTCTTTATCCCACAAAGGAAGGGGATAAAACTGAATCACTCAAGAAAAAAGTGCTGAAGTCCATTGATCCTTCTAAACTCCACATCGGAGTTAAACGAGTTAAGTTTCAAAAGGAGGTCTACTAATTGAAACTAATAAAGAAAATGACTTAGAGATACTAGAAAAAGAAATCAGTTCTGCTCCAGAATTGAAGGAGGAACTCCAAAAAATAGTAAGGCCATTAAAACGGTCTCCTAGAATAATTATTTATGATATCCCAAAGGATATCGCAAAAGACGAGCTATTGGTAGCCCTAAAGGCTCAAAATGAAGGACGATGGATTACAAGTTAAATTTCCAATTAAGCAAAAACATAAAAATCACTGGGTGTGTGAGACCACCCCAGACGTTTTCAACTTCTAAAAGTTGAAAAGGTTTGTATTAATTGGGAACGGTTCAGCCTAAAAGAATATCTACGACCTACCCAATGTTTTAAATGCTGCCAATTTCGGCATATTTCGAAACAATGCCAAACCGAAGAAGCTTGTGGTCACTGTGGTGAAGTGGGCCATTCCCACAAAGATTGTGACAGTTCAAATCTTAAATGCATAAAATGTGCAGAACGCAATGCAAATAACGAGCAGCAATATGATGAAGGACACTCAAGTTTTGATAAAAATTGTCCATGTCGAATATTAGAAATAGAAGAACTTAGAAAACGTATTAATTATGGCTAGTTCTAATCAAACAAATTTTATAAGAGCACTACAAATAAATTTAGCTAGATCTCATGTTGCTACTGCACAACTAAAAGTGCACATCTTTGATTACGATTTGGTCTTCGTGCAAGAACCATATTGCATCGATAACAAACCAGTTGGTTTCCCAATACAAACTAAAGTTATTTCAACAACTGAAGGACTTCCAAAGACGGCCATAGTGGTCGTGAATCCTAATCTAACGGTTCTTATCACCCTGACCACTCCAACCTTGAACATTATAAACTTGAAATTTGAACAAAGATCATTAACGATCTTTAATTGCTATAGCCCACCAATCACGGACCTCACAGATTTAACTTTTCTCTTAGATTAAGAGAAATCTATCGGACAATACAGATAACATTATACTGGGTGACCTCAACGCCAAAAGTGAACTATGGGGTTCTCCTTTTGAAGACCATAGAGGTAGAATGGTTCGAGAATTTCTGGTGTCAAGACAATTCATCATTGAAAACGATCCAAATGGTCCTCCAACTTACAATTGCTCCAGAGGAAAAAGCTGGATAGACATCACAGCATGTCGAGGAAATGTAATTCGTGACTGGCGGTTGGATGATCCCTCGCTAAGTGACTATTGCTACGTTTATTTCGAATCTCTCACGACAAAAGTACAAATCAGCTTATACGAAGGAAGTATAAATTGGAAAAAATGGATTGGCTATTATTTAAAGAAAAGCTCGCAAACTATTTTTCCACTTTCAACTCACAATATATAAAAGATACCGTTGATTTGAACGCACTAATTAAAAATTGGACTCAAAAGATACAAGATATCTGTGAAATGGCAATAAAAGCAAAAGAAAAATTTCTTAACGCACAGCACAAAGGAGTCCCATGGTAGACACAATCCCTCACTATTATGAGGAAAAGAAATTTAGCCGAAAAAAAACGCTATCAGCGTTGTACTCAAGACAATAACTTAAGAGCCATCTATAAGAAAATATATAAGAAAGACTTAGCCAAATACAAACGAGAACTATTACGTCCTAAATCTCCATTCGGCATACATTATGACATGGCGAAAGAAAGTATTTCTTTACCATTCCAAATAAAAAAACCCAAAATACTACTCAAACCAGATACTACCAGATACCAGATCAAACCAGATACCCAGATCAAATCAGTACCAGATACCAGATCAAACCAGATAACCAGATACTACCAGATACCATATCAAACCAGATACCCAAAATACTACTCAAACCACTACCCAAACCAGATAACACCAAGACCCAAAATATTGATGAGACTATAAAACTGCTGCTAGAACATCATTTCCCAGCTGATGACCGGAGCACAGATACCTCAGAGCATACTTTGATCAGGACACAGATCAAAATTCGATACGGAGCCAAAAAGGATCTCCCGTTTACTAAACAGAAGGTAGAATATACAATTAAATCATTCAATTCTGGTAAAGCTCCTGGTCTGGATAATCTTCCTAAAGAGAACATCTTAGAAGCATTCTATGCTAACCCAATGTTGCACACTGAACTGTTTAATGAACTTCTACGACGCGGTATCTTCCCATAATGCTGGAAAACCGCAAAACGTGTTCTCTTTTCCAAAGAAGGTAAGAACTCAGAACTACCCGAAGCATAGAGACCAATATGTCTTTTAAACATATGGAGCAAAGTCTATGATAAACTGATTACTAATAGACTAAACTTTTATCTGTTTTCTAATAATAAATTCCAGTCATAAACAATATGGCTTTACAGCTGGAGTTATGCTCCACGGACGCTATCAAAGATATTATTAATACGGTTGAAGAAAACCGAAGAAATAATTGTTATACGAATATCATATCTCTTGATATTAAAAGCGCGTTCAATAATATCTGGTGGCCTTTCTTATTACAAGAATTAAGAACTCTATTATGTCCTATTAATCTCTACTGTATCAATGCTGGAGAATAGACCGTTTACGAAGTAAACAATGCATCTCTTTCTCATACTCAAGAAAAAGAATGTGTTCAGGGGTCAAACTCCGGACCCTTGTTCTGGAATATAGTTATGAATACAGCACTACAAATAGACTATGGAGAAGGCGTACAGATTCAAGCATATGCAGATGATGTGCTTTTTATAGTTACGGGAGCGACCCACCAACAGATTCAAAATAGAGCTAATAACGCCCTAATTCAAATAACTGAATGGGCAAAGAAAAGCAAACTAAGCTTCTCCCCGGAGGAATCAAGTTCAATGTTTATTGCAGTTAAAAAGAGGGGCTCAGCATATTCTGCCCCTACAATAAAGTTGAATGGCACTACAATTAAACGACACAAACATATCAAATACTTAGGAATTATAATTAGTGAATGTCTGACTTGGTTTCCTCATCTGGACTATATTAAAACTAAAGTCTGCAAGACCATTAATCGGCTCATGAAATTTCCTGGCTTATCAAAAGCAGTTATGAAGGAACTCTATAAACGAACAATAGAAAGGACTGCAGTTTATGCTTGCGCAGCATGGTGGTTTCCACCAACAGTTAAAATGCGTAACAAAGCAAATACTATTCAAAGAGTAGCCTTATTAGCCATGACTAAATGTTACAAAACAGTCCCTACCTCAGCTTTGCAGATTTTAGCTGGTTTTGTAAGGATCTTAAGTTTTACTAACGTTTATTTTTATTTTAAATCTTTACTATCACTTCTTATTTTCTACTTCCAGCCAGAATTAAAAGCTTTAACTTATTTATGCAAATTTGTCTGGCGAACGCCAAGTACTTAAGTTGTGGCTTTTTGCCAAGCGTGAGAGAGGAAGGAGTTAGTCGAAGCAGGCCGCTTGCCTAAGCAGTTTTACTCGGTTGCTGGTTGCCTTCCAGGCCAGAGGTTTAATCCTCTTGATAATTTTAAACGTATTGTAGTGTTAACAGTGCTCTGTACTACATACGGCTTCCTGTTAATATACGGCCAATCTTCCACGTAGGCCCTTGTTTATTATTCCAAATTTAAGTTAGAGTTTATTTAATATTTTTATATTCTTACGTTCAGACCACAAGTAGTTGGTCTCTGTATTCCAAAGTACGGAAATTATTGTAAAGAGTGAAAAATAAAGGGATTCGTATACCCTTCCTGTGTATCTTGTCTACTTCCCACATTTACTGAACATAGCTTTAGTAAGCTCCCTGTTCTGAGTCAGGTTCCTCAATGTTCCCCAAGCAAGTAAGGAGAAACACTGAACCTGATAGTTGCGCCCAACGAAGAAGAATAACCATGGCCGAGTTTCAAGAAGAACCTGTGCTGCCTGCAGAAGCGGCTCAGAATCCAGAAATGCCAGCTGGCGCCCTGGAAGGATTTGGTTACATCGTACAGACCATGCGCGCTTCGATGAAACCAGAAGCAACATTTAATGGAAACTCACCGGTTACCAGTTTTTTGGAAAAACTAGATGACCACTTCATGCTCTACCCCGTGCACGAGTTTCAGAAAGTTACCTTAGCTACCAGCGCTTTGAGGGGCCAAGCGCTTAATTGGTTCAAATGTATAGGCAGAAGTCTCTTCGGTCAAGCAGGATGTCCCACCTATACTTACGAAAATTTCAAGACTGCCCTAGTAAAAGCCTTCCCTGTCGTAAGATATCGTGCGAAATTAGAAGCGGAACTTTTCAGCATATATCAGCAACGAATCGAAAATCTTTCCACCTTTATTTTAAGAAAAATTCACGTCTTCAAATTCTTGTATGGAAACCGTCCGGATCCTGAGATAATTCAAGTGATTTTGCCGAGGTTACTTCCCCAAGTACAAGACTTTATTGAATTAAGGAATCCGACTACACTGGAAAAGTTATTTGAGCTAGCAATCCAGTTTGAAAGTAGAAGAACGGCGGACATTGAAAGAAGACGCCAATAGGAGCAAAGAAACCAATTTGGTGCGCCAAGACCACAGCAAAGTCAAGCACACGGCTACGGAAGCAAAGCGTGGGCAAGGAAACCCGAGCATCCAAAAACAGCCGGCGAACGTCGACAGTTCAGTAGCAATCCAGGAAAAAAGTCTGAAGGCCAGTGGAAAAAGAAGGAAAGCATGGAAAGGAAAAAACAAGATTTAAACTAAAACGGATATCAGCTGACGGGAGGGTGCGGAAATCCGAAGGCCAAGAAAACCCCTCTTCCTTCAAGTTAAATACAGTAATGGTGAAAAATTTGACTCTTCCGAAGATTGAAGTGTTGGTGAATAATATCCCAGCCACCGCACTCCTGGATACAGGCGCGCAGTGTTCCTGTGTGGCAGAAGATTTTTTTAGGAAGTATTTTCGTAAATATCGCATATATAATTCGGATAATACGACAGTGTTAGCTGCGCAAGGAAAAAAATGTAAGTGCATAGGTAAATTACCGCTATACGTCCGTATCAAGGACGAACAAGTAAAGGTTATGTTTTTTATAGTAAAGAATCTGCAAGCACATATTATCTTAGGAATAGATTTTCTTTCAGAGGCACAAGCAACGCTGGATTTTAATGAAGCGTCCCTTAAGCTGACGATGAAACCAGTTCGAGAAGAAAAATCGGAGTCGCCGATGTTAAACCTTGACCACCTGCCTAATGAAGAGCAACAAAGAATCCGACAAGTGGTAAGTGAATTTGCTTCGTTATTTAGTGATATTCCAGGATTTACTCAAGTTACTAACCATAGTATTGACACCGAAGATTCAATGCCAGTTCGCCACAAAGCATACCGGTATGATAAGAATAAAGAAAAAATTATAGAATGGCACATCAGCGATATGCTACGTAAAAGATCATAACGCCCATCTCAAGTAGTTATGCTAGCCCGGTGGTTTTATGTAAGAAAAATAATGACTATCCATTGACACATCCAAAAAGGTGGTGATTCGCGATTGACTATCGTAAATTAAACTCCATAACTAAATATCTGGTATATCCGTTACCTATTATTAAAGAAATTCTAAGGAACATAACGTCTACCAAATATATGACGACTTTAGACTTAACGACTGGTTATTTTCAAATAGGGGTTAGACCTGAGGACGTGCCTAAGACTGCTTTTATAACCAAGTCTGGCACTTATGCATTTCTGCGTATGCCGTTTGGCCTTTCAGGGGCACCGGCAACATTTCAGCGATGTATGGACATTGTGTTAAGACCTGTTCTTGGAAAGTCCACATTTATCTATTTAGACGATATCATTATTACTAGTGATAATCTGGACCAACATGTATAGGATTTAAGACAGGTGTTTTCTTTATTAAATGAGGCCGGTCTAAAAGTTAATGTCGAAAAGTGCAAATTTGCAGCCCCTGAATTAAAATACTTAGGTTACAAAATATCTCAGAAAGGAATCGAGACAGACGAATCAAAAATAATCGCTGTGCAAAAGTATCCGCCGCCAAACACGGCGAAGAAGCTCTCTTCTTTTCTAGGACTTTATGCATATTATAGGTCCTTTATAAAAGATTTTCCAGCTATTACTGAACCATTGTTAAAATTAAAAAGGAAAAAGGCAAGATTCTCGTGGACGGCCGAAGCCAATAGTGCTTTCGAAAAATTAAAGCAAGCATTAACGCAAGCCCCTGTGTTGAAATTTCCTGAAAAGGATGAGAATTTAGAAATTTCAGCGGATGCTTCGGATTATGCGGTAGGAGCGGTACTTTCGCAAAATCAGCAGCCCGTGGCATTTTTTAGTCGAACTTTAAATCAAACACAAAGAAATTATTCCGCGACTGAGAGAGAGGCACTTGCAGTTCTGTTAGCAGTGCAAAAGTTCCGAGTCTATTTTGGAAAGGCGCCAATAACAGTGTATTCTGATCATGCCGCGGTAACTAGATTGTACTCAGTGAAAAACGTATCCCCAAGGTTAATAAGATGGGCCCTCAAGCTACAAGAATATAATCTGGTAATCAAGCATACCCCCGGAAAGGAAAATATCGTAGCAGATGCCCTATCCATAATAAAAATAGATGAAGAAGGTAATACTGTAAAGGTGGCAATGCTCACAGCATGTACAATAAATTCCCGAGAAACTGTAATAACCGAACTGGGTAAGGATCCTGAGTTTGGAACATTTATGAGTATTTAAAGGATCCTGAAAATTTTAGCCACCAAGATATTGTGGCGATAAGAAATAGGGCGGCCCATTACGAACTAATAGATGGTCTATTATTTTATACAAAAACTACAAATTCCAACAACGAATTTCGACCTGTTATCCCAGCTAGTCTTAGATTAAATATCCTGCAGGAGTTGCATGACAGCCCTTTAGCTTCTCATGCTGGTATTCGAAAAACTATCCAACGCGTACGCGAGGCAGTCTATTTTCCTGAACTGCAAAAGTTAACAAGGGCGTATGTCCAGTCCTGCCCAACATGTCAAGCAGTTAATTATATTAATTTCCGCCCGGCCGGGTTTCTAAATAGTATTAAATCCGAATTTCCAAATGAAATAATTGGCATCGATTTATTGGGCCCTTTCCCAAAAAGTCAGTTAAATAAAAGTCGTTATCTTCTTGTTATGGTTGATCATTTTAGTAAGTGGACCGAAATTGTTCCCTTAAAACGAGCCTCCGCGAAATTAGTTACTGATTCTATTTTAAATAAATATATTTTAAAATACGGGGCGCCCCTAAAAGTTATATCGGATAATGATCCTCAATTTGTAAGTAATATATTTGAAGACATGTGCCAAAAACTGGGCATACGTCATTTAAAAATGGTCCCGTATCGGCCGCAACGTCATTTAAAAATGGTCCCGTATCGGCCGCAATCAAATATAGCGGAACGGGTCAATAGAAATATAGTGAAAATTATCCGTAGTTATGTTAAAAATTTTCATAAAAGCTGGGATAACTATGTCAATGAATTTGCTTTCGCCCTTAGGACCGCAAAACATGATACAACGGGCAAAACTCCTGCTGAGTTATTTCTAGGCAGAAAGGTTATAACACCGTTAGATAAACTATTTTATGTGCAACAAAGAGCCCCAGAATTTAAAATGGGTGATATAGAAAAATTAATTAAAGAAGCAAAAAAGAATACTGAAGTAGCACAGAGAAAACAAAAACTTTATTACGATTTGAAACGACGGGGAGTAACTTATAAAGTAGGAGCTGAATTATTAAGAATTAGGCATTCACTTTCTTCAGCACCAGATGATAAAACCGCCAAATTTTTTCCACGATTTGAAGGACCATATGTCATAGAAAAAATAACTCACGCTGTAGTGGTGTTAAAAGCCAGGAATGGTGAAACATGCTCCGCAAACATTGATCAAATAAAACCATATTATGATCGTAATATAATGCAAATATTCAAAGATCTTTTGCAGGATCCGGCACGGCAGGCACAAGCTCCAGAGGTGGAACAACGACATGTACAAGGGCAAGCCATTAGGAGGCAGGAGCAATTTAAAAGAAAGCTTCCCGGTTGGAAAATTGAAGGTAACAAAAAAAGAAGCCGTTCCACCGACCAGAAAAGAGAGCGCACGACCACCCGCAGAATGATTAAGGGAGAAGTACGACGAATGCAAAGAGAGCCAGGAGAAATAACGGCAACTATAACCCGGCTCCCAAATGGAAGATCTACTCATCGGACAGGACTCTCCGCAGCAAATGTCGCCGAACTGCGGAAGGGCCACCAGCGGCGGAGGAAAAGATACAAGGAAAATTTGAACGGCCAGCAACGAGGTCCAAGCAGGAACGAGAGAGAAGTGTCCCGGTTCCGCCAAGACCAGCTGCCATCAAACGGCCAAGACCACAGGCGGAGGCGAAAAAGAAGGTATTCAAGGGTGACCGAACTGGAGGAAAAAGAAAGCTTCTAGAGGAAGGCACTGAAGGGCGAGCCCGCACAAGAAGGAGTATAAATCAAACTAGAATCTTTGCTACCTTCCAGGACTGGGCTGAGAAAAGAATGTCCGAATATCACAAAGATAAGTAAAATTTTATGTTACTTTGCAAACTTAAGTTAATCTTTTATTCTTACTGCAAGTGGCAGATTTCAAGAAGTTTTACCTCATGTGAGGTCTACCTTTATCGCCAAAAAGGCGAGAAATGAGTTGTTACCTATTTTGGTATTATGTTTTTCAATTACTCGCGAGTAAAACTAAAGTTGATGTATAATAGGAATGTGTAAATACTTGAATATTGTAAAAGTTATTGTATAAATTTTATTTAAAACATTCTGGCAAGAAAGAAGTTTTAGTCTGAAAGACTTTTGAAATGTAGTATTTCAATGTAGAAGAATTGGCACTTGCTTGGAAAAGAATAGAAGTTAACAATGTACTACTAATGTATGTTTTAAAATGCGTAAAATTAACGGCATGTTAATATGTTCTTATATACAATGTGAACTGTTATTTTAAATGTTAAGAAATACTGTGATATGGTAAAAGTGAAAGTAATGCAAAAAAAATTTAAACTTATTCGTGTGACTGTAAAAACACCAAATTATGGTGAATATGTGTTAAAGGTTGAATGAATGTAGTTAGGCTCTCTGACGCTACACTTCAGAGTCCCTTTCAGAATAGTACCTCAGGGTTTAGAGTTGAAGATAGGGTGTGTTACGAGGTCTTGTTATGTTGAATTTTAACACGTTAGTGTTTTGATTGTAGGCGGCAGTGTTGAACACGTATACATAAACACATTCGTGTTTGGTGTTTTCTTTTACAACACATGTCAGAGAGCACGGGGAGAGATAATTAAAATAAAGTCATGAATGAAATAAGAATGTTAAGAGAAATATAAATATTCATGTTACTTGCCATTTCATTGTGTAACATTTCATTAAACTAGTTTTCCTTCCAGATCTGGAAGGAACCAGATTTGAATAAAAGCTCCTGTTTAGATGCAGTACAGATGAAAAATTGGTTGTCCATGGAGCTGATATAGTAAAAACAAATTTTTTTAAAATTTCTAGTTTCTAGTGAGAAATGTTTGTAAAAGATTGGCCTCGCGTTAGATTCTAGAGCTAAAAGTTTTCAACAAGGTCGTTTTAGACCTCAGTTTCAAACTAATTAACTCTGGCGGGAAGTATATAAGGATCTTAAGTTTTACTAACTTTTTTTATTTTAAATCTTTACTATCACTTCTTATTTTCTACTTCCAGCCAGAATTAAAAGCTTTAACTTATTTATGCAAATTTGTCAGGCGAACGCCACGTACTTAAGTTGTGGCTTTTTGCCAAGCGTGAGAGAGGAAGGAGTTAGTCGAAGCAGGCCGCTTGCCTAAGCAGTTTTACTCGGTTGCTGGTTGCCTTCCAGGCCAGAGGTTTAATCCTCTTGATAATTTTAAACGTATTGTAGTGTTAACAGTGCTCTGTACTACATACGGCTTCCTGTTAATATACGGCCAATCTTCCACGTAGGCCCTTGTTTATTATTCCAAATTTAAGTTAGAGTTTATTTAATATTTTTATATTCTTACGTTCAGACCACAAGTAGTTGGTCTCTGTATTCCGAAGTACGGAAATTATTGTAAAGAGTAAAAAATAAAGGGTTTCGTATACCCTTCCTGTGTATCTTGTCTACTTCCCACATTTATTGAACATAGCTTTAGTAAGCTCCCTGTTCTGAGTCAGGTTCCTCAATGTTCCCCAAGCAAGTAAGGAGAAACACTGAACCTGATAGTTTGATACCTTTAGATATTAAATTGGATCAAGAAAGTGCAATTCAAAGAACTAAAAGAGGCTGGTCAGATTTCTCATTTGAAAATCTCAACTTTTCTAAAGAAGCTCTCGATTTCTCCAAGCATAAATGGTATACCCATCCAGCATGGATAAAGACATGTGAATGGAACGATCATCTTCCATCTAATAAAAGTTATGAAATATTCACGGATGGATCAAAAAATGATGTTGGCACAGGAGCAGGATTCTGTGTCTATTGGAATGGCACCTTAGAAGCTGAATACTCTTTTCAACTGGACTGAAATTGCTCAGTATATCAAGCGGAAACACAAGCGATGAAATCAGCTCTACAATGGCTAATAGATCACAAGTATAAAGCCCACTTATACACAGATAGCCAAGCAGTGTTGAAATCACTGGCAAAGTTCGATATTCTAAACTCAGAAATCATCGAAGTTAAAAAGCTCGTTTATTGTACTAAAGCCAAACTGCATTGGATAAGAGGCCATCGCGGCTACAGAAGTAACGAGAAAGCAGACGAACTTGTCAAAAAATGAATATCTTCTGAAGTGCGAATTGATTGTAAAATTCCACTGAGTAATATTGTACGTAAAGCTAAAGAACAAGCTCTTCTTTTGTGGCAACGTCGATGGCAAGAAGAAGAAACTGGCAGATCAACCTTCAAAGTTCTTCCTAGAATTTCTGAGAAAAGACACTTCAATGATTTTTTCATTAACCAGCTTCTGTCGAATCACGGAGCTTTTCCCTGTTATTTTAACAGATTTAAACTCAAGACTCCAAGTCGCTGTATATGTGGATTAGAAACAGCAGACGCACTACATATGATACTAAACTGCCCAAGCTTGGACAGAAAAAGAACTATTTCCACAAACTCTGAATCTCGACCTATTATGTAAACTCATCCTATTAGATAAAAGTCGACATCTACTTTCCAAACTAATGGAATTCTTGTATTCTAATGAAAATACAATATATATTTAACATTCAATAATTATGGCTTGCTAATGTTTACTTATCTTTATAGATTGTATCTTATTATAAGTTTATTCCTATAACTTGTATCATGTTCCAAAAGTAACTAATAATTATTCATATTCTGACTAATGGTATTTGTATATTGCATGTGTATTATATTTGTTTTTTTGACGTATTATTTGATCACTGTATCTTTGTATTTTATGTTAATAAAGGCGTTGGCGAGGTCAACACATCTTCTAGTTAGCGGACCTCAAAATTTGCTAGGATTTAAATTTCAAGAATTTTATTAATTAATTCATATCTTTAGCTTTTGCTGAATCGATAAATTAATTTAGCCTATGGCTCCGGTGATACCTCAACACTGAGGTGAGGACTGGATATTCCATTCTTAGACAAGCTTTAAGTATGTAAGCGTATTCCTGCAGAGTTATCTATTACTTTAAGTGATGCTGTGAAAATTGTGAACTTTATAAAATGGCGTGCTACAAATTGCCGTCTATTCCGTACGGCTTTGTGAGGATTTTGGAAGTTTCACGTTTCTTTACTACTTCACACAGAAGTTAGATGGCTTTCCCGTGGTAAAGTTTTGACGCGTTTGTTTGAATTGAAGTTTGAAGTTCAAGCATTTTTTATTGATCATCCGTTTCATTTGTCTTCTTGTATATCCGATGTTCTTTGGCTGCAAAAGCTTGCGTATTTAGCTGACATTTTTTGTAAACTGAATGAATTAAATATGTCTTTACAAGGCGACGGTGTCACCATTTTCAGTGTACATGACAGAATTGAAGCTATGTTGAAAAAGATCAGCTTTTGGATTCAATGCCTGCAGATGAATGAGTATGGATGTTTCGATTCTGTCAGCACTTTTTTTATCAGAAAATTCAATTAAACTTGACGAAAACATTAAAAGGAGTATACGCGAACATCTGAACTATCTTTGATTAACTTTCGATGACTATTTTTTCAACAGATGCAACATATCCATCTCAAACAACTGGATACGTAATCCATTTCAAGGATATTTAAGTTCAGAAACCTCTCTAAATATACTGGAAAAAGAAAAACTCAGAGTTATCTTGTGACAGTTCTCTAGAAGCAATTTTTAAAGATCAATCTTTGACTTCTGGCTCAGTATACAAAATGAATATCCTGTTCTGTCAATCTGTGTTTAGAAAGTGAAGAAAATTTGGTTCTTGTGATACCTTCGAATCAGACTGAAAGAACAACATAAATAACAAGGACATGAAATTTGGATCTTTACATTTTCCTCACATGGAGCATCTTATGATTTGCCAACTGGATCATCTGCTTTAGATTATTTAAAATTACTTTTACCCGATGAACGCTGCGAAGTAATTAGACAAACTACAAATAAATATGCAGTTTTGTGGAAAAAAAAAAAACGTGGTGAAGCTGGCAGCCTATACTTTCCGTAAATGAGATATGAACTCTTAAAACTGTTTTTTTTTTCGCAATGAGCATTATGCGTTTACCAAGAATGAATGATTATTGGTCCTAGAACTCTATATTTGGCAACGACGTGATAAAGAAATTAATGTTTAGAAATAGATTGTTAAAAAGTAAATATTATTTTTATATCTCTGATAGAGAAAAGAGGCAAAGGAAAACAATAAAAACTTTAATTTTTTCCAAAAATTAGAGCCTATTATTTCTCAAGAAAAGGGCTTCTTTCAGATTGTTTTTAAGCCATATAAAACATCTTTCCGTTGATGACGCTATGGCAAAATTCTAGGGGCGTTTAGGAAGTGTACTATACTGTAGCTTTAAAACCAGATATGCGCGGGCTTAAAATTTTGATGTTGCGCACATCTCATTCTCATTACCAAAAACGAGATAAAATTTTGAGATTAGGCAAAGGATTGAGGTACTATGCTGTCACACATTCGATAAAGCCCTTAGCAAGCAAGGGACATGAAATCTGTTTTGACCGATTTTTCACCAGCGCTCAGCTGATGGCTGATTTATTGAAATCCAAATTTTATGCTTATGAACTGTTATGCCGAACAGAAAGCACTTACTAATTGAAATTAAAACATTAAAATTCAAAATCCCATATGAAAGTCGGACTTCTCAGAATCAAAAATTTCCAAATTTGTTGCGCCTGTCTTGGGTAGAAAAAAAAAATAAAATTTTATGCTATCAACACCAAATAAGCTGTGTCATGTGAACAGAAGAAAAGGAGCAGAGAAAACTGAAGTCGTTTGCCGGAGTTCATTCGCAATATATAACACGCACATGGGAGGAGCAGATTTAGACCAGAGACGTAAATATTAAACAGTTGCTAGAAAATCATCCAAATGGTGGATGTTGGTTCCTTCTGGGCATCAATATCAATGCCGCCGATATAATTCAGCTTAGTACGAATAATACCCATCAAAGACGATTAAAACCTTTGTATGATTTCAAGCTGGAACTCGCACAAGAATTAGTAAATGTGTACTCTCATACAAAGCACACATCAACATATTTGAAATCACTCCCAGTCATTTTTATAAATGAAGAAAAATCGAACGACGTAAAAGAACTTGTGTTAGATGTCGGCAGCAAAGAAATTAAACGTCAGCACACAAGTCCATCCAAAGCACATGGGAATGCGAAATCTGCAAGATGTGCCTTTGCTAAGGCAGCTTTGATAAACAACTAGTCCAGTCTCTCTTGCTATATGAGAAATGTAAAAGGGAAGCTTTTGTCTGCTATCTAAACCTATATACATTTAAAGATAAATCACATGTTTTTGGTATGAAAGTAACAGAAAATGTAAAAAGAAATTAATTTTTCTTATTTCACACATTATTCAAATATTCCCATTTATGTAAAGAAACAAACTGTTTAACTATCCTTTCCTTTATCTCTTTTTGTATCCTAGACTTGAAATTTCAAGGAAGGATAAGGGTTATTTGAGTTTGAATAATTATAAGTGTTCATGCATAACTACAATTCTTATGTTAAAATCATTTAAAATGTCCATATTAAAGTATATATTTCTTTTGAAACAGGAGTTTTTAAACGTTCAAATATGTGCCACTAATAATTATTTCTTAATATACAAGTAAAGGTTTACTTTCCTGCTAAGATTATATTAATTCATAAACCATTGATAGATAAGATACAAGACAGCAATATGATTTTCTATAGCACTTATTTTGATGTAAATTTCTATTCGGTAGCACTAACTTTCTGAATGAAAATGTGCTGTTTACTAGCATACAATAATGGAAATATAAAACATTTCTAATTTTCGTGACAGATGGTTGTAAGACATAACTGATAATATTTAACTTCTATCAAACCACCATTTATCAACTAATCTATTTGCACTTTATCTACTAATCTATTTGCACAACTAATCTATTGCACTAAATATTTCTTTTCTTCCTGCAGTCACAATAGATATTAAAGTACCATACTTTTCCATTTTATATAAGAATCAAAGAAATCATTACTAAATTAAAATTTAAAAAAAAATCTATGTACACCAATTCCTTATGTATGTTCGTTTATTATAAGAAACACCACATTTTCATTTATACAATGAAAAATCTTATTGATCACATAAATATATACAATTTTTTCTCAAAATTAAAGCTATCTCATCTTAAAACTGATTATTTTAATAAATATGAAGTACTTAAATCATTAGAAATACTGGGAAGAAATACAGAAAGCTGTTGATGCTCGCAGGTGCAAAGTCCTAAAGTGTAACTGCACACAATAGGTGAACCCCCCCCCCTCAAGAGAGAAGCAGTCATTTCACTTAAGTAGGTTATTGTTAATGCTGTAGCAACTTATTAAGACATGGAGGAGAAGGAAAACCATTCCAAGAGAAATTCGTAGACACGGGCGTTTTCGATGTTTGAGGAAAACAGATTTGGTCCTCTCTCGATGCGAAAAAGTTAATTATTTTTAGCACTACTTCTGTACGATTTCTACAAAATGTTGCCACTCGAGAAGCAAGATCTTCCTTGATAAAGCCTTTTCTTGAAGGATCGATCAGATACACAACTACCCTTTAGTATATACAGCGCGTCCACAAATGTCCTTACCCGCTCTTGATTTTCGCGACCGTTAGTAGTAGACATATACTTACAAAAATGTTTTAAATTATGCAAATATTCATGTTTGGATATTTTTTAATTTAAAGGGCTAAATTTTGTAAAAATTACAAAATTAAATATTTTTACGTTCTTTAGATCCCTACACTTACATTTAAGAAACTTTTATGGGCATTATAAAAAATGCAACACAAAAAGTGTGACTCCAGTACGACAAAAATTGACGGAGATATTTGATATTAAATTCGGATTAAATTAAATCATGTTGAGGGGCCGTACACATGCTGAAATGCGAAATGTTTGTATTTGTACATAGCTAAAAATAATATCTCAGTTTGGAAAAGGTTGCCTGAATATAGCAATGTGTGGGAGGGCTTTCTGACTATGGAGAAGAATACCTTCGTGGGGGAACTTTCTAAGGGAAACTGGCTCATATTTTAGTGTGTGTATAGGGGGCCCTTAATTGTATCCTATTCGAACATTTATCACCCACGCGGTTTGATAAATGTTCGATATCTATAAATAAGAGATAATCATTAATTTATCTTTCATGAGGCCTGGCAAATAGACAGTTTTCAAAAGTTTTGCAGATCAACTCTTCGCAGGATCTTCAGTTTGTTTCAGTTCTGTGTAATAAACTAAGCGACTTAAAAGCAAAAAAAAGTTTTTTCTAAATAATTTTTATCTTTAATTTTTTAAACAATACCTAAATGATATTAGTTTATAACACAATTAACTTACATAATTTATAATGCTTTTAATATGTATAATATAGTGAACGACTGACTTTTAGTAACATCTACAGGGTTATTGTAATTAATAAAACATGTACGTAACGCCATGTATTAAACACCTTGATACAGACACTCGTTTGAGTACCGTTTTCTATTTTAAAGTATATTGCCACCATATTGCAGACTTTAGGGCAATAAACATAAAATGCCTTTCACTGCGATTTTAATTTTATTGAGCAGCTTCTTTGTTATGTTCTCCATCTGACAGGAGATTTCAGTCAGAAGATTTACAAAAAATTTTAAAAAGCTTTTATCTCATCACTTGTAAAAAAAGGGGCAAACTAAACATCTTGCGGCATTATCTAAGATCTGTTTAAAAGCTTGGCCGCATGCCAGATCTTCCAGCTCCTGCTGTCAACGTTCTCTTCCTGATCTCCCAGCTCCTTCTAATCAATTTGATCAATTTCGTTAGCAAATGTTCGCGGATTTAGATACTGCGGTTTAATAATTTAATTCTTATCCCGACAGAAATATTTACTAAGTTATATTACGATAGACAACAAATCACACGTGAAAAAAACAACGCTTATTTAAATATTAGATGTGGGGGGAGGGGAGTGAAGATTTTGGGTATAGTTAAAATTGGTTAATTTTTGAAAAATTTTTAGCTAAATTGTTAAGTTATACTGAAAGACATAGTGCGCAGAATCCTTTTCACATAACGTGTTAATTTTTTCACAAAATACTTGAACTTTCAAAATCATAAGCATTTAAATATCTAAATCCATATCCTAGGATATCATTTAATTTGAACTGGCAGAACAATTTTAAAATTAACAGTTTTTAAAAAGCTACATAAACTGGATTCAAATAACAGCAACAAAGATGATAAATGTAAAAAGAACTTTCCGCGAAAATGAAAATCAATCATATTTCTAATAGGAAAACGGAAGCGATTCATATACTAGGGAAGCTGCTTGAATTGTTGCGGTATATGGTAGATAATCGACATCATGATAGTTAGTAATCAAACGCATAAAAATACATGAGATAAAAAAGATTTATAAAATTCCATAATCACATATACAGCAGGCAACATGAAAATTCTAGTCCTCATTATATAACTTCTAATTAACATAAACGATGACAGTAATTCCACAGAACTTATGTCGTCGAGGTGCAAACACCTCAAAAATTGTTTTTAAGATCATAGATACAAGGTTCAGCAGAGGAAGAATGGCATTAGTGTAGACCAGCGATTCTCAACCTTTTGACTAACGCTACCATCTAAAACAAAATCTGAACACCTGTAGTACTACCACTACAAAGTACTACTCCCACCATCACTCTTGAACAAAGCTCAGATCGCATAAATTTACGAGTGTTAGAGAAAAAACTCAATCAGGATGTTGGAGTTTTAATTTTTGAATTTAATAGTTAAAAATACTTTGCTTCTTTTGCGTACCTCCTATTTTTCTCTTGAGTACCACTGGTTGAGAACCCCTGGTGTAGACTATGGTACAACATATAACTAACTTAGACTGGATTACATTGGGTTGGCAAGAAAGTAATTTCGGTTTGCGCATATAGATTAACATTATGTTCGTTTTGTTATTCTTCTGTCAATCTTATAATTTCATTTCTTTTGAGATTTGGCAGCTTACACTTTTAGGTTGCTGTAGACTCCGTGTACTGTTTTACAACTGTTAGTTTATGGTCTATTTCAACATGGAGTGAGAAGTAAACCATTTCGACATATTTGAACTTTTTTATTTTTTCTAAGGCAAGCAAGCGGCTGAGCCTCGCAAAGACATATGTGAAGTTTATTGTGTTGATTGCTTATAAAAATTTCCATTCTACAGATTTCTCCCTGGAAGATGACGAATGTTATGGCCGACATTCTGAAGTTGATGATGACAAAATTAAAGCACAGATAAATCGAATCATCATATAACTATAAGAGAAATTCCAAAAAGTTTAAATGTATAGTACGTAAGAACTGAAAATCACGTAAGATGTCTTGGACTCGTTAAGAAGCTCGATATTTGGGTTTCGCGTGAACTGAACCAAGTTCACTTAACACAGAGAACTAATATTTGAAATACGCATTTCAAACATAATGCAATCGACTCTTTTTGAAGCGAATTATCATAAGTGATGGAAAATGGATCGTCTACAATAACATTAATCGAAAAAGACACAGGCACGATGATGTAACCGAAAAAAACAAAGTTAAATAAGATGAATCAACACAAATCATATCGAAAGCTAAATTACATCAGAAAATGATCGTGCTGTCAGTTTAGTGGGATTTTAAAAGGTGTCATACCATGTCATACCGCGGAACCATGAAGTTACCAAAAAGATGGCAAAATGTCATCGAACAGAATGGAGGTATTTGACAGATTAAATTTCATTTTTATACAGTAAAAAGTGAATTTTATTTCACACTAAAAAAACGAAAATTTCTTGCCAACACTAGATAAAACTAAAGATTTAGTAGTAGGAACTGTTGAATTTTACCTTACTCGTACGTTTTTCGTTGACATTTTCATGCCTTATATTCACAGGATATTAAAAATATATAAAATTCGTAGAAACGAAATTAAGTACTTCATGCGACAACCCTTACTTCGATCTCGGTCAAAGCATCAGCACAAACTTTCATGCAGATTTAAACATTTTCTTTTCCCCAAATTTAAGCTAAAAATATAAATGTGTTCAGGAATAATAAAGCGAATTTTTAACATATTCTCTATTCTTCGTGATTACTACCACTTTAAGACTTTCCTCTTTGAAAGTAACCATTATTTTCGAGAACACAAATATAAGTATTGATTATTACTTATCTAAGACTCACATCCCCTTGAAAACACTAAAATCATTTGGAACGAAAGATGGTTGACTTATAGAAAGTTCACTGCAATTTTTCTAAAAAATTCCTACAGTAATTAAAAGCAGATAAAAACAATCCAAAAATATATTAAATCAACAAAAACTATCTATTGCTGAAGCTAACTAATAACCTCTCATTAATGTTGTAATGGATAGCGAAAGAGTACTTAAGTGTACTTGCAGTGGATATACTGCCATCAAGACGGACATTGACAGAAAATAGTTCAGAACTAAATTATTACACAAAAATGCAGGATTCAAAGATAAGATAATATAACGCATTTTAATATAACGACTGCAGTTTTTTAAATTTGTACTTAACATTCTAAAACTAATAATTTTGTTAAGAGTTTATCTGTTAAAATCTAAGAGTTTCTTTTATTTTGCAAAACTTTTAATATGAAAATTTTTAACATGAAAAATGGGTATTTTATAACAAAATGTACTCAGAGTAATCGAATTAGTGTCACAATTCCACGGAAATGTAGTTCGGAATTTGAGACAAAGGTAACTTCTACTAAAGCGGTTACTGCTCAAAGATCTGATCCCAAATAGGTATACCAAGAAGATCAATACAGAAAATTACACATCCTAACAAGCGAGGGATTGTTTCCCACAAACTACTCAAGAGCAAGGAAGGACATCGATAATTGATATGACTTTGAAATTTTAAGGTCAATGAGAAAAAAAATTCATCCATAAAAGAAATATGGGCATTCATTACAGTTCTTTTCATAACGAGTGCTGTAAAATTACCAAGAATAAGTGATTAGTGGTCAAATAACGCAATGCTTGGAAATGAAATGGTGAAAAAAATGATGAGCAGAAAGAGATTTTTGGAAATCATCAAGCATTATTTTCATTTGTCTGACAGGAAAACTGAAGTTAAAAATAGCGAAGAGAACTTTACATATGCACAAAAATTAGAGCTCGTCATTTCATATTTCAGAAACAAATTTCAGCAACATTTTGCGCCTTATGCTAAAGTATCAATTGACGAAGCGCCAATTAAATTTAAAGGTAGATTAGGAATCATGCAATATATGCCTATGAAACCAGTTAAAGATATAGATGCTCTGCACATCTCGCTTAGGATATACTTACAACTTTGAACTTTATTGTGGTAAAAAAGATCAGACACCAAGGTCAGGAATGGGTTTAGTATATGACGTAGTTATGCACTTGATAAAAGCACTTAAAAAGGGCCATGAAATCTATTTTGACAGATTTTTCACCAGCGTAGACTTGATGTCCGAGTTATATAAATCTGGACAATTATCATGTGGAAGTGTGATGACAAATCGAAAAAACATGCCCGAGAACATCAAGCAAATGAAGCTGGGAAATCAATACGATAGCGTTGTTATGCAATGCAAAAGTCTGCCGAATTTACTTTATTCATTCTGGCTTGATAAAAAATTGATACATATCATTTCCACAAACTGTAAAAATGAACCATGTTTTACTACAAGAAGAAAAGGCTCCGAAAAAATGTAGTACCATGTCCACTCGCATTTGTCAGGTACAATAAGAATATGGGAGTTGCGTCGAAAATATTACTCAGCTTCTGTATAAATTTTGGTTCCTTTTAGACACAGCAGTGAATAACGCCTTTATAGTTCATAGAGTCACTAACTATCCAATCCTAAAGCGACCAAAGTAGCTATATGACTTCAAATTAGAACTGATTGAAGAATCCGCATCGCAAAATGTTTCGAAAACGAACCTCAGGTATATTTTCGCCTACTGCATTTCATGATCAAGAACGTCGAAAAATTAATGGTCGTAAACGCACTTATGCTCGATGTAAAGAATTAGGGAAAAAGACAAACTTGGAGAGGTATATTGAAAGTTCTTGGGAGGTGATATATGCAGAATGTGCTTGTGCAAAACATGCTTTTAGATTTCGAATTTCAGCTGCTAAAATACGAAAAAGAAGCTTTTCAGGGCCATACAATTTCAGGTACAGTTCACTTATCAGGACCGGATTCAGAAATGCATGCATGGATGGATGGGTGACCGAAAAAATGCCCACAGGAAAAAAGGTTACAGGAAAAATGCTCACACAGAAATATGCCCACATAGAAAAATGCTCACTTAGAAATAAGCTCATAGATATATGCTCACATGGAAATAAGCCCACTGGTAAATAAAATACGTAGAAATATCCTTACATTAATCAATCGATAATTAATCGATTTGAACATCGTACACCTAATTGAATTTTTCGAAGAAAAATTATTTAAATTAACAAAACATCTATGGTGTATATATATATATATATATATATCAAAAACTGTATAACTTATGTGTAGATTTAGTTGCTATATAAGATTAACAAATGGGCCGTTTTGAATTAGGAAAAAGAGAGGAGGAACTGAAACAGAATATACAGTGAAAAATTGTTACAATTTTAATTGTTAAGAAAAAATAGTAGTAAGTATAAGTTAGACATTTTATAATATAAACATTTAGAAGAATAAGCAAATAGAAATAATTATTTTATTTAAATTACGTAAATACCTTGTTATATATAAATCATGCATATTTCACATAAACTTGTAAGGTATTTCTCCCGCCTTCTTAGCATGCCTTCGTGGTGTTGTGGTCTGCACGCTGGGCGCGTATTCCAGGGGTCTGTGGTTGGATTCCCGATGAAGGCTTTACTCAATTTTCACATCTCCTGTTTCCAAAATACCTAATATCTCTACAAACTTAATGAATATTAGCTAATATATGTAAATATCTAATTTTATCATCGATTTCTTCATAGTTTCTTACGTGATTCGCCATTACCAAATGTAAGTTTTCATATTTTCTAACTAAGGTTTATTCCTCACAAAGATGGGATCAAACAACTGATCAACAAATGGAAAGACGCTCATTATTTTTATTTTTGCAAAAGGAAAAACAAAGTGAAATAAACTAAAATGAAACAATAACGCACCACATTAACTTAAAAATAGCAACTTAACGTGAAAAGAAAGTACATGAAGTGAAATCTTAAATCTCTATTCAATAAAAGAAAAAACAAGAAATTCCTGTAAAAATGAAATTTTAAAAAAGAAAATTATTTATTTATATTATATTCATCATGGGGTGTTAAAGTAGCCGATTGTATGTGGCAAAGTACAAGAGGATTGGCGAAGGCATGGGAGTGATTTTCCCAATGAAAATTGGCTCGTATTACACGTGATAATAATAAATATATGTACTTTGCTTAGCGGGGTCCATTTTATATCCTTTATAAAAACCCAGGAATGTTTCGGTACTTGACAGAATTATGACAAAATATCTAATCTTTAAACCATTTTAGCTATTTTATCATAAATTTTAAACAGCAATAAAAGTGCAATTTAAAAATTTAAGGATTATATTTACTTTGAATCAATTTATTCCTTCTTATAAAAATAAGGGAAGTAAACAAAATCTCAGTCGTGATCATAACAAAGCCAGAAAGGCTTGTTGGTCCGACCTTTAGTATAGGTTTATTAAGAACGGGGTCAAAGGCTAATGGAATCTTTGTTAGAAAGTACAAAGGATGCCATTCGAAATCTTCACACCTATTTTCTGTGTTAATGAACGGTAAGGGGAGGAAATTGCTGTAAAACTGGAAAAGTATTTCGGGCGGTTCGGTATTTTGAGGATACAGATTAGCGAAGAGTCTGGATTTCAAAGAGTTAATAGAAACTGGTTCTTATTTCCCTTACACAATGGAAAGGGGAAAAAAAAAACAAAACAAAACAAAACAAAAAAAACACGAAAACTCTTATGCAGCCAGGCGGTCACCAGAATATAAGCTTGGGTCGAACTATCAGTATTCAGCGGTTTTACCGCTCGGCAGCTAGTAGGTCGCATTCTAAGAAAAGCTGGCTCTTATTTAAATTTTACACATAAACAAAATTACGAAGACACTCATGCAGCCATTTAATTTGCAGGTATTCGAACCCCGGGCTAGGATTCTGCGGTTTTATTCAATCAGTCGTTGGTAGCCGTCATTAAATATGACAAAGACTTAGAGACATTAGGTATTCTTTGCAGGAGTAGATGAAAAATGAGCAATGCCCTTACCAGGACTCGAACCACCGAGCATGCTGACCACCACACCACGAAGGCATGCTAACAAAGGCGGGAGAAATACCTTATAATGTGTGCCTCACGATATGGATAGCTTCATGGAGCACTTTCAGAGAAAAGAAACTATATGCTCCTATTCATATTAAACAACAGGAAAACCAAATTGGCCAAAATTAGAACACCGGTCAAACTCCCATCGAGTTCAGCCTGTGTATTCTAATGGCATATCGTAGCACTTCTTCATTCGCAAATAATTACCATGCCGCATGCAGTGTCTTTTCAAACAATGATAAGACTTCATACATAGAATATAATTTGACGGCTTAAAATTATTAGCAGTTGTCAAAACAGGAATTTGCGTCCATAGTCTCTCACTGTTACATTGATTACAGTTAACTGGATATGGCAAAGAGCACGAGAATAATCTGTCTGTGAGGCGGGATGACTTTAAAATTCAAATTGTATTTGGTTTTCGGCAAAGAACTGACTGTGATGGGCTCGGCTATCATCGCGTCAAGGTTTCTAGAAATAAATTCTATAAAATCTAAGAATTAGCGGAAGGATAGTTGCTAGAAATATAATAACTGAAAGAATAACTAGTTTAGATATAAGGGTAGAAAAACCATGGAAAAAATGGTATTCAATAGCCCCTTGGAACCTTCATCGTTATAAATACATCATGCAAGATATTTATAATAATGCACAATTTAGAAAGATCCTCAAAATTCTTTTCAGAAATTAAATCAGCTGTTACTCATGAGATTAAAATTATAAACTTTTTAAAATTAAATCACGCAATTAGTGAATGTTAATGAAAGGAAATTACATTAAAATTGAATAATGAATGGAATTATTGAATGGAAAATGTTAGAACTCTACACTACACTCACTACAGAAGGCAAATAGTAGAGAAATTACGTAATTAAAATACTGCAGAAAGCAAATTATTGAGATATTATTAAGTACATTAAAATTCTCTATTTTTTGGTTCCCTGATTTAGTTGCCATTTGTTTTAAAGCTGTGCATATTATTAACATTTATATAGAATTTAGACATACAGCACAATCGTCAGTTAAACGGTCCTAGAGCATGACTTTATCATTTTATATTATATAAGCTACTGTAACAACAGTAAGACAGAATTAATTATATTCAATTTAATCACATCATTCTAAAGATTATTCAAATCAGAATATCAGTTACATTTATTTTAAATAAAAAAAATAGCTAAAAGCCTCAAGTTAAGAAAAATAAAAGATCAATTAATGCAACATGCATCTGAAAGTATTGCAATGCGTTCATAAATTTGACAAGCATAACTTTATTTTAGCTGAAATTAAGGAAAAGTCTTTTTTAAGTTACGATTCCAGTGAACTGATAGCAGTGTTTTATTGCAGTTCGTTATATTAATCAAAAGAAATATTTCCGATTTTCTAATTTATTTACTAAAACCAAAGCATTTCTGCCACTGACATTAAAGCTGGAGATCAATTTTGCAATATAAAGCACATTTTTTTTCTTACAACCTATCGTCAAATATCTTATAGATGACCGAATACTATAATTTCAGTGACACTTTTTAATGCTAAGTTCATTTTGATCAGACTGCTTTACGGAAAATGGATTCAGCATCTAGAAATGAACATGTAAGATTAATATTGGTTTGTTATTTCTAAAAATTATACTTGAAAAAGTATCTACCATAGTAAACGCCTCTCCATAGGGTATGACAGCAATAAATTTCATTCAAATTTAAAAGAACATACAGCCTCTAATGACCGACTTCTTTATTTTCCAAGAATTTAAGCGACTCTAAAACATCCCGAAATTCCTCGTAACCCTACATAAAAAATAATTTGCCTTATAAAAACTAATAAAGTAGAAGTCCTCGAATGTCTTAATCGGGCCTTGTTAAATAAATTGCATACATTAAAACTTGGAAACCTTACCAGCTGGTTAAAGTAGCCACCCGATTCTTTATTTATAGTATACTTCATATAAGAAATAATTATAGAAATGTTTCCTAAAGCGATTACCTGTATATTTTGTGAACAACAACGAAATAATCTGCAAGCTAAATATTTGAACCTGCAAATGGGGACATGTTTTTTCTTCGCTCCCATTTTAAACATATTAAGTGAGCTTTTAAGCTACCCTTTATAATTTCAGCAATTACAAGAGAAGCTTAAGAAATGGCACTACTTTAAACATTTTTTTTTTCTTTCACCAGGAAGATTTTCATAAGAAGACTGAATATATAGTTTGTATGGTTTTGTTTATTTAATTATGGCAAAGCACACTAGGGCTATCTGCCTAAGGGGAGGGTTGCCTTCGTGGATGACTTTTGCTTTCATTCATATTTTAGAATTGACTTTCTAAGGGAAACTGGCTCGTATACACGTTACACATGGGGAAAACAACGAAAACGCCCATGCAGCCAAGCCCGTTAGCGGGATTCGAACCTCGTACCGAACTACCAGTGTTCAACGACTTTACAGCTCGGCCGCTAGTGGGCTCATATACGAGTAGTTTGTACGAGAAATGTTTCCTAAAGCGATCACCTACATATTTTGTAAAGAACGAGCTGCAAGCTAAATGCTTGAACCTGTAAATGTGGACACATTTCTTCCCTTCCATTTTAGACATAGAAATAAAAAGGTAGCTTTTAAGCATGGAATTGAGCATTAGCATGAAATTAAATAGGTAGCTTTTAAGCATGGAATTTAACATTAGCATGAAATTAAAGAGGTAGCTTGCAGCTTATAAGAGAAACTTAAGAAATGATGATTCACACAGCTTTAAAAAAAAATTCCTTCATTCGGAAAATTTTCATAGGAAGACGGAAAATATCCTTTGTATGAAAAGCATTACCTTCCGAACATCTGAATTAGGTAATCCTATGATTTAATAAGTCGTAATTTCTGAAGCCTCATACACAGCTTCGATGTAGGAGATCCAAATGCCAACATCTCTATAAGCATTTTTAAAGAAATTGGTGTTCACTTTCCTACTTTTATGACTCGATATTTTAGGATGATTTGAAAGTCTGCTAAAATCTAAGCACTAGGGCCTGGCAGAAGGGAAACCACTTCTGTAGCTTTACAAAAGTGAATTCATTTGATTAAAACTATTCTTCAATAGCTATATTTTTTTCTCAAATTATTAATAAGTGGGAATTCTGTATTACTAATTTGTCATTATTATTTTTTTGCCTATGTAAACGAGAAGTATTTTTAGCAAAATGGCGTAGAATATTTTCGATCTTTGAGAAAAAGAGCTTTATATGTAACCACAACTAGTCTAATATAGATCTTTTCTTCAATTTTGAAATTCTGTTTAGCTTATTATATTAGTTAATTGGAATACCGACGAAAAGTAATTAAGAGTTTTGGCGCATACATACATTAAGCCAATCTTCGTTGATAATTTTTGTCCTATTTCCGAGTAACTTCGTTTGATTCTTCTTTTTATATCATGTCATAAAATTAATATTAACAGAGATCGAAAACTTATCTATAACTCAAATCCCGATTATTTTTCATATCAACAGATTAGAAAAATATACTCTTTTTAAATATCAAAACCGCCCATGCTTAAGAATTTTTGTTCGACAAAAATTCCTATTTCCTTAATACCCGTAGGAAGTAAGCTACTAGAGTGACAAAGTTAACAATAGTCTATTCAAGTGACGTAAATTGCTTTGGATCGATTGCGAAGTTTCACCCCTCGTTCAGTATTGCAACAGCAAGCATCAATAGTCTTCTAAATTCCTAGCTAGCGTATTCAAAGACGTGGACGTCATACATGTCTTACATGTATAAAATGACTAGTTTTAAGGCAGTACACCTTTAAGCTCTAGAAGAGTAGCAAAATTATAGGATTAAATAAAAAAAAATACCAATTTTCATAAAAATGAAATGAAAATTCAATAAATACATTTATGATGAATTATATGAAGACGGAATAGCTGCGCAGAATTTTATTATTATTATTGGTACTTATATGAAATAAAAAAGTGTTGTACAGTGTATATATATGTGTGTGTGTGTAAGAAAAATAAGGAATATGTAAAAGATTAAATTAGCAGTGTAAATTAATTTTCCTTCTCTCTTTTAAAAAATAGTAATCTCTATTTGCACTGCGTCATTTCTAGATTAATCCATGTCATATAACTCTTACATAAATCTGGTGATGTAAATGGAACTAAAACAGACATTAGTAATTTTACAGCAATATTAACTATCCAATCAAAATGCATTGAGAAGCAAAACTAACTCTGTCTGAATAAAGATTTCATTCTGAACATTTGCTCTTTTCGCTTGAGCTTTCATTCTGTTAAGACGCTTTGCTGCGATCATCTATGGGCTGCTATGATAGTTTCTACTGGTATGGTATCAAAATTGTGAATGTCCTGGAAGTGGGCACGAGTGGAGTGTTAAGTGTGGCCACAAAATGCGAATTTAAATAAATACTCGACTGCATATGCCTCAGAATGGATGGACGCTCTAAGCATCAAGTATCCACGCCATTAGTATTTCTCCGTTTCCACGTAGGTAGTGTTCCTACATCAATGCTTCCAAAATTGTGCTAATATTACTTTTATTAGCTCGACAGGATTGGATTTTGTGCTACTAACCTCAATGGAACATTTATTCATCAGTTGGATTCCTGTAAAATAGTATCTGCAATCTCATCATTCTAAAAGATGATATCGACTATTCAAATACTCGTGAACTATCATTATATATATATATATATATTACCACTGCAGTGTGTAAAGATAGATTCAGTTACAGAGTTACACTAAATTTTACAAATTACAGCTTTATTTAGCATGAAAACTTCTAATCATGCGCAAAAAATTATAGATGTCTATAGATTAATAATTAGTAAACCAACATATTATGAACTAATTTACTGCTGTCGAATATAAAAATTATGAATTTCAGTATTTATAAGAAGGGAAAAATAGTCTTTTGTTACTGAAATTTCTTCATGTAATTTCACTCATCAGCAGGATTTCAAATATTTGAGAATGAGAATATTAATAAATTTATATATATTTCATTCGGTTATTTACGAACTACTACGGTTTAGTAAACTTTAATATAGTGAAAAATAATTAGCATTTATGCTAATTTAATTTAATCTTTTCTTAAAAATCCTAAATGGGAAATAATTCCATTTGCAAAAGTTATGCCCAACCGCCTAACCCGGGAGGATAGCAAGCTGACTTACTGGTAGAGGAAGAGGGGCGGAAGACTCTCGGCCCCGGGATATTTTGCATCAAAATTGGGGGCGGAACTGAGGAATATATATATATATGAATGAAGTCGTATTGTCACTTGTATGGTGCTCAAGGTTCTAGTCAACGACAGGTCCAATCTTGCACTACTTACCACGATGAATTTCGTGGGCTTGTTCTGATTTTACTGTCAGTCAAGTGAGATAAGTCACAATAAAACAAATTTTATGCCCGTAAGTTTCAAACAAGTTGTCGAGTTGTTTGATGAAAGCAATATTTACAAATTATTATCTAGATATAAGTTAAATAGTTTACATTTTAACGATAAATATTGTAAAAAGAAAAACAACTAAGCTGAAGTTACTTGAAAAAGCTTTTGAATCTACGACAGCCAAGAATGCCAATTTTTTGCTGTATACTACAGAATGTTGATTTTGTAAATTTAAAGCGTTGATACTAGTAGAGCTTCAAAATGAACTTATATTCTGAATAAGAAAAACCAGAATAACAAGAATTTAGAATGATAAATTTTTAAACAATGAGTGTTTGAGATTGACAAAGCAAAAGGATTTTGTTATTAAAACTACGTTTTGGCAATCTTCACTTAAAGAAAATAAATTATTGTAATCATCTTATGCTTACAATTGTGAAAATCCGCATATTCACATTTAAATGTCTGAAATTTAGATAAAGTATTTAAAATGTCTGAAATTTAGATAAAGTATTTACATACAGGTGTTACAAACTTAAGAGGACAAGAAGAACTAGACGCTATAACTAGAACGACTATATAATCTCATAGGTGCAGGGGTGGGACTAAATTTTGATCAAAATTTGATGGGCTCAGACGTACGACAGTGAGACCAAATTTAATTTTAAAAAAAGATTAAAAATTTGATATACCAACCGAATTTTGATGTAAGACAATAAGGGATCCAAGGGTCTCCCTAATCCCTCCGAATGACTACCACTCCCCAAGTTAATAAGAACGTTGAGTATTCAGGGCTTAGTTTCTAAAATTAGAAATACCGGAGGCTTATAGAAGGACAGCAGGAAAGGTAAACAAAAGTAAATTAACAAAATTTTTAAATACATTAATTAAAAACAAACAGTAAATTAAAATGCCAGCGTTCATGTTATTTCGTACTGCAAGGAGATATCATATTTTTCTCAAAGACCGGAGTTAGACCGGAGTTTTTCATAGACCGGAGTTTTTCTCAAAGTTGTCGGAGCCAAGCTCCAGTGGATTCCCTCTGAATTCAAGCTCTGCGAACGCTGGTAGTTCCAGCCCTATTCAAAGGTGGGCATTCGAGCTGGTTGCACAAAATTTTCATGGTTTTCCCTAAATAAATGCAATCCAAATTCTCTCAGAATGTGCTCTATGAAAGGATCTCTCACCTTAGGCAGATAGCCCTCGCAACCTTTATCAATCAATATTTCATTTCGCATCTGTTCCCATTTCAGTGACAGATTTTTTTTTCGGGGGGGGGCATGAACAGAAGACAAACTGCCAATGGGCTAGCTTTAAATGAATAAAATTAACTGTCAAGATTTGTCAATCGATTCTGGCATAAGAGAAAAATATAGACACTTTATTATCGTCCTTTCGAAGGGTATACAATATCAGACTCCCACTTCTATAAAACAATGAAAGAAAAGTTTTGCTTCCTTTTATTTTACTGTAATATTTGGGCGAGCTAGTTCGACCAGCACTACTAGCGCAATCTGAATTTGATTTGCATCTTAATTCTAACAACTATTAAGACCAATCACAACCGTCAAATTAACTTAGGTAACTGTATTATTTATAATAATTCAAAATTACTGTGGACAAGTATCAAGGATGTTAAGTGTACCGATCAACCGAAAATCGGAATCACTCCCTTTAAGTTTATATCACTAATAAATATAATCGCCTAATGTTAAATTATGTCGCCTGATGGGTAAAATCTTAAGAAATTTACCTTATTTGCTCTTATGGCGCCAACTATAGGCCAGGCAACTATCAATCCAAGTGTTGTTAAAAGGTCCTACGGATCTTTCTACATCGTGTTGAAATCTCTATTATCTGTGGTAAAATACGTTAGATAAGGATAAATGCATTAGGATAGCATATGCTAACAAATGTTAAGAAAATCAAGAGATAGCACAGCCACTTCAAAAGAGTTACTGACATTTCAGTTTAAAGCCTTTTGAAACCAACCAGTCATGAGTTGATGCGATCTGTAAAGCAGTCATTCATCAAATGTCTGGCACCTAATTATTTCTATTCTGGGCGATTCTTACTACTATGATAGTAGTCAGCAAAGATATCCTTGTACTCTTGCCTCACTTCAACGGATAACAGTTTAAGTAATGAAACAGATCACATGAAGATTCTTTCCATATGAATCTATCATTTCAGCCACATTTATGGTTTTGATGCAAAATCTTAACTGCATGGACGAACGATAGGACAATGAAACCGTACACCCTACCGTTGTAGAATGAAAGTTAAGGAACAAATCAACTTTCATGGAACCATGGATAGCCCACCTTGGCTATCCATGGTTAATACCAAATAAGTTCCTTGCATAATATTAAATTATAAGGGTTTATAATACGGATATAAACGCATGGATCTTCTCCTTTATAGGAGAACATGCGCAAATTTTCTACAAAAAGATAACACACTGCAGAATTAGTCTTAATTTACGTGATTCGTACCTAGATGAGAACAGCCAAATAGATGTGGACAGTAGTAACAAGCACATGAAGTGGAGAAAAAGTAGACTTTTGTTTATAGGAAAAAATGTAATGTTTAAACACAATGAATATGCTTTTATTGTCATAATTCGGTTTCCTATAGCGAAGACGTTACCTCTCCAATATTTCATCTGCTTGTTACTGTCCTAATTTTATTACGAGAAATCTTAAATCTAGTCGGCGGTATCAAGACGTTAAACTGCAAATACCATTGTCGTGTCTGTGTTCTGGCTATCCTAATACCGATAAAAGAAGCTTTCAAGTAAGTGCACACATGAAAGTGTTTTTAACACACTTTTTTTTTTCCGATAAAGTTCACGATTTTAGAGATGGTGCTTCACTTGAAGGCAATCTCGATATTGATACATACCGTCTTATCGATCAACCGCATTCACGTAATGGGGTTGTAAATATTAAATGATTTTAAATGTTGACAGTGATGTCCCATCAAGCAAGCTACAGTTATCCAAAAATTTAAGAAATATCGCTGATGAAATTTTTAACAAAGAAAATGAAACCGAGTATGCCTCTAGCAATGAAATAAAGAAAAAGAAAAGAAAAAAGAAAAAAAAAAAAAAAGAAAGAAAGAAAGTCGAGAAACTGCTTCTCTTCCGATGCTGAAGTCGGTAAAATGTTACATGAAATAATATTCTTTTAAGGACTATTTAGTTAGGTTAACCTCGTAAAGAGAGAATAAAAATTTGATTGAAAACGTATTTCTTTCTCCCCTCCCCATAAAAAAGAGGGGGGGGAAGAGACTTTAAACAAAACATACTTTCCACCGAAAACTAGCTTTTATTCTAATTATTTCATTCAGAATAATATAAATCTTTAAAATATTTAATAAAAAGCTGTAAATTGCTATTTAAATTTTTATTATTACATTCAAAGTTTAAAAAAATATTCAATATGCATATTATTTGAAGGTTTTACAAAAATGTTATTTAAAAAAAAAGTTCGGTTAATCTTCGGATTATGGTAACTTGGCGATTTTTTGGTGACCAACCCTGCTACAGCAACCTGCTAATTTTGTTTTGGACGCCATTTTGTTTTCACGAAGTAAAAGCATGTTTTTTTTTTTTTTTTTTTTTAACTCAACATTTTTTCCAACAATCTGCTAGCCAAATTACGCTTATACTAGAACTTTTATGGAACAAAAATGCTTAATCATGACGAAGATTAGGTGCGAAATTGGGAGAAAGTGCAGAATCTCAAACTGCTTCCCGCGTTTTTAAGAATTGCACATACACGGTATCCATGTACACGGCGATCTATTTTCACTTAAAAAAACATCCCAGAATTGCACAAAAATGGCATTGCGCACACTCTTGACTTTATCCATGTACACTATTAAAGTCCTAGCTAGTAACCTTTATCTCCTTACCAAAATGTCGCCAAACTACCTGTTACCATATTCCAAAGATTAGCCAAAAGTTCTTTAGGTGCATCTAATGCTGAAAGCAAACAACCGTTTATAGAACTTTGAATTAACTTACAAGTATATCAGTTTTTATTTTATTACTTCTTTTTCATTCACACTTATTTTTATAATAAAATGCACGTTGTGCATTCATTATGATTTAAACTAAAAAAAATTCAGCTAATCTTTGGAATATGGTAACAGGTAGTTTGGCGACATTTTGGTAAGGCGATAAAAGTTACTTGCTAGCACTTTAGCAGTGTACATGGATAAAGTCAAGAGTGTGCACAATGCCATTTTTGTGCAATTCTGGGATGTTTTTTTAAGTGAAAACAGGTCGACGTGTACATGGATGATACCGTGTATGTGCAATTCTTAAAAACGCGGCAAGCAGTGCGCGATTCTGCACTTTCTCCCAATTTCGCACCTAATCTTCGTCATGATTAAGCACTTTTGTTCCATATAAGTTCTAGCATAAGCGTAATTCGGCTACCAGATTGTTTGGAAAAATGTTGAGTTAAAAAAAAAATGCCTTTACTTCGTGAAAACAAAATGGCGTCCAAAACAAAACTAGCAGGTTGCTGTAGCAGGGTTGGTCGCCAAATTTTCGCCGAAAAATCGCCAAGTTACCATAATTCAAATATTAACCAAATTTTCTCCTGGAAAATAACTACAGACTAAATTTTTTTCAAACCTCTAGGTGTTCATTGTTAACAGGTTTTAGTATAAGTATATAGCAGAGTTGGCCAAATTTCATGTCATTAAGAGCCGCACGTTTGAATTCAGGAATGTGCGATAACCGCATCTAGATTTTTTAAAAGCCACGAGTTCAAATTTACATCATTATAGAAGTAGTGGAGGAGGTTTTAAAGAGAAAGAAATCCCTGATAACTTAGTAGGAAGATTCTAAACTAATTAATTACTTCTTTTTGGACACTGAATAGTTTTAGTTTAATACATATATTTTATATGCACGAGCCGCATAAATTGCCTACGAGAGCCATATTAGGCTCGCGAACCGCACTTTGGCCACCCCTGGTATATAGTGAAAATTTAAGAATAAAAGTAGTATATATTTTGAATTACGTACCTCAAATTTTTGACTAGTCATTCAAAGCATTTTTAAAGAAAAAGTGGCTAGTACAACAAAATGAGGCAGAAACACAAAAAGTGAAAACGTCAAAATGGAATGAAATATTTCATAATGAAAGTATAAAAGACATTAATTCATATGCTCCCTTGAACTCTACATATTTTTTAAACTGTCATAAGTATGTACTAAAATTATATATGTTTTCTATTATTCATCTGTTATACGAAGGTTTCTTTAAACTCTTAAATTCTATTTATTTGAAATGTGCAGCTGTTTTTACTTCTACAAATCTATTTTATGATAATATTTATTAATTTAAAACTATACCTTATCGAAATAATTAAGAAAGACATATAAACACACAGAAGTTTAGTTTTCCCTGAGGTTTTATTGTATAATGTCCTGTTTATTTTCTGCTAAAAAAAAGGTGACAACAGCAGAAACAGCAAGAAAGTCATATTTTCACTAAAATCATTTTACACTTCTTCTTTACGTTCTTCACTTAGAACACTTAGAACGAAAGCATCGGAACCTTAAGAATTAATTAGGTGGGTGAATTTTTTAAAGCAGTGGTATTCAAACGTTTTGGCAGTGCGATCCCATTAAAAATGCAGACGACCCCCAAAAACAATTTCGCGATCCTAATCAGAGAGTCGACATTTAATATCATCAACGCAGACTTTTTAGGATTTTTATCCATTTTGCGACCCTACTATAAATTTTCCATAGTTTGAATACCATTGCTCCAAACCATAAATAACTTTTTTGGTCCATCATACTGCAGTACAAACGAAGTTAAATCACCGATGTCATATTCTGAGCAAAGTTCGTTCGAAAGAAGAAATTTGAGTTTGTTAAAAATAGATTAATGCCATATCAAAATCTTTTTATATTCCAGATTTCTCACTATTTGACCGAGTTCTCCCTCATCAAAATGGTTCTGCTGGGTCAAATCTTTGGGGCAAATTAAAGCTATCCACAACAGTATTAATGAATATTAATATATATATAGAGAGAGAGAGAGAGAAGTAGGCAAGGCTCAGGCATTTGCGCATTTTATGCAATCACTACACTTAGTACCCCGTATAAATTAAACACATTATTAATCCAAAGCGAATTATGCCTTTATTTATTTGTTGTTTATGAGAAACGCCCCCCCCCGAAAACGACATACGGGTAATCTCCTTCCTTGGACTCGTTTTGAAGGGAAGCTGATGATTCTACAAATGGCAGGCGCGTTAAAATAAGTGTGCGGTTATGATGGGTATCGGCTCGAAAATGAGGTAACAAATTTCCGTTTCAAATGCAACTGCCCCGCAAGCAATTTTGTGAGCTTTTTTTAAACATGGGAGTTTATATATATATATATATATATATATATATATATATATATATATATAAATACAAAAATAAATAAAAATAAAACTAGTGCTAAAATTGTAATCTGAAAGTATTTTACATACATTTTTCCAAGTATGTGCCTCTCCCACCCGACGGCATAATTAAAAATTTATTCATCGCACTTCAGTCTAGAAATAACATATAATAAATATCTCTGTCTCTTGCTTGTGACTTGGCTGAACTCTGCGAAAGACAATTCAGTTCTCCGGGGTAAAAACTTATCTCAAGTCTAAAGTGAGCCATAAAATGACGAGTGACGAGTAAGGTCAAAGGGCGAGGGAGAACGAGGAAAGAGAGGCAGTGTGGAAAAAGCGCTGAAAAAGGCCTTGAGGTATCATACAGCAAATTCAGTCAATGGGGCAAGTGACGCGTATAAAAAATGCAGAGATTTAGTACACAACGCTTTTTAATCAGTTGCTATTACTGATCCTAACATAAAATGGGTTTTTCTTAGATTTTTAAAATGTTCTTTTATAAAACGTACATGTCTTATATGCACTACCTAATGTTTATTAAGTGTATTAATATAAAGGATCAACTTTTCAGTAACTTATGTTAGACAAAAAAAAGCTTAGCTCAATTCACTGTATTTTAGTTCAATTTATGGTTCGAAAATGCCCACCAGCGGTCGAGCGGTTAAATCGCTTAACACTGGTTATTCGGTCCGGGATTCGATTCCAGGCGAACGGCTGGCTACATGGGTGTTTTCGTTATGAACCAGTTTCCCTTAGAATGTTCTTCACGAAAGCATCCCTCTCTTTAGGCAGATAACCCTCGTGTGTTTTGCCGTGATCAAATAAAACCAAACAAAGCCCTCAATATATCGAATATATGTAGGTGAGGTTATCGTACATGCAAATACCTCCAAACATTTGCTCCGAATTCCGCGCCAAGTTCGCTGCGGAATATGCAACTGGGGAAAAAAGAAATTAGAAAAATTAAAGCTACTTTCGTCTTAACAAAGTACAGGTAGCTAGAAAACTGCTTTGCAAAAATATCTCTTCACTATTTTATATATTTAAATGTATCGCAATAAAATTAAGAACAACATGGCGTTGATTTACATTTGGGATGATAGTCACACAGCATGTTATCAAATTAGAATATTTTAACATCAACGGAATATTTAAAGATTAATAAGGCATTTGAATTCCTTTTTTTTTCTCTTAAGTAACATTAAAATTTAACGCATCTTAAATTAAAAGAAAAATAAAAATCCCCATGAAAATTCTATTTTCCAAAGCAAAATTATGCATATTATGAAAATACGCGAATTCAAATTCCTGCCACAAAATTCGAGAAACGTTCATACAGCGACGATTTTCAAACTTGAAACCTTTTCAAAAAATACATAGCTTTATCATTACTTAAAAAAAAATTGACCTACAATGCGCAAGCGGTAAACAAACCAGAAAATATTTATTATGCTACTTCCACACTGTTTAGCGCCATTAAATTTACTCGAAAGTGGAACAGAATGAAGGCACTGGGAATAAATTCTTCCACTCGGTTAGTACTTCGAATTTTCAGTTCAGATAGCATAAGTAATATTACGAAACTTCGGATCCGCGCTTAACCTGTTTTGGAGTGCGTTACATGCTGTGCCGCTGAATTAATTAAAAAATATTTGCATAAACTTTTTCTCTTTAATTTATTTCGCGTCTTGCGTTTAAAAATGTTAGAAATATGCACGATTCTTTAGAGCAGCGGATTCCAAACTGCGGTGCACGTACCTGTGGGGGTTACCTGAAGGCACAGTCAGAGAGGACTACGTGAAAATATTATGTGTAATGACAGAAAACAAAGTATTGTAATAAATGCTGATAAAGAAAAAACCCAGAATATTCATAAAGTTTAAATTTAATTCCCGATGCAACTGTTACAAAACAAAATGTACGCAAAAGCAGTGTATTCAATTGTGACTAACGGCACCTACACCAGTCATATTGCTCGATATCTTACACATCGCAACTTACCAGCGGCAGAATGTACAAGTCGCGCTGACCACTGGTAGTTCGATCAGAGTTTCGAATACGCGAACGGGCTGGCTGCATAGTTTTCCTCAGAAAGTTCTCCACGAAAGCGTCCCCCCTCTAGGCAGATAGCTCTAAGGCTTGCCTTAATCACGTAAAACCTTACAGACAGAAGATACACAGAAATTTCTCATGGTCGCCCCCTCTCGGTACAGAATGAAAATAAAGCATCATTCGATGAACAAAAACATCGTAATTACGAGCGTCATCTCTAACTCGACTGCGTATATCAAAATCGTCTGAGATCAAGGGTGATCGTTTTAGGGAAGCTTTACTGCGTATTCATTATATTAATACTAATACTCGTTCTTGATCGTTTATAGAAAACATTCGTTAACAATCTTCTTATACTTGCAGTGAAGTACATTTTCTTTGACATGAGTTGAACAGCTCTCCGATGCATTACAAACGAATATGGTTAACTAATTATAGTAAAATACGAGAAGGCTCTCTGGTGAAAGGGATAGATGAATGAAAAATTTTCTCAACAGAATTCATTTACTTTATGTTAATACATGCGGTAAGTGATGAAAACCCCAAGCAGCCAGCAACCAGTAATCGGAGACTAACCAAATGTCTTCGGCTTCAACCGATATATCACCGATGGTGCGTAAGACAATCGAATAAAATACATTTGACACTTTTTTAATTTAGTTTTAAAAAAAAATAACATATGTGAGATAAGAATTTATTAAAAATTCCTCATTTTATTAAAATAAATAAAATATCATTATAAATATAATAAATATTATAACTCATTTATAAATAAAATATGCATATATGTCGTTCTTCAAAAAATTGTTTGCTACTCGGAAAGAAGAGGAGGAAGCAACTGATGGATTCCGCAAAATTATACCATAAAATTGTTCAAATGATAACCCGTTATCACGGATTTATGCGCTATTACTGCATTCTTAATAAAATATAAAACGAAAATTTTACTGTACGCAGAACAAAACTACTCTTCATAAAGTTAACTGATGAAAAATTTTATTACTGAATAAAGATAAATGATCAGTTAATCATACATCATATTGGATACTCTTGAATCGCGGAAACATTGGCAAAATTTAATTTACAATTTGATGTTACATTAGATTAAATAATTTTGATAAAGAAGAGGAGAGATGCTTTAAAGTGAAGCCGGTTGGGCAATCAAACTCGCATTTATGGGGGGCTGAGTAGGAGGTGAAACTTTTAATACAGTTTCGAAATATTCAAAGTCAAAATATTTTAAATGATTACTTTTACTTAAATTTAGCTCCTTTACAGATATTGATTATCTGAAATATGAAATTCCATATCAAACATCCCCAGCAATGGTATTCAAACTTTCGGTCTCGAGCCCATTTGGTGCTGCGAAAATTTATAGTGTGATTGCAAGGTAGATAAAACTTCTAAAAAATCTGAATTGTCGGTGTGTAACTAAGGGTCGATGCTTTGCATTGGGATCACAAACACTTTATGGGGTCGCACTGCCATAAAGTTTGAATACCACTGGTCTGGCCCGATTCAGAGATGGCCTTCTTAAAGAGGTGATCGCCATGAGAAGGTTAACTAGTATCAATAATATATTATTGCACTGGGTTCATACGTTACAACTAATAGGTGTTTAAAGCATAATCGTGAAAATTTTTATAAAACCGGCATTTCATAGTTTCTGAAATAAATGCATTAGAAAATAATAAATGAAAAAAAGACAAGGGGGAGAGAGAAAAATATAAAACATTAACGAATAATTAAAAAAATTAAGCATAATTTCAGTGTATCAGTATATTACACAACTAAAAAGATTCAACAAAATGCGAAATACAACATCCAGAGAATGCGACAATAAAATAAGAAAAAGTAGATTAATAAAATTATTAAAAAAAACTGTCATTTTTTTTTTTTTTTTTTTTTTTTAACACGGGACAGGATAGTAGTGAGTAACGATGTTTTGGCTTACTTTACACTCACGACGCCTGCATACAAATCCCACGTGTTCTTTGCAACCAGCTGCGCAAACTGTTGGTGGAGATCTGGGAAGTGTGATCGTTCGAGCTGCAACTTCTTTTCCTCGCCAAAATGAAATCGCTAGCCAACGCCTAATAGGCGCAAAGGCTTTCGCGCATGCGTCAGAAAGAACGCCAGCAGCCAGAAAGAGCGCTTTCGGTGTGAAGAAAGCGATATTTTCAGTCCGCTGAATTTATGCCGAAGAAAAATTAAATGATGATGATTTGGATTTATGGTGAAAGGAAACGGCTCTAATTTGGCTCCTGTTTTTTCTTATTTGGACAATCTTTAAGAAAGGAATTTTAATTATTTATTTCTTAAATCGTCTTTGAAATTCGAAAGCTAAACAATTTTATGCATTAAAATACCGTTCTTTAAAATGCATCTGCAGTTGAAGGAAATAAACTTAACATTGCGATTAGCTAAATTCGATTGCATGAAAGCGAATTGTATAATATGTATTCGAAATATTGTTAAATACAGTGGCTCACATTTGTTTTCGGACTCTTGTATTTTTTAAATTTATTTGCATTGACTTTGTACTAAATTTTGAAACACAAACGCCACTTTTTTTTTCCTCCATTTTAAGCCTTGCTTTTCATAAAATGAATATCATCAAAATACTCTTTGTAATAGGATAATTTATTGAGAACGTATTAGTCGATAACTCACATAATAATTCGCACACTTAAAACTTTTATTGAAATGTTTTGGCATATAAAGTTTCTTGTCATTACTTCTTGTTTTAAATTAAAATACATCACAAGAATTATCATCTACATTTGGAAATTATTACTTAGCAAAATATTTAACATAGCAGGATCTGTTAGAAATTTAATTATTCATCATTTTAAAGATACTAAAAATATTCGACATATTTAAAAATAAAATTTTTGATGTAAAGCATTCAGCTACCTTTGATGTTATAAAACGATGGAAATTGCGTAGAAGTGTTGAAAGTACATTGAGTCAAGACCACATTCCAGGCTAACACAAAGGAGTCGGAAGTTTGCACTACAAAAAATAAAATCAAACTCAAGTATTAATACTGTGAGATTCACAGTGGACTTAGAAAGACAGTTTGCAATAAAAGTTTCCCTGAACCTGTTAGGAGAATCATTAGAGCATATGGATACAGTGGGCGATCGGCAAGAAGAAAATTTTTCATCAACAAAAAAACAAGGAATATACGTCTGGCGTTTACAATACCTACGGTAAATAAAAATTTATCACATTAAAATAACGCTATATTTTCAAAAGGCATCACAGTTTAATACATTTAAATAGGCTGGATGAATTTCTGCTTGGTAAAAGCCGAAAAAAATTTAATCCGAAAAACTTGTAAACTATTAAACATGAGGGCGAAGCCATAATAGTTTGGAGATATTTCGCTGCCTCTGAGATGGGAAATATAGTTTAACAGAAAATAATACGGATGTGTATAAATATATAAATATTCTTAACGAAAATCCAGAGCCGTATTTAGACTTGATAAGGCCCTAAGCTATTTCAGATATGGGGCCCATTATAAGTCTGTTGTGCTATATTTATAAAATATTTTAATTTAATTTTTTAGGGGGGGGGAAGAGGGGCCCTAAGCTATAGTTTGTGTAGCTCATACGTAAATCTTGTACTGCAAAAACCTGAAAGCATGGGCAAGAAAACTTGGAATGCAAAATATATTCAAGTTCTGTCAGGATAACGGTACTAAACATACAGCCGTAAGTATTCATTTGTGGTTACTATACAGCTGTTCTGAGCTATTTCATATTATCAGGACTTAAATTCTATCGAACGTGTATGGAGTGAGTTTAAAAAAAATCAGAAAACATGAAATTTCTTCGAAAACTATACTAAAAATAATTCTGACCTAGAAATAGTACAAAACAGAACATTTTTACACGAAAAAAATCAGTTCAATCCATCCCAAAGAGTAGGAAGAGTGTAGTTTTAACTAAGGGGCTATCTAACAAAGCACTGAATGTCCTGTTATTTTCGTGTTTTTATTAAAGATAAACTCTTCCTCAAAGAGTCCGAATACTAATCTGGGTTCATTTTCAGATCAAAGCGTGAAACGTGAAAAAAATTAAAGTTATTTCGCTAGTATTCAGCTGCTGATATATGCAAATAAAACTGGACAACACAAGTGTTCGAAAATAAGCGTGAGCCACTGTATTTTTAAAGAAATTAACTGCATCAATATTTTAGAAAAGGAAAGAATTGATAACTATATTTGATTTCAGAGAGAGAAAGGCTGCTTCGCATTTAAACATTTTATTTTATTTTAATGTTAAAATTTTACTAACGGAATCTTTAAAAATTTTTGACCTGTAAATTCATAAAGCTATCATGAATATCATCTGTTATTTTCACTGAGGGAAAGGTAACGTCTTAATAATTTAATAGACTTCGTTGATATAATTTTCCAAATTATATTCACGAAGCCTTCACTAATATAATTTCATTAGTGTTACCATTCGGCAAAACATAAGATCTTTAAATTTTTTTTCATATTCACTCAGGAACTGAAGAAGAAACCTTCGCTCCACCACGATTGACATAATGTTACCGAGCTTTCATGTCTACGGTGATGTAGAACTTTTGTTTACATCCAGCGCATGGTATTCTGACAGTTTTGTTCAGTGGCACTTCCACACATACGACAGTTCCAGAAAAGCAAAGACACTTCCACACACAAAAAAGAAACATTCATTGCTGGATGGTTAATAGAAATTTGAATAGTACCATAAAAATCACATTTTGGATATCTTGTGGAATATTCATTTATTTTTATTAGCCAGTTACTTTATGTTAATGATATTTACTGTCTTTCTCGCTTTCCGTTTTCCTGCCAGAATGATAATTTCTAATTCGCGTGTAATCAAATGAAGTAGAAAGAGAGAGTATTTAAAGGAAGATTTTAGATTGTAGAATCAGAGTGAGTTCCACCTGCTGAAGGCCACTTTGGTAGTTGATTCTCTTCAGAGCAGTCTATCAGCGACGTTTTGTTATTCTCGGCTTGTCGCGATTAGATATGAGCCAACTTGCGCGTTTTCTGTCTGTGTAGCCTTTGGACTAACTACAAATTTAATTAGGTAAGTTCAATTCGTTACTTTTTATTTACTCCAATAAAGGCTGGCTGCTTCTGCAAGCACAGGCTGTGTTTTCTGTCAAACTATTCGGGTTAATGAAAGCTCTTTTACACCGTTTCCAAGTCTCTGTTCTAATTTCCAAGAAATAGCGAGAAGTCGCTTAAGTCTGCCGAGTTTTTACTCAGTTTATGTCACCAAAGAGAGTGAAACTATAATCTTTCGATAATTTTTAACAGCGACTTTAATTATTCATTTGTTTTACAAAATTTTAAACTACCGGACTACGTAAATACAGATCTTAATAAAATGTGTAAAGAATGATAAATACCTTACAGAGTCAAGTACCTTTAAAATATCAAATATTCCAAAAATGTAACACACTTTAAGGCTCAATATCTTTATAACTAACAGACGTATAAGTGTGAAATTTTGTATACTTATTTCGATGGCCTTGATAGTATATTTGCTGCTTTTATTCTATGTTTCGAACATTAAAATATTTGAAATACGTTTTATCTTCCACATAATATTGTGATATATACAGCATGCAGCACTATGGATAAAAACAAATCTCTAGTCTTAGCCATTTTCCCCCCAATAAGAAAAATAATGCACAGTTAAATGCTCTACGTTAAAAATTAATTTTCTTAAAAAAGAAATTTAAAAAAAAAATGAGACTATTTTTTAAAATAAAATTAAAGATAATTTTTAAAATTGTCAGGTGAGAGCATGATAGATAGTTGCACATTTTAAATCACTTAGGATTATACAGTTGGTCAAGCTTTGTAACAAATATTTTGCAATGTATTAAATATTGTAATATAATGTAAATATTGTAAATATTCAGTATCTGTGAGTCAATTGTATGCAAAACGTTTCTTGCTCAGTATTGTCAGTAATTAACAGAGTTAACCCCCCTCTCCCAAAAAAAACACCACGAAACTGAAGTTTTCTTTCTCTCTCTCTCTTCCTTTTTTTAATTCAAAAACATGTTTAACTGATAACTAAATAAATACAAAATTATTGGTAGCGGACACTAATAGGCTGCTATCACACGTCGGTTTGTTTCGCAAGAACAACTGTTTGGAACAATTTTTCTGCTTTGCCACAACAGCCAATCACCATAGATCACTTTGGGGTTAACACAGGGATAACTGGTTCCCCATTACAAACAAACTGATAGCATTCGAAGCTAATTGGTTGAAAACGAACAACTTGCAATTTTTTTTTTTTTTTTTTTTTTTTTTTGAAAGGAAAGTCGTACGTCTTTCTTTCAATAGTAAACCAGGCAGAAAAATTGTCGGAAATAGTTGTTCACGAAACAAACGCCGTGTGATATGGGCTTTATAACCGACTGCAGTGAGCCAAAAGGACATTTAGCCTACAGGCACATTTAGCCAACATAGGCAAGTCATTCGACGGGATTTTTAGCCGACAAAAACTTACAACTGTCATTTCATGCTATTTAACTGACTATTTGATTATGCTATTTGATTGCTATTTGATATTCGTATTAAATTCTAGGAACAATCGTTTGACTATTTCTTAGTAATTTCTAGGAACAATCGTTTGACTATTTCTTACTAATTTCTAGAAACAATCGCTTGACTATTTCTTACTAATTTATAGGAACAATCGTTTAAATTATGCATTTAATTCCTTTTACTTGTTTGCAATGATCTAATTTTCTTTTTATATGATAGCTGTCTCAGCTGACGAGTTCTATCTTCATAATTATATTCCTCCAAAATCATATATGTTTTGTTAAACAAGAAAATCCAGTTGCTCTCTTTTCGTATATTTTTTTCATTATATTAGCATATATTAGTATTATATTACCATTCTGGTATACCAAGGCACGAAATTTCTGAGCTGTTAATGGCCAAATGGTTAAAATCGCGGGTACTTTCATCCTAAATTCTATTCCTGATGGCGGCAAAAAATGCTAGTTGCAAGAGCGATTCAATTGTTTTCGCATGTGCAGCCCGAGCTCTTTTGCTTTGGAATTGATTTCTGTCACGCTAAGCTGGCCATTTTTCGTGTGCGAGACGATAGCAGTGAAACGAGCTAGGCTGTAATTAGTTCGTTTCTTCATGTGCAATGAGACTAATAAATAGCAAATAACAAGTAGTTTCTCGTGAAGACGTTCCTTTCTGGCATCCGAAGAAAAGCATTCGTTAGGTTCGCGATGACTTTAACTTGAGAATGATCGATCTCATTTGGTATTTGTCTCTAAATGGAGCGAAGAAAACAAGGATATATTAAAAGGAATATTCTTCCTCCTTTTAGGCGATATTAAGAAATAAGTTCGTTCTGCTTATATTGATATCAATATTTCGTAGACAATTTTGAATCATCGCCTTTTTCTCTGAATTATTATTAGCAAAGTTCTTTATCATCTAGCATGTGTATATGAATGTATGTATATGTAAACATAATCGGCGCTTGTTATAATGACCTCTCATTGTAGCGACCGTTGTATTAGAACAACCGATGATAGTGTATTAAATTAACTTTCTTTACGGTGATTATTCGTCATAATCTTTATCTTCATGATGCAAGGTGTTCGTACAGCGAGCTTAAGTAGCATATAGATACTTACAGTAGCATATAGATACAGGAAAAGTAATAAAAATAATTAATATCAAAAAATTATTTTTATTAATAATTATTATCTTTGTTATTTATACATATGTAATTAGTAACATTAATAAATTATCTAAAATGAACGCTTGATTTAACATTTATTATTTCTCTACAAAAAATAACCAATATAAAGAATAAGTAATAAACATTTAAATTTCTTTGTAAGGTACTTATATACACGCATAGGATAATAATAATAATAAATCAAGGCAATATTATTAATAATAAAATAGTGGCAAGTTTTTTTTTAAAATTCTCAGTCATTGGGATTGATAGGCTTGATGGAAAACTAATAGCGGTAGGGTACGAACTGCGCCAAATTTGATGGAAGATCCCTCCCCCTCTCTTATCTAATCCACGAACTGCGCGACGTTTTCCTGCCCCCCTCTTTCTAAGAACTTGGATTCCCAAGAAGATGGATGCTACAAAAAGTCATTTATCGCCATTAATGAGACATTTTATTGAGACTGCAAGCCTATCTATTTTCGTTTTAATTTAAAATATGGCGTGTGCTAAAGTAAAAATGAATTTCTTTTACACTCATTTTAAAGTTTTATGATGCTTAAAAGAATAATGAGCCAGATCTTTTTTATTCTCTGTAAGAATTAAACACTTTACAAGTTGTAGATTTTAGCTGCATATATATCAGTTTTGAATAATAAAATTGGTAGATTAATGGCATACATAAAACGGATACATAATCAATCTATCAAATATCGGATTCGTACCGCAAGTTAAATAAGTTTTCTTGTCTAGATAAATATTAAAAAATCTTCTGAGATTGCAGAATGATTTTAATTTTCAAATTTCGCGTCAAAACGTCATTTTGGTAAACAGTTCTAATTTAATTTTAAAAATTATCTTTATTAAATCTAAATTCGATTTTTTAATTCACACTAATACTATTGCAATACATGCCGTATTAAGCTTTCCATTTTTAGTTATTTTAAGGTTATATAACTTTCTTACAAATTCCATATTTTAATACTAGAAACGTTTAAATATTTATTCTGTTCTCCAGTTACTCTACCTGATGTACTTTGACATACATTTCATTTCTAATACACATTTAATTAATAAATTGATAATTATGAGTATCTGCAAAATTTTCATAAATAACAAAAAAAAAAAAAAAAAAAAAAAAAAAAAAAAAAATAGAACTCCCTTATATTAATATCTTGGGATTTTCAGTTCTCTTTTAATCCATTCTTTTTTCGGATATTGTTGCACTGTATTCAAATTTTCATGTATGTACAATTTATATATTTTGTATTGTATTTATGCCAATATATTTAAATGATAATTTTTACGAATTCTTGCATCATAACTCTAGTTAAGAGAAGATATTTCTAACACCTTGGTAAAACTTAATTTTCATCATGCAGCTTATTTTCTAACCTAGTTTCAGATTGAATTATTTGTAAAATTAATTATTTGTTAACAAAGATGGTCGCTAAATCACGCTAATGATATTTCTAACTGTTATAATTTATAGTGCAACGAGTTCATGTGATTTATAATATAATTCATTTATAATTTTTAGCAGTATTGAAATTAATAGCAGATACTGATAATGTTATACATTTAGATTACAATGATTTAGCTTGCCATTGCCTTCTTCACTGATGCTTTTATGCTACATTCCTAATATTTCATAATGGCATACAGATAAGTTTAACTCATTCACCAAACATGTAAATCTCTAATTCAGCCTTTCTAGAACAAAAGTGCTGTATCTTCTATTTTCGTTAATATATTGTTCAGCCTAATTCCAAAAGGTCTTATGATCAAACGGAAAAGTCACTAAACATTAGTAGTTCGATCCGAGTTTCTAATCCCAGAGATCTCCCAGCTCTTCCTTTTTTGTACTTATTTTCTGTGTAAAAATGTATCGTAAAAATTTCAGTTCATGAAGTAAAAATACTTTTAAAATTTATTATTTAAAAATATTGCAAAAATCTTCACCTTGGCATACCTTTTTACAAATCCCTCTAATAAAAAAAAATAAGGAAAGAAATTAACTCATTTTCGGTGATTGATTCCTCGGTGCAAATTATATGTAACTTTTTCCAAAAGCATAGAGTTTATATGGATATCAATAAATTAAGAATTATTTCTCCACCTAATTTTCTTAACATGTTTATTCCAGAATTTTCTTTTCCCACTGTAGCGCTTAACTTTATGAGTTTTCTATAATCATTCAATTTCTCTATCCATGGCAACTTTGCATACCTCCTGACAAGTAGTTATATCAATGTTTTTTAATTCCTATTGACTATCAGTACATTATTCACTTGTTTCACAAGTGCAAATATTTATTTTATACGTAAATTTACGTAAAATAGCAATAAAACTTCAGTTATGCGGAGCTCCTGATCGAATGCTTGTTTTAGATTGAATGAAATTAAGCTTAATGTTACTGTTAATTAGCTTGTTATTAATTTAATTATACATTTCTAATTAATTATATGTTCAGATATTTCCAAGTATATTACACAAACTTTTGCATCCCAATTTTTAATTTTTGGTTAAAAAAATAAACTCTTGCTTACTGAGAGGCCTGATTGCCTCTCAATATTAATTTATAGTATTGTTTATCTAATTCTTTTCTTCTAGATAAATTTTAGAAAAAACTTCTTACCATAATAATTTAAATGTATTGACAATTTATACGTCAGTGTTCCAAACGCATAGTAATGTTGTTATAATAGATTTCTTGCTAAGCTTTTTTTAAATTTAACTATTAATTTCTGCAAGCATTTACATGATTACTTTAATTAACAAAAAATATTTTTAGCACACCTTAACACACTTTGATATGGAATAATCTTTTGCACGCCAGTGAGCTCTATTAAATTTCCCAGTCTAGTTCAGACATCTTGACTATTATTGATGTAATTTATATAATTGATATGCTTTATAATTATTTAATTTATGATATTATTATAATAAATGAAAGCTGTTTGTAATGCTAATATGTATGTTTACCAATAAATACCTTTTATTTTCTTTGTTAGCTATCGCATTTATTACTGTTATTCAAGTAATTAGCCTGCTTGTTAGATATTTTTTATTTGTTCTTGTGATATGTAATTCTATTTCTTTATTTTTATTTTCCTATTGGCTACAATTGGCTTCGAAAAGTTAAATTTTAACCCTGTAGGCAACAGGGGGAAGAAATTTTGATTGGCGCAGTTGGACTATAGCAGGACCCGGGGAGGATTTTCATTCGCGCAGTTGGAGTACACCCCTAATGGCATATCACTGTTAAGAGTTACTAGCATAATTTCGTATAAGACTCAACAATTTGTAGGCGATTTTTTTTTTCGTAAATAAATAAAATAGCCTTAAAAATATGAAGCTGGGAATGATATTTGAGGAAAAGTGCAAAATGTAATGTTATTTTTCGTGTAACAGCTTAAAGACGATTGATTAAAATATGTTGCATATATTATCTTATTACTATAATATCATTTGAGAGTTACTTACTGTCAATACTGCTGCCTTTTTGAAACCTGAAACCTTCCTCCGCGCCCTTTTGATTTGTTTCTGTGATTAATTTAAAGTATGATTTGTTTAATTAATTAAATTATTTTTTCTTTGGTTAGTTCAGGTTTTTTTCTTGTTAATTCAAAGTATTGTTTTCAGCTTTTCTCAGGTTAATTCAACATATGACTTCCAAGTAGTTAAAATCTCTTTGGTTAACAGAAGCTTTAATTAACATAATTTATTTTTTAGATATCGAGTTTAATGAAATCTCCATAATAAACAGACAATTCATTACAGCAGTTAAGAAAGCAAATTATACATCCTGTCCCAAAATGATTGACATGCTTTCAACTTTTATTCAACGTTAAGTATTATAGTTATACAATTGTTACTAATATTATTATAACTGAAGATTTATTTTTACGTTAAAGATGCTCAGTCCAAGCTCCTTTTAGTAAATGCTCAGTTTCTACTTCAGCTTATTTTGTATTTTCTCCAACACGCCTTTGCAATCGTTTTAATACACGCCGTGACTACCAACTTAATTTCATCAGTATTATTATGGGGGATGTCACTATCCAATGAAAATGATAGTACTAACGCTTTATCCTTTATAGATTCTCAACAAAAAATATCATGCAGAGACTGGAAAGCAAGACGACCATTTAATAACTCTTTCCAGTTCGGAATATCGGCAGCTTGGAGATTATCGGTAGTAATTCCTTCAAAAAAACTTTTATATCACTAAAAAAAATTCTCTTTCGACTTTACGGGTGGTATTTGAACATATTTAGCTGCTTTTTCGTATTTCATATCTGGAAACGTATCAATCATTTTGGAACGCACTCAATATTTTTATTTAATACATACAGAAAAAAATATAACTAGTTTTTAATCATCGACAAAGCATAAATTTTTAAACTAAAATGGTATATTAAACTCCTATTTAATTTTTTTGTTTTGTTGGATTATTTTTTGCAAATGGAAAAGAAATAAATATTACTAGTCCTACAACGAAAACTGCAATATTAACTCCATTCTCAAATACATATAAAAAAATTACTAATCTTAATTTTCAAGTGTTCTTTTTCACACTAGTTACTGTAGAGCATTTATGTACCTGAAGCAGAATGGAAAGCAAGCTCATACATTTACTGCACTTTCCAGAAACTTACTAACTTACTTTTAAACACATTTTACCATTTTTTTACTTTCTTGTACGAAATAAAGGAAGTACTGTAATCTGGAAACATTTCGGGTATCAGATGTCAGCGGAAATATTCATTTTGACCGTTCCTGAATCCATTTCGCCTATTTTTTTGAGTGACGTCTTTACGTACGCACAGAATAAAGGACTCACCCTTCCAAAACGGATTGTAAAATTTATTCAAAATGGACTTTTATTGTGACGTCTGTACATACGTTTCTACGCATACATCTCGCATAACTCAAAAAGATTAGCCGTAGAACGGTGCAATTTTGTATATGGGACTGCTATAACATCTATTCGGGTGCTTCCCTTTTTCACTGCAATCAGAAGTACAAAATGTGTGTATATAAGTAAGATAAAAAATATGTATATCAAAATTATAATTTGAACTAGTTAAAACACCATAATTCTAAAAATCGCAAAAACGTTATTGGACTGTGTCATTTCTAGATCAGTCCATCTTTCATGGCTTGTGTAACTCTGGTGACGTAGCTAATTCGGAACTTGAACTCAAAATTTCGAGAACTGAAGCCTTTCTAATGTACCAAAGCCTTCTCCTGATGAGCTTCCATACTGGATAACTGCGCACTTTAGCTTCAGCTCTCTCGCAGTCAAGACATACTTCGCTCTCTTTACTTTATCGTGCTGCTAACTACTCTCTTATCTAAAACGTGATACTCTGTATAAAATTTTGTGGTGCGTATTGCGCCCGTAATCATGTATGACAAAAAAATGTATTTTCGATTACTAGTTCATGTGCAGAAATAAAAATTATATTCAATTCGGCCACGTCTGTCTTCAAGGTCTCTCCTTCGAGTGTCATCTTACTAACTACGCAGTAAAGTTTCTCCAGAATTATAACTGAGAGAACCATTGTCAATCCGTTACAGCTTACTCCAAGTCATTTTATTACAACTATATATACATAGGAGATGTAATTTTTACAGAAGATGAAACCAATAAACTTATTGATCATGGTCGAAGCGGTAAACACACAATGCAGATGCCGCAACAGATGTCGTGAACTTTTAGAAGAACCATAAAATCCTTGGATAAGTACAATATAATTACTTAATGGATAAGTATCCTTGGATAAGTACAATGTAATTACTACTTATTACTTAATGATTTCGCTCTTCAAATATCATATTGACCAAAACAGTATAAGTGGGGCGATCGGCTCCCCAAAATTTCTAAATATGCACTCACATTTTTAACGTGGTCTACTCAAGCAGCAGCAGCCTAGAAAAGTGTTGCGTGGATCGTGGGGGTACACAAGCTAAAAGTGTAGAACCTATGTAATAAAGTAAAATTTCAAGTGGACTGTATTAATAAAAATATATTTATTAAAAAATGAAAGAACAGAAAAAAAAAATCACCAAAGGCAACGCAGATCTTTTTTACTCTCGCCATATAGCTCGAGCAAATTAATTTGTATCTGCCTGTGGTTGCTATCTAGTTTTGAAAATGTGGGCTTAAACATGCCGCCGAGCACTGAAACACAGTTTCAGTTAATTACAGTTTTAAACACAAACGTTTCAAACATGACAGAATGCAAACATTTTCGGAGCTTCTAATCAAAATCATACTCAAGAGTCTATATCAACTAATAGTTTGTATCATACTTAAGAGTTTGTTTCATAGTTCAGTAAAGGACAAAGTTTAACGATATGTCTCTTGAGTTGTCTGTATGCAGTTCGTACCGTTACCACACAGATCTTACCGTCACTTCCAGGATGGAGTCTAATGACTCTTTCCATACGCAACAGCAGTAGTGAAACATTTTCTTCTTTGAGTATGTAGAGTCCAGGTGGGTTAACTTCTATCTGTATACTGGAGTAGCAGGAAACTACACAGAAGAAGGGTTCAAACCCTTTATACTCTTTAAAATTTACAATGCGTCAACTCGACGCTAACAAACTTCGCCTCTACTTGGGCAGTAACTGAAAGTCAGATAATTGAAATTAAAAGTTGAAATGTTTAACAAGTGATAAATTAGCCTACAGGGCTCAGCGAGATCCCGAACTTCAACCCCCTTCTAAGCTAGTGGCAGCAAAGCAATGCAGTTAAGCCACTTGAACCAGCAATAAACAAACATACCTACGGCAGAGACGTAGGTATGTTTGCTTATTGCTGGCAGCTGAACTCTCTCTTTCTCCTACCGAAACTCGGCTTTTAACTACTTCGTTCAGCACAGAAAAATTGCATTCGTTCACGCGCGCTACAACATTTAACTATTCTGGAACTGACAATTAGGGTAATGAAGGCTTATAGGAAAGTTTCAAATAAAACTTTAAATTATTAGTTATAATATAAATATAAATCCCTACAAGTAAAACAAGATCGTCGACCCCAAAGTCTCTTTGTGGTCTTTGCCACTTAGGACTTTGTTGCAGTGGGAAAAGTATTTTCTTCACCATCTCTTTCAGAAATATTGTAGGACGGATTGACGCAATTTTCATCTTTATCTACAGAAGATGGGCTCTTGAGAAAACTCCTGCTCTGGTAAAGTAGAAACTGGAGCTCTAATCAGAAAGTGGTTCGGTGTGAGAACTTCAAAATCTCTAGGATCCTCAGACATTGCTGCCAATGGACGTGAGTTCAAGCAGAACTCGACCTAAGTGATGAGTGTAGTGAATTCTGGATATGTTAGGATTGCAGATCCTACACTTTGACGAAGGTGATGTTTCATTGACTTGACGGCCGATTCTCACAAACCGCCAAAATGAGGGGCTGCTGAAGGATTGAAGATTTATTTTATACTTTCGGAGTCAATATAACCTCGAACTGATTCATCTTGTTCATATTTTGAAAAACACTTCTGGATCTCTCTATCAGCTCCATTAAAATTAGTGCCACAATCACTAAAAATCTGTACTGGTCTACATCTTCTAGCAGTGCATCATTTCAGGTACTCTAAAAATGCATTAGAAGGAAGTTCTTCAACGACAATTTTCTCACATCATATTAAATGAATTATGAACTATAAATCAATTAAATGCACGAACTGCATTAAAGAAATTATGAATTCACCACAGTTGAAAGAATCACAGTAGAAAATGTGCTCACTACAAGTTGAAAGGAATCGTTAAAACATTTTCTCAGTTGAAAAATTGGTGAAAGACTGGATCGAGGTGTTTATTTCTTTAGGCTAAACTTTTGAAGTTTTATCGATGTTTCAGCTTGAAAGAGATTATAGTTGAAGTTCTTGTTACTACCAAGACGCAAGCTGTAAATATTCTTAATGGGTAACTTCAAGTCGTAATCACCAAAATATAAGATAACCTTAAATAACCGAATTTAAGAGGATTAGTGTGAGTTAGGGTAACTAATTTGTGTAACTAATTCAAATAATTTAATAGATAATAAATTTGTTCAGCTAAATTACATATTTTTCTTTTGACTCAGTAGAAAAATTTTTGAAGCATTCAGCGTTGTATTTAAATAATAAATTAAAATTTGTGTAAAGCCAACAGGAAAAAATGTAAATACTCTAAAAATATCCTAACTATTGATTTTTGAACATTATAATTTGAACGTTTAAACACATTTTGGTCTACACATTTTTGAAAATTGATAACTGTTAACTCGTCTTTTAGCAAAAGGATATTTTCATTTGCATTAAGTTGCCATAATGCATCCACAAAGCAGATATTCTCATCCAGATATGAAAATTTGAGGACAAAAAGGCTAAAATATGGAAGGGTGAAAGAAGTGAATAAAAAAAATTGCGATAGTTCTAGGACATCCCAAAGCTAAATTGTCTATCAATGACCGAATGGATAAGATTGCTAATAACTCTTAGTTTAATTCGGATTTTAATTCCAACAAATTGGCTATCTGCATGGACGCTTTCATGGTTTTCCGAAAGCATAAATGGTTACAAACCAGCATCTGTTAGAAATCCCTTTAGATACAAAGGGAATCTTTACCCTTAGGTAGATAGTTATCGTGTATTTTGCCATATAATCAATTAAATAGAACTAAATTATCGAGTGCAGGGAAACATCAAGTGAAATTTTGAACCCCACAATTTCCTCCTATTTCAGCGTTTCTTCTCGGAATATTTGATGTGTAACGTGTATAGGAGCCAAATTCCCTTAGAAAATCCTCCACGAAGGTATCCCTCACTTTAGGCAGATAGCTCTAGTGTGATTTGTCGTAACCTTAATAAACTAAACCAACCCAGTCCGAAATATTCGCTGATACTTGGCTAAAAAAGTCTAGCCAAATTTTAGCCAGATTCTGTTAATAAAAGCTATGCTATATATCTTATTTGTTTGTGTCGTGTTATTTGTATCATCCGTGTTTACTTAGCACTTCTGCTTTGCAAAGGCGATAATTCGCGCTGGTAGTTTAAGGTTAGACAGAGTGGTCTGAAAAAGAGATCGACTTTAATACTAGGAAAATGAGTAATTTTAGGTGCAAAGATTACAAACACTGCATCAACCATTCCTATGCACTTGAGTATTTCATATCCTTCTTGCAACTATCAAAGGCGGAATTATCAGCAGCATCTCAATTAATGCTTTTGCCGTAAATCTCTGTACGGTATTACATGAAGCATGATCAAACTTCTCACACTAAAGAAGAGCAATTCTGATACGAGACTCCACACAGATAGAGATATCTTTAAGTTTATTTCTTATCTAAATAACCATCATTGCGCCGTTTCGTCTCACTGATTGAGGCTACAGTAGTCGAGGCCCCAAGATAAAATACACATTTAGCCTTCATATTTCCTATTTTCTCAAATCAAGTTAGGAAGTAATAACATTGTACTATTTGTTATTTAAGTAGTTCTTATTTCCTACAATAATGCATCGCCAACTGAGATGATTATATACAGCTTTCACCTACTAAAGAATGTATATAAAGGTGGAAGAGTTTATTGCAAATGACAGTCTAAAGTTCTACTCTAAATCTAATTTGAGGTAAATTTCAAAGGAAAAAAAATGTAGTATTTACCTGAGTGTAATGAACCAATTTTCAGTGAAGACAAAGTCGTAATAGTAACTAAAAAACTATTTTAGTAAAATGGTTTATATTTTATGTTATTTTTCTTATTTCTTTAATTTTTCAGTTTAAAGACTTCCAGAAAACCGCTGTTGAATGCCAGTAATATTAATACATGCCGTTTTTGTAAATCTGCTAACAAAAATCACCAAATTGATCTAAAATTAAGTAATGTCTCTGTCCCTAAAACGGGCTTTTGGAAATCCTGCGCATTTTATATGCGCAGTCTAAAGTTTAAAAAGTATAATAAGGTAATTTATTACATAGTCCTTGATTCTATATTTATTTAATTTTATCTTAAGCTATAACAATCGAGACATTTGTTATCTTTTATGCAGAATAAATTCAACTATAAAGCCCATTATGTGAGATTGGCTCATATGGAACACCTTTTTTCACTTGTAAAACACACCTTCAAAATGTGAGATCATCTTACCATTGATTCGAAATAGTATTCTGAATTGCTGTGTATCATTCTCATCCCCATAATAAAACTCAGAAAAATTAAAATGGCTAAATACTCGAAGGCCATCTACCTAAGTGTGTAAGATTCCTAAGTTTATAACAGTTATTTTTAAGTTAAGCACTTTTCCTCTCTCTCCTAATTACAATTCCTTACCAGAATGAGTTTTTAGAATCGCGTTTAATGCAAATGAGAAGGAGTAGTACTTAAGTCGAAGTTCTACTGACTTCGAGAGAGAGAATCAAGAGTTTCTGAATAGCGCGAGTTTGCCTCTTGGCTACGTCTCTCTAATCTGTTAATGCACTCGGCCGTATTGCGTGCTCTTGACAGCTTCGCTAAATTCGTTTATTTAGAGGCCAACTAGTTTAGATTTTTGTTAGCTTCGGCTCTCTTTAGTTATTCATTAATTAGTTCTTATTTATTACACTTTTTAAGCCCAAGTGGAGGCTTTGCGGTACGTCCTGAGAAAGGGGCCGACTGTATATCTTTATTTTGAGCAAAAAAGGGTAATTAACCCTTCTTGAGTTTACGTCTCTATTTCTGAACTTAAGCGTTTATTCGCTTAGCTGTTCACTAAGTTCCTCAACACTAAATTAATAGATAAAAGGGAGGAACCCCTCAAGGGTAAGGAGTTTTCGTAGCAGATTGGTTAAAGAAAACTAGTTCGTATTTATGTTCTTTACACGAAGACAATGAAACTACTTGTAGCCGGACTCGGTATTAGAGGGAGAGGGGTAATACGACTTCATAATGAACTATTAGTGTCTTCCGGGTTTAAGCCATGCGATCCTTAGAATGAAATGCAGAAAAAATAAAAATTAAAACAAATAAATAAATAAAAATAAAAAATTAATTTGATACAGTTCTTTAAATTAAAAATGTATTTGTCTTCATCGGCGGTAGGTCATTGAAGTCATATGCTTAAAAATGAAATTTATATATGTTGGCAAACTTCTAAGAAAACGGATTTTGTTTTATGTTTCATATGGAAACTTACGCAGGATACAAAAAATACCTGTTAATTGATCAAATAATTACTACATTAATCAAGGAATCATTAAAATTATTGAATAAAGTTAACTCAAAACACGATTTCAGCATTATATAAATTGGCGCGATTAAAATAAAGAATGAGTTTAAGTATAGGGATGATTTTGTTATTATTATTATTATGATTATTATTACACCGCAGTAATGTTAACATACATTCATTATGAGTGTCATATGCATAAAATTGAAAATCGTTGGCAAATAAATGTGAAGTATAGGAAGAGGCAAAATTTTACTGCTATAAACAATAAGAATTCCGATTTTTTAACAAAATGTTTTCTAATCTTCACTCTCACCTTTGAAATAAAACTTGGAAATATTTATCGCATTGGCAAATTTCTAACAGCCTTTTTCTAAATAACTCCACATACGGTGATATATTTCTATCATAATTTTGCATGCTATTCACAAGTATGCTAACTCCTGTAACATTAACGTTTATTCTTTTTTGAATACTGATCTCAGCCTTTGGAAATTCCAATGAAGAAGTTAGTTTACGGTGGTTAGGAGTTCTAAGGCGTTTAACATATATACAGTGGAACTGAAATCCAAGGCATATGCTGACGAAAGCAATCGAACATTGTCTTCAATTTCAAGTATTTATATAGTATATTATTATCCATAAGCTCAGGCTCAAATGTCCATCAGGAGAAATTCAGGACATACAGCAAGCCTCTTAAATTAGACTTTGCGATGCATGATTTCGTGCATGTACTTCAGTAGATTTCAAGATACCTGGCAAATAAAACACTACAGTGAATCTTAATTCATCAATGAAAAGGGCTTACTCAAAACAATTTAGACTCCCTTGACATGCAAACGACGTTATTCTAAGCATTCTCTGTGCAAGATGAAGTAGACAGGACACAAAGTTTTGGTCATCCTGTGTATAAGACATTTCTCTACATTATTTTGGCAAGAATTTAGATGTGAGTTAATGTTTAGCTGCAGAAGAATTATGTCTCTGAGAGGAAACATATAACGATCTTCAACTGAGAGTGGGGACTCATCAAAAACCAAGCGGATAAGACCGCTGAAACTAGTAGTTTGATTCAGGTTCAAATCCCGGCGAACTGGCTTGTTATATGGGGGTCTTCTTGGTTTACTCCATGTAAAACGTGAATGGAAACACAATGACTGCTTTCCGTAAAAAGTACTTCACAAAAATTTCTCTATCTTTAAGCAGGTAATCTTGGTATGCTTTGCAATAAACTAATAAATTCAGTTCCTGATCAAATGCGTGGTAGAAGTTTGAAAGATCGTAACCTTGCCGAACGTTAACATTTTCCATATATTCATATTTTTGAGATAATGTATTGTAGGTATTCAGATCACTAAAAAGATGTTCGAGTGCACCCAGTTAAATTACTGCACTGATATGTATACAAATGATATCTTCAGAACATGTTAGTAGTATCTAAATACATACTAACTCGTAAACTTAAGAGCTGGAATTTTTTATACAGATGAATTATAGTAAGCGTTTGCACATTATACGTTCATTTTCTCCTTATTTCGAATTTCTTGCGTCAATGGAAATGCAGATAAATTTTTAACTTTACAGGTAGATTCAAGGTTGAAGTCACTTACTTTCAAAGAATATTAATTAGGCTTTTGTGTTATGTAGTATTTTTCATATTGTTCTTCCTTTTATATACACCAGTGTGTTTCGATTTTTTATTTAAGATTGTTATTAAAATTATTTTTATGATTGATGTATCACATCATTAAAGAAATGAAACAGTTAACAAATATAATGCAAATGCTAACATTTATACAAGAAAAACTGCAAAGTGTATTTTTAAAGTTAGTTAATTAGTATTTTTATTAGTAATACCGTAGATTTCAAGTATTCAAGTTCTCAATATTAATATTACTAAGATGACCCCTCAGCATAATGTTCTCGTTGACAGAAGGAATATCCGTTACCCCTTCTGAAGGGGCAGTTGATGGCAGAATTTAACACCATTCTGCATCACCTTAATTTAGCACCGTTCTACTGGATTAAGATAATGATGGGTTATCGTCTAACATATTTTAGTTTGAGCGCCACTGTAGGGTCTCATTTTTCTTGCCCTTGAAGATGGAGTTTTGAAAATTTACGTACTGACCGTCAGCCACAAGATTACGTTGGAGAAAATTCTTAAGTTTCTTTCAAATTGACTGAAGTTTTGAATTTTAAGACACTATTCAATTGTAAAGGGAATAATAAGTGTACCCGTAATTCTTGCAATGCTGTTCTGTAGGTTTAAACTGGAGCGAAAGTCATCTTAGATTGACATCGACGTTTTGAAATAACTTCCTTGTTAATTCTAATATAACGATGACAGTTCAGTATAGCTTTCTCGTAGACTTCCAAAAATAGATATAAAGAAATAAAATTAATTGGATTTACGTATATAAAAGAAAGAGCTTGTTTCCTTGGCAACGAAGTGAGGGCATTTTCTCTAGCAATTCAGCGGTGATGTCATCGAAACATGATCGCTTCTTTCACTGAGAATTTTTTACGACATGTATTATATATTAAATAAATAAACTAATATGGGGGAACTACAAATACGGTATGATGAAGTGGAGAAATGAAATTTTTTATAAAATATCAAAATATCTTAATTTGTTCAATGCGTATTATTAAGAAAAACATTTTAATCGAGTTAAAGGGTTGCTTCAAATGTAATATACATTTATATGCAAAAGAAAATGATTACATTCAATAAATAATTTCAGTCGAAAAAATGAGTATCATATTAAATTATTAATTTAAATGCATTCTAGTTATAATTTGAAAACAAGTTTAATTTATTTTATAATTGTTCCACTGGTCCTGCATTTGTATTTTCTGGCAGAGATGTACCGAGGTATGAAGCAAATGATGTACTTACCTCGAGTGAAGCATGAGAGAAAGCGAAAATTAAAATATAGTAAATTAAGTAAGTATTTTCGACATAAAGAGGGATTAAAACGTATTTAGGCGGTGCAGTTTTGACACTTTTTCCAGGAATTTAAATCTATTAGTACGGCTTTGAACAAAGCAAAAATATGTTATTAACAAAAGTGATTTGCTTCATAGAGAATTTCTACAAACCTTTTTCTTTTTAACAAATCTTCATGTTTATAAAAATGCTCAGTGAAGCAAGATATGCTTGTATTGTTTACTTTTAAACATCTACATAGTCTGCAACTAAATCACAGTTTATTCAGCATTTTTAATAAGATAAAGAAACATGAATAGTTAACATCGCTTTTCAAAGAAGACCACGTTGCTTGAAAACCAAAATCATCTGAAACAGCAGCCGCCTAAGAGAAGGTTCACTGTACCTTGTTTGTTACACCTTAAGTAAGGTACGATTAATACTTTCTAAGACAACCATCCACAGGTCCAGGTGATTTTAGTCTTCTGCAGTGTTGGTTCTGAGAAATGATGCTAAACAGAGCCAGAACAAGGATGAGGCATTTGTCTCAGGGGGAACAACTAAAAAGGGAGTTAAACTGGTTATGAAAAGTTAGGAATTCATTTTAAAATATAAATTATATTGTTAACTTCAAAACACACCAAGAAACGCAATTGTAAAATTTCATATTTAAAATGGTAAAACTTTGCTAGCATTACTTACGGTAATTTGAAAGCATTATATTCTCTATATTGCTTTTATTCTAAGTGCCATGTATTTCAGCTGTCTGATTCCTATTAATCATTTTTCGTAGCCGTCTTCTCGATTAGCGTGATATCCCTCAACATATTTTTGACAAGGTACAGTTTAATGTAATTAGTAGCAAAACTATTTAAATGTGAGCTAATTTATTTACTTTATTACCTTTCTGCAATAAGTAAAATTTCTTAATTAAATTTTAAATTTACATTAGCTTTATACGAATAGAGAATATTTGTTAAATTCAAATTTTTATTATATATATATTATTGCATTTTCTAACATCAAACTTTATTGCTGGAACTAAGGTATTGAAGCTGCTTTACATTTATGGAATAGGTTTCAAGACAGCTTTCCCACGAAATGCGTTGCTGCCGGCATCAGTGATTTTATATTATCGCCCATCAGTATCAAATATAGTTATTATTTACTTATAAGAAATTCCACTTAAGTTCAGACTAGTTCCGGTTCGCAATAAGTAGCTTTACAAATTTATGAACTGAAGGTGCGTAATCGCGTCTTGTTATTTACTCTTGCCAGCTCTCATTAAAATCGGCCTTAGCGCCTTGCTAGCCGCCGCTTAATGAGCGTTAGTAAAATTCTGAGCCAGCTCAATTGGTCTATATTATGTCTAGTCTCCAACTATATAACTTTCATTGCAATTTTAATGTTCTGTTACGTTAATTTAAATGCCCGCAAGGTAATGAGGCTCGCTGTAACACAAACTGTGCTTGTTCTCTTCAATTTAAGACTAAATAGAAAAGGTTATTTTAACCTTTTTCAGTATTTGTGAGTTGTTTAAAACGTAGCGATAAATCACTATCAGTCTTATAGGGTCTCCAAGACTTTAGCTTCTAGTTACAACAGAACCCTGCTTATTGTAGTCTAATTTTTCATGTATAGAGGCTAAATTTCACGTACTCTAATCCATATGTCAGCTATTCAGCCAGCAAAGAACCAAAAAACAGATCAATAGGTTCTGCCCTAAGTAGCAAAATTTAAATCTCAATAATGGACTAAATTTCTTTGGACATATATGTCAGGAAAAGTTTAATTAAGATTTGTGTGAAATAACTGTGATCAAAGACTTATTTGCCCACTAGTGGCAGAGCAGATAAAACCACCAATCAGACCATATTGAAATCCGGCGAAGGGGCGGGCAGAATGATAATTTTCATTCCTCCCCATAATGTAAACATGAGCCAGTTTTATTTACGTCGTACAGAAATGAATGACACAAATGCTGCCACAGAGCAGAATGCAATTTATTAACAAAAAATGGATAGTACATTAATTAGAAATAATCCCCGTCCATTTCAATACACTTCTGCCATCTGGATGGGAGGTCCCGAAGTGCTCTGGTAAACCAGTCTGTGGGGGTGTTCGTGCACCACCTATGGACAACTGCATGCAATTCGGCAGAAGATTCAACATGTTGTCCCCTGACTGCGGCCTTCCTGTTTTCAAGCAAGGCGCAATTCGAGGTCTTGGTTTCAGGTCTTAGGTCCACCCACTTTGCACACACATATGTGAATTCCAAATCACCACGCACATTCGCCTGGAATGTTCCTTGCGCAAGCCCTGTCTCTTCATCTTATTGAACGTTATGCGCCTGTTCGCCATTATCAAATCCGACAAGACTGTTACATTTGCTGCTGTATGCGATGTTGCTGGTCGTCCCGCGTTGATACCTTCCGCTGCGGTCTCCACTCCACTGCTGAATTTGGCCAACCAACGGGATACGGTACACCTTGAGGGTGCTTTGTTCCTGCAAACCGAAACCACGTGACAATGGATGTCACTACCCTGTAATCCCTTCCTTCCATATGAATCACGCTATCCAACGCTGATCGTGATAACCACTTTCCATCATTGCTGTCCAAGCTCTCAATGACGACGGCGAAAGGGACGGGTGCTGACTTATACTGTTCGGGGGGTTTGCGGCCAGCTCCATCTACACATTCTGAGTAGCTCATGCCCCCTTGTGTCTATGTCACTTGTTTTCCCTTCGCATAGTGTAATAGTTTCATTGTGAGAGTCGTTGTGTCAATCATTTCTGTACGATCCAAGTATTTAGAGCTTCCTCCACAAAGGCGTCCGTTTTCCTTAGGCAGATAATGCTTACGTGCGTTTCTTTAATGAATTAAATAAACTAAATCAAAAACTTCTTTTTTAAGGATTTTAAATTATTTAAAGGTGAAAGAAAGAAATCATTACCACTTATCATAATATATAATCATTTATATGAGATTGAACTCATTATTACTGCTTTTTATATGTATGATGCATCCTATTTACGAGGAAAGAATGAAAAGTTTTGAGCCTTACGGTGAAGCACACGTTTGATCTACAGATCTTCATTACGATTTCTCTGCATAACCATCTTTGTATCAATGCAATTATTGATTCTGTGCTGCAGATTTTTACAGTCATCTTATAAAATGATTTTTCTCGTATCTCAGACCATTTAATTTGATTGCCTCAATGACCTTATAGTCAGTCGTGTTAAAAGACGTCCTCGATGTGAAGTCTTTTTCATATCAGGGAAGAGACGAAAATCTGACAGGGCAAAATTGGAGAAATAAGGTGAAATCATAGTCGCTCAAAATGGTGCATCTGAAACATTCTGAGGCGGTGTATTGTCTTGATGTTGCAGGACTTCTCTCTCAGTTTTCTCTGCATCTTATCCTCCATTGCATCTATCAATTTAGGTATCAGATTAGCATGACATTCCTCGTTAATAGTCAGAAAATAGTTTGGCCTTTAGTCACAAAATGAGCTAAATTTATCTCTTTTTCAAGCCAAAACATTCTCAGTTCTCTTTACAGCCACTTCGAATTTTTGGGCGTCGGTGATGAGGAGTGGCGTCATTATCGGGGTGGGTTTTTTGTTTCATCTTCAAAAGGATTGCTCAAGACCCCCATCCAGTGAAGCACTTTTTGAAGGCTCCTGTGTCAGCTTCCATCAGCTAGAGAAGGACTATGAATACCAGTTGCCACGTTTTTCTTGGAGTAAGGTTTCTGAGGACATTTTGAAATAACATTTTCCTAATGGGTAGTGCTTGATGAATGATATGTCACACACATTCGGTAGACAGTTGCAGATGTTCAAGCATTTTTTCACCGTCACTGGACGACCGCCCATGACCATATCCAGAAAGAGTTGATGTTTTCCTGTGTTGTTATCTTCACTGGATATCCATTTCGTCGTTAATTCACGTTCGTGTGTGACCATTGTCGTCTTTGACACTTCATTCGTTTTCCACAGGAAAGAAAGCGTGCCAACTTCTTAAATTTGATTACAGTTACCATAAAGTTCCAACCTAACATTCTATAAAATTTTATCTACTTAATATTACTTCTTCCTTGAAAGGCTCAAAACTTTTCCCCCTCCCCACATACTATATCAAAATATAAGTAATTGTAAGGAGTGATATAAATCTGAAGCTGAGCAAAACAATTTTAAATTTTAGATATACTATCCAGGACTTTAATACTTCAAGAATCAAAAAAGACAAATAAAGTCTTGTATTCAAAAACCGTAGTGGTACACAGCGGGGGGAAGGGGAAAGGACATTTTATATTTCCCGTTCTAGTGGGCAGATTGACGAAATTCAACTTGCGTTTTTCATGTCTCGAAAGCGACTTAGGATATGTATTAGATTTACATATAGCATTGTTCTAATATAGATATTTTGACACAAAATCGGACTTTTTCTGAAATGACAATTTTTTTTCCATATTGCGATTCTAAGACTCAAATTATGCCAAAATGCCAAGTTTTGTAAAAATAACAAGAGTAATTTTTAAAAAATTCGCTCTCAACATTTTAAATCTTCAATGTTAATTGAATTTGATATATATTTATTGATATCTCTTTTTTATTAAACGTATTTGATTCTTTCTTTCATATTTCGACATTTAGGTTCATGCCAAACAAAATTCGATAATTTTTTATGATTTTTTTAAAAATTTATATTTTTAAATAATTTTACAAATTTTTCGAAAAAATTTTGAATTATAACCTGTAACATTTTTTGCCATCATCTTAATGTATTTCTAAGCATACCTGCAAAAAATTACAGTTTTTTATTCAAAATTTTCTAAGATATACGTGAATTTAGATTTTGGCGCGTTTTGAAATTTGGCGTGTGCATTATAAGCGATAATAACGAAAATGTGGTTTACGCACTTGGTTAAACTTATTTGAAAATATGAACGAGACCTTTTTCCCCCGCTTGGTCACAAAGAAAAAATGCAAACGTGAGAAGTTCGCCAAGTTTCTCCAGAAATTTCTCATCAAAAATTACAATTAGGCATAATTTGATCCGTAGAATCAAAATATGAACAAAAAATTATTATCATTTCAGTAAAAGTCTGATTTTATGTCAAAATACTTATGTTAGAGCAATTCTATATATAAATCTAATATATATCCTAAGTCGCGCTTTCGATAGATGGAAAACGCAATTTGAATTTCGTCAATTGGCCCAGTAGAACGAGAGATATAGAACTGTCACTTTTTTTCATAGTCCAAAGGGGCTTTGTGCCTGAGGGACTATTATTTTCATTTTGCGATTTTGCGTCGAATCACTCTGAATGTCCGTTTCACCTTTCAAACTTTTGCACCAAATATTATCGCCCTGTATTATACTTGAAGAAATTAAATAATGAAGAATATACATAAATATATGTATGTTTCTCTCATTGTGATAAAACAAGGGTACCTAGAACCATCAAATTTTGAATAACGTAATCCTACTGCGAATATGGGTATTTCACCCAAATTTGAAATTTGGAATTTGTTTTATTATCGATTTCATATTTTGTAAAACTTTAACGAATTTTTGATTAACAAACTCAAGGATTTCAAAGCGAGCAATGGCAACGTTGTATAGAAAAAATATTTTTATCTCCAGCGCGTGGGACTGTGTATCAGAAATTCTAAAGATATGCTGGATTTAAAATTATTTTGCAATATTGCTATTGAACTGAATTTTATGGTTTAAGTGCGAAGAACATAATATTTAATAACACACAAAATGTAACACAGAAAATGTTAAAAAAAACTTGCCCTTTGGACGTAATTTAAAATCTGAAACCTTTCAGTTTTTTTTTTTTTTTTTTTTTTTTTTTTTTTTTTTTTTTTTGAGGAGGGCTGTGTGTATAAAGATACATGCTTAATATAGAGATATTCTTATTTCGGATCCTGGCAAATGAGTTGACTGCATGAGTGTTTTAATGGTTTGCCCTATATGTAACATAGATATAAATGAGATCTTCTCAAAAAGTCTTACACGAACGCAATTCTCCTTTTAGGCAGATATTCTTCATATGTTTAGATGTACTCAACTTAGGAAAAAAAAACAGAAAGATTATTTCATTATTAAAAAAATTCTCGAAAGATTTAACAATTTAGCTTTAGAAAGGAATTTTCAATAAAATTTGAAGAGAGACGAAAAAGAAAGCTTAAAAAAATATACTTTTGTAGTGATAGATATTTTAACTTCACAACTAAGATGGCAATATGAAAAATTTGGGATTTTTCATACTCACATTGAATTTCGATTTCCAGATTCTAACTAGGGAAAAATTAATGTCGTTGTATTTAGGTATTTTAAATACTTAATATTTAATACTTAAATACCCATATGATATACAGTGTCTCACAAAAGTGATGGGACCCTTGTGCTTTACAAAAGGAAACTGTAGTAAAATAAATTAAGAAAACATGTAAAAATTTTTTGTGGGTGTGTTTCATACTTAAATTTAGTAACAATTATTACATAACATACATTTTCTCAAAATATTAAAATATTAATTTAATAAAATATAATTGTTTAGAACGGAGCAAAAAATGGCTCACATAAGTGATGGGACACTTACTTTTCCATCAAATATTTATCCAAAAATTTTACTTTTTAAAAGGTTTTAATATTTTGTTGGATTTCCTTTTACTTTTAAAACATGATTTAATCTTCTTGGAATGGATTCGACTAATTTTTTTTGTGATTTCTGGAGAAATTTTACCCCATTCTTCTTGAAGCACAGATTTTAATTGTTGTTTTGAAGAAATGGTGTGTTTACGAATTCTTAAATCCAATTCTTGCCAAATATTCTCTATGGGATTTAAGTCTGGAGATTGTGGTGGTGATTTTATTATTTCAGGATAGTTATAGCAGCCAGAGTCTAACGTTGAAAGCAATGTGCTTGGGGTCATTGTCCTGGTAGAATTTAAAATCGTTATGAAGGTTCAATTTTCGTGCTGAAGATTTCAAATTTTGATTTAAAATGTCAATATACTTGTACCGATCCATTATACTGTCAATAAAAACAAGATTCCCAACTCCAGCGGACGACATACACCCCCATACCATAACTCCTCCTCCACCATGTTTTACTGTTGGCACCAAGTTCTGTTTACGAAATTCTTCCCTGGGTTTTCTCCACACCAATATTCTACCGTCAGAACCAAATATATTAAATTTACTCTCATCAGCAAATATAACTTCATTCCAGTAACCAGAATTCTTATTTATGTTGGATTTTGCGAAAGCCAGTCTGAGTTTTCTATTCTTTTCACTTACGAAGAATTTTTCCCCGGCCGCTCCACCGTGATATCCAGCAGATCGAATTAGTCTTCTAATAGTCTCAGGATTAACAATTACTCCATATAATGCTTGTAAATCAGCAAAAACTTTAGGAGCACTCATTCTTGGATTTTTTTTTTTTTTTAATATTTCGAACGAAAATTCGCTTTATTCCATTGGATAGCTTTTGATGGTCGGCCAGGTCTTCTTTTATACTGAATGATATGATTCTTTTTATATCGTTTAATGATCTTGAAAACTGTTGAATGACTCAAGTTAACTGTTTCAGCAGTTTTTCTTATAGATTTTCCACGTTCAATATGCAAATTAATAACTAATTTTTGAACTTCAGACAAAGTTTCTTTTCGTTTAGCATTCATGGCTGCACAGAGCTACAAAACACAAAAATTCCAAAACAGACTGGAGAGAAACACTGTAGACGATTTTATAAATTATTGCCAATTGCTTTTGAGTAAAAATAAAAACCCCCAAAAATATTTTATTGTAGTACGTAGTAGTATCTAATGGTGTCCCACCACTTATGTATGTGAGCCATTTTTTTGCTCCGTTCTAAACAATTGAATTTTTATTAAATTAATATTTTAATATTTTGAGAAAATGTATGCTATGTAATAATTGTTACTAAATTTAAGTATGAAACACACCCACAAAAAATGTTTACATGTTTTTTTAATTTATTTTATTACAGTTTCCTTTTGTAAAGCACAAGTGTCTTATCACGTTTGTGAGACACTGTAAATGTTTCAGAAATATTTAGTTTAAAACATTACGTATTTCAACTCTTCCAATCACAAAAATGATTAGATCTTTTCAATACAATTCAGGAATACGGTTTGTTTCAATAGTATCTGAATTTGAAGTTTGCGAATTAGGAAATTACGACTTTTGTCAGTTATTGTCGTTAGCGTGGAAAAAAAAAAAAAAAAAAAAAAAAAAAAAAAAAAAAAAAAAAACTTCAACAAACTCAAAATACCCCAAAAATTAGTCAAAATCTTCACTTAGTCCCAAACAATTTTCAAATATATCTGCTCTTTCTGTAGAACATGAATTGAGTAATAAAGTAGATTTAAAAAGAATTATGGTGGAGTTTGGTGTGTTAAAAGCAAGAGAAACTAAATTACGATAACAAATAAATAAATAAAAGAAATTTAAAAAAGTCCAAAATAGTTCAGTTCTTCACGACTGCCCCGAAAGAAAGGAAGATCGCCAGAGACGATCGCTCAGAAAGAAAGGAAGTTTTAAATCATCGCCTAAAATGTTTAATATGTTTTATCAATAGGAATTATCGATAAAGATGACCCATGTGAAACAGCGAAACATTTTATATGATATTATATGAATATACACTTATACCTAATATAGAAACTTTATACATCTTTTGTATCTTTAAAAATTGAAGAAATATGTAATGTAATTCGGTAAAAATATTAATACTTTTAATTAGATATATCATGAATTAAATGCATTTTTACTAAAATTAATCAGATTAAAAAGTAAAAAATAGATAGATGCATCTATTACTTTTAAATAGTTTAGTTTATTAATTAATAACAGGCAGATTAAATATGAAGAATAATATCTTTATTTCGAATGGCAGTAGAATCGATTGAAAACTCAACGCATTAAAGTGAAACAGCGCAAAATCGTGTTTCGAATTTAATAGCCCTTTTGGATCATAAATGAATAATCTGCAGATTAACGCAAAGCATTTTATAAGTTTATGTTACTTCAATGTTATTTGATGTTAATTAATACAGATTTTGTTTAAAAATTATAAATCATTGTATATATTATTTTACTAAATTTAAACAAATTTAAATTCTAAACAAATACGTATAAAAGTAAAAAGTAGAAAAGCAAATTTAAATTCTAAAAAAAGGAAAAAAGCCAAAATAATTTAAAATAATTTAAAAATATGCAAACATGTAAAAGATTTTATTCTCAAACTAATCTACAATATCATTTAAATTCAGAAGCATAAGCAATTCAAGTGTAAAATCTATCCATGAAAATAAATCTACTAATTTAATAAATTAAAATTAAATTAAACAATTTTTTTAAAAAATGCATATGTGAATGATCGTAGAGTAGGCAGGAGACAGACTTATCAAGGGGAAGTTGCCTCCAAACCTAACTCTTCAATCATTCAATTCGTGTTTCGTCATTCATGCAGGCAAGGGTAAAAGTCAAAACCAAAAGTAATTCCAATAAAGTGGTACCCTTAGAAATTAACATTTAAGTAACATTTAAGAATTAAAGTTCAAAAAGGAAAATACTAATTAAGTCTTTTGAGAAACAAGCAAGTAAAGTCAAGAATTAAACTTTTTCTTAAAAAATTAAATTTTTTAAAAATTAATTTTTTATAAAATAATAAAAAAATTCTAGAAACCAATGTATTTTAGAAATCCTTGTCTACAGAAACTTCCCCTACACGAATATGCATATCAATAAAAAGAAACTATAAAAGAACTATACATAATCCATATAAACAAATAAGAAATAAAAACAAAAAGAAACAAAAAGAACTAATTCACAATTTTTAAAATAAATATATATTTAAAAATATAATTTCATATTTAGAAAATACTTACTAAGATAGATACTACATAAATATTTTTTTTTAAATACTTAAAGCAAGTAAATAGTAAGTTTTAATTCTGCAGACAAGGATTTCTAAAATACATTGGTTTCTAGATTTTTATTAATTTATAAAAAATTAATTTTTTAAGAAAAAGTTTAATTCTTGACTTTACTTGCTTGTTTCTCAAAAGACTTAATTAGTATTTTCCTTTTTAAACTTTAATCCTTAAATGTTAATACTTAAATGTTAATTTCTAAGGGTACCACTTTATTGGAATTACTTTTGGTTTTGACTTTTACCCTTGCCTGCATGAATGACGAAACACGAATTGAATGATTGGAGAGTTAGGTTTGGAGGCAACTTCCCCTTGATAAGTCTGTCTCCTGCCTACTCTACGATCATTCACATATGCATTTTAAAAAAAAAATGTTTAATTTAATTAAAATTTATTAAATTAGTAGATTTATTTTCATGGATAGATTTTACACTTGATTTGCTTATGCTTCTGAATTTAAATGATATTGTAGATTAGTTCGAGAATTAAATCTTTTACATGTTTGCATATTTTTAAATTATTTTAAATTATTTTGGCTTTTTTCCTTTTTTTAGAATTTAAATTTGCTTTTCTACTTTTTACTTTTATACGTATTTGTTTAGAATTTAAATTTGTTTAAATTTAAATTTCATTCCTTGCAGCAAAGAATATTTAATTAAATATGTATTTAAATTTAATTTTTTTAATTAAACTCAATTTATTCTTATGAAACAATATTATTTTACTAAAGATATAAATCTATAATTTGAAAGTATTATAAGAATTATGCTATCGTAGTTTAATATAGTTGCTCTTGGTAAATATAAAAGCGTACAAGATAGTTAATTTGACTGTAGTGTAAATACGGAAGACAATATACCTTTTTTACAGGTGGAAAATGAGCTTGACACGGCTGTGATGTTTATTTACATTCTTAGAAATACTAGTCATTTACAAAATTGATCATCTAAAGGAGGTTGGTACTATGAATGGGTACACTGTATCAGAATTCTAACTCATCAGTTTAAAGTCCAGAGTTGAATAAGAAATATTAAATGTTAGATTTCACAACTGTGTTAATTAAATGAATAATGACGGTCTATAAACTGAAATAAAAGTGTCTTCTCAAAAGACTGGAATTCGAAGTTTTCAGGGGCCCACCAGCGGCCGAGCGGTAAAGTCGCTGAACACTGGTAGTTCGGTCCGAGGCTCGAATCCCGCGAACGGGCTGGATGCATGGGTAGTTTCGTGGTTTTTCTCATGTGTAACGTGCATACGAGCCAGTTTCCCTTAGAAAGTCCTCCACGAAAGGCATCCCTCACCTTAGGCAGATAGCCCTAGTGTGCTTTGCCATAATTAAATACACCATACACCATCGAAGGTTTCAATTTAATAGTTTGATTTCATGAGCGCGTTTTTTTTTTAAAGATTTCGACCTCTAAGCAGGAGTGCTCCTTCAGATCTTCGAATTGCAGTAGAATTTCAGATAGCTCAATGAACAGGAACCACAGTCTGTCTATCCGAATTATCTAAAGTTTTCACTAAGCTTATAAAAGTATTTTCTCCCTTCTTTCCGCATGCTTTCATGGGGTAACTGGAAGCATAGCTGGCGTGTGTTCGAGAGGTTCTTTTATTCATTTTAGTATTTATAGAACGAATTCATCTAAATTAATTTAATAGTTCTTTAAAAATTACATTACTATACTATTATTCTATACTATTTAAATCAGCAAAAACAATAAAATTAACAAGTAGATCCATTTGATAAACAGTGTAAATAAATTAACTAGATTAATTTTTAACCTGGACCAGAAGTATGCAGCTACTAATCCACAAAGAATTGTATTTATATTGTAATAATACAATAATATATTGAAGATGTACAAGAAGTAGGTTAGAATGAAATTTTGTAATTTTGTAATTGTGATTCCTGGTACATAACATGTGGCGCAAGAGATATGTTTGAATATTTGTATTCAAAATTCATACTTTTCAGAAATCAACAGTACTAAAGCCCATTCCAAACAGAAAAATAGTTTATTAAAACTTTTCTATTATATGAAAAACATTTTATTGAAATATTAATTATTATAAATTAATCTATTAAAATATTTCACTAAACAAATTAATATATTCTTGCCAGTGAAAATTAAAGAAATATTATCAAAAAGCATGTTTGTCACAATAATTCGCATGTTGTTATGCTCATAAGTAACGCACTGTTATAGTTTGGAAAAGAGGGAAGCGATCTTTTGCGATATGGATTAACAATAGTTGTTCCAAAAATCGTGCAGAGCTTGGAAAACTGGTATTACCTCCCTAAAGACCCCATCTTACCTTTAAAAAGAGAATGACGTACATAAAATTTCAGATGCATGCCATTATTTTCTAAGTACGTCTGAAATGAAATCTATCAGATGTTGCGTATGTACCAGGACCAAGAGAAAATTGCAAGAAAGGCACAAAAGCGGAAAGGTTCTTGAAGTGCCATTAACTTTTTATTAACAAGTTTCTTATCTTTAAGACTCCCTAAGTTTCACTTTCCTTTCAGAACATCTCTTCCATTATTTATTATTATTATTATTTTTTTTTAAGATACCTTCTCTAGTATCAGCATTTTCCCTTCTCAACCTACTATAGGAATCTGAAAGCCATTGATCAGATTTCTCCTTTCATTTTTGTATATGAGCATCTATAAGTACTTCAAAAGGCTTTGTTTTGGATCATTCTGCTTTAAAAAAATTGCTGAGACGCTATGTTACCTTGTATATATTTTTGTAAAATGTAATGTATTTTCTTCCAAATAGCGTCAAAGCGGGTTATATCTTGACAAATGCTTTTTTTTTTTTTTTTTTTTTAATTTAAGGTTTAAAATAAAAAGAAATTAATTCAAAATAAATTTTAGTCAATTTTCATTGGTTTATTTCTTTTTCTTTTTGCAATTAATCCAGATTTTGCAATTAATCAGAAACGTGACTTTAATTAACTCGGTAGCTACACGACAAACACCAAGGAATTGTCAAATTTTGCGATTTTATTTTATTGCTTCGTTTTTATATTAATTTACTACTGTAAAAGAACTGATTTCCAAATTGTTGTTTCATGCTGTTTTTTTATTGGTACCTTTTTCATATTAGGTAGATTGCCACTTTTATAGATTTTTAATTTTTTTTTAATTTATTAATTAATTTCTCAGCATTTGGCGACATAAATAGAATTTACTTAAATAGTCTTCAATTTTTCATCTCCCTTCATGTATGTACGTATGCATATATATATGCATATACATATATATCTAGATCTTTGTTTACATTATATATATATATATATATAAAGTAAATAATACTATACATATATATATATATATCTTTGTTTACTTATTTCATAAGTTTCACTTTAATAATAAAGAGTAAAGTTAAATTAAATTTAAATAATTCTCTTGCGCCAATGCTGCAAGGAATGAAATTTGAATTTAACAAATATTCTCTATTCGTATAAAGCTAATTTAAAGTTAATTTAAATTTTGAATTATGAAATTTTAATTGCATACAAACAAAAGATTAATTATTGCTACGAACTAATTTACAATATCATTTAAATTCTGAGAGCATATGTAAATTAAATGCAAGTATCTAAAACCATAAAAAAATATATAATCAAAAAAAAAAAAAAAAAAAAATTAATCTAAAAAATTTTAAAAAAAAATTTAAGACTAAATTAATTTCCATAGGTGAATAATTGTTGAGCAGGTAGGAGACAGATCTTATCAAGGGAAGTTGCCTCCAAACCTAACTTCAATTACTCAATAATTGTTTCGTCATCCTTATAGGCACGGGTATAGTAATTTATATATATATGTAAATAATACATCATTTTTTCTCCTTTTCATGTTTATTACTTATTTTATTGTGTAATGCTTTCAGTGTAGTATCCATATTTGTAATTTTTTACTTGGTTACTACTATCTTCGAGATACAAAATGGTTAGGACCTTCATAGGAAAGAAATTGTAAACTTGCATTTAAGGTCCGACTATTGCCTATTCTTTTAATAATTTTATATATTGTTACGAAATGTACAGGCGCGGTGAGATAGCTTCCCCGCAAAGCAGTTTTAGAGTTGCCATAAAAATGCAAGGGAAGGCAGGATTGCCACATTTGGCGAGAAATCGTCCATCTGGCGACAATATTGGCGATATACCATGGACGAATGGAGAACCTTCTGGAACGAATTCTTACCGGTTTAGCCCAGAATGTTCTCGAACACAAGCCGAAAGCTATATAAACCCTGCTGGTCCGCAGTCAGTGTGTGTGCCTCGTCTAGCGAGCTGATAGTCAGTCACTGAGCGAGTGTCTCGAAGTCTTACGTTGAGTTGGTCGTCGAGTGCATCGAGAGAGTCTTTTAGAGCATCGAGAATTAGTGCATCGTCAAGTTTTGTCTTAGACTGTGCTGAGTCGAAAGCTATACTCTTGTGTATCGTCGAGTGCATCGCGTGGAGAGTCTCGAGAGTACGTGGAGTTCCGAGAACGACCAAACAGAGTCGGAAGCTGTACTCTGATGCTTTGCAGTGAAGCAACGTTATTGCCTGACAGTGTGAAGGCTGTGTCGCTGATTGTTCCAGCGTGTTTATAGTAGATTTTCGACGACTGTAAAAAGTGTTATTGGAGCTGTCCCGATTAATAGTGGCTAAATAAAGTGTGTTTTGATACTTCATCAAGTGTTGTCGTTATTCTTTCTAGAAAGAATTCTTTTTCTAGAAAGCAGGCTAAAAAATATTTTTTCGCGATAACTCGGACCCAGCATTTGTATTTATCTCCCATGTTTGATTTAAAGTAGGATTTCGTCGTTAACATGCTCATAAATAAATGAAAACATTGAAGTTAGTTTACAAATTTTATAGAATATTTTTCGGATAATATCTAGAGAAATTGCAGGATTTCTTAAGAAATGAGAAATAAAAAATTCTGCATTTCTTTCAGGAATGCTTAAGAAGAAGCAATATTAAAACAGTTTCCTGCTATTCCTGTTTAAACCTATTTACATTTTGCTTCAGTTTAAATTAATGGCTGCTAATTTTTATACGTTATTTCCTGAGTCAGTTTTCAGAGCCAATTTATACATCCTCTATAACTTAGCACATAAATATACAAAACATTTAAATAATTTAGCACATAACATTTAGATATGTTTTAAAAACCTCACAATTTTTACTCAGTTCGTGCTGAATTTTAAAAATAAATGTACTCCATAATGTATGGGTAAGTTATATCGCTTAAAATAAAAAATGTATGATCTTGAATAGAAGATCACGACAACCAAGTTACCTTAAATTCAATCACATCATACACGTGCTTCTATTCTAAATATTCTATGAAAAATATTAGTTATTAAAAAGAGGGAGAAAAACTTAATTCAGAGAAGAATCAAGCTTAAAGTAGAAAACTAAAAGAAGTAATATTTAAAGAGTTAAAATACTTTAATTCTGAAATGTTTAAAAATTTTATTAGTATTTATCAATAATCTGATAGAATTTTCAATCTAAGCGGGGGGGAAAAAAATGCAATAGCAGCGAAATCAGATGGTAATTCAGGAAGGCCTCGGGAGCTATACATTTACTTCAAGAAAGAGTATCTTCCTCTAAGGCTTTTGCGAGGAAAACTGATATGTATTACACACAGTCAGCAACACAATTGCTACAGCAAGGGCCTTAGCAGCGAACATTTGACACAGTTAAAATGGAAATGGGCCGATGCATTGCTAAATATGGTAATAAATGTGACACCTTTCTTCTTATTATTAATGAGTAATTTACGTAATGTAAGTTCTAAAATTTTCGGCAATATTAAAATTTAGGAACGTTCACCATATCACATCACCAATGGTGGGAACGCAATATTCCCTTCTTAAAGGGCAATCGTCCCTCCCTTTGTTTCTGTGATCTGTTTATGTACAAGTTATTCTCAAAGAGCAGCGTAGTTAAACAGGACCTAGCGAAGTACAATGTGAAAAACAGTATCAATAACTCACTTATTAAAATTAGGGAAAATATTTAATCTAAAATCTGGCATTGATTTATCAGAAAACTCTACAGATTTCAAGAATCATGCAACAATGATCCCTCTTCTTCAAACAACAAAAGTATTTTGAAACACACTTTTCACATGCTTTTACTTTTCGGAAGTATTTGTCGCATCACTATATACAGGAATACATCGTTTATAAGCTTCTCATTGATTCGTCGTTTCATCTCTGTCTCGATTCATTCCTGTTCATGTTAATAACGAAATATTTCCTCTATAGGACGCATAACTTCGATTATCCGTTGTTCATTCACTGATTTATGCACCGTTTCTTTTCGAAGGTCAAGCACTTTTCCGAAAGGTCATTCTTTTCTTTCAATAGCATAAGGAAGCTGTATTTCGGCTTATGAGGAAGAGAAAGGAAAACGTGGGGTAGATATTTCAGGCAGTATAGGGCTCAAAATTCGGCATGTAGGTGACAGGGAGGTCGTTTAGAGGTACAGAATAGAAAATAGATTCAACTGATCAGATAAATTTGTGACGGGAGACACTTCATTCCTTTTCTAACTGGGCTGTACTTTGCCTTTTGAACTCTTTTTAATTTGTTTAATATTGAAAAATAAGACGATGCGTCAAATAATATTTTAAGACTTTTTTTTTTTTTAAAGAAAAACTAAAATCTGTATCTGTATTAAAATATCTCTACATATTGACCAAGATGAGTAGCTAAAATAAAATTATGATCGTGCTCATTTTTATATTAAATATAATGTAGTTTATTTTCTTATGATTTAAAAAATATATTTTAAATTTCTTAAAATATTAAGGTATTTCCTATAATATTTCTATATCTTTCTATATTAAGGTATTTCTATTTTATATAGGTATTTTCTCCCTCCTTTCCTCATGCCTTCGTGGTGTCATTGGGATCATATTCAACGCGTATTCGAGAGATCCGGTATTCGAGTACTGGTAAGAGCACTGCATAATTTTCACTTCTCCTGCTATCAAAAACCTTAATGACTCTACACAGGTATTATTTTAAGCAAAAGTAGTTCAACAAAGGTTTTTCAAAACTAGGATGATAAATTTAAGTTCGTAGTTACAGGGTTTAAATTGAGCTACAGTCCGTCATAGCATAAAGTTTCATATGTATGTATCAGTAACTCAAAAAGCATTTTTTAAGATACACAGAGATATTCATTCCAGTATTTCTTAATTTTTAAGGGAAATCGCAATATCAGTCGGAGCCTCAAACATGGTTAATTCCGATATTTTAATTTATTACTTAACTATTTATCATTTATTTAATATAATTTGATAAGTTTTTTTTTAATTTTGCAGTCTGTTTCATTTTAATTATTTATTACTTTATTTATTTTTGATTAAATATCCTGATGGCCTGTAATATGATTCCAGCATTTCTAATTTTAAAAGTTAAGTCTTTAGTAGCAGTGTAGTAGGAGCATTAAAATTATGTGTCTAAAATATACTTATCACATTCTTAAAGTGGTACGATTACACGCCTTTCTCATTTAAGCGTCTCTTTCGAGCACTTTCGCTTGTCGCTTTATTTTCTAAGAATGCATCTTGTCAATTAGCGGGGATATAATGCATGCCGAAACTATGATAAAATAAAAAGGCAATAAGAATTAGTAATCTTTTCATATCGAGATTATCTGACAGTAGAAAGTAGGGTGAGCTTTATATAAAAGATCGATTACAGATTGGTCGAGTGAGGGTAGTACAAACATTTACGAGATAAAAAAGAAATAAGGACACTGCTCTATAAGATAACAGGCTTCGGGATTTTCTTGAACTTTCTTTTTGATTTCATTCAAAGATATACTTATCGCTGGAACTTTGAGGTTCAGAAAAAGAGTTCAGTTTATCAGGTTCAATGTTTCTTCTAACCTTCTTCGGAAACATACAATGACCTGACTAGGAACAGAGAGCTTACTAAAGCTATGTTCACTAATTGTAGTAAGTAGACAGGATACAGACGAAGGGTATACAAGACCCCTTTATTTTTCTTTATATACAATGACTTCCGTACTTCGGAATACAATGACCCTCCACTCGGGGTCTAACGTAAAAGGTATAAAAATAAAACTAAACTCTAATTTAACTTTAGAATAAGATTGGCCTTATAATAACAGGAAGCGTATGTAGCACAGAGACTGTGAACACTACAATACGTTTAATTTATCAAGAGGATTAAAACCTCTGGCCTGGAAGGCAAATAGCAACTGCGTAACTTCTAAGGTAAGCGGCCTGCTTCGAACTCACTGCTTCCTCTCTCCTGCTTGGCAAAAAGGCCACACTTAAATACTTGGCGTTCGCCAGACAACTTTGCATAAAATCCTTCACGCTTATAATTCTGGCCGGAAGTAGAAAATAAGAAGTGATAGTAAAGATTTAAAATAAAATAAACGTTAGTAAAACTTAAGATCCTTACATACTTCCCGCCAGAGTTAATTTGTTTGAAACTGAGGTCTAAAACGACCTTGTTGAAAACTTTTAGCTCTAAAAACTAACGCGAGGCCAACCTTTTACAATCATAACTTAGCTAGAAACTAGAAAATTTAAAAGAAAGAAATTTGTTACAATAGTAGCTCCCGGGATATACAACAATCTTTTTTTTTTTTTTTTTTCATCTGTACTGCATCTAAACAGGAGCTTTATTCAATTCTGGTTCCTTCCAGAGATCTGGAAGGAAAACTAGTTTAATGAAATGTTACAGAATGACATTGCAATTAACATATAGAATATACTTCTCTTAACATTCTTATTTCATTCATGACTATTTTAATTATCTCTCCCCGTGCTCTCTGACATGTGTTGTAAAAGAACACCAAACACGTATGTGTTTCTGTCTACGTGTGCCACACTTCCTCCTACAATCAAAACACTAACGTGTTAAAATTCAACATACGAGACCTCTTAACACACCCTACTTTCAACTCTAAACCCTGAGGTACTATTCTGAAAGTGGCTAACTCTAAAGTGTAGCGTCAGAGAGCCTAACTACATCATTCAACCTTTAACACATATTCACCATGATTTAATCTTTACAGTCACACGAATAACAAATTTTTCACATTACTTTCACTTTTACCATATCACGGTATTTCTTAACATTCAAAATAACAGTTCGCATGTATACAAGAACATATCAACATGCCGTTAATTTTACACATTTGAAAACATACATTAGTAGTACATTGTTAACTTCTATTCTTTTCAAAGCAAGTGCCAATTCTTTCTACATTGAAATAATACTACATTTCAAAAAGTCTTTCAGACTAAAACTTCTTTCTTGCTAGAATGTTTTAAATAAAATTTATACAATAACTTTTTACAATATTTAAGTCTTTACACATCGCTATTATACATCAACTTTAGTTTTACGCGCGAGTAATTGAAAAACATAATAAGAAAATCGGTTACAACTCATTTCTCGCCCTTTTGGCGATAAAGGTAGACCTCGCATGAGGTAAAACTTCTTGAAATCTGCCACTTGCAGTAAGAATGAAAGATTAACTTAAGTTTGTAAAGTAACATAAAATTTTACTTATCTTTGTAATATTCAGACATCCTTTTCTGGGCCCAGTCTTTAAAGGTATAGCTGATAGTAGCTTGGTTGATCCTCCTTCTTGTACGGGCTCGCCCTTCAGTGCTTTCCTCAGAAAGCTTCCGTTTTTCACCAGTACGGCCACCCTGGAACACCTTCCTTTTGTGCTCTGCTTGTGGTCTTGGCCGTTTGAAGGCAGCTGGTCTTGGTGGAACCGGGAAACTTCTGTCGTGATCCTGCTTGGACCTCGTTGTTGGCCGTTCAAATTTTTCTTGTACTTTTTCCTCCGCCGCTGATGGCCCTTCCGCAGTTCGGCGACTTTTGCTGCGGAGAGTTCTGTCGGATGAGTCAATCTTCCGTTTCACAGCCGGGTTATAGTTGCCGTCCTTTCTCCCGGTCCTTTCCACATACGTCGTCCTTCTCCCTTCTTCATTCTGGGGGTGTTCGTGCACTCTGTTTTCTGGACGGTGGAACGGCTTCTTTTTCTTTTTACCTTCAGTTTTTCCGCGGAGCAATTTTCTTTTCACTTGCTTCTGTCTCTCATTGGCTTGCTCTTGTACTTGTCGTTTTCCCACCTCTGGAACTTGTACCTGCGGTGTCTGCCGTACCGGATCCTGCAAAAGATCTGAAAAGATTTTCATTTTATTACGATCGAAGTAGGGTTTAATTTGATCAATATTTGCGGAACAGGTTTCACCATTTCTTGCCTTTAACACTACAACAGCGTGAGTTATTTTTTCTATAACATATGGTCCTTCAAAGCGTGGAAAAAATTTGGCAGTTTTATCTTCTGGTGCTGAAGAAAGTGAATGCTTGATTTTTAAAACTTCATCCCCTACTTTATAAGTTACTCCCCGTCGTTTCAGATCATAGTATAACTTCTGTTTTCTTTGTGCTACTTCCGTATTCTTTTTTGCTTCTTTTATTAGTTTTTCTATATCACCCATTTTAAATTCTGGGGCTCTTTGTTGCACATAAAATAGTTTATCTAACGGTGTTATAACCTTTCTGCCTAGAAATAACTCAGCAGGAGTTTTGCCCGTTGTATCATGTTTTGCGGTCCTAAGGGCGAAAGCAAATTCATTGACATAGTTATCCCAGCTTTTATGAAAATTTTTAACATAACTACGGATAATTTTCACTATATTTCTGTTGACCCGATCCGCTATATTTGATTGCGGCCGATACGGGACAATTTTTAAATGACGTATGCCCAGTTTTTGGCACATGTCTTCAAATATATTACTTACAAATTGAGGACCATTATCCGATATAACTTTTAGGGGCGCCCCGTATTTTAAAATATAATTATTTAAAATAGAATCAGTAACTAATTTCGCGGAGGCTCGTTTTAAGGGAACAATTTCGGTCCATTTACTAAAATGATCAACCATAACAAGGAGATAGCGACTTTTGTTTAACTGACTTTTTGGGAAAGGGCCCAATAAATCGATGCCGATTATTTCATTTGGAAATTCGGATTTAATACTATTTAGAAACCCGGCCGGGCGGAAATTAATATAATTAACGGCTTGACATGTTGGGCAGGACTGGACATACGCCCTTGTTAACTTTTGCAGTTCAGGAAAGTAGACTGCCTCGCGTACGCGTTGGATAGTTTTTCGAATACCAGCATGAGAAGCTAAAGGGCTGTCATGGAGCTCTTGCAGGATATTTAATCTAAGACTAGCTGGGATAACAGGTCGAAATTCGTTGTTGGAATTCGTAGTTTTTGTATAAAATAATAGACCATCTATTAGTTCGTAATGGGCCGCCCTATTTCTCATCGCCACAATATCTTGGTGGCTAAAATTTTCAGGATCCTTCAAATACTCATAAATACTTCCAAACTCAGGATCCTTACCCAGTTCGGTTATTACAGTTTCTCGGGAATTTATTGTACACGCTGTCAGCATTGCAACTTTTACGGTATTACCCTGTTCGTCTAATTTAATTCGTGATAGGGCATCTGCTACGATATTTTCCTTTCCGGGGGTATGCTTGATTACCAGATTATATTCTTGCAGCTTGAGTGCCCATCTTATTAACCTTGGGGATAAATTTTTCCCTGAGTACAATCTAGTTACCGCCGCATGATCAGAATATACTGTTATCGGCGCCTTTCCAAAATAGACTCGGAACTTTTGCACTGCTAACAGAACTGCAAGTGCCTCTCTCTCGGTCGCGGAATAGTTTCTTTGTGTTTGATTTAAAGTTCGGCTAAAAAATGCCACGGGCTGCTGATTTTGCGAAAGTACCGCTCCTACCGCATAATCCGAAGCATCCGCTGAAATTTCTAAATTTTCATCCTTTTCAGGAAATTTCAACACAGGGGCTTGCGTTAATGCTTGTTTTAATTTTTCGAAAGCACTATTGGCTTCAGCCGTCCACGAGAATCTTGCCTTTTTCCTTTTTAATTTTAACAATGGCTCAGCGATAGCCGCAAAATCTTTTATAAAGGACCTATAATATGAACAAAGTCCTAGAAAAGAAGAGAGCTTCTTTGCCGTGTTTGGAGTCGGATACTTTTGTACAGCGATTATTTTTGATTCATCTGTCTCGATCCCTTTTTGCGATATTTTGTAACCTAAATATTTTAATTCAGGGGCTGCAAATTTGCACTTTTCGACATTAACTTTTAGACCGGCCTCATTTAATAAAGAAAACACCTGTCTTAAATCCTGTATATGTTGGTCGAGATTATCACTAGTAATAATGATATCGTCTAAATAGATAAATGTGGACTTTCCAAGAACAGGTCTTAACACAATATCCATGCATCGCTGAAATGTTGCTGGGGCGCCTGAAAGGCCAAACGGCATACGCAAAAATGCATAAGTGCCAGACTTGGTTATAAAAGCAGTCTTAGGCACGTCCTCAGGCCTGATCCCTATTTGAAAATAACCATTCGTTAAGTCTAAAGTCGTCATAAATTTGGTTGATTTTATGTTCCTTAAAATTTCGTCTATGATCGGTAACGGATATACCGGATATTTCGTTATGGAATTTAATTTACGGTAATCAATAGCGAATCTCCACCTTTTTGGATGCTCCAAAGGATAATCATTATTTTTCTTACATAAAACCACCGGACTAGCATAACTACTTGAGATAGGCGTTATGATCTTTTTACGTAGCATATCGGTAATATGCCATTCTATAATTTTTTCCTTATTCTTATCATACCGGTATGGTTTTTGACGAACCGGCAATGCATCTCCGGTGTCAATACTATGGTTAGTAACCTGAGTAAATCCTGGAATATCACTAAATAAGGAAGCAAATTCACTTACCACTTGTCGGATTCTATCTTGCTCGTCATTAGGCAGGTGGTCAAGATTTAACCTTGGCGGTTCAACCTTTTCTACACGCACTGGTTTCATCGTCAGCTTAAGGGACGCTGCATTAAAATCCAGTGTAGCTTGTGCGTCTGAAAGAAAATCTATTCCTAGGATTAAATTTGCTTGCAAATTCTTTACTATAAAAAACATCACCTTTACTTGTTCGTCCTTGATACGGATGTACAAAGGTACTTTACCTACGCACTTACATTGTTCTCCTTGCGCCGCTAATACTGTTGTATTATCCGCATTATATATGCGGTATTTGCGAAAATACTTTCTAAAAAAGACTTCTGCCACACAGGAACACTGCGCGCCGGTATCCAAGAGTGCGGTGGCCGGGATATTATTTACCAAGACTTCAATCTTCGGAAGAGTTAAATTTTTCACCATTACTGTATTTAACTTGTAGGAAGAGGGGTTTTCGTGGCCTTCGGATTTCCGCACCCTCTCGTCAGCAGAAATCCGTTTTAGTTTAAATTATTTTTCCTTTCGGTGCTTTCCTTCTTTCTCCACTGGCCTTGAGACTTTTTTCCTGGGTTGCTATTGAACTGTCGACGTTCGCCGGCTGTTTTTGAATGCTCGGGTTTCCTTGCCCACTGATTCGCTTTTTCTCCGTAGACATGTGCTTGAGTTTGCTGTAGTCTTGGCGTACCAAATTGGTTTCGCTGTTGATATTGGCGTCTTCTTTCGACGTCCGCCGTTCTTCTACTTTCAAACTGCATTGCTAGCTCAAATAACTTTTTCAGTGTAGTCGGATTTCGTAATTCAATAAAGTCTTGCACTTGGGGTAGTAACCTCGGCAAAATCACTTGAATTATTTCAGGATCCTGACGGTTTCCATACAAGAGCTTGAAAACGTGAATTTTTCTTAAAATAAAGCTCGAGAGGTTTTCCATTCTTTGTTGATATATACTGAAAAGTTCTGTTTCTAATTTCGCACGATCCCTTACAACAGGGAAGGCTTTTAGTAGGGCAGTCTTGAAATTTTCGTAAGTATAGGTGGGACTTCCTGCTTGACCCAAGAGACTTCTGCCGATACATTTGAACCAGTTAAGCGCTTGGCCCCTCAAAGCGCTGGTAGCTAAGGTAACTTTTTGAAACTCGTGCACGGGGTAGAGCATGAATTGGTCATCCAATTTTTCCAAAAAACTGGTTACCTGTGAGTTTCCATTAAACGTTGCTTCTGGTTTCATCGAAGCGCGCATGGTCTGGACGATGTACCCAAATCCTTCCAGAGCGGCAGCTGGCATTTCTGGATTCTGAGCCGTTTCTGCAGGCAGCACAGGTTCTTCTTGAAATTCGGCCATGGTTATTCTTCGTCGGGCGCCACTATCAGCTTCAATGTTTCTTCTAACCTTCTTCGGAAACATACAATGAACTGACTAGGAACAGAGAGCTTACTAAAGCTATGTTCACTAATTGTAGTAAGTAGACAGGATACAGACGAAGGGTATACAAGACCCTTTATTTTTCTTTATATACAATGACTTCCGTACTTCGGAATACAATGACCCTCCACTCGGGGTCTAACGTAAAAGGTATAAAAATAAAACTAAACTCTAATTTAACTTTAGAATAAGATTGGCCTTATAATAACAGGAAGCGTATGTAGCACAGAGACTGTGAACACTACAATACGTTTAATTTATCAAGAGGATTAAAACCTCTGGCCTGGAAGGCAAATAGCAACTGCGTAACTTCTAAGGTAAGCGGCCTGCTTCGAACTCACTGCTTCCTCTCTCCTGCTTGGCAAAAAGGCCACACTTAAATACTTGGCGTTCGCCAGACAACTTTGCATAAAATCCTTCACGCTTATAATTCTGGCCGGAAGTAGAAAATAAGAAGTGATAGTAAAGATTTAAAATAAAATAAACGTTAGTAAAACTTAAGATCCTTACAAGTTGAAATAAATAATCCGTATCTATTGAATATGCAGGCAACTTCATTTTCATAAACCAAAACCCAATTCAAAATTAAAGTGCAATAAAGAATACTGACTTTTAAATTCTAATAAAATAGATTTTTTTAATATTTCCTGAATTTTATTTGACTTGTTGAGTATTCTAGTAGAGAGTTTCATATGCATGCATCAATAACTCAAGAAACATTTTTAGGATACACAGAGATATTTATTTAAAAGAATATAGCAAACTCCTTGTTAAGCGACGGACAAGCTATTATTCTACAACCGAGGATATAGTATGTAGCAGTAAGTTTCCGTTAGAAATTTCTCCATGAATCACTTCTTTCTTTAGGCAAATAATTTCATATGCTTAACCCAAGTCGACTGAAACAGACATAATATATGACATTAAAAACATCTCTTACTCGTTCCTACTGAAGAAATACTTTTTATAAGGATTATGCTAAAAATTGTTTCAAATAAATATATTTATAAAACGTAAGGAACTCAGTGGTAAGTCGCCTTGAAAAGACAATTACTCTCTGCAAAGAGGCATTATATATGTCGTTAAAATACATGTTTTGTTTATTATAATTAATAAAGATGTAAATGTTTACAAAAATCAGTTTGATATATTTTAAATTAAAAGAGCTAGATAGATGCGTTATAAATTACACCAATTAAATCCGCTATGAAAATAAAATAAAGAATATAAATTATTAAGTACTTTTAAAACACTCAGTTAGTTAAATAATTTTTAATTTTAATCTTGAATAGCAAATACCTTTTTGAGAGTTGATAATTTGTAAGGTCATGGGGCAAATGTCTATTAATATGGCATAATGTAATGCTGACGAAATATTAAATTATGCCCGTTAAAGATAAAAAATTATTGAGATGTGTACATGTCGTTTTCAAATTCGCAGTTTGTTTCACTGATACGTACACTGTAATTATTTTGAAAAATAAATTAAAGATGTTCTCCCTCAAGACTAGCGCTTACGAAGCCATGAGGTTAATAATTACTAAGACATCATAATATAACATCATGCAAAAATTGCGAAAACTAACACCATAAACATCAAAATCTCTCTAACGCGAATTAAACTGTTTATTTATCTTATTTGGAACAATTATTTTTCTCCCTTCAGCCTCCAAAGTAAAATACTTGCGAAGTTTATTTTTGAAATTCTATACTTAAAAATCTTTGTAAAGGTATCTAATTCAGCACAGATGCTTGCTACTTCATTATAAATTCTAAAACACGAACTCTGTCAAAATAAAAAAATGTAACATTCATTTGTATATAATATATAGAGAATTTTTTCATGGCAGCTATCTCCGTAAGACGACTACTTTTTAAAATGACAAGTACTTCTGAGAATATCAGAAATAAGTAAACATCGGTATTGATTATCACTTCTTTATAACTCGCAGCAAACCAAAATCATCTGGAGCTGTGGCTTGTCATTTTAGAGATGGTTCAGAATATTAAACTTCACGAAAAATCGCACATAAAGAGTTTTTTCTATCATTTTATTGCAATAACATTTAAGCATACTTAAAAATGTAATTAAATATGTTAATCAGGACCACTTGGCTAATTTAATTAATGCAGTTGAAAAAAATGCTAATTATTGCTATCCATTATCATTGGAAAATAAAGAGCATGCGATCATTTTCTTCCTATGAGTGCAAAATGTAGAGTAATAATATCTAGGGTTTGACTAAAACAGGGTACTCATTTATTTTTGTTAAACAAGTGATTAATTTCATCATCTTAGGGAAAAAAGGTATAAAACTTAAGCAATAATTTTTTTAAAAACATATTACAGTGAAAGCTGAAATTTAGAGCCCAAATGTGTAACATACAGTTTGCCTACACAGAAAGAAAACTGACAAACATTCTTTGAATTCTCAGTGGCAATTTCTGTTGTCTCTACAAAATCAACAGCTTTAAAATTATAGAAAAGATTTATGTATATGATTGGATACCTTAAAAAAGCAGCAAGAATTTAATATTGCTTCCGTTTCATGCTGTTTATATATATACATAACATTCATTTGTATATAATATATAGCGAATTTTTTTATGGCAGCTATCTCCGTAAGACGACTACTTATATATATATATATATATGTATGTATGTGTGTGTATATATTAAAATGATTAAAATATTACATATTTAGTATGCTTTATGAATGTAAAGCAAATAATACATTTTATATTTAGTTATCTATGTTTTTAAAATTTACAGAGGTTTTGAATTAGTTTCTAATTGGCTGACAATCAAAAAATTAGCTGAAAAGTAAATAGTTGATTTTTATTTAATTTTAAGTACTTATCTCGGGCAAAATGTATGGCATACTTCTTTTTTTAGAAATTAAAATATTTAATTTCGGTATTTCAAGAATAATATAAATGTATTCTTATTTTCTTTAACCTAAGCAGAAACGTTGGCAGTGTCAATTCAATGCTTTAGTCAGAAGCACTCAAGAGACAGGATTACGGAATCCAGCATAATCTAGTTTTTTCCAGTTTGTCAGACAATGAGTGATACATACACACTACATACCTGTCTTCCATCTCTACACGCCTAACTCTTCTCAGTTATATTTAGATATTTATGTGGAAATGTTCTGCCACAATTAGTTTCGTTCTTTTTTCTGCAGTTTCTACTCAATTTCTTTTCCTTGTTTATTTCTTTAAAAGCTTTTATTTACATTTTATTCTGTTTAAAAATATCTGCGTGGTTACCATGGATAGTCGTAATTTACCTGATACTTTAGTTACATTTGTTGTGAATTTTTCTTTAAAAAACAACGCAGAAAAAGAAAATTAATGGCGGGCACTAGCCATATTTAGGCTTTCGCCACAACTAAGGCCAGGAGTGGTAGTTATGTTATTATGGAGGTACCGAAATAGGCTTCCATCGTTATCTCTTATGAGGGGACAGAGAATTTACAATCATGCCTCTCTTCGGTATCGCAGTCGGCTCCCCTAACCATTATATCGTCAGGGCGACAAACATAGAAAAAAATATTTTTTTTATATACTGTAAGTATTTTGTACGAATCTTGGCGATCATTGTAATTTATAGCCTACATATTATAAAGTAAAATATACGAAGTCTGATAAAAAAAAATTTGACACTTGTGCAATATAAGCGATATGAAGCAGAGAGGTAAAGTTTATTTCTTCAAAGGGGTTTCATTATTTTTTGCAACGGAACAAAGAGCCGGAACAGTTAGCCAAGAAACAATAGCTTCAAATTGCTGACGCAAGCAAACAATGCATTGATTTTTGTGCAGTGCAGCAGTTTCACTACTTACACACACAATCGACTACATGAGATTAAATGCTTACACAGAGCTGTTTTAAGTAAAAACAGGAAGCATTGCTTCTAACCGTGCAAAATATTACCGAAACTAGTGTATTATTTGCCAACCCTGAAATTCACCTGATATCGCTTACTTATTACTTAACTAACAGCCAATTACGAAAAATATAATCATTATTGCAATAACTATATGATTTCATACATCAGGATCAGAAGCACATGCAGTGTTAACATCAAGCTTATCCAGAATACAAAATTCAAGAAATGACCCACCATTTTAACAAGCAGTTCTGAAGAATCTTTCAAAGAATATAATATTATATAAGTTTTCTTTCTATTCTATAATATTATATAAGTTTTCTTTCTATTATATAATATTATATAAGTTTTCTTTCTATTCTATAATATTATATAAGTTTTCTTTCTATTATATAAGCTTTCTTTGTTTTTCGAAAGTAAAACTTCCCCGTTTAAAGTTTTCGTAAGACGAAAGGGAATAGATAGAAGAAGGCATTACCATTAATTTACATGGGAGCTAGTTTTAAGCGTTTCCAAGCCTTTAAAAGCAAACCATAAAACTGTACTAAATTGCATATAAAATTTAACACTTAAAGCAAAAATGATAAATATAAGTCTATAAAAAATCGAAGCAATATAAATCGAGCATATTTTCCACTTTCTGAAATCCGGAAGCCATACATTGCAAGATTTAATGGTAATGGGAACGACGATGGTGCTTTAAAGTGAAATGCCGGAGAACGCGAAGTTGAGAGATATAGGGCACTGAAAATATAGACGGGAGAGGACAAAGTCACATCAATTTAATACGTCATCATCATTTGTATCTATCAGGTCACCCCATCTACGCTTTGCTTGCCTAAGTATCGGAATATCGGAGTTGTCGACTTTTTTCGACCTAGATAATACAAAACACTTTTAATATGAGATAATACTTAACTGCCTATAACAGCACATATTTTTAACTGTACTACTTCTTCATATGAAATTAAAATTACTTTAAACCTTCTTGCTTTTTTGAAGTTAAAAGTCCCACTTTTTATGAATGCTTGCTGCCATTTTAGCTTTTAATAACAAAAATCCCGCTTTCGAATTTCTTTTGGTTACTGATTCAGAAGTCAAACAACAAAAATCAGCGTTAATTCACAAAATTTTCACAGGACTAGTTTCGATGGTTTTACCGAACCATCATCTTCAGCTGCAAAACCGCAAAAATTTTCACAAATCAAGATCTTTAATAAAAGCCAGGTGACATAAAGGGAATTATAAAGCAGGGAGGCCTGCACTTGTATTTCAAAAATAAATATTGGGGTAGTATAGTAGTCGTGAGGAGGTTAATTGATTAGTAGGTTAACAGATTAGGCAAAGCACGTAAGAACTGCCTGAGAGGAAAGCGTGTGAGCATTCCTCTTAACGTTCGATTGCAAAGATAATTGTTTATACGTAGAATCAATAGTTGCACTCAAAAGTATTGCTTCCAATGATATACAAAATGCACAGATACGACAAATGGCAAAATCTATTCTGGACAAAATACCAGCTTTTAGGGCAATTTTGTCAGCTCACATTGTACATTAAAAAATATTTCAATATACTAGTCAGTAAAGAAATATTTGTATACTAAAGGATTAGATTACATCCTAGCATATAATATGATGAGGGAGGTTAGAAGCTCTTAAAAAGACGTTTCTAGAAACTTTGATTTAATATTTAACGCATCAAAATCGTTTGCAACGGATTGCAAAAATAAACTAGAAACGCTGAGTTGTGATATAATTGTAGAAGAACTACTTGCTAGAAAATACCGAACAGTGGACGACGAAAAACTGTCCGACTATAATTTCAATTGCCCTCTCAAACCATTCGAAGTTACTGTCTTTAATTTGATAATGGATAACACCATTTCGTTGATGGAAAGTAGTTTTAAAAGGGCATAGGTAGTTGTTATGAAGACATCCCCAAAACCTTTCGAAGCCATTGTCACCGAACATTTTTGACTATTTCTCTATATTATTAGGGCACTAAAAAAGGTGTAACAATTGATCAGGATTATCAGGATTGATTGATAATGAATATCAGGACCTAGTAAATAAATGGGAAATACTAAAAACTTCAATTGAAAATCATTACTTTGAATCTGATGCCGAGTCAAAAGGAGACTGCTCTATCTATTAATGAACATTCATCCAAAGTTAAATTCAGTTTTTGGAAAAAATGAGTCTTGTGTGCATATAAATTACTCTTAAAATATAATTTACATAGAAACGCGTGTGCCAATGTCTTTTTACCTTTTATGTTTATACTCACCCTATCTATAGCTCAAGTTGAATGTGAAAGAGCTTTTCCAAAATTAAAAATTGTAAAAAGTAGATTAAGAAGTACTATGAAGCAAGCTAATTTGGAGTCATTCCTATTTATGAACATAGAGAAGGGTATTTTGGCTAAAAAAATTGAAGATATCATGGAGAAAATATTTGCCAGGCGCCTGGAATTAAAAAAAAAAAAAAAAAAAAAACATTTAAATGGAATGAATCAACCGCTATTTTGTATATATAATTATTTATTCACTGTTATTTGTTGTTTGTAGTTTATTTGCATATATATATATGAATAAAGTGTTACTTTTTCACAAAGCTATATTTTTATTTTATAAAATTACTTTTTGTGACATTTTTATGACTTTATAACTTTTGTAACTTGTATGTATAGGGACATTTCATTTGGGACCTTAGGGCCGGCATATTTTATCCTTCCAGTGCTGATTTCTTTGGCCAATCCGCCATTGCGTATGAGGAGGATTTCGCCTTGATGTGGAAAGCCTCACACAGGACCAGGTTGACGAAGACCCGAACCCAGAATAAGCTGTTAGCATTAAATAATCTTACAGCTCAGCTACTAGTGGGTACATGCAAAAGAGAATGTTTTATGAAGAAACATGTAAACGATCTCGGTGAAGTCTTAGTTTTTCAATACTGTGTATTGCCTACTTATATTGTTATCATCCGCCGCATTTACTATGACAAACTGACTTCATCTTAAACTAGAATGATGAAGCAGTTAAGAAAAGTTATTTCAAAACAAAAAGAGAGTTTAAATGTCCGAAAAATAAGTTTCAAAAATAAAACAAGAGGAAAAGGTTTCGTTCACTCAACAGATATTCGTCAGCTTGATGTAAGGTGAAATTTATTGAAGCAAACACATGAAATATAAAAACAAAGCAAGTATAGAAAGCTGTAAAGAAGGTGCAAAAAGAACTGTAAAGACTAGAGTATTCAAATTTAAATAGGAACATTCTGCGTAAAATAGGCTAATGAAAGTCGAAGTTCCGAGTCTTTCGTCAACTTGAAAGAGCACCTTTGTTCACTTCCATTCAGATTTTCTCCTAAAATTTCTTGCACTTTTAAGTGAGCAAGAAAGTGAAAGATTTCATTAAGATCTTAAAGAAGTGAAACCTTTAGATAGCGCTGACATAAAAGGCTGCAATTTATTTAATAATAAGAAAAGCTCTAAGGGGCAATTTCAGGATAAAAAGAAAAGGCATTGTAAAAATCGAACAATGTTAAAATTTACAATTATGTACTACATTGCTTTATAAATGAAAAAGTGTTTCGCATTTACTGAAAATAAGTATTTTTGCCCCGAAATACATCTTAGTGATGTTTTCTATACTTTTGCTTCTATTTTTTTTTGGGGGGGGGGAGAGGTTACATGACAAAAAATAAAAGTAATATTTTTAATCAACATAATATAGCAATCAGCTTAAACACTGCAAACAAATTTCAATGACTCGCACTTTGCAATCCTGTGTTATAGTATACGTATTTTGGATAATCATTCTAAGAGTCCCTTCAAAACAGAGTAGTCTTACTGTTCCTTAATTTCAGAAATATTAAGCTATGTGGCTTTGTTTCTTTTATATTTCATCACATGCACTTACGCAGCTGATAACACCTAGTAGATCTGAATTATCTATCTAATCAGCTAATAAATAAAACAAGAACTATCGACCTCTAAAGATGGATGGAAAAAAAGTGCATGAGGTCATCCAGATCGAAGATAATGTTCAACGACTTCCCAGTTGCGAAATTAATTTCTAATTTAAGTAAAGTTAGATATACATGAAACATGAAATGGATTGAAATACTATGAAATGTCAAAATCAAATTATTAGGTTTATGTGCACCTTGCACCCCCCCAAAAAAAAACACTATACCTTCCACTTTACTGGGCCGATTGACAAAATTTAACTTGCGTTTTGCATGCTTCGAAAGCGCGACTTAAGATGTATATTAGATTAATATATAACAATCGTTCTAACACAGGATTCTAACGTAAAATCGGACCTTTTCTGAAATGACTAATGATGGGGTTTATATATATATATATATATATATATTTCGATTCTACCACTCAAATAATGCCAAAATGTTTTGTAAAAGGCACACGAGTAGTTTTTAAAAAATAAGCTCTCAAAATTTTAGCTTCTCAGTGTTAATTGAATTGAGTATATATATTTTTAAAACCTCTTTTTTTTTTAATCGAACTTTCTTGATTCCTTCTTTCACAATTCGAAATTTAGGCTCAATCTAAATAAAATTCCAACTATTTTCTATTTTTTTTTTAAATTTGTATTTTTATAATTATATATACATATACGTTATATATAGTCAAAGTTTCTCTTTCGAGACATGATAAACGCAAGTTAAATGTCGCTAATCGGCCCAGTAGAATGATAGCTATAGAACTGTCGCACTGAACAGTGCATTTCTTAGCTATCTTAAATATCCCCAAGGTTAATTACAAAATTTCCTTGAATAAAAGTATAGAAACCGGAGGAACGTGCAAAAACGTTAGATTTCATAATTTATACAAAAGTAGTTTTTTAAAATTTAAAATACACATGCACACACACACACAAAAAAAGGAATTTTTGTAATCGGAAGCATATGTCTATGACCAACGGTTGTGAAAATAAAGCTCGGATAAGGGCTTCTATAGACACAGTTTATATTCTGGTAATAGGGTTAGTTTAATAGTTATGCTGCATTTGAAAATTCAAATGTCTTACAGGTGCTTGCTAAAAGCTGACTTTGATAACAAATGCTCGAAAAATGAAAGATTTTTTGGCAGCAAAGTTATAATATTAGCCGAATAATCACAAAAATATTTCAATTTTGAAAGATATATGTGTGATTGAAATCAGGTACACGAAATGAAGAACTGCTTCATGGTCTTTCACTTCATTTCAAGACTGTTCTTTTTCCAAACCGAAGTAGGTCGATTTAGATGTCTACAAAAATACAGAGCTCATTCATTCGTATTGACCAAATTGTAAGTCATCTCTAATTTACTGCGTTAACATTATTAAAATGTACGAATTCATGTAACCATTTAGAAACGCCAGTTTCCTCTTACTACATGAATTCGTACATTTTATTGTTTCACTCAGGAGGTATATACTTTATGTAATTAGAAAAGAACTGAAAAATGGGGTAACTAAGAATATTTAAATCATCAATTTATTCACGCTAAGAGGTCTGGAAATAACATGCTCCGTGTAATTAAATTAGGATTCCAACGATAACTTTACAGATTCATAACATTATACTTCAGTAAAATTGCTGACCAGAGCATAAAAATATTACTAATTTGTCATTTCACAAAAAAAAAAAAAAAAAAAAAAAAAAAAAGAGGACCGAAAGAGAAAAATCAAAAGAAACAAAGATAATTTTTTAAAAGGAGTACAGAATGGAAACTTCGAATTTAGGGTACAACTCTGATATACGCCCTAATTTCACCAAATGTGGCGATATGTGTTCTGCGCTGGTTTTTGGAGCGATTGCGTGTTGTATGGTAACCCTGGTGATGTTGAAAAATCTTTCGTTGGAGTTCGTTGGTTCCCGCCATGCTTTGTGTCTGAGAAGCTAGGGGGGAAAGATTTAATGGTGAAAGTTGTTGAATTGAAGTTCGGCATAAGGAAATATCGTCGTGGCCATCCTGTTGAGGGGCAATGGGTATTTGGAGGTGTGGAAAGAAGGTATGGGAGATTATTTTTAGTGGCTGTGCGTGATAGAAGTAGGGATTTGTGATTATTTGTTATTTTATTTATTTGTGAACCATAGTATGAATTTTCTGGATAGTGTGTCTGGCTGTCATATAAATACGATAGTGATTACGTGGCGGCATGTTAAAGGCGGTATGAAATTGGTATTTCTGCTGTTCGAAAAAGCATTAATGGTAAGTGCATTTTATTTTATTCTTGTTCTTATTTTGTAGAATGTTATGTTCATTTTTTTTTTAGTATGAATTTCGGTCGTTATTGTTGTTTTTTTGAATTGTTTGAAATTTATTTTAGTTATTTTGTTGATTAGTGCGTACCGTCTAAATTGTACAATTCGTAGATGTTTTTTAAAGTTGAAACAGAACGCTGTGTGCATGGTATTCTTTGAAATTTATTGTTGTTAATTTATTAAAGCGAGGTGTGCGTAGTTCGTAAATTCGTTCATTGCCTAGATGGTGCCATTCGTAGATGTTTTTTTAAGTTAAAACATATCGCTGTGTACATGGACTCTTGTCAAATAATTTTGGTTAGAAACTTCACGGTTTTGCTATCTAAATTTTTTGTTTTTGTTTCGGATTTTTAGCTTAAATTGTGTGTTCAAAACGTGGTTTTTGCATTCGCGAAAACCGTGTTTTTGGAGACATTTTAGGCTTAAAGTTCGAAATGTAGACAAAAAATTTAGATAGCAATATGGCAGCGTGGAGTTTCTCACCAAAAATATTTGGCGAGAAATTTGGCGCCTTGAGGTCGCATATCAGAGTAGTTCCGAATTTAGTTATCAGGTGAAATTTGTGACTAGGTTATTGTGCTTAGAAGAAATAGTTGCTTTAAATCATTTACGAGGGCACACCAGCGGCGGACGGTAAAAGCAACTGAATACTGGTAATTCGGCTCAGGGTTCGAGTTCCATCGTTACGGGCTGGCTACAAGGGTGCGGCTTGCCCCATGTGTGACGTGGAAATTAGCCAGTTTTCCTTAAAAAGTCCTCCACGGGGCATCCCTTCACTTCCGTGTAGTACCTAATGGCGGAGCACGTAACAAATTAAAAAAAAAAAAAAAAAGTACGAGCGAACAAAAATTCATCCTCTTCTATTTTAATTCTAAAACTCTCTTGATGCATCAAATTCATATTACGCTATGAAATGGGATACTTCAAACATTTTCACAGCTAACAAGTCTTTCTATTTAATGGAGTTTTCTATCAAGCGTCATTACAGTTAGATCTTAAGAAGATATGTTTCAGTTCCAGATGCAACTAAAGGACCCGTTTTCGAATAAAAAGGGAAAAGAAGAAACCAAGAAAAAGAACGGTGAGATAAATCATAATATATGAATTTAAAAAAAAAAAAACAAAAAAACTTTCATTTTATTTTTTAATTTCTCGAAGAGTTATTAATACTTTCAGTTACAAATGAAAATCAGAGACACAAAAACATGGTATCACGATTCGACGCCGCATTAGACCTTTAAACATAACAGTAAAAATATTAACATAACAGTAATAATATAACATAACAGTTGCAAAAACAGTAGTCGTTTAACATAAAAATCTAACTCTTGAGGGCTCTTGTCAACTAAGTACTGTATCAAACACTTATCTCTTAGAAGTTACTTTAAAGCTATAGTCCGAGTTTCTGTCTTTAGCTTAAACAAACTGTTAAATCAAAAGCACGCAGGAAAGTAAAATCTTGATTTTATTTTACGTGACTCCTTGTGAGTATCAGATTAAAATATTACAAAACAAAATCTAAGTTTCCTCGACTTTTCAGCAATAGCTGGAACATACAACTCAACTGGATATAATACTAGTGTTTCAGCTCAAGGTTTGAGTCGTGCAACCGAAATTTAAATCATACTTACTAGCTTGGAATTTTGCTGAGCCCGGCAACATTCTTATTCAGATGGCGGGTTCTGATGCAAGGGATTGGCGACGAAATAGCAACCAAACGTGCCTCTCTATTACAAGTCATGAGATTGTGATTCTTCCTCTCAGTTTAAACTACGCCACTTGCAATTAAATCTCCATAAACCTCTCGACTGAGCGAGCATGTTACGAAACGAGGGATAAAGAAAAAGTCTAAAATAAACTTAATTTTTAGCTAACTCAAATGAAATACACAATAGTAGTAAACTGATTAATTAGTGTTACAAAACTGTGCTCTAAAATAATAGTTTAGAAAGCGAATCATCTAAAAGTTATTTCATCTGTACTTAAAAACATTTCGCATTATGTGTTATTACAAAAAGTTTGGGAAAGTAAGTACGTTTCTAATAGAGTTGGTACCTCGGTATCCGTCATTAATCCGTTCCAGATCTTTGGACGTATACCAAATGAACTTTCCGATAAGAAAGATAAATTAATTAATCCATTCGTATAAAAAATCCTATTATTATTATTATACTCTTTTATATTAACATACAAATGCAGTGGATGAAATCTATAGTGTACATAAATGAAGCACTGCACGTGAAACCGCACACAAATGTTTTTCTGCTATCCAGATCAAAAGCAATTTTACAATCTCCTCTAACGTCTCTGATCTTTGTTCCGAATGCAATAGCCAAATCCTGAAGACGCATGTCATGCTATCTTCTTACTATTTTTCAACAATCACCTCCATGGCGATGTGCTCTTAACCATTTATTCGTTGCTTAACTCTTCTCATTGACTTTTCTAAAACTCACTGTTAATGAATTTACAAAATATTCATGCGAAAAAGTACACAACCACTTGAAAATTCGTTTGATATACGTCCATTTATAGCACGGGCTCTTTACTGAATAGTAGTAACATGAATCTAGACGCTAGGGCAGTCGTAGACGTTGTCTCGAAAGATGTAAACAACTGTACTGTACGCAGTCATGACTGATAGAATTCGAGTCATATTCTGAACAAATATCGTATGCCAAGCATACATTTTGCGTCCAATAGGGCGTATACCAAGTAGGATATGTTTCAAAAGCGGACGTATACCACTGCATATGATACAGGAGTTATAGTTCGACCGCCTCATCCGTGACCATGAGCGCAAACACGCATGCGCCATTCGGACCGAATTATTCTCAAAATAGGGTGGAAGGATGGGACTTCCTTTCCCTCCAACATAGCTCTTTCCGGAGAAGAGAAGACCTTTCACGTCGCAGCAAGTAATACGCAATACGCTCCTTTTGGACGAGTCTATGTGTTTTGGCAGAATGCTAACCAGGGTTGCGCTTGAGACGATCGGAACTATACCATTGTATATTAATTCAGCGATTGCAAAATTTGTAACATATTTCTTCTTCCTCGAAATATCTACTTCCGACATAACCTCTATCTGCTGATAATCAAATTTTGTAGAAACGTACAGATTTAAATTCTCCTTCTCTCTCTACTGCTTTCATCATTTGTATTCAATGTTAATATATTTTTTAATATTTTTCCGTTTATTATGTTACGTTGGAAGAAGTACAAAGACAAATTCTGAGCGTTTAAAGTGGAAATTATTTCTGAGTTTTAATTTTATTCAAGAGTTAATTTTATGAGTTGACAATGATAGATATTATTTTTATTTAATAAAAGAAGAGAAATATTTCTGTAATTTTTGTAGTTTTCAGTTTTGAAGAGTTCTTACTTTCCCGTGTTGCAAATAATATTTTAACATCTCGAAGAATACATTATTATTTTCACATGAATTTCCTGTCCTGGCAAAACAAATATTGCTTTCATTTCACTTGCGAGAAATCTATACTGAAAGCTTAATCCGCAAGCGACTAAGAGAAAACAGCATCTACTATATCTTAATAAATTAATAAATAGATTTTTTCTTTATTAAATAAGTGTAAAATGTCACCAGGCGGCGTTTAAGCACTAAATTGATGATATTACAATTAAATTATAATATGTTTTTAGAGAAATGTAGTTAGTTATATAAAATCTATTTTAGCGTACAAAACACCGTTCATTTCATTTACGGAATAGATTACCTTCTTTGTACATTACACTGACTTGCAACGCATTACTGTTGGTTTCTGTTTTCATGATATAAATTTGCTGCAGATTCAAGCTCTGTCGTGGATGGGCAATTTCACAACCACGCCTACATTTCTAATTACTTAAACAGCATGTATGCCGTTCCCTTTCATACAGCTCGTCTTAAAGAAATATTAATAACCCCAGCCAACAGACCATTAGTGACAAGAATGTTAGATATACTTATGTTTTATCTATGTTTGGCAATGAAATTAACTCTTTATAAGAATAAAATGCCAGAATAATTATAAGCTTGAAATAAGTATATAAATTAAAATATAAAAATGTTAATTAACATTTTGGAAGTAAGTTGCTTAGTAAAAAAATAAAATCAAATGGACATAGGATAAATGTTTTATTATTATTTTTTATTTTATAAATATACACAAGTTTTCATAAACAAAATTACAGATTCTAATTGCACAAAAGTTCAATTTTAGTTGATGTGATGGTTATGCTTAACGTATTGGTGCAAGTTTGTTTTTTAAGATTTGGCATAAAACTGTTTAACTTAGTTTTTATTAAAATTAATTAATTTAAAATTTAATCGACCCGCAGGGGGCCAATACCAACCCCGTTGGAAGCCCCTGCTTTACAGCACCTAGTAATTTAAAAAAAAAAAAAAATTCTGTAAGTTGCAGTTACGTTAATACACACCCACAAATTTTACAGTTTTTTCCCTTTCATACTTCTTCAGAAATTTTAATTTTAAAATGCATTTCTAGTCACTGATTATTCTACAGTAATGAAAAAAACGTAGTGGTTTGGTTAATAAAACATTCGGATCCCGTTTTACCCAGGAAATGACTGGGAACAATTTTATGAACCAATTTTACTATTCACCTTTATATAGGGCTATTAAATTGGGTTAAACAGATAAAATATTCACCTTTTATTGCTATTATTATTATTATGTGACTGTAATCAAAACTTACTTAAAGGGAAAACGTCTAATTTAAAACTGTGTTTCGCAACTGGTTTTCAAAGAGAATATTACGTTTATATCCCAACTCCAGTTAATAACCGAGACTTGCTGCAAAGCAGCTGTTTACAACATGTCTACTACAACAGCTATTTCTTTCTTTTATAATCTGCTTATAGTTTTGAAGAAGAACCGTTTCCTTTTTTGGCCACCAGCTTTGGTATCAAGGCAGCAACAGCTCAGTTTCGTCTAAGAATAATTTTTTTCTGCAACTCTCTTCTCAAGCTCCAATAATCCTATCAGTGTGAGTCAGTATCCAGTCGTAAATAAGGTTATCAGATTATCAAAATGTAAGAAGGGAAACGTAAGAACTTCTTAGACTCCTTCATGCATTTCTACTCCGTTGCAACACTTCCTCTCCTAAATGGGAATCGGACATCTTCAACGCTATTTTTTAAGAAATGAGCTCCTAAATATCCCTACCAGAGTTAGAAATATCGTTGTGTATTTTGCTTTGTTATGAGTTGTGACTGTTCTTAAATTTCAGGCCTCTGTCCTTTTAATTAAAAAATTCAATTCCTGCTAAATTTATTAATTTTTACAGCAAGGAAACGTTAAGGAAGTTCTGGTTAACGAAGATGCTATTTTTACTTAAATTTGAAATAACTTTCGAATAGCATAGAAATGTTGTCTCCATATTAGTAAAGTTGTCTTCCAAAATCATCAAGATCTTCGCTTTCGAATTAAGTAATTTAAGAAGGGAGAACTGCAAAATTTTATTTTAACTAACCGTTCACCTTATTTTGGGGGCTTTTATAAAATTTCTACTTTCTTCGGCTTCTACAGGAATGCAAATTATTTTGAACTAAGAATAAGTGTTTTATTTCAAAATTTATCAGAAAGCGTATGGCAACTTAGGCTGGCAGTTGTTCTACATTAGATTTTATGCTGTTGCAAATTAGCTTGCCAGCAAAGGTTTTTGCCTGCTGTGGTTTCCTTCACGAGCGATTATTCAAAGGAAACTAAAGTTTAGACTTCGGTTTTTTTTAATATTTTGCTTACATTAGCTTTGACCTGAACTTATGTTAAAAGCTGTTTGTATACTCAAGAGTCAACAGTGTTTTTATACCAATTAAATATTAAATTTGTGAGACCTCAAGTAATAAATAGTATTATTAAACTTTTACTTTGGATACCTTAAATACAACAAACAGGACGAAACGTCGTCAAACAGTCTCCTACGGCTGTTAAACATTGAGTCAGTACTTTAAAATTAACAGTGTAACCGTATAGCTAAAACTAATTTATCAACTACGTGTTGCATAAAAATAACGGATTTTTATTAAAATGATGAAATACCTGAAACGAAGATCACACTCCAAACAAGAGATCCTACAGATAAATATTTTCATCATATTTCCAAATATAGCAAAAGCTTTTCGAAACTTAGCAGAATAAGGTGTACCGCTATATCTTGCTTGAGTTCAATGGAATAATGAAGCGAAATTTCTAAATTTACTTCATAAAGCTTCATATCGTTTCTAAACTGAAAGCAGTGGTCAGCTATAGAGGGCTTGTACGAGCCCGTAATTTTTATGATATTTTTCCATTTTTGATTTTTTAAAATTTTCAAGTTATTGTTTTTAAATTATTTTTTTTTCCAATTCACAGTTGTCTGCGCTTCCTGTTTTTGTAAAAATTAAAATATTTAATTTAATTTAAGTTGTTATTTTGTTTTTAAAGGGACGCACTTTTTGTCAAAGTTTTCAGAGTTCATCATTGATTGAAAGTATGTTAATAAATTCATTACAGTATTCAAATATAATTGACGTTAATACGACATAATATTATAACGTATTTCTCCCGCCTTCTTAGCATGCCTTCGTGATGTAATGGTCAGCACACTCGGCGCATACTGAGAGATCCGAGGTGCGAGTCTCGGCCAGGGCATTGCTCATTTTTCGTGTCTCCTGCTTCAAAATAACCTAATGTCGCTACAGTGGCGCCTGAACTAAAATGGTGGTGGATAAGGATTCTTCACCCTCAGGATTTGGCGACTGGGACCCCTAAACCCCAGTCGCTCTTTAAAAGGGGAGTGTATAAGTATTTCTCCCGCATTCTTAGCACGTCTTCGTGGTGTAATGATCAGTACTCTCGGTGCGCATTCGAGAGGTCCGAGGTTCAAGTCCCAGCGAGGGCATTGCTCATTTTTCACGCCTCCAGCATTAAAAATACCTAATGTCTCTACAAAATGTTGGAGAACATTTCGAGATGAGAATATAAAAGCTTTCTAATCAATAGCAAAAATTCACTTTCTATGAAAGGAATTGCTATATTTTTTATTCATATTAACTCTAATTACATTTTAACATAAGAATTCATCAAAGCTGATTTAGCTGTCGAAAAGAGGAAACATACTTTTCTTTGCACGTCGAGCCTATATGTTGATCAATAGAAGATGAATTTTGCTAGTTTCGAAATTAAATTGAAACCATGAGAATTTCATACTTACAGCATCAACGCAATTCACTTTGGAATATTTACTTGGCAATGTCATGTAAACAACGAAGCATATTTGGCATTGATTGAAATTTTATCAGATGTGTTTTAGCACTGATTTCAGAAAACATCAAATTAGTTTCAATATATTTAACTCATAACACTTCACGAATATTCACTTTTCTTGACATCTCTTTTCGAAAGCACATACATTTCAGATAAATATTCTTTCGTGTGAAATATACAGAAGGTAAAATAAGAGCAAAATCCACAGACAATACTTTTAAAATTATCTCTGAACTGACTACCATACATCTTTTAGACTGCAGTAAGTATTAAAAAATAAAGGCTCAGCATTCACCTAAAAAATGTGATCTTCATGTTGTTTTCTTAATTAATAAATTTTGGATTAAAAAATATCTATAATTTTATCAGGCGCAATATTAACATTGCTATATTGTTAATAAATACTTTGTTTATGTGCGTTATGTATACCCTTTTGAGACGGTGTAGTTTTGACCCATGTTTGTTAGCATGTAAGCAGAAGAAGCTCTGAAAATTTGCACACTCTAGAAATTAAAGGAAGGCAGTTTTTATATTTGTTGTTTTGTCAACGCCTGCACGTTTTCGGTCTCTGAAATTCAAACCCAAGTTTTACTGCTTGTGCAATACTTTCCGCACATATGAATTTTTCCCAGAAGCATTTGCTTAGGAAACAAAAATTCATTCTCATTTGACTAAGTAAAATACTCTGAGAACATCAGTTAGAGTAATTTTTACTATTATTTTATGAAGATATTGAAGCAATGAAACAAACCTTCCATCGTACTTATTCTGTACGTATGAAAACATAGTTTTGATCCGCGAAGGACTAAATCGATCTGACTATAATAGTATGAAACAACACCTGATTCATTCTTAAGCCTTTGCATCTTTAATCCATTCAACAGACATGTTATAGCCAGACAGGAGACAGGAAAGTTTTTTGAAGAGCCAGCAACTAATGGAAAATCTTCTTCAAAGCATGAAAAAAGATGCAAAGAGCTTTGTCTTATACCTTAATAATCAGAAAGATAATAATAGTTGGTAATTAGAGGAAGGAGAAAACTGTGCGACATCAACGCCGATTTATGATGGTTTACGAAGAGGGATTCGGATACTGAAGACTGTGTCAGGGTGACCGAATTGGCTGCGCGCCAATGCATCTAAGACTGGAAAAAGTGTGTATTCTAAATATAGCTCGCTGAGGATGCAGAGATGGGACTTTATTATGACGTAAGAGAAACAATATTGGCTAGAACACTATTCTATAGCTACTGAAGCGTAGGTTAAACATTAACCTAAGTTTAAACTGCTGCATTTCACATTTTTAAATTGCTGCATTTCACATTCGTGGTTGTTTCTATACAGTAATTCTGATACTGTAATGAAATTCAGCGAGTGTCCATTATCTACTTATCATTCAGTTTATTTACCGGTCAATCCAGTCTATGTATTATATGAAAAACTTTTATGTAGAATTATAATATTCTATTTAAAATATTTTGGAAGCAAAAATCTTTTATTTTTCATTTGTAAAAAGGAATTGGAAAACAATTTAAATACAATATTTATTTATGTATATATAAAGATTCTGTTTACTCCAAAATGAAACGGACAGTTATTAAAAAATCGTGCTTTGTAAAAAAAGGCAGATCTTGATTAAAAGAAAAAACATAGTTTCTTTTAAAAATTTATAGAAAACTTTCTTTCTTTTAAGCTTTAAATTAAAGCACTCTATAACAACATAAAAATTAAAAATCTTATCAAAAAGAATAAAAATTATATCCCAAAGCATTTGTGGGAGGGATGCAGCATTTAAAATTTCCTGGACTATTAAAATGCTAAAATCTGTCCTTTCAATAAATTTAACCCTTAAAAGCTAGAACAGGTGAAGTTTCATCTCTAACGAGTTTTCTTTTAATGATGTTAAAAAACCTGATGGGAACACCACATGACTTCGTTGAGCGGCCTATTAAATTATGCACAATTTTTGTTGCACTTCATTTTTGCATTCATACAATCAGTTCAGTTTTCATTGAATGACAAGGCAAAAATACATAAAAACTCAAAGTATCTTCATTAAAAGTTGTACAATACCGAAAACCCTAAAACACCAAATACAGCTGAAAACAGTCAAAAAACAATATTTGGCAATTAAAATTAAAGTTTCTACTTAAAAACAAGCAATTCGGCCAGCGGACAGAAAGACAAAGTGTTCTGAGCACAAAAATCTGAAGTTTATTTTTAGGCCCACTGGACCGAAAGTCACTTGAGTTGGTGCATCAACTGACATAATACACTATATTACTAAGAATTTCAAATGTAAGCAAATAGCCGCCTAGCGCCATTAAGCATAGAGCCACTTGCATTTTTAAACTGTTGACGATACTACAACTATTGTATGCAAATTAACTAAAGTGCAAAAGCCTGAACCGGAACATAAGAACAACATAATTCAACCACACTGAAAGCAAAAAATTCACAGTTTACCAACATATAAGAATAAAAAAACAAAGCTTACCGAGCTCTGTTTTTTAGGTGGTAAGAGGGTGGGTATATATATATATTTTGAATTCAAAGACAAGTTTTTCTAATACTTGCGCTATAGCTGCAAAATAAGCTAATAATAATTTATTTACTAAAATATTGATTATATTATCTCCTAATATAAATTTAGTAGAATGTATCAAAAAGAGGGAACTCACATGTAGGAAGTTTAATTCCGAAAATTATGTTTTAAAAGAATTTGAATGTAAATCATGAAAAAAACCTTTTAAGGGGACTTGAATTTAAACCATGAATAACAAAATTTCAAACTTTGAAAAGAAAGTAAAAAACAAGTAATTATCGTTATTGATCGGAAATTAGTTGACTTTTCAAGGGGAACAAACCAACTCCCGTTCAATGAACAATAATTAATAAATGCGAAGGTGTTTCGTCTTTTCTTTAAGTAAGAATGATGGTGCGTACAGACGTTACGAAAACAAATCCTTTTTGAATCCGCTTTACAATTCACTTTGTAAAAAAGGGTAATTTTCCGCAATTACAGTATTTCCTTTACTTCGTACAAGAAAGTAAAACTAGGATTAATAACATCAGTTTTCGAAGTGTAATATATCGTTAACGTTCTTTCAAAAGGTTACTTAGATATTTGACTATAATGACTTGATTTGACGTAGTTTCTTTCATAATAGCTTTTAAGGGCTTAATACAAATATTTCATGCTTTTGAACTGATGGACGTAAATACTAATTGAGCTCAGCAAAGAGGAATAAGTATCTGTGATTACCGGATTTCACCACTCCTTCTGTGTATTTCGAGTTTGATTTTAATGCATAAAATTTAATTTGATACTCTTAATTGTTATACTGTTTGTCAGCTAGATCTCACAACCCATGTATTCTTATGCTTTCTATTCTGTATTTTAATTCACTGCTTTCATCGTGATTTTGTCCTATTATAAGCTGCGCATAGGGAGAGAAAACTTAAATAAACAAATAAAAAATATATAAACAAAAATTTGCCAGCCATCTTACTAAGAAAAGTGAATATTGATATGATGAAAGCGGAAAAAACTGAGAAAACTAGAAAAAAACGTGTGCGGACACTTAAAATTGCATCGAGAATTTGAAACATATGCTGCTATGTAACTTTTAAAAATTTTGTGGTTTCGTCGTTGAACTGTATGTAGCGTAATTTCGAAGAAAATGCAATTTAACGATGTTTTTACCTGATATCTGTACGTAAGGACAGAATAAAGGACTCTTTCCCAAAACGGGTTGCAAAAAGGATTTAAAATGGATTCAGAAGAGATTTTTTTCGTGACGTACGTATGTATATATGTATCTTGCATAGCTAAAAAAAGAGTAGCCTCAGAGCGTTGAACTTATATGTATAGGACTGCTATAACATGCAGTTGTGCACCTCCCATTTTGGTTGCGAACCGAAGGTATCTATCTATCTATCTATCTATCTATCTATCTATATATATATACCCACTCTGTTACTAGGCTGCGTGAGCTCAGTTTTTTTATTCTTATATGTTGGTAAATTGTGCATTTTTTTTTTGTTTTGTTTTAAAAATGAGTAAATTATGTTGTTTTTATCTTCCGGTTAAGTTTTTAATGCCTTTAGTTAATCTGCGTGGAATAGTTGTAGAATTAGCAACAATTTGAAAGTTGTTTATGTGCGGCTAAGCCTAATTTTTTTCCCCCATAGCAGCCATATTTAGTTACATTTGAAACTTACAGTTAAGTCATTAAGTCAGTTTTTGCACCTGAATTAAGTTTCTGCATTTTCAGTGTCTTTTATGCCGAGTGGGACTAAAGCAAACTTTCAGTTTTCTGCACCGAAAAGTCTGCCTTCTTGTCCGCTGGCCTAATTGCTTGGCTTTGCATAGAAACTCTAATTTTAATTGTATAAATTTTCTTTTTAAATTGTTTTAACTGTTTTTGGTGTTTTATATATTTCTATATTTTTCAATTTTTAATAAAGATATTTTGAGGTTTTAAGTATTTTTGCCTTGCCGCAAAGAACTAGAGAACTGAATTAATTGAATGAGAAATATAACTAATGAAATTCGAGGAAATAAGTTTAAATGAAATGCAGTATAAACTGCGTGTAATTTAATATTTTATACAAGGAAGTTATGTGATGTCTACATCAGATTTTTTACTTATCAGTTCGCACATAAAAAGCAGATATAATTTGCAGAACGCGTATGTTAGTTAATTACACTCTTAAAAAACATGAATTTTAGTCGAAAGTACATTTTTATAAAATGATGTATTATCATAAGTCTATAGAATCACTTCATTATTATGTTTTTGCATAGAAAATTTCTTCTTTAAAAGTATGACAAGTTATTTAATTCTTTCTTGTTTCAAGAAATTGCCAGTGAAGTTCTCATAAAGCCCATGAGAAATACGTGTTTTCTGATTCATAATTCATAAATTATCCCTATATTTTAACCTAACTTCTTTCTCCCCCGATATGCTACCTTAACATTACGGACATATTTTAAGAATCCTATATATGTACTTGCTTAGAGAATTGGGAACCATGTTGCTGAACTTATCATATTTATGACTTTTCGACGACCAAGAGTATTTTATTAGCAATAGCATCAGACACAGACAATAACACGCACATTTATTAGAATCTTCAAATCGCGCATACTCAAATAAAAGCATGTAACTTGTTAATCGAAGGATAACATCAACATCGTAAGAATGTCAAGTAAGTTGCAGAGGAATGAGCATATCTTTTTCAAAATTCTCTGAAAAACTGAAATATTTTATTGTTATTAGAGTTCTTATACTCTATTCTACTTACATTTACTAAAAAAATCAATGCTTAACGATATTATAAATATGATACTGTTATATTTGTTTCATTGACTATTAAATAAAGTATGTGTGATCCTATTAATAAAATTTTGTTGAACTTATTTTATAAGAATGTTTAAATATAGTCTCTCATTTCATTGTTTTTTACAACATTTTTAATAAAATTCCAAAAGGACTAAATATCTGAGTTGATAGTAAAGAATTTATTATAAATATTTAATTTTAAAAAGTACTGTTTAATACGTGCGAGTTCATTAATTGCATAGATATTACAACTTCCTATGTTAATAATTGAACAGATAATTTTCAGCATCGGAAATGGCACGGTAGTAAACTAATAAAAATTATCTGGCCGTTTACACTGAAAATCCCAAAATGTGCTTTGCTTTTTTCTATAGTCTGCTAATAAAAATTCATAAATGTCCAAGGCTTTATGATCTCAATTTTATCAAAACGCATATATAGCATTCAAATAATATCTGTATTGTTGCGTGCATATTGACTCGTAAAAGATTGAAAACACACATAACCTATGATACCTTGATAAAATTTGTTTTACCAAACGAAACATCTTACAGTTCTAGACCTTTCCACAAAAAATACTCATACAGCTCTACTCAATATAACAGAGCATAAGCAGTAGCTACACTTCAAAGTACTAAGAATGTTAAACACAAAGGAATGCAAAGCGCATCTAAAAGGCGAAGCTCATACAGATATCTCAGTACTTATTTTCAGTTCTGAACTAATTGAGAAACCGAAGCTCTTTCCGATCCTATACAGTTTTCCCCGAATCGCCGAGAAATCCGTAGTACCTTCCATATCTCGAAATTACTGGAAGGCATATGAAAGGCGGATACGGTTATAGTTACTCAATAATATTTATCTAATTACAACACCAATTACAGTTATACAGGGACTGGATCAAAATTTCGCCAAATACTCGCCAAGTTTGACATCTTCTCGCCAATTTTGAGAGATAGCCATTTACTCATAATTAACAGACTTGTTCCTGTTATCTCATTTTTCTGGCGCAGCTTTGTCTCTTTTTCAAGCATTTCATGTTACATTATGCAAAAACATTACAATTTCACTAAAATTATTTAGGTTCATACAGAGTTCGTAACATTGCCCCCTTCCCAAGAACTGCACGTCCCGGGCTGTACGATTCCTGGATAGGAAGCCAAATTTACAACTGAGGAGGAAATATCAATGCAGTACTAAAACACTAATTTCAATAAATAACATAAAACAAATAAAATACAGTAATAAATCAATAAATAAATGCATGCATTGATATCTTTATATACAAATAGGATCATGGTCTTAATATAAACTTACGTTATATACACTATGAGGGCTACGTACTATGGTCTAGCCTGTCGTAACGAACGATTTTAGACTTAGAATTAGATAACTTACGGATCCGAACTACGACGTCGCTTAGTATGATAGGATTGTGTAAGGAACCTCCCAAGATGAGTATAGATTCGGAGAAAGCTTTTTCCTTCGAAATGGTTTCCACACATTATCACCATCGGTTGAATTGATGTCCTGTGGCTCTTGTGTCGTATTGGGTCTTCATCTTCTTCAACGTCAAGCTGACTCGCTCTCGCGCAAAACTATGCATCACTTCAAACCGTGCCTGGAGATCTTGAACGTACCCACCAGGCGCATCCGGAAGGCAGACGAAAGTCACCTGAGCATCTGGGATGGGAAATAGACCATAAAGCTATTTTCGGACCCAAGTCCATTTTCGGACACAAGTTCTTATGCAAATCTCGCTTGTCATGATACGACAGATCAGCATGCTAAATTTGGCGACGACCTTTTGAGACGCCCTATATTATTCGCAGATTTTAGAAAGTGTTGTCACTGCACAAAGCGAAAAAAAAAAAAAAAAAAAAAAAAAAAAGAAAAGAAAAGAAAGAGAGAGAATCTAAAAGGATTTTTAGAAGAAAATATAAAAGGATTCGGATTTCAGCTTTATCCCAGGGGACTTGTTAAGGTTTTTCATGTTATCGCTGAACACTGCAGGTTACCAATCTGGTTTTGCACTCCCTCCTATGAACACAATTTTTTTGTTTTTTTATCTTGGCTAAAAGCATCATTTTCTTCGTACTTACGCCACGCAAAATTCAAAAGCAGAATAATAAACTAGTTAAAAACAGCGTATCTTTAGAATTCCCGATAGAATGTTAGGGGCTGCCATACATTTTTTTAGATTTGCAGTATTATTTCTTTGAAAACTAGCCGCTCAAATGGCCAGCCGCCTTAAAGATTTATCATAAAAAAGAAAACGTATATAATGATTTTAATGAGTCCAGATAGTGTCATTTCATTAAAGTATTTAATATTTTTAATTAGACATCTCATTATTTAAATGAATTTTTATTTAAATAAATCAGATTAAAAAGTAGAAAAAATATTTTTAAGAACTGTGTCTACTGCTTTTCAATCACTTGCTTTGCTACTCAGTAACAGAAAAATTAAATTTAAAAGTTAAATACCTTACGCCTTACTGAATTGGCAACACGCTGGTGCGTGGAGATAATAAGAATTCCATTTGAGGCAGTGTCAACACATTGTTTTCAAATAGCCGAATTTTTTAGATTAAAGTTGAATGATAAATATTTTACGTTTTACCGAATAGCCACAGTCTTGCGAAATGGAGATGAAAATGTGTGGTGTTTCGAACGAAGTTATAAGGTATTTTCTCCCTCTTTTCCTCATACCTTCGTGGTCTAATTGGAAGCATACTCGACACGTATTCGAGAGTTCTAGGGTTCGAGTCCCAGCGAGGGCACTGCACATTTATCACGTCTCCAGCTCCTAAAAACCTAATGACTCTACAAGTGGCGCTCGAACTGAAAGGATGGTAATTCGTTATCAGCAGGATTTGGTAATTTGGTTCCCTAATCTCCAGTCGCCCCTTAAAAGCAGGTATTTTCTCCCTCCTTTCTGCATTCCTTCATGGTGTAATTGGAAGCATACTCGACGCGCATTCGAGAGGTCCAGGATTCGGTCCCAGCTAGGGCATTGTAATTTTCCGCCTCTTCTGCTTCAAAAAAAAACCTAATGACTCTACAAAGTTTTCACTTCTCACTTTCATATCGCTGAATTTGTTAAACAAAAATTCGTTTAATTTATACAATATGAAATTAATCAAAAACAAATTCGAATTTCAAAATTTGGGCTTAAAGGTACGGGTGGAGGACTATGTGCATGAAAAATTCGTTAGCTCTAGGTGCCGTCGTTTTCCCACAATAAGAGGAACATACATGCATACAAATTCTTAATTGAAAAAAAAAAAGTTTTTGAATAATAGATTTCAATAACACATTTGGTTGCAACAATTTGAAAAGTGATATGAACAAAAAGTGAGTTTGAAGACTAATAGCACATCTGGTGGGGGGGGAAGGCGGCTGACATATAAAAAAAAATATGAAATTAAAACTAAATTCTAATTTGTTTGGCTTATTTGTTCAGTAATAGTTTTCTTTACTATTTTAATTAAGTAGGACTTAGTTAAGAGAGTCTTCCTGCCTAATAAATACGCAAAAGAAAAATTTACTAAGAAAAATTTACATTCATATACACTTATCATACATAAATCTGGCTTATTATCTTAGCAGAAATTGATGAAGAATGTGTTCCTACATAATGTTTAATAAAGTGTGCAAATTTATTATTTGTTACAGTACTGCTGTCGATACAATTACGATTAAATCAGATCGCCAAATGAAATTTCCTAATCGAATTCATGGTTGTAATAATGGAAGAAAAGATTCATGATAATTCAATAGGCATTTATATTATATAAATAGTAATAATATAGGGCCATACAAGTACGTACTATTGATAATGCAATTTCTTTTCTCTTAAGTTGTAAGGTTTTATAGTTACTAACCCATTATCTTGTTACTTTCATTTTTACCATCTCTTCTACTTTCTCCGGCTCCCTCCAGGGTGCAAAAGTAGCGTATATAATAAGAGAGTTCTTAAAGTTAAGAAAGAGATTTGGCAACAAACGCTGACCTTCTCCGAACCAGCTACATCTAGCTTTTAAAGTTATCTCATTCAGCTTTAGCCTTTTGCTAGCAATGTTTGCTAACGTGATTAGAGGGCCTCAGCCAAAGTTTATAATAGAACTTTGCAGTGGGAACTGTATACTTCGAATTACTTATTTTATATTCTGTTATATTCTGCAAGCAGCGGTAACTTATTTTCTTTTACACGAGCTATGTAGTTTGTTAAGTTGAATTTATAATAAAAAGGTTTATTTTAAACGTTCTTCTGAGTTTATGGTTATTTCTGTGGAAGGTTAAGACCGGGCGATCTAATTTACAATGGAGCCAGAAGCTAACCTGAAGTACACAGGTTCCATATAAGCTGAAACAAATGATTGATTTTTGTTAATAATCTCTATTTTTTTTAATCTTTTTATAGAAAAAGGAAGGAAAATGATAATAAATACAAATAAGTGAAAAGGGAATTGCAAAAAGATGATTAACATTATTTAATAGCCAAGAAAGAACAGCTTCAGTTTGCAACAGTTGGCTTAGTCTTCTTTTTTTTTTTTTTTTTCTCTTTCTTTTTTTTTTTTTTGTTTTCATGAACTAAACTGTTATCTTTTTTCTCCCTTATTCTTTTAACATTATGTTTATAAGTATGTGTATTGCGTGATGGGCAGCACAGAGATACGTTACTTAACTCGGTCATCTATTGATTATTTCGCATATAATAAATATTTCATCACATACATTATTCACTCTGTCGATTTTTTTTTCTCATCTTCCAACGGTGTTATCAATTTCATCTTAACTTTTGCAACTGAGTCCTATTTCTTGAGAAAGTTATTTATAACACTCTTGTGTAGTAAAAGCTAAAGCCTCAAACAGAAATTTTACGTTGTTGATAATTGCTTGCAAGTGCAAGCATCAGATAGAAATTCTCTCGCAATCAACTTGAATAAGTACAGGTATCCTTTCTTACCAGTGCCTGAAGAATATGGTTTAAATCAACTACCTTAATTCAGTGGTCTCAATTTCGAATGTCCATTCTGAAAGCAGCTGATAAGCCTAAAATTTTTACTTTTTTTCTATAAACGAAATGTTTTTTCTTAATAAATAAAAAAGATATATAATTACATTTTAATTTCACTTACTAAATTTATATCGAAAAATGTGTAAACAATATTAATTATAATAAAGCAAAGGAAAAATTGAAATTTATGTTTATTTTTTGTCTGAAAACTAATAGTTGCTCCCTACAAGAAATTTCTGTTGACTACTTTTTTAACTCGTTCAAAAGCAACATTCAGAAGTTATGCACAATTCTAAACATAGGTACTGATATGAGGTAGATTTAACAAAAAGCACAATAAACAGGATTTATACGTTTTGCCTTAGTCTGCCTCAGTCTATATAGAAACATGAACTGCGCAGTTGCGCTACAAACAACCCAACTAGTAACTGATTCAAGAAAAGTATACATCAGAAATACTAGTTCTATAGAGAAATCGAAAACTGCAGAATACTACTGGAGCACAACAAACTGTCGACTGGCCAACTAAATTTATTGATTGTACCGACCTGAGAAGATCTCACACCTTACCCCAGTGACGTAGCCTGGCAAAGAAGCATAACAGTTACGAAGCCCCAACCTATTCATTCTATCTCTTCTCTATTCAACAGATACAAGAGGACGAGACACCAGAAGGTTGTACAGGTACAGTCCCATCGCACTAGCTCATTGAGGTAGGAAAGGGAGGAGGGGCCATTCCGCGCTAGAAGTGAAGCACTGCTTTGAAGCTTGGGTCACCAGACGGGGTGTTTTTTGTTTACATTCAGAAGCTCGCTTGACAAAATTCTGATAGTATTTCGACACACGACAGTCCCATAGAAATCGAAAAAGGGACACTCTCGCATGAAAGAAACATTCATAGTGTGATGGATAATAGCAATTTGTATAGTTTACTGACATTTACGCAAAAATCACATCTTGGTTATTTTTCGATAACTAACAACAGCGATTTTGATTATGAATTTGTTTTATAAAATTCTAATCTGTTGCACTACAAAAATATAGATTTTAAGAAAATTGCTAAAAGAGATCTGCCAAAATTTATTTTCTAGAAGATTTGAAAAGTTTGAAACTTGATGGCTAAATGTAAATATAAAATTATGTATGTTAAAATATTTGTAATTAGGCACATAGGTCAGATTAAGTTTTTATTAAATAGAGTAACGAATGCAAGGGCTATCTGCCTAAAGAGAGAGATGCCATCGTGGGGGAATTTTGAAGAAAAACTGACCTTTGAGTGGGTATTAAAAATAATACTTATAATTTTCATTCAAATTATATTCATATATATTTTTTATGTAAAACTTTCGGGTGTATGCTAAATTAGTGTAAATTACTTTACACGAAAAATATAGTGAATGCACAGACATTAAAGATTTGCACATGCCGGAAATGATAAATAGGAAATATGTATAGGTATTTATGCATGTGCTTGCAAAAAGCATGTATCTGCCTTTGACAAAATACTTAAATATTCATTAAATTATTTATAAATGTATTTGAAATGAAGAATTTATTCACTTATAAACAACTGTGATAGTACTGTGAAGAAATCTAATGATTAAATGTATCTAATTTATAATGATTATAAATGTTATCTAAATATATAATAACCTTGTAAGGATCTTAAGTTTTACTAACGTTTATTTTATTTTAAATCTTTACTATCACTTCTTATTTTCTACTTCCGGCCAGAATTATAAGCGTTAACGTATTTATGCAAAGTTTGTCTGGCGAACGCCAAGTATTTAAGTGTGGCCTTTTTGCCAAGCGAAAGAGAGGAAGCAGTTAGTCGAAAAAGGCCGCTTACCATAGAAGTTTTACTCAGTTGCTGGTTGCCTTCCAGGCCAGAGGTTTAATCCTCTTGATAACTTTAAACGTATTGTAGTGTTCACAGTTCTCTGTACTACATACGGCTTCCTGTTAATATAAGGCCAATCTTCCACGTTTATTATTTTAAAGTTAAATTAAAGTTTAGTTTTATTTTTATATTTTTACGTTTAGACCACAAGTAGTGGGTCTTTGTATTCCGAAGTACGGAAGTTATTGTAAATAGAGAAAAATAAAGGGTTTTGTATACCCTTCTTGTGTATCCTGTCTACTTCCCACAGTTATTGAACATAGCTTTAGTAAGCTCTCTGTTCCGAGTCAGGTCCTTGCATGTTCCCAAAGAAAGTAAGACGGAACATTGAACCTGATAGTGGCGCCCAACGAAGAAGAATAACCATGGCCGAGTTTCAAGAACCTGTGCTGCCTGCAGAAGCGGCTAAGAATCCAGAAATGCCAGCTGGCGCCCTGGAAGGATTTGGTTACATCGTCCAGACCATGCGCGCTTCGATGAAACCAGAAGCAACATTTAATGGAAACTCACCGGTAACCAGTTTTTTGGAAAAATTGGATGACCACTTCATGCTCTACCCCGTGCACGAATTTCAAAAAGTTACCTTAGCTATCAGCGCTTTGAGGGGCCAAGCGCTTAACTGGTTCAAATGTATAGGCAGAAGTCTCTTGGGTCAAGCAGGAAGTCCCACCTATACTTACGAGAATTTCAAGACTGCCCTAGTAAAAGCCTTCCCTGTTGTAAGGGATCGTGCGAAATTACAAACGGAACTTTTTAGTATATATCAGCAAAGAATCGAAAATCTCTCAAGCTTTATTTTAAGAAAAATTCACGTCTTCAAACTCTTGTATGGAAAACGTCCGGATCCTGAGATAATTCAAGTGATTTTGCCGAGGTTACTTCCCCAAGTGCAAGACTTTATTGAATTAAGAAATCAGACTACACTGGAAAAGTTATTTGAGCTAGCAATCCAGTTTGAAAGTAGAAGAACGGCGGACATTGAAAGAAGACGCCAATAGGAGCAAAGAAACCAATTTGGTGCGCCAAGACCACAGCAAAGTCAAGCACACGGCTACGGAAGCAAAGCGAATCAGTGGGCAAGGAAACCCGAGCATTCAAAAATAGCCGGCGAACGTCGACAGTTCAATAGCAATCCAGGAAAAAAGTCTCAAGGCCAGTGGAGAAAGAAGGAAAGCACCGAAAGGAAAAATAATTTAAACTAAAACGGATTTCTGCTGACGAGAGGGTGCGGAAATCCGAAGGCCACGAAAACCCCTCTTCCTTCAAGTTAAATACAGTAATGATGAAAAATTTGACTCTTCCGAAGATTGAAGTGTTGGTGAATAATATCCCAGCCACCGCACTCCTGGATACAGGCGCGCAGTGTTCCTGTGTGGCAGAAGATTCTTTTAGGAAGTATTTTCGGAAATACCGCATATATAATTCGGCTAATACGACAGTGTTAGCGGCGCAAGGAGAAAAATGTAAGTGTATAGGTAAATTACCGCTGTATGTCCGTATCAAGGACGAACAAGTAAAGGTGATGTTTTTCATAGTAAAGAATCTGCAAGCACATATTATTTTAGGAATAGATTTTCTTTCAGAGGCACAAGCAACGCTGGATTTTAATGAAGCGTCCCTTAAGCTGACGATGAAACCAGTTCGTGGAGAAAAGGCTGAACCGCCGATGTTAAATCTTGACCACCTGCCTAATGACGAGCAAGGAAGAATCCGACAAGTGGTAAGTGAATTTGCTTCGTTATTTAGTGATATTCCAGGATTTACTCAGGTTACTAACCATAGTATTGACACCGGAGATTCAATGCCAGTTCGCCACAAAGCATACCGGTATGATAAGAATAAGGAAAAAATTATAGAATGGCATATCACCGATATGCTACGTAAAAAGATCATAACGCCCATCTCAAATAGTTATGCTAGCCCGGTGGTTTTATGTAAGAAAAATAATGACTATCCTTTGACACATCCAAAAAGGTGAAGATTCGCAATTGACTACCGTAAATTAAACTCCATAACTAAATATCCGGTATATCCGTTACCTATTATTGAAGAAATTCTAAGGAACATAACATCCACCAAATATATGACGACTTTAGACTTAACGACTGGTTATTTTCAAATAGGGATTAGGCCTGAGGACGTGCCTAAGACTGCTTTTATAACCAAGTCTGGCACTTATGCATTTTTGCGTATGCCGTTTGGCCTTTCAGGGGCACCGGCAACATTTCAGCGATGTATGGACATTGTGTTAACTCTTTCGCATCGAGAGACGACCAAATCTGTTTTCATCAAACATCGAAAACGCCCGTGTTTACGAATCTGTCTTGGAATAGTTTTCCTTTCCCCCTACCTGGTAGATAGCTACAGCATTAACAATAACCTACTTAAGTGAAATGACTGCTTCTCTCTTGGGGTTTTTTCTGCGGTTTCATCCATTGTGTGCAGTTTCACCTTAGAGCCGGATTGCACCTGCGAACGTTAATAGCTTTCCGTATGTCCCCTTTAGTTGCTTCAAAAGAATGATTGACATGTCTCTTAACAACTTGCGAAACCAATGAGCCATACACTAACGTGGAGGGGGAAGGCACTAGGTAGAAAATAAATGAGGTGTTGGGGCGGTTTGCCATTGCCTGAATGAAAGGGCGTTACGGGCGACTTCGATGCGAAAGAGTTAAGGCCTGTTCTTGGAAAGTCCACATTTATCTATTTAGACGATATCATTATTACTAGTGATAATCTCGACCAACATGTAGAGGATTTAAGACAGGTGTTTTCTTTATTAAATGAGGCCGGTCTAAAAGTTAATGTCGAAAAGTGCAAATTTGCAGGCCCTGAATTAAAATATTTAGGTTACAAAATATCTCAGAAAGGAATCGAGACAGACGAATCAAAAATAATCGCTTTGCAAAAGTATCCGCCGCCAAACACGGCGAAGAAGCTCTCTTCTTTTCTAGGACTTTGTTCATATTATAGGTCCTTTATAAGAAATTTTGCAGCTATTGCTGAACCATTGTTAAAATTAAAAAGGAAAAAGGAAAGATTCTCGTGGACGGCCGAAGCGAATAGTGCTTTCGAAAAATTAAAACAAGCATTAACGCAAGCCCCTGTGTTGAAATTTCCTGAAAAGGATGAGAATTTAGAAATTTCAGTGGATGCTTCGGATTATGCGGTAGGAGCGGTACTTTCGCAAAATCAGCAGCCCGTGGCATTTTTTAGCCGAACTTTAAATCAAACACAAAGAAACTATTCCGCGACCGAGAGAGAGGCACTTGCAGTTCTGTTAGCAGTGCAAAAGTTCCGAGTCTATTTTGGAAAGGCGCCAATAACAGTGTACTCTGATCATGCGGCGGTAACTAGATTGTACTCAGGGAAAAACTTATCCCCAAGGTTAATGAGATGGGCACTCAAGCTACAAGAATATAATCTGGTAATCAAGCATACCCCCGGAAAGGAAAATATCGTAGCAGATGCCCTATCCAGAATTAAAATAGATGAAGAAGGTAATACCGTAAAGGTGGCAATGCTCACAGCATGTACAATAAATTCCCGAGAAACTGTAATAACCAAACTGGGTAAGGATCCTGAGTTTGGAAGCATTTATGAGTATTTAAAGGATCCTGAAAATTTTAGCCACCAAGATATTGTGGCAATAAGAAATAGGGCGGCCCATTACGAACTAATAGATGGTCTATTATTCTATACAAAAACTACGAATTCCAACAACGAATTTCGACCTGTTATCCCAGCTAGTCTTAGATTAAATATCCTGCAGGAGCTCCATGACAGCCCTTTAGCTTCTCATGCTGGTATTCGAAAAACTATCCAACGCGTACGCGAGGCAGTCTACTTTCCTGAACTGCAAAAGTTAACAAGGGCGTATGTCCAGTCCTGCCCAACAAGTCAGGCAGTTAATCATATTAATTTCCGCCCGGCCGGGTTTCTAAATAGTATTAAATCCGAATTTCCAAATGAAATAATTGGCATCGATTTATTGGGCCCTTTCCCAAAAAGTCAGTTAAATAAAAGTCGCTATCTCCTTGTTATGGTTGATCATTTTAGTAAGTGGACCCAAATTATTCCCTTAAAACGAGCCTCCGCGAAATTAGTTACTGATTCTATTTTAAATAAATATATTTTAAAATACGGGGCGCCCCTAAAAGTTATATCGGATAATGGTCCTCAATTTATAAGTAATGTATTTGAAGACATGTGCCAAAAACTGGGCATACGTCATTTAAAAATGGTCCCGTATCGGCCGCAATCAAATACAGCCGAGCGGGTCAATAGAAATATAGTGAAAATTATCCGTAGTTATGTTAAAAATTTTCATAAAAGCTGGGATAACTATGTCAATGAATTTGCTTTCGCCCTTAGGACCGCAAAACATGATACAACGGGCAAAACTCCTGCTGAGTTATTTTTAGGCAGAAAGATTATAACGCCGTTAGATAAATTATTTTATGTGCAACAAAGAGCCCCAGAATTTAAAATGGGTGATATAAAAAAACTAATTAAAGAAGCAAAAAAGAATACTGAAGTAGCACAGAGAAAACAAAAGCTATATTAAGACTTGAAACGACGGGGAGTAACTTATAAAGTAGGGGATGAAGTATTAAAAATTAAGCATTCACTTTCTTCAGCACCAGAAGATAAAACTGCCAAATTTTTTCCACTATTTGAGGGACCATATGTCATAGAAAAAATAACTCACGCTGTAGTAGTGTTAAAAGCTAGAAATGGTGAAACCTGCTCCGCAAACATTGATCGAATCAAACCCTACTATTATCGTAATAAAATGCAAATTTTCAAAGATCTTTTGCAGGATCCGTCACGGCAGACACCGCAAGCACAAGCTCCAGAGGTGGAACAACGACAAGTACAAGGGCAAGCCATTAAGAGGCAGGAGCAAGTGAAAAGAAAGTTTCCCCGCGGGAAAATTGAAGGTAGCAAGAAAAAGAAGCCGTTCCACCGTCCAGAAAAGAGAGCTCACGAACACCCCCAGAATGAAGAAGGGAGAAGGACGACGTATGCAAAGAGAGCCAGGAGAAATGACGGCAACTATAACCCGGTTCTAAAACGGAAGATCTACTCATCCGACAGGACTCTCCGCAGCAAATGTCGCCGAACTGCGGAAGGGCCACCAGCGGCGGAGGAAAGGTTACAAGGAAAATTTGAATGGCCAGCAACGAGGTCCAAGCAGGAACACGAAAGAAGTTTCCCGGTTCCGCCAAGACCAGCTGCCATCAAACGGCCAAGACCACAGGCAGAGGCGAAAAAGAAGGTATTCAAGGGTGACCGAACTGGAAAAAAAAGGAAGCTTCTAGAGGAAGGCACTGAAGGGCGAGCCCGCACACGAAGGAGGATAAATCAAACAACAATCTACGCTACTTTCCAGGACTGCGCTCAGCAAAGAATGTCCGAATATCACAAAGATAAGTAAAATTTTATGTTACTTTGCAAACTTAAGTTAATCTTTCATTCTTACTGCAAGTGGCAGATTTCAAGAAGTTTTACCTCATGCGAGGTCTACCTTTATCGCCAAAAGGGCGAGAAATGAGTTGTTACCGATTTTGGTATTATGTTTTTCAATTACTCGCGCGTAAAACTAAAGTTGATGTATAATAGCGATGTGTAAATACTTAAATATTGTACAAGTTATTGTATAAATTTTATTTAAAATATTCTGGCAAGAAAGAAGTTTTAGTCTGAAAGACTTTTTGAAATGTAGTATTTCAATGTAGAAAGAATTGGCACTTGCTTTGAAAAGAATAGAAGTTAACAATGTACTACTAATGTATGTTGTCAAATGCGTAAAATTAACGGCATGTTAATATGTTCTTATATACAATGTGAACTGTTATTTTAAATGTTAAGAAATACCGTGATATGGTAAAAGTGAAAGTAATGTTAAAATTTTTTTTTTATTCGTGTGACTGTAAAAAGACTAAATTATGATGAATATGTGTTAAAGGTTGAATGAATGTAGTTAGGCTCTCTGACGCTACACTTCAGAGTTAGCCACTTTCAGAATAGTACCTCAGGGTTTAGAGTTGAAGTTAGGGTGTGTTACGAGGTCTTGGTATGTTGAATTTTTAACACGTTAGTGCTTTGATTGTAGGAGGAAGTGTTGAACACATAGACATAAACACATTCGTGTTTGGTGTTCTTTTACAACACATGTCAGAGAGCACGGGGAGAGATAATTAAAATAGTCATGAATGAAATAAGAATGTTAAGAGAAATATAATTATACATGTTACTTGCCATTTCATTGTGTAACATTTCATTAAACTAGTTTTCTTTCCAGATCTCTGGAAGGAACCAGATTTGAATAAAAGCTCCTGTTTAGATGCAGTACAGATGAAAAAATTGCGTGTCCTGGGAGCTGCTATTGTAAAAACAAATTTCTTTCTTTTCAATTTCTAGTTTCTAGCGAAAAATGTTTGTAAAAGATTGGCCTCGCGTTAGATTCTAGAGCTAAAAGTTTTCAACAAGGTCGTTTTAGACCTCAATTTCAAACTAATTAACTCTGGCGGGAAGTATGTAAGGATCTTAAGTTTTACTAACGTTTATTTTATTTTAAATCTTTACTATCACTTCTTATTTTCTACTTCCGGCCAGAATTATAAGCGTTAACGTATTTGTGCAAAGTTTGTCTGGCGAACGCCAAGTATTTAAGTTGTGGCTTTTTGCCAAGCGAGAGAGAGGAAGCAGTTAGTCGAATAAGGCCGCTTACCTTAGAAGTTTTACTCAGTTGCTGGTTGCCTTCCAGGCCAGAGGTTTAATCCTCTTGATAACTTTAAACGTATTGTAGTGTTCACAGTTCTCTGTACTACATACGGCTTCCTGTTAATATAAGGCCAATCTTCCACGTTTATTATTTTAAAGTTAAATTAGAGTTTAGTTTCATTTTTATATTTTTACGTTTAGACCACAAGTAGTGGGTCTTTGTATTCCGAAGTACGGATGTTATTGTAAATAGAGAAAAATAAAGGGTTTTGTATACCCTTCTTGTGTATCCTGTCTACTTCCCACAGTTATTGAACATATCTTTAGTAAGCTCTCTGTTCCGAGTCAGGTCCTTGCATGTTCCCAAAGAAAGTAAGACGGAACATTGAACCTGATAACCTTAATATTGAATTGTAAACATAAATTGAAATCCTGATGACAAATACGTTATAAAACTATTTAAGCAAGAATTGTTCGTATTGGAAAGCAATCTGTTAAAAGGTATTGTAAAGCAAATGCTATGAGATGCGCACTTAAGAACGTAATAAAGAGTTTTGTAATATGTATTGTTGAAATGAAGGGTAAAAAAAAAAATCTGATAAGTATAATTAAAAGAATTATTCCCTTTACATTTTATAATAACTCAGTTACAAGTTTTAAATAATACTTAAAAAAAAAAAAAAAAAAAAAAAAAAAAAAAAAAAAAAAAAACTTATTTTATTCTCTTTTAGAAATGTTCAGAGAAAGTCAAATACTATTTTCCTAATAACTCTCTAATTTAAAATGAACCGAATAGAGCATTAATTATAAATTGACTTACATTTTTCGATTTAAAAGAATCCAAAAAATCATGTCATATTTAAGAAAGTATTTTAGGAAGAAGCTCTATAAATAGAAAAGAAATAATGCATAATTTTAATATTAATAATACAATAAACTTTGATCCTAATTTTTGTACCTTAACCGAATAAAATCGAATTACCTCAATTTTTTTTTTTTTTCTAATGTAATTCACGAAAACTTGTGAAAATATTTCATTCAAATTAAACCATTCTGAGAAAAGTATAGCATTTAATTCCGTTCAGAATGAAATGCTGTTTAAAAATATGTTGTTTTCACATACTTAGGACTCTGAAGTGTTGTAGAAAAAGAAAATATATACATTTATATGTATATTTGCGACGTAATTACAAAATATTTACACCCGAACGCGTCAAATCCCATAGAACTCAATGGTAAATGACCCAATGTTTTGGTCACCACGTAGGGATCGCCGGTGCTTCAGAGCAGGGTACGGAGAAACTTGTTTAGGGCGACTCCTTCTTACTTCCTACCTCCATGCACTAGCTGCACAGCTCCCCCCCCCCCCAATTTTCCATGGAGGTAGGAATCCATGCAATTTTCCTGGGGAATGCCCGAGGGCTGTGCGGCAGTCAGTGCCATTAATCACTATAGCGTCTGAGTAACTTTACATTCAACAAATGAATGCAGGGCCGGACACCCGGACGGCTTTTTATGACAAATCGGGTATTGTACGGCACAACAGTTGGGTGCATAAGCTCAGTCAGTATGCTTCTAAAATTATAAGCATCGTATTTCAACAAATAGCATAAATGAAATTTGTTCGCGGGCCATGTAAAATTAAGTTGGTAGCCGCATGCAGCCCACGGGTCAACAGTTTGAGATTACTGCCTTAAGTGACCAGTACCCTTTTCTTACCAGATAATTAAAAAAGCTTTAAAATGTAAGAGTTATTTTTTAATTAAAATCAAGAAAATATCACTTATTCATGACATTTTGAGGAACTTTGAAATTTCATGGCTAAACCGTAACGGTCGGAGGGTTAATAAAGCGCAACTTGCGGCCTTATGAATGGATGCAACACAATTCGAATTGTGTTTCATTTCAAGCTTTCCCAGCTCTCAAATTCTATTTTAAAAAATTCTCCCATTTCAATCTCTCTCGATAAGGTAGGTAAGAAAGGCTCTTTTTTAGTTTTCCCATTCCGGGTCTAAACTAAATCCGAATAAAAGTATCGGAAGTCACATGGCTGTGAATTACGTATGAAATGTTGATCACATTGACGATCTGCCTTTTTAACTTAGTGTTCAGACAATGTTTAGGTAATGTCAATGTGCTGGTGATACCTTCCAAAAATTCATGAAAATCAATAATTTATATTTCTATCACAGTTCTCAATTAAATAGATTCATTGTTTTACTGGCAATTTTTTTCAAACAGCTCGTTTCATAGCGGAAGAGAATATTGAAGTGTATATACAAAAATAGATTTCTTTTAACTAACGGCCAAATAGAGTTACTATGTGATATTCAAATAGAGTCGGGTTGAAATAAGTGTTCTTTATACACCTTAAAATCTCTAGTTTTTTGCTTTCCTTTATTTCACATACAGCTTATTTCTGATTTGTTGAATTTTCTGATTTTTTTGGGGTTCTTTGTTGAATCACACTGTTCTGGCAGGAGAGGGGGAATCTTGGTTTTATATTTTTTCATAAAGTCTATCCAGATTTAACAATAAACTCGAACATTCTACTGAACTTTAAAAACAAAATGTTCAGTTAACTAAGAAAGTTCGTGTATTAAGAAGGTATTATTTTCGTATAACATGAGATGACTGAAACAAAACTCCATAGATAATTCTAAAAATGCGCCTTAAGAATACGGAAATGCACCTAAATTTCTTAGTGTGTGTGTGTGGGGGGGGGGTAATTCCTATAAGAAGACGTTTACAGTTTCAGGGCGATTTATTCTGCCTCAGATTAGTATAAATCGGACTCGGCGAAGATCGGTTACGGCATAGACGAAGGAATCTATTCCTTCCCCTCCTTAGGATAGAGCACGGATGAAAACACATAACCCAATACACACATGGTGTATTTGCAGCAAAATCAATAGGAGGCTTATAAGGTATTTCTCCTGCCTTCTTAGCATGCCTTCGTGGCGTAGTGCTCAGCACACTCGGCACGAGTTCGAGAGGTCTGTGGTTCGAGTCTCGGCGAGGGCATTGCTCATTTTTCATCTCTACAGCATCAAAATAAACCTAATGTCTCGATAAATAATAAATGTTGTTGTTGTAACTTATCTCACTTGTCTGACAGTAACATCAGAATGTCCCCGGCAAGAGCCTTGAGTACCATACAGACTATTCTCATCTACGACTATTCTCAGTTCCGCCCTCAATTTTGATGGAGAGCGGACATTCACCCTCGGACGGGTCCGAGGGTCTCCAATCCCTATTCCTCTACCAGCAAGTTATCGAGAGGACCTTCACGCTCCCCGCATATTTAGAGTGCCTCCATGCTTGCACATTACACAGATATTATGCATTTACAAACATCCACTCCTTCTCCGGGATTCGAAACCGAGACCTTCGGCACGGCAGTGTCGCTAACCATTATCTTTCCGGTTGAGCGGCATAAACAATAAATCTTTGTTAGATGCACGGCGCCTTATATTTTATATTATAATGCCCCCAAATAAAATACTTTTTATTGTGCATTTTATGTAGTATTTGGAATTTAATACCTGAAATAACATATTTTACTGTAAACGACATTCTTGGCACATGGCAAATTACAAATTTTAAACTTTAAATTGATTTTTAAGTTTTTGAAAAATTAAATAAAGGATTCCTGTGATACAGATTTCTGAGGGATTGCAGTTCGATTAGGCATGAATAAAATTTTATCTTGCACTTGTCGAAGCATATGCTATATGAATTTAGTGAAACTTTTACTGGGTAAGAAGCCTTTGAAATAACATCGTACCCCGCTTTGTTGAACACTTTACCTCTAGTATCTATGCTTTCGTGTTGTATTCACATTATTATGTTGTTTGCTAGCACTAAACAAAACCAATCAAAAGAATAGTACTTTTGGAAACTTACTATATAACCAAACTACATTTTTCTGTAAAAAATAGGCTTTCTCCATGTACATGTCATTCTAAGGAATCCCTTTAGAGTAACATACTAGGAATCACTTTTCAAATTATTAGATGAAAATGTATATATTTTCTTCCAATAATTTGAAAAATTGTATTTAAAAAATTAAACAGTATATAATGAAATAAAATTCTTATATCACAAAAAGATGAAATGACTAACATAAGCATTTAATCGATTACTTTGAAGTAGCAAGTTATCGATAAAAAATGCTTTAATATTAAAAACAAAATAAAATATTAAATAAATAATATTTTTAATCACTATTGCTTTATTACGCAGAAATACTATCTTCTTCATTAATTCATATATACTGGGATATTTGATTTAACCTGTCCAGACAGCTGTCTAATATGCGGATTGCAAAAGCTGCTTGAATTATTGAACAATATAAGTTTTATCCAATTTCATTTCTTCCTTCAAAGGTTGCATGAATAAAAATCCAATGCAAATAAAATAATAGTCGCACTACTTTATTTAAAGTTATTTAATAATTATAAAACAATTTAAAAACTTATATTATAGCTCTTTAAATAATATCTTCATTTAAAGAGTAAAGCAAGATTTTAGATCTTTCAATTATATCACCATTTAAAAATATAACAAGTAAAGGAAAACTTATTATACTTATCAAAAGAAATAAATAGATTAAGTATTTGAAGAAGGGAGAAAAATATGAGCTGAAAAATACTCATTAAAACTGTAGCCGGTCGGAGAAAAATGTGTAAACATATCGCATGTTTTAACACAGAAATTAGAACTGTACTTAGTGCCGTAAATTCTACCAGATCTTACCTTGAGACTAAAAATTATTAGATTAAATTAATGAGACACTTCCGCTTAGTTTCTTACACTGCCTTCTGGAATCAAAAAGAGTTATAAATAAAATGTAACAAAGGCTTGCTGAATTAAACAACTCAAGAAGCCAGAGAAAGGAAGTTGTAAAAGAAAATAAAGACACAAAAGAGGAGTAGGAAGAGGAAATAAATAAGTTATTTAATGTTCTTAATTTCTAAAAACCGAATATTAAAGAGGGGGGACTAATGCATCCAACAAATGACATCTTTTACTTACACATCTGATTTGAAATGTGAATGGTTGTAGAATATTTATCCCTTTCATGTAATTGCAAATGATATCAAAAATTAAAAAAATCAAAAGAATTTTTCAAGATTTCTTATTGTAATTAAAACATGACAATCGGGACAAATTTCTGTAAATTTTTTCTGTTAATTTTAAAGAAACATGAGAAATATTCGAAAAAGTTTACTATGAAATCAAGTTCATGACAAAATTTATCTTTGATGTATGCAAAGATTTAATGATGAACATTCCTTCTTTTTCCTCTAGAATAGGAGTCGTCAAATTATTTTTAGAAAGGGCTAGATTAAAAAAAAAAAAAAAAAAAAAAAAAAAATAGGCTCGACGTGCTTAGTAAACATGAAAATATGAATGTGTAATTTTTCTCATAGAACAAAAAGAGTTCGGATTTTTTTAGTTATTATTTTATTATTATTTATTATTTACTTTACAACACAATTATTGCATAATATTTATGCACATTTTTACTAACACACACATATAGATTACAATTTCTAATGCGGAAAATGTAATTGTTTAATTGTTTTTCTGAGATAATATTTTATCTTAATGAAGCTCGAAATTAGTTTGCAAATAGTCATCTGCTAATAATGATCTAAATTGCGACTTTACAAACTTCATTTTCGAAAATGTCTGTTCGCATTGGTATCTACACCTTAGGCATTACTGTAATTTTAAATTGAATTTGTTGTAATATAGAACGATGTCTATGGCAGATGCTAATTTCCACAGCCATTCGCTGTTAGATAATAAAGGCTGCAGACAATTTTTGTCATTTAAAAAATATCTATTACTTCTCTCAATTCGAAGAATGTTAACAAAACTTTCCGGCATTAGAGTTCTTTTTCCCTTCCCCTACGGTGATATTGTGAGCTAAAATTGCATTTTCATTACGTATATCGAAATTATATCACGTAAGAGACGCCTAGCATGAATACATATGATAATTTTAGTAAGACCATTTTCAAAAATAAAATTTTAGTTCGGAATAAAATTAATAATGACTTTTGACATTAGTTCTAGAGATTTTATATCAATTTTACCCACGTTTCCGACAGATGGCAGTTTAACAGAATCCTACGGCCGGTTGGAAAACTTAATAGCTTTGCTGCTATTTTGCTTCTGACCCTCGCAGCTCTGAACTGCTGCCAGCAAAATGAAACAAATAAACAAAAATGAATACAGAAAATTTTCTTGCCAAAGACATCAGTAAAACTTGTCAGATACTGCTTTGAAAAAAAATGGAATGCGAAAATGCAATTATCTAAGGTAAAGAGTGATTTATTTAAAAATGAAAATAGATTTCTGCTTTAATAACATACAGTTTTATTACTTTCTTGTACGAAGTAAAAAGGAAGTATTGTAATCGCGAAAAGTTTCAGGCAGCATATTTTAACGAAAATATCCATTTTGACCGCTATCGAATGCAATTTAACGATTTTTTGCCTGATATCTGTACGTAAGGACAGAATAAAATACTCTTTTCCTTCAAAAAAATTATAAAACTGCTTTAAAATGAATTCTGAAGAGAATTTTTCGTGGCGGCGTCGGTACGAACGTATGTACGTACGTGCGTACGTACGTATCTCGCATAACTCAAAAAAAGAGTAGCCTCAGAACGTTGAAATTTTGTATATAGGACTGCTATAACATGTAGATGTGCACCTCATATTTTGGTTGCAATCGGCCGCACCAAACGTATATAAATATATTTATATATATATCCACTCTGTTACCCGGCTCAGTAATCTCAGTTTCTTTACTCTTATATGTTGGTAAATTGTACATTTTTTGCTTTAAAAATGATTGAATTATGTTGTTTTTATTTTCCAGTTAAGGATTTTATGCCTTTAGTAAATCTGTGTGCAATATTTTTAGAATTATCAGCAATTTTAAAGTTGTTTAATTGCCGCTAAGCCTTTTTTAATGGCGGCCATTGATGTTTACATTTGAAACAGGAGACTAGTGGATTTGTTGCCAATCTAGAGAAACTTAGCTTCGCAAAACAAAGATAACGCCTTCATTTATTATTTAAATCATGATTAATCCTTTCTGTAATTTTTTCCAGGAAATAAGCGTTTAAGATTTACTTCGTAATTTTTAATATAGATATTTTGAGTTTTTATGTATTTTTGCCTTCTCGCGAAGCGAGAACTGAATTAATTAAATGAGAAATACTCAATCGTCTGTGAAAAACTGTTCCTTTTTTGTTTTGTTTGCTTAATTTCTTTTATACATCATTCTAGCTTTATTATAGTATTTGAATAGAACATGTGGCAACGATTAGATAATTCTATTCTTTAAATGATATAAATTTTGTACATTATGAGTTATAATATGAACAAAATATATAAGTTAACTGTTATATAATTATTGGATTATATAACAGTTAACTTAGTTTCTGTTATAAAATTATTATATAAGTTAACTGTTATATAATTATTAATACTGTTAAGTGAATCTAGCGTCAGAGTGTCGCTATGGTAAACAAATACTAGAGTGAATTTTAAAGAATGCATTTATTCTATTGTGGTTTATGCGCTGTCGTCGAAGTAGATTTAATTCAATCCAATAAGTTTAAATGAAATGCAAGAAAAAATGCGTATAATTTAATATTCCAATACAAGGAAGTCATGTGGTGTACGCATCAGATTTTTTTCTAATTTATTTGAATCTCAATGATATATCCGAAATATTGAATGATTCAGAGAAAGTGAAGACTTATACTACATAGAATAACACATTAGCTTTTTACTAGCTAATAATTACATTACGTCGAGCAAAATGTATAAGTGCTATAGGTTATACAAATAATTCTACTAGAGACTAGAGCAGTGGTATTCAAACTATGGTTCGCGAAATTTTATAGTGGGTTGGTTCACAAGGTGAATAAAAACCTTAAAAAGTCTGATTTGATGATATATAGCTAAGGATCGATGCTCTGCTTGGAGTGAGGAAATTATTTTGGGGGGTTATTTGCATTTTTATGGGGTCCCACTGGATCCGAATACCACTGTACTACAGAATCTGACTGTACTAGAGAGTTACAAAACTGAGCAGATGTTATTCGTTTAAATTTTAAAACTGTAGATTTATGGGGAAACTCAAAATTTTAGGTTTAAAGAGAAAAACTGAAATTAAATAAGTATATCTGTAGTTTTTAAATAAGATGTGGTTTCAGTTTAAAAAAATCATACTATACAATAATGAGGAACTAAATAATCCTAAGCCAATTTTAGAGATGGTAATATTTTTAGTGATAATTTTAGATTTATTTAGATACATTATTATTTGGCTGACTCGCAAAAAGATAAAATATGTTATTAATAAAAGTTCTTCTCTACCTATCCAGAATTTAAAATTATCCCATTAATCTTGGAAAATTAAAACAATGACTAATTTATTTTTAGGTGGTCAAGAACCGTGACTTTTGGAACAGTTGGCAGTCCTCCCATTGTTTCCCGCTTGATATTAAAATTTATGTTCTGGTAGCGGAAGTTACGAGAAAATAAAAGATTATATACGATCGCATATTTTTTGTCCGTTTTCTTTCTTTATTTATTTAAACTCATTTATAGGAAGCTTCTTTTTCAGAAGTAATTAGGTCATTAGAAAAGGCGTATTTTTGTATTAATTTAAAAATAATATATTAAATAAAGACAACAGAAGGTATCACTAATTTCTCGTAATTAAACTTGAGTTGTACAATATACAATATAAAGAAAAGAATATACTTAAGACATTAAAAAACTTACAATTCATTTTTCAAATAACCTGCTAAAGCATAAAACAATTGCAGCAGTTTTTCTTTCTCTTTTCTTCACCCCCTCCCCCCGATACGATGTACCAGGTGGTTATAATTAAACTTCCTCTATAAACGGCATCCTACAGCACAAACGGGTGTACGGAATGCAACGAAGTTTTGTATATGGGCTATACACGAGATGCGCTCACGGAATTTCGAAAACAAAATTTTAGTTCCAAAATGTACACCAGATGGCGCCTTTTCGGGGAAAAACATGAAATTTAACGCAATAAAGGACCAAAACGGTTGAACATAGGCACTCCGTAACTTATAATCATTGGCATTGGCAGAAACAATATTAACATCTATTAGGTAGTTTCTGATCATCTTGTCATCGAACCACATTAAGTAAAGGTAAGGGAGAAACAAAAACAGTTCAGTTTGCAGAAGCAAGAACAGATTAGGACGAAATTGCACAAGAGGAGCAGTTGTTAATCGTGTCCAGGACTATGTAGGGAAAGGTGCTCCACGTTACCACTCTCATTGCAGATTTTCAAGTCGGTGGACAGTGTGTTCAACAACAGATCGTAACTGATCAGTTGTGAGGCTTCGCACATGAAGCGTTATGGTGTTCTTTAAGTCATTCAACGTCGCAACACCTCGACGATACACCAGACCTTTTAAATAGCGCCATAACCAGAAATCGCAGACAGTTAGATCCGAAGAACGTGGTGGCCATGGATTAGGAAAGAAGCGACTAATAACACGATCCTCTGTGAAGGATTGGAAAGCACAGTATTATGTGCTTTTGTCAGTATTATAACTACTCTGTAGTATGTCTTCCTATTAGCATCATATCAGCTCTCTGTATCATATGTTTCTATTAGCACTTATTACTCATATACTATCATATGTATCTTTGTCTACCTTAATATTTATTTGCACAATGTGTTTTATTCGTATTATATCTGCTTTGCTATTAGTATCATATCAGCTCTGCACCATGTGTATTTATTGGCATCATATTTACTTTGTACCAAGTGTATTTACTCGTTCTTCACCTGTACTGCATCTACTCAGCACCATGTCATTTAATTAGCTCTATATTTGTTCTGCATCATGTATATACTTTAATATCATATTTGCACTGCATTATGTGTTTCAGTCGTATGACAGCCTAAGTTCGTGAACTATGAGTTGTCTAATCATAAGTTTTTTTTTTTTTTTTTTTTTTTACACATATACTATCATATGCATTATGTGAAACACCAACTGTTTACCCCAAATATTTATCTGCATTAAATATTTTCATTTGTATTACATCTACTTTACATCATGCGTTCCTATTAGTACAACATATGCTCTGTACCATATGAGCCTATAAGCTATTTATCTGTTCTGCATCATGTATATTCATTAGTATCATATCTGTCCTGCATCAAATGATTTTAATCGTACTATACCTGCTCAGCGGCATGTGGCCTTTTTTTTTTTTTTTCTCATATCTGATCTGCATCATACGTGTTCATTAGAACTTAAACTGCACTGCATAATGTATTTTCATGTATCTCTATTAGTATTATATCTGCCCTATGTCACGTTTTTTAATTAGCTCTATATTTGCTCTGCATCATGTGTATATACCAGCATCATACCTGCTCTGCATAAAGTGTTTCTATCATGTGTTCGCCTAGGCTCCTGCACTATCAGTTGTCTCATTAAAATATTACTACACACATACTATCATATGCTCTAACACCAACTGTTTACCCTAATATTTATTTGTATCATATGCTCCTATTTGTATTACATCTGCTTTGCATCATGAGTTTCTATTAGTATAACATATGCCCTGTACCATGTGTGCCAATATGCTTGCATCATGTGTTTGTCATTAGTATTATCTCTGTCCTGCATCATGTGCTTTTAAATAGCATCATCTTTGCCCAAAGTCATGTGTTTTTATCAGTATTATAGTTGCCCTGAATCAAGTCTTTTAATTAGCTCTATATTTGCTCTGTATAATGTGTATATACTATTAACATATTTGCTCTGCATCATGTACTCCTATCATGTGTTAGCCTAGGTTCATGCACTATGAATTGTCTCCCCATAAGTATTATTACTCATATACTACCATCTGTTTCATATGTAAACCAAAAGTTCATTGCTAATAATTATTTGCAACGTATGTTATTATCTGTCTTAAAACTGCCCTGCATCATGTGTTTTAATTAGTATACACGCATGCTTTATATCTGGCAATGTTACACATGTGCTTTATATCTGGCATGCACCATGTGTTTTCACTAGTATCACAGCTTTATCTCTGCTCTGCATCCTGTGATCTTACCAGTATTATTACACGTTTTTATATGTCACATAGTATTACATCTACCCAGCATTATATGTTCTAACAGCATCATATGAATGCATTATTAGTACTCTACTTAGTAGTCTGTGAGTATGTTCTGTGTATTTTAAGTGTTTTTATGTGTACTGTATGGTCTAAATGTTATGGGTGTTATGTGTTTCAGGTTATTCAATGTTGTTATGTGTATTATGTCTTACATTATTATGCCACCTTCCCCTTTTTTTTAGATTTCCTGTAACCACTGTAATCCTAAAACTTTCAAATGTCATACACATCACTCGTAATGTAGACTATGTCAACCGCCCTTGTATGGCCATGTAACTTTCTCATTAAGATTCAAATATACTCCCGAGGCAGCCTGATGAGGCTCCAGGGTGTTGTTGACACTAGATAGTGGAGGACGCGGGCATATGCCTGTTTACCTATGTTAAACATCAGGCGCCCTCGTCCTCCGTCACCTGTTACCTGTGAAGGATTGGAGCAATAGCACCTTCACGGACTCATGGATACGTGGGGCGCACCATCCTACATGAAAATGATCGATGTAAGAACCCGCCTTCGCTGTAGTTGCGGCACAACAAACGTCTGCAGCATGTCATGATACAGACGTCCTGCAATGGAACACGTGACAGGCCCACGCTCACCGATTTCCTCAAAGAAGAAAGGCCCAAGGATGAACAGACAGTGACCACAACAGACAGTGACCTTTGGAGATTGTAGGCGCATTTCAGTGTGGATCAAGGATTTCCCTTAGCCCAAATGCGGCAACTCTGTTTCTTGACTGTCCCATTGAAGTAGAAATGAGCCTTGTCGCTCCACAGAATATTCCAGACAGACAGACAGAAAGAAAGAAGTACAGGAGGCGCCAAAACATCGCCATGGGCAAAACTGGTAATGCCCCACTGCACTAATCATCTATAGAAGTGTACCCTGACCGGGCACGCTAACACCATGTTCGGGAATTAGTTTACATTGCAGCAAGCAGCATTCATAATACACTGTTATATATTAATGGTGCATAATTTGCATTGCAGACAATATTGTCCCAGGTATACTTTTACACGAGTACTTTGCAGTTGGATGGATTGATACAATAATTACAATGGATAATTACAATAAGTTATTTACAGATGTATATACATATTTCTTTTGTGTTCCGGTTTGGAGCTTTGTTGGTGGGGAGGAGTGTTTGTGGTATGTAGTTCGTTGTTTGTTTGGTTTTTTTGTTACACGATTCACAGTTTATAAGTTATAAAGGCACTCCTGTATAGTATGAGGGTGAGAGTGGATATTCTTATTGTTGCGTTTTATGAACTTAGAGAATTATTTGGGGTTGTAAGCTATGGATGACATAGGTCCAGTCCTTGGCGGTGTAAGAAATCAATAATATTTTTGATGTTTTGGAAAACGTTACGGTGCTTCATAATGAATCTTCAAAATTCTATTCCAGTGTCGGTGGGATGGCGAATGTGATGGGCTGACATTAGCGGACACTGAAACATGTAATGTTCAGGGTCTCCGCATTCCCCGCATATGCATCTATCCGACGTAGCCATATTGCGATCATAAAAGTACTTGGGGAAGGGACCGTGACCCGAGATATACTGGGTGAGGAAGTAGGCTGAAATTGTGGTATTTTCATCAGCCTTGGGTACTAGTTCGAATGTACGTCGTCCTTGTGGTCCTTGTTCCCATTGACGTTGCCACTTTTCATTCGGCATTTGTTTTAGTTTGTATTTTAATGCTGATTTAGGCCATGGGATATGAATTTGAGATTCTGTTTGTTCTAGAGCTGCCTGTTTTACTAGATAATCGGCCCTTTCATTGCCTTCACAGGCGTTGTGCCCTCTGGTCCATCACAGGACAAATTTCTTATTACTTGTGCTTATGATGTCTTGAATTTGCCGGGCTATAGGAGAATTTGTGTGCTGTTTTTTGATGGCATGTATGGAAGACTGACTGTCGGTGATTACGTGGATGGTATCTGTATGTAAGTCATTAAGTTGCATAATGCTGTTTAGTATGGCTATGAGCTCTGCTTGATATACGCTGTTTTGCGGCCGAAGCTACTTGATAGGGACGTTGTGGCTTCAAGTAGCTACTTGGTATGGCGGATCTTGTATGGGAAGTAGTGCATTATGTTTCTGAGTACTTTTCCGATGGTGCTGTAAGAATAGCCTGTCTGTTGAGAAACTGCATGCGCGCTACTGCCCCCAAACTCTGATGTCTGTGACTGCGCGTCACCAGCTGTCTTGAAGGCATCAACAAGTACCGATGTGACACATTTACGTCCTCTTCCAGGTTGAACTCCTAATTTCCCTGTTTCTTAAAATCTCTTAATCATGGCCCGGATACGTTTTGTAGACATTGGTCCACGCCATAGGTTCTTCCTACGAAGAAATTCACGAACTGCAGCAGAAGCATTCCCCTTGTTTTCGTAAAACAGCTTAACCAGTAACGCACGTTCAACTAAAGAGACCGTTATTTTTACACCCGGAAATATCGACTTAAACATGACAACGTCTGCAAACGTTTTATACCCTACCCTATTTCGCATTTCCGGATTGTAAATATTGTTTCTGTATTCCGTTTTGGTCGTTTATTGTATTAACTATCATGTTTTTTCTGAAAAGGCGCTCTCTGGTGGACATTTTGGGACAATTTTATTTTTCGAAATTCCGTGAACGCATCTCGTTATAGCCCATACAAAAATTTAGTTAAAAGGGGAAGTTTAATTCTAACAACGCGGTATATTTGTTACATAAGATGAAAATTAAGGAGAGGTGTTTGTGAAATAATTTAACTGATGTATAATTATAAATATAACACTAAATTGTGACGACTGAAAATACAAAGTATTGATTTTTTTTAAATTTGCATTCTCTGAATTAACCCCTTAACTGCCGCGGGCGTATATATACGCCTTGCTCAGTCGATGCGTTAACTGCCCCAGGCGTATATATACGTCCTTCCAAACTGTTATCATTTGCTTTGCGCTGCTACACCTAAAATTATTCGCAAAGTTAACGCATCGGCTGCGCATCTGGGGCAGTTAACGCATCGGCTGAGCAAGGCGTATATATACGCCCGCGGCAGTTAAGGGGTTAAAAGCTAATACACTAGACTAAAATCTGCAGAAAAGAGTTCTCCTAGAGAACATAAGTGAATGACTTCGATGCGTCAACTGATCAAAGCATGAATCACTCTTGCTTAGTGATGGTTCTCTCTCTTCCCCCCCTCAACTAAATAAAGCATTGTCAATAATTACTGATGATTTCGGCAAATGCTCAAATGATAATTTTATTAGCTCTGTAACTAGAAATTATGAATGAATGAACTCAATTAAAGAACACTATCACCGGTCGAACTGGCCTACAACCGAGGTGTAGGTTACGAAGTTTATATATTATATTTATATTTATTTTTTTATACGAAGTTTAAATGCCAACTCATCTGAAGAAATTGGAGCTAAGGCAGTGAGTTGAGTTCTGTTTACTGTCCGAATATACGCTTGGAAACGTATTAATGTGACAGAACACTTTGATTTACACAAGATTTTATCACACGCATCATCTGAGCAATCAGAGAAAGACAAAACTGTAACAGAGTTATATGAACAACCTTAAACTGCAGCTAGCGCGTAAGCTGATGTAGGGGGTCGTAACATCTAAACATATGGGTAGCTGTTAAAAAAATAAACAAAATGAAAATATACATATCAATACAGAACTAAGTAAAAAGTCGAATACCACTTAAGAGATGACTTAAGAGGTCAACCAGTGGTCCGTGAAAAATTTTTAATGTTCCGCAGAAAAATTAGGACATAATTTATGCATTTTTACAGACATATAGTTAATTAATAATAATAGTTAATTAACTAAAATAATTTACAGACATATAGTTAATTAAGATATATAGTTGACATATAGCCAGATTATTCACTCTTTAATAATTTTCTTTAATTTTTTATGGTTTTCAGATTCAAATAAAATAGATAATAAACGCATAATGAGCGAGAAAAAGCAAGCGAATATTTTTTATAATTTAAGCGAATATTTTTATAATTATACATTTCTTTAGTAAAACTGAAGATAGAAAAACTAACGAAAATAGTATTACTTCATTGAACAGAGAGGTGATCAATGAATCAAAGCATCCACATTCCTCGTCGCTGTCAGACAGTATTCGAAAGTAAGTTCAAACTGGAGGCGAAAAACCCAAAATAACAAGAAAATGTGATTTATTCCGGAATCCGGTGGTTAGCTGAATTCACGGCCTTTTTGTATTATCTGTTTTCAGAGTTTGTCTAATGAAACCTCCAAATCTCGAAAGACACTTGAAGTAAAATCACCCAGATTTAGCTAAGAAACTACTCGAATATTTTCAAAAAATGTGTGAAAATATGCAAAAAGAAGTAGGTACCTTAAAAATATGGTTGTTAAACATAAGTCCGTATCAAAGGCTTTGTATGTGATAGCACTTCAAATACAGAAAAACAAAAGTCCATATACGATCGGAGAAAAATTATTCAAGCCTTGTGTATTGCACGCCTGTAAAGAGATTTTGGGAAAAAAAGCTGTACAGAAACTGAAAGTAGTTCTTAACTCAAGGTAATAAGTCTGCTAACACTGTACAAATTTGAAGAAATGTCTAAACATGACTGGAAATCGCTCAGGTGTTGTTGCAAAGATGAAAAATGTTAGGCATCCAGACTTTCTGTCTACATACTGCATTACACATAGTGAGCATCTTGTGGTGAAACAAAATGTCCCCAGAACTACACCAAGTATTACCAGATGTTATTAATATCACAAATGAAATTCGACACGAAGTGCTTAATTCTCGACTATTTGAAACACTTCGTGAAGAAAAAGGTTCCCAGTATACTCACCTTCTTTAAACTGAGGTGAGATGGCTTTCGAGGGGCAAAATACTGACATGACTATGCGTCCTGCGCGAAGAAATCTAATTCGAGATTATTTTGTTTATCAGCAGCAAAATAATCTCGAATTTCAAGAACTTTTGTCCATCGATTTGAGTGGGTAGCCAAGCTTGCATACCCGCCAGATGGTTTTTCTCTGTTAAACGAACTAAACATAAGCAAGGACAACTTAAGAACCTGTTTACAGTACAAGTAAAATAGATTCTTTTCAAAAAATATCACTGTGGCAAGCGCTGTAGAAGGAAATCTACAAATGCTTATAAATTTTAACGAAAATGTTTGAGAGAACGATCTCAACTAGCAAGTGGTATCCATTATCCAACAGCACTTCCAGTCACTGACAGAATGTTTTGGTTTTTATTACCTAAAGCTAGATGATCCTAGGCATGGAAATATGTGGATAATAAATTTTCAGCAAACAGTGACGATAGCAAATTAAGCATGAATAAGAAGAAAGCCAGATAGATCTGTCTTGCGAGACAGTTTAAAAACTAAATTCTAATCATCTTTATAAAGACTTCATCATTGCCTGGCTATAAAAAATGAATACTCATCACTGAGTGGAAAAGCTATGAAAATTTTAATTCAATTTTCAGCAATATATTTGTGCGAAAAGACATTTTCTTCTGCAGCTGTTAAAACTCGCTACAGCTCTCGGTTTGAAATAAACGTGGCTCTTCGTCTTGCAGTGATATTGCTATTATAACCCAAAATCCATAAAGTGATTTTAAACAAACAGGAACAAATATCACACAACTCCGTTACCTTTAATGGGTGCATTTCACAATAAAAAAATAAAAGGTTTCTGATTATTATTACTATAAATGTATTTACCATTTTTTTCTAAACTCATATTAGTCAAATACGCCAAATACGAAATTATACATTTAGTGGCCCATGAAGTTCTAAGGTTGGCGACCGCTGTTATAAATTACAGATCATTTCAAATTGTCTAGAATCCAAAAAGCTTTTGTTTAGAATTTCCCTAGCTGTCGTTGAATTTTTGACACATTTTTAAAAAGAGAAGATTGTTACCAGTATCTACTAAAACACAAAATCGAGTCATGGAATTTTCCAAAATTTGAGAAAGACCGAAAGCATAAACGACTGCATTCTTTAAAAAATACGTTAATAACTAACACTATGTAGTGTTATTATTTTATTATCAAAGCATTTTAAAAATTTTATTGAGCATTTTTTTTAGAAATTAATGGAATATTAGTAGCATACTGTTGCGAAGGTTACTTAAGTAGCTCTAAAATACTGGATAAAACTAAATGGAATGTAATGAAAAAATTTCTAGAAAGTTTTAAAATGTTTTCACTACCGTAGTTATGCATTTTAGCCGTCGTGATCACGATGATTTAAATTTAACTTTAAAATTGGACATAATAAAGATATTTATCACTGATGAAGAAAAACGCTCATTATATAAGATAAAATAGAGGGAAGCGAGTAGAAAGTAAAACTACGAGTATAATATGATTATGTGCTCGAGTGCAAAAACAATCAATAGATTTTTTAAATCCCTGTGCATGTTTATTGAACGCCTTGTTATTTTATTAGGACCAATGCTATATAAAAATATTAATTTCTCATAAAATTAATCCCAACAATCTCATTTTCATCCCATATTCTCCTTTAGTTAATTATCTGGATGCCCTGCCTTTTCATAAATTCAACTTTTAAATTACTTACTTCTTCATCTGTTATTCAGTCCTTAAAAGCTTATCTCAAGATTTTAATTCCTAAGCGAATATTTAACACTTTTTGCCAAAGTATTTAACGTACATCAACCAAACTAAAAGAAAGTTAAAATTTATCATTAACGGAAGGAAAGAAAAAATAATTAGCCTTCCATCATTAATTATTGTTGATCTTTTAACTGTTCTTTTAAAGCTAGTTTCGCTAAAATTATTCGAAAAGGCTTCTTCATTTCGTGAATTAGATATTCTATATTTCCCTGGTCATCAAAATCAATCTTATTATTATTATGGTTTTTAAATGCTTAAAGTTTTTTTATATTAAAGCTTTTTAATAATTTATTTTCAATTTTGTTTAAAAGATAATGCCACTTTTTAGCCCAGAAGGGCTATTAGTTTCGTTTCGGCATTTTGCGTTGATTCACTATAAACGGCGAATCACGTTTTAAATTGTTGCCATCAAATATTAGAACCCTGTATTATATTTAAAGAAATTAAAGAATAAATGTATGTATGTTTATCGCATTGTGATAAAACAACGGTACCTAAAGCCATCCAGTTTTGAATAACGTACGTTTCCACCCAAATATGGGCATCTGAAAGCCCAAATTTGGAATTTGGAATTTGTTTTATTATCTATTTATATTTTGTAAAGCATTTACTGTACGGTAAAAAATAAAAAGAAAAAAAATTATCTCCAACGCGCGAGACTGTGTATCGGAAATTCTAAAGATATGCACTTTCAAATATTTTGTGATATTGCTGTTGAATTGAATTTTATGGTTCAAGTGTGAAGAACATGATATTTAATAAATAAAGGTAACACACAAAACGTTAAAAAAATAACGGCCCTTTGAGCATAATATAAAATCTGATAGCTTTCATATATTTTTATTTAATTATATTTGTTCATTGTTCTTTCTCTTATTTGATTTTTTATATTTAATGATTGTTTCCGATTAACTGGTGTGGAATGTCTTAGTTCTCTGAAGAGAAAAGATTCGAGATATTCCTTCTCCAAATACATCATATTGAATGAAATGTTAATTTAACGTTGGAATTTGGACTAAATTTTTAAACTCAAATTAGTTTGCTTCTCCTTCGGCTCCGGCTTTTCATTCTGCATGTAAGCAGGAAATATATCATATATACAGATGGTAAATACGTCAATAGTAATAAAAAATTGCCCATTTGAATGCCTACGGTGCAGAATAATTTTGCTTACAGGGATAAAAAAAAGAAAGATCCAATGCTAGTCATCAGAGAATTTCTTTCGTTTTCTTAGAAAACTAGCGTTAGTCTAACGCTGAATTTTTCCTAATTTTTAATTTCATACGATTCGTTTCCCTTTCGCGTATTATAGAAGGAAAAATGTTACTGAATATTTTTTTGTTTGATGATAATTCATAGGATTAAAAAAAAAAAAAAAAAAAAAAAAAAAATTTACAAATAGGTTTTGCTAAGTGCTTTTTAACTATCTGATGACTCACTTTCAACCATTGCGAAGTAATAATACATAATGCTTATATATTATCGCTGCTTACATAAAATATTGAACTCATATCAACACATAACTAAGCTCATTTCATGATATCTGATGAATTACTCATATGAAGTATAATGTTTCAGAAGGGTATCTAACTACCTTAAAATTTGATAGTATAAAAATTAAAATAATTATTATAGCACTGTAAACTAGAGGATGATTTTCACAAATAAATTTTGCAAAAATATCTGTAGCATGAAAGGTACACATTATTTTTACACTGGATGTAAGCATGTACAAAGAAATCTCACCTGAATTTAGAGGTTATCCAATGCTAGCGGAAAGCAACACGGAGATCATCAGTGATGGCGGCAGAACGAGACTGCACAGAGTTCAGCAAAGGACAACCAAACGATGTTACTGACGAAAGTAAGAAAATAAAAATTCCATCTCTTGTGAACGTAAGAGTGAAGAGGGTAACTGCGATCGTCCTATTTCAGACAGTTCTAAATTTACCTTGGCTTTAGCTGAAAGGATGAGGGTGCTTGGTATGGGGGAAAAAACTAAATGGCAATCTTTTTTTTAATCTTCTTTTGTTTGCATTTTCTAATTCTTTTTTCCTTCCATCCTTACGGTGCTGAGATCATACAAAGCAAAAGACGAGAGGGAGTTTCGAGGAATGACATAAGAACGTACGCTACAAATGAATCTATATATAGAACATACATGAAACATTCTATCGATAGGTTGCTTTCACATCACTTGCTTAGAACGTTCAGATAAAATACTAGATTAAACGAGAGTTTTGAGAAATAGATCGTCCTCCAACTCGAAACTATAAATAAATAGGCTTTAAATGATGATTTGAACAAATGACTGATGCTGTTAAGTTTACTCACCAGAAGAGTATAATGCAGAGTTTACGTATGAAAAAGTTTAATTAAATTAGAGTATTAAGTGAAACAGCTTAACTCTAAAAGATTAAAAATAGAAGAAATTATAATAGAAAAACATAGTTTTGTTTTGAGAAATTTTTTGTCAATTCCAGACTTAATTTGAAGATACTCAAGTAATGTGCAGCAGATACAATGGGCGCCTGCAGAATTTAAATATTATATTTTTCTTCTTATCCCAACGAAACTGCCAAATGCGCATTAAGGAAAGCGATACCTCAGCTTATAAGGTATTTTCTCTCTCTTTCTAACATGCGTTCGTGGTGTAACACGGTGGTAGCACACTAGGCGCGTATTCGAGAGGTCCAGGTTCGAGTCCCGGCGAGGGCATTTCTTATTTTCTATGTCGCATGCTTCAAAATAACCTTATAGCTCTACAAGCTTACTTTTATAAAATCGCTACTGCTTACAGAAAGAAATTAAAAATTTTTTTTAATTTTTATTTTTTATATTTCATTAGATGCAGTAGGGTCACACTTAAATTTCATTCAACACTTAAGTTTTAGTTCATGTGTTTTTGTCGTGTGTAACACCAATTGTAAGAGACTGAGATTATATCCCCATCAAATTCATATGTTGAATTCAATCGAGTTGCGCACTAGGGATCAATAGGGTACGTGCGTTATTGGTATGGTATAGAGACTTGACAAAGAACCAGAATTTGTTAAAACTTCTCCTCTTCTCGGACAAGGCAATGTTCTATCTGTTGCCGAATTTGAGGCTCTGAGAATCAGCATATGACGCATGAACACATTTCCCCTAAAGTCAATGTCTGATGCCGGCCTAATAAGTAACAAGACTTTTTTTTGGGGGGGGATTGAAACCACTAATCATTTTCATTGTCACTTCAACTTCGGCAGATATTTTTATTCTCCGAATTCGTGCACATAGAAATGAAAGACGTTAAGTTGAAGATCTTCTCAAAACAGAGCATCATTCCACTTTGCGAATCTTGTGCTAGACGAGCTGAAGCGTCGATTTCCAAGACGGTTTATAGTCAGAAAGGGACCTATCCCATGGCTTGCAAGTAGTCTTGAGCTCAGTCCACAAGACATATTACTCTGTAGCTCTGAGAAAAGTAAGGTTTATAGTGAAAGAATTAGTAATTTTGACCATCTGAAGAACTGAATCACACAGGCATTTACAGGTTGTGTGATTTATTCCTAACAGACTTATTATTAGAGTAGGTATTGAAATTAAATATCACTATACCATTTATGTACTGTTAATATTTAATATGCTTAAGATATTATGGGATTAAAAGACTGAGAAACAATAAAGATTTACGTTGCGCAGTCGACGATCTTCGAGCAGTTTATTCCAAAAAAAGGTGTAACAGTTTTTAATCACATCCTTACTTGTCAGACTGGACCAATTCCAGGCGACTTCCCTAAAGTTTGAAGGAAATCTTGAAGGGCAATTTTCAGATCATTTGGAAATTCAGGAAGCATAACAAAAGAAATAAAATAGTTTTGTAACAATTAACTTCGAAGACATCTAGAAGTTCTATGAACATAATAAGACAATTATAACTTTAGATGGAATGTATGCTAAACAGTATGAAAGTTGATTTCTTCTAATCTCAATTTATTAAGGATTGAATTCTAAAATTTTGTAGACGCATTAAATATTTAAAGCAAATTCTTAAGGCTAAACATTATTATCTGTGTAATCAGTTGAAGAAATACTGTTTCTTAAAGTAACAGATGAAGTTAATAAAATCCCCTTCCATAATAGCCAGAAACTTGTAGATTAAGCGTTTATGAGTAAATGATTGAACCTGATGTTTCTGTCCCTTCCTAGCTACTGGGAACTTCCTTCAGGATGCATCACACAGCATAGGTCGATATTGCACCAAAGAGGGTATGTGAGAAATATCTGTACCCGGTATTCGAACCCAATCTTAACGATGCGGAAGTTAGCCTTTCATAATTACCTTACCAGGGAAAGCATGAAAATCGGCGAAACTGAAAAATACTAGCGAATTTATTAAAGATTCAGTAGAGAATAATCTGAAGTCATCATTTCATGAAACTGAACTGATCGAGTCGACGCATCATCATTATTAATCTATAAAATATGATTTTATTTTCCACTTATTCTGAAATGCAATTATTAGCTATTTGATGCTAAACTAATGTATGAAGATGAACCACTTTTAGGTTTGTTCTGATTTACCAACTAAATTTACAGAATTTATGTCAGTTTAAATAATGTAGATTTCTCTTGAGGAAATTGTTTTTTAGGATTAAAAATTTCCAGCACTATTTTAACTCAAGATACATAATTGATGCTTAGAGCGTAGTCTTTGAAGAATTACTGGCAGTTTCTGGAATTCGATGCTAAATGGTTAATTCCGCAAAGGCAAACAAAAATCAAGGACGAACCTATACACCTAAACACAGAGTTTGAAATTTCATTTCCGCCTTCTTTCGCAAGAGAGGTGTACAAATGGTATGTTTGAACTGAATCTAAAAATAAAAAGCAAACACACTTTATGTCACATAAAGCGTGCAGAAAAATAATGAAAGGGTTGTGAAAGCCAATTTTTCATTTTGATAATTAGTTCCAGTTAATGATTATAACAGTGAAAAGCAATTCCTTCCAAACATTTTTATATGGTTCAACTTCTTCATTTTTTGCCTTTAACAATATGAATTACTGTTACAGTCCCTATTCTGCCTTCTAAGCATAATTTATATCACATTCACTGCACGTCCCGGGCAGTACAACCCTTAGTCAAAAGCCAAATTCGATACAAACGAAACATTTTAAAACATACAGATAACATAACTAAAGAAACAAATATTTAAACTATGTACAAGTTATACACACAAATTAAACACATAACAATTTTAAATTTTACAAATTAAAGTTCATAATGAAATTCAGTCTCAATCTTTACATTAATTTATACCCGGGTTGAATACTTTTCCACAGCAGTTCGCAGATGTATTTCTGTTTTGCATATCACAGTCTGGAGATTCAGTTCTTTCAGACTTTTCATCCAGAGGAAAATCTAAAACAGTCCGTTCGCCACTCTGTAGTTTATTCCCCCCATGTATATAGTTCACCTCGGTATTTTCAGCCGCTGGTATATGCCCATTTACCTCCGTTTCCTGGCAACCAGTTCCAAATTCTGCATCATAGCCGTGAATAGAATCCGGCCCTTTACAAGAAGAAGTATTCAGGTTTAGAATCATGTCCTTGTCTGTAAAACCTGCACTATGAGACGCACACATAGTTTGCAAAGTGGGTGAATTTTTTTGCAATACTGGAGCACTCTGCGTAAGCTGTACATCGGTCTTTTTCCACCTCAGCATCACATGAATTTTCAAATGGTTCAATACTTGCTAACTGCGACTTCGTAACTTCACTATCAGTTTTGACGAACTTAACAGTCACATTTTCCCTTCCTTCCACTTCCACTTCTGGCACTTTAGAATCAAAAGCTTCTTTCCCGTCTTTTATTTCTTCACGTTTTCGTTCTTTTTCTTCAATCCCGTTAGATGTTTCATCCTTAATTTCTTGATCTTTCTCAGACAATTCATTACTATTTCCTCCTTTTCTTCATTCTTTGATTCTTCAGATGCCACTTCTCTCATTTCCACATCGTCTTTTATAGCTCCAGTTTCTTGTGTAAGCTCCACTTTCAGCTGTTGGAGTTGCTCTCGCATATTTTCTTGGCCGACATTTATTTCTTCTCGTCGGGCTTTCTTGCAGTCCGGCTTTCATCTCTTTCAGTCCGGCTTTGATTTCAGCTTTCATCTCTTCATATCCAGCTTTTATCTCTTCCCGTCCAGATTTCATCCTATCATATCCGGCTTGGGTGGAGATCGGCCCTGTGTATCTCTTCGTGATGGTCGCCCGTCGGTCTCTGCCTAGATGAATCAAAACTTATGAGGGAGGTTTTCCCTCTTCAGCGACCGGGAGGGGTGGCGCCCTCTCAGTACAGTCCCGGAGGCATGGATTAAACCTTGAAAGGGAGGTCTCAGAACCTTCTAGGACTTGGCCATGTTTTCCTCTGGTACAATATTATATCCGGCTTTTATCTCAGCATATCCGCCTTTTATCTCAGCATATCCGGCTTTTATCTCAGCACATCCGGTTTTTATCTCGGCTAAGAAGTCCATTAAAGTCTTTGTTTCCTCCGCCATGGCTTTCCTCTGCAGGCGGGTCGCTGGCATTCACTCGCAAATCCTGCTTCTGATACCATTTGTTGCGTTTTTCTTTTTTGACATCAGTTGTTACGTTATATTCTTCCTTCACGTTCGTACAGGGTTCGTATGGATTTGGAGTACATAACGACGACACTTGATGAAGTATCTAAAAACAGACTTTCTTGGCCGGTATTAATCAGAATAACCCCAAAGTCACTTTTTACAGTCGTCGAAGATCTACTATAAACACGCTGGAACAATCAGCGTCACAGCCTTCACATTGCCAGGCAATGACGGTGGAGGCAGCTTCACTGTAAAGCACCAGAGTACAGCTCCCGACTCTGCTCGGTCGTTCTCGGAACTCCACGTACTCTCGAGACTCTCCACGCTACAACTCGCGATGTACTCGACGACACACAGAGCACAGCTCCCGACTCTTCGGTTCAGTCGATCCCGGAGCTTAACCCACTCTCTCGACGGTGCACTAACCGCGATACACTAAAAGATTTTTCGATGCACTCGGCACTCGCTGCCCGGCTGTTAACTCGATCGACTTCGCACGGACTGACTCGCTAGGCGAGACACCAACTATCTCGCACTCTAGATGAGGCACACTCTCTGAGACACTAACTGACTCCAAGTTACACTTATGCCGAGATTATCAAGCATTCTGCTTGATGTGTTCCGGCTGTCATCAGATGTTTGCTCTTTGGGCGCTGAAAAGAGAATAAGTTCGAAGTGTGAGTCCAGAAGGGCAGGAGCTAATGGCGAAGGGGCGTGACCAGTTGTCACGTGGGCTGCAAGCTGACTTATTATTGGTTGCGAGTCTTCTGAGGAATACCTCGCTAAAATTGCAATAAAATACAGTGCAAAACATATATGAAAGTAGAAATAGTAAAATTAATTACATAAATCAGTCTTCTAAATTATTTACATATGCATATTAGTCCAAGTTCGTCACGAGATAAACACAAGGCACGGGAAGAAGAGCCCGTAAGTCACATGGGTAGTCACCCACCCAAGCTGAGGCTCAGACGCTTGCTGCTTGAGTTTGGTGTCAGTGAAAGTAGATACTGTCGTGATCATTATTTAATAGACACTAATTTAGTCTTGATTTTCCTTAGTCAGGTAAGCAGCATAAGGCCTGAGAAACCTATCTTCAGCAAGTATCTCGAAGTGAAACAAGTTAAAGTTCATAAGATGTTCACAATTTACCGCACCATTGAAGAAACTTGCATTAATCTTGTGAATAAATTGACTTAGTGGTTCAATTTTCATGTCTCTATGCAATACTTCGTTTCTGACATAATAGTGGGCATTTGTGCTAATTCTAAGGAACTTGTTCTGCACTTTCTGGAGTTTCTCTGTACCTTTTTCAGTGGCGGTAGCCCAAGCTGGCGCGGCATATGTCATAATTGGTCTGATGGTACTAAGATAAATTAGTCTTTTCTTATTCAGATCCAATTTTGAAAATTTTCCTATAATTGGGTAGAGACATTTCATGACTCTTAGTGCATGGTTACGAACATTCTCAATATGTGCAGTCCGGGTAAGTCGATTATTGATACAGTAAACTCCCGATTATCCGCGGAATTGGGTGGCGCGGCCGCCGCGGATAACAAAAATCGCGGATAATCTGAAAAAAAGCTAAAAACGGGTATTGAAAAAGAGAAAACAGTCATTCCAACTTTGAAAATTCGTTTTATGTACAATAAAACGTAAAATAAACAGCAGGAAATGTTTAACTAACGCTTAATATTTTAATGTATCACTGAAAACTAACCTAAAATGCATTTTGTTAATGAAACAGAAAAGTGCTTTGTACTTACGAGAGGCGCCAAGGATACACAAAAAAATTAATACATATGTACTGTTTTAATACTGTAATATATTATGTAATTACAAAAAGCATAACTGTAAAAATACACCTTTTTGGAGAAATCAGTCATTTGTGTTTGCTTCTTGCTTTGGAAGCATTTTCTTTTGATCCGAGATTGCATTTTTCGTAGCATAAGTTTCTCGGCCAACTCCGCGTTGTCTTGTTCTTCTAAATAGCTCAGCAGTCCGTCGACTTGTTGCAAAGCCGCTTCGTGAGCTTTCCGCATCTGCACAGTGGGCTCGCCTTCACTTTGCTGTCCTTCATTATCGGTCTCTCCCCTTGCTTTCTTCACAATTTCGTCATCTGTCAAGCGTTCGAAGCCAGGTTCGTTGACGTCACACTCCAATCACACGTTAATGTTTTCAGCATCGACGTTCTCACCACCCGGAACTGTTTTCACCATATGGACAAGAGTCGCCGTGGGCGTGTCTACATCTTCATTTACTTCTTCACAACTCAAAGAGGTTAGGTTGTTGTTGGCTTCAACATTAGGCATGAGTTTTCTCTATGATTTTATGAGGGTTGACGGTTTCACCGAGTCCCATGCAGATGCAATATCGTAGATGCTGTCCAAGATTGTGTAGTGTTTCCAAAACTCTTTCAGATCATAGCCTTCTTCAATTTTGGTCATTAGCAGCTTGGTTTGGTATGTTCAGTGGCGCAGCGAGCATAACTGGCGCCCGGGGCAAAATACCTTTTTGGCGCCCCCCCAACAAAAAAAAACTTTCAATATATAATGTATAGAATATATACGTAATAAGAAAATAATGCAAATAATAATAAAATGTTGAATCTGCCCTAAAATACTCAAAAATATATTAAGAATAGTCACTACCTAACTACACAAGCCTTGGATTCGGAAATGCATGTGTGTCGGCGAAAAAAATTAGACATACGGTGATCTAGAATTTGTTAAAGAGGTGTTATTTATTTTACATATTTATATAAGTGATTTTAAAAAGTACAATTTTTAAACAATTAAAAGTTTAATATACATTATAGATAAATAGATATGTGACAACTTGCCTATTACAACTCAACTCTGCCAGTCTGGTAACCCATAGCAACCAAAGACAAAATAATATTTATTCTATTCAATTGTTATAGAATAGCAACCTTCAATGTTGCACAAATAAGGAGTTTATATATCAAAATTCTGAGCACCAGTAAATTATCCAGTGTGATGAGATGCAAGTAACACATTTCACCTGCGATTTCAAGCGTTCTGCCGCATTCCGGTGAGTCAACATATTTCTGTCATAATTTCAGCGGATATATGTATCGTCGGCTGCATTTGAGCCGCCAATTTCTCTGATTTCAAGTACCAAGAAACTGTGTAACTATATACATATTGATTACTTTTCCATACATATTATTACTGTGCATATTTGATTGATCTAAAGTGGTTGACAACGATGCTGCTTCACAATTGGCGCGAGTGGCAGTTAAGGCACCACCTTTTTGTCGCCGAGACCCATCGTTATGGTTCATTCAATTGAATGCGCAGTTTAAATTGAGTCACATTACTGCCGACGAAACTCAGTTTTATACAGCGATCGCCGCGTTAGAGTCAGAGGTACTGCAATCAGCTCGTGAAATAATGTTGAATCCATCGGCGACGGACAAATACAAATCTTTAAAAAAAATTCAATTTCTGTTTATGAAGAATCCGAGACAATTAAAATCAAGCAGCTGTTGCACGATTTACAGCCGGGTGATATAAGGCCTTCTCAGTTGCTGTCTAAAATGTCAGACTTAGCCGCCGGTAACCTAACGGATAACACTCTTAAAACATTATGGATGAATAGACTCCCATCTAACATGCAAACCATTTTAGCGGCCAGTAGTGAGCCACTTAAAAATCTTCCTGAAATCGCTGATAAAATTCACGAGTTGGCCATTTCTACGCAAATACACGCAATGTAGGCTCCTGGTCCACGTACTGTGGCGTTAGAGGCTCAAATTGATGATTTGTCCAAACAGGTTGCTCAGTTAGTAGCCATCCAAGCTGAACCTTTTCAGCGTAACCGCTCCACATCACGTGGTCGAAATACACGTCATAGTCCACTAAGGAAACGTTATTAAAGCCCTCTTCCGGGTATTTGTTTTTTACCACCACAAATTTGGAAACAAGGCAAAAAAATGCCACCCACCTTGTGTCGTTATAACGACCAGGGAAATGAGAAGGCCCGTTGCTCGAAGCCGTGAATGACAGCGGCCGGAATTTTGCACGCCTTTTCGTCATCGGAAAGAATTCAGGCTTAAGGTTTCTTGTAGACACCGGGGCTGATGTTTCTGTCCTTCCACCACATTTTCACGAACAAAAGCGCCTTATCAAGTTACAACTTTATGTAGCAAATGGAACTCCTATTCAAACTTTTGGTGAACGCCTGATATCTGTTGATTTAGGATTGCGCCGCAACTTCCAATGGCCATTCATTATTACTACTGTCCTATTATTGGCGCTGACTTTTTACAAAAAATTTTCTTGGCTTGTCGATCTTAAGAATCGCCGTTTGATAGATTCCACAACCAACTTAACTTATCCGGGAGTAATTCGCAATAATCAAGATTTGAGCATTAAACTGATTTCAGGCAACTCCCCATGGCATCAACTTCTCAGTGAATTTCCTACAATCATGCGCCCAGTTACACAAGCACGATGTACTACATTATATTGAAATTAACGGACGTCCAATTGCTGCTAAACCAAGACGCTTACCTCCGGACAAGCTTAAAGCTGCCAAAGAGGAATTTCAATACATGACGGGACAGGGAATTTGCCGTCCTTCAAAAAGTTCATGGGCCAGTCCTCTTCATCTAGTTTGGAAACGAAATGGTAAGTGGCGATTATCGCCGTTTAAATGCAGCTACAATTCCTGATCGTTACCCAGTCCTGCATATTCAGAATTGTATACAAGTTTTAGAGGGAAAAACTATTTTTACAATCCTTGATCTTGAGCGGGCGTATCACCAAGTGCCCGTTAACCCAGTTGATATTCCCAGCTGTTAACCCGTTAATCCAGCTGAAACTGCGGTTATTACGCCTTTTGGACTATTTGAGTTTCCAGTCATGACTTTCGGCTATGCAGTGCTGCTCAAACGTTCCAACGCTTCATGAATCAGGTGTGAATGGGCCTCGACTTTCGTGTACCTTATGATTTGATGACGTCTTAATCGCCTCCTCTTCTGAGCAAGAACACCTATCACATTTGCGAACAGTTTCTGAACGTTTTCAAAAGTACGGTGTCAGTCTTAATTCTTCCAAATGCGTTTTCCGTCAACCAAGAGTATCCTTTCTTGGTCATGAAATTTTCGCTGATGGCGTTAGACACCTTGCAGATAGAATCACCGCTATCCGAGATACGCCCGAACCATCTATAGTGAAGGAATTAAGAAGATTGCTTGCTATGCTCAATTTTATAGACGTTTCTTACCTCATGCAGAGACGATACAAGCACCTCTAAATTCTTTTTTGGTTGGCAGCAAGAAAAACGATAAACGTGTTTTAACCTGGACCGCAAAATCCCGCGAAACGTTCCAAAAATGCAAAAATGATTTAATGTCGGCAACAAATTTGCAGTATCCTTCAGCATCTAAACCCAGCACAAACCAGATACAGCACTTACGATCGTGAATTATTAGGAATTTATGAAGCTGTCAAATATTTTCGACATATGCTAGAGGGACGCGTTTTCATGATCTTCACAGATCACAACCTATGCTTTTCAACAGCGTTCGGATAAAGCTTTTCATCGTCAAATGAGACACCTAGACTTATAGGGCAATTTTCAACAGCTATCCGTTATATTGAGGGTTCACAGGATATTGTTGCAGACACTTTGTCTCGTATTGAAGAACTAGCCGTTCCTTCGCCAATAAAGTTTGCTGCCTTTGCGGATGAACAACACCGGGATTCAGAACTACAAACCCCCTTGAAAAGCAAATCTTCCACCAATCTCAACTTGCAGCCTATGCAGCTGTCACCTGAAAAATCACTTTATTGTGATGTTCAGGATTCAAGATTTCGACCTTATGTTCCCTCCGGATTTCGCCATGCCATTTTTAGTCAGTTACATTGTCTGTCACATCCTGGCATCAAGGCTTCGAGGAAACTGATAAAGCAACGTTTCGTATGGCCTAGCATGCCAAAGGACATAGCCAACTGGGCATGTTCGTGCTTGGAGTGCCAAAGATCTAAAATTGTCAGACACACCACCAGCCAACTTAAAACTTAAAAATTTTAATTTGCCCTCATCTCGCTTCAATCACGTGCACCTCGACTTGGTCGGGCACTTATATTTATTAATAATAATATAATACATGAATACAATTAATTACTATGTATACATTTTTCTTACCTTGGATGAAGCAAATTTATTATTTACTTCATCAAAGTCGATCCTTTCAAATTTTTCTCTTTCCACACTTAAAAATGCTAGATGACTTAAATCTTGTCTCATCTTTGATTGTAAATATGTGAAAATATTTACAATCAAAGATGCTGAATTTGCTGAACGAACTATCATAGTTAGCAGTTGATAATGAAATAGTAAGTAGTATTTGAAGTGCGACTCTTAGGTTTGGAAAAACATTTTCTCTATAGGTTTATAGTGGAGTTTTAGGTTCCGCTTCTTTTCTACTGCGGAGTAACGTCATGCAGTCACATTCACTGCTCAAAACAATTAGGGGATATTGTGGGGTCGGTATGAAATAACCATATAATCGACAACCTTTTTGAACAAAAGGAAATAGAAGAGATTATAAAGGAAAATTATAACGTTTACAAAGATGGGAATATGCAAATTTTGTCTGTGACGTCGAAAACTATGCGTTTTAGATAAGGAGTAAGGAGCGACCTTCGGTATTCCTTTTGTAATAGGAGATTAAAAACAATTCACATGCGTTGAATGCTTCGTAGCAGTAAATATACGATGTCTCAGCAAGATGACTTAGTTGAATCGGTAGCCAGGAAGGCCATCAGTCGTTTACAGGAGAGTCAAACTCACTCCATTGTAGCGGAAGCGTTAGGATTTTCCCAAAATGTCATTTCCAGATTATGGAATCGGATTTTGGAAACTGGATATGTTTGAGAAATTCGGGACAAGGTCGTGTTATCGTTTTAAAATAAAAAGCGGGAGATATACGTGCATTTCGTTTAAAAAATAAAAATATATCTCTGCTTTGGAGAAATAAAGTGGTCAGGAAGAACGTTTTGGTTGATGTGCTGCAAACATTTTATTACACATTTTACCAGACAAATCAAGAAAATAAATAATTAATTATATTACAATAGTTATTAATTTTAAATATATTTTCCAGAAATCGATCAAAATAAAAACTGAAATTTTTCGGAAACACTTGTTTGGAGACCATTTGGCGCCCCTCTACGAGCGGCGCCCGGGGCATCATGCACCCCCTTGCCCCCCCTCGCTACGCCACTAGGTATGTTCTCTTCATTCTTGCAATGACTCCTTGGGCCATGTGTTGGATTAGCGCAGGAACGTTTGGGGGGAGGAACTTTGCAAAAATTTGTCCATCATTAAATACAGTGCAAAACATATGTTTAAGACATATATTGAAGACTTTAGCACGCTTGTTGCTGGGTGAGAAGGTGCGTTGTCGATCAATAGCACAGCTTTTTCAGGCAGGGTTTTCGATTTAAGATGTTTACGCACTTGAAGAACAAAGATTTTTTTCGAACTATTTTTGAAAAATGTTTCGGTTTATCCTTTTTTTTTTTTTTTTTTTGTTTGTTTGTTTTGTTTTGTTAAAGTAATCAACGGGGAAATTTTCTATCCTTGTGCCTTTGAAAGATTTCGGTTTTTTTGACTTTCCAATGACAACAAGTCTAAGTTTATGTCTACCGGTAGCGTTACTGCAAGACATGATAGTGATCCTTTCCTTGCTGCTTTTATGACCCGCCGCTTTACTTTCACTTTCAAATGCTAAAGAGCGAGTGGGTAGACATTTCCACAAAAGTCCCGATTCGTTGGAATTGTAAATTTGTTCAAAAGATAGCTGTTCTTTTAAAACAAATCCTTCAACTTCATGGTGGAAATCGTCAGCTGCTTGTTGGTCACCACTAAGTTTCTCCCCATGAAGTCCAATTTCTTGAATTCCAAGATTAAGACGAGAGAGGGCAGTGGAGCGGACTCTGCAAGGGTGAGTAAGAAATCAATTACTTATCAGAGGGGAAGGTTCCGAGAAGGCCTGGGATATTTTTGCTATAAACAAGCACGATGTTAGCAAATTTAACGTTTCGCTCAGTTTTGTGAGCATTTTTATTTTCTTTGGTTTACGCTTGAAAAAAAAAAAATTGTGCGGCAGGCGCGGATAATCGAAAGTCTACTGTAGTTATGCCAAAATATTTCGCTTTATTGACAATTGGCACTGGTTCGTTAAACAGTAACAGTTCCTTTTTAAGGGGGGCATTCCTCTTTCTTTTTCTGACAATGAGGAGTTGGGATTTTTGTGCATTAATCCGGACTTTCCAGCGTTTGTACCAGTTCTCAATGTAAGGGACGTTTTCCTGCAGTTTTTTAATTGCATGATTAAGATTCGCTGACTTCACTGCGACAGCATAGCATGCAAGTATTGCATTATTATTGCAGTGGATTTTCGGGAAATCTGCGACGTAAAACAAGTAGAGTATCGGACCTAAACACGATCCCTGAGGAATACCACTCAGCATGATTCTTTTAGTAGATAGGGAGTTTCCAACGGAGACTTTAAAAGTCCCATTTGATATGAAAAAAAAAGTAGCACAAGAATGAGTTCTCTTTCAAAATCAAGATCGATCAATTTGCAAATTAGCCCCTGTTGGTTTGTGCATTAGCACTGAAGGCGTAATGAGTAAGTTTCCTCAGGCGCAGTTTTCATTAAAGAATCATAAGTCAAAAAATTAACTAATAACTAATAACTTAAAACACTGAATTATCGAAAAGGAGATAACTTACATACAAATATAAGTCACACATCTTCAAGCATACCTATTTAGGCAATAAGAAAAAAACAGGAACATACTTTGACACCGTACCTGAAAAGAGAAAGTACTAACTGAATTAGAGCTTTGACCGTGATATACGTAGCTAAGGTGAAAGTCAAATATACTGCATTGCACGCGCACTTTACTTTCTGTCGCCAATATATATCTTGGCGCACGTTCGTTTCGTATGCCTTTCGAGTTTCATTATGGAAAATACCTAAATTTATGCTAACATTGCCCCTTGTTTTGCTAATGAAACTCATACCAATTGCAATTCATTCCTGCAAAACTGAAATTTAGCTTTAGGAATTGGTTTAGTCATAACATCAGCAAATATTTGCTCTGTTGAAAGATAAGCAAGTTTTACTATTCCTTTGTTATTCAAATCGCGTATATGATGAATTTTTGTAACAATATGTTTTGTGCGCGAACTGAATTTTTCAGATTCTACAAGTCTTATAGTAGACTGATAATCTTCAAATACCTTTATCGGTAGAGTTTGGGGTAGATCGAAATCTTCTGTTAATTTTAATAGCCATAATAGTTCTTGCGTAGCTTGCGACAGTGCAACATATTCAGCTTCTGCTGGGGATAAAGAAACACAAGTTTGTTTTCTTGAAAACCACGAAATACAGTTTTTTTCCTAATAAAATAACACTTCCTGATGTAGATTTTCTATCTTCAATATCTTGTCCCCAATCAGCATCTGAATAAACTGTAATATTAGGTTCTTCACTCGACGAAATTTGTAAGGATAGATTGTCGTGTTTAAGTATCTAATGATTCTTTTAACAGCATTCCAGTCCTTTTGACGTGGATTATTACACCTTCTGCTGAGTATGTGAGTTGAAGCTGTGATATCTGGTCTTGTGATAGACGATATATACAAAAGGCTTCCAATAGCTCGGCGAAATTTATCATTTGAAGTTAGGAGATTTTCTTCCTTGTTTAGGTTATAATAGTTTGTTTCCATTGGTGTGCTAGCGGGTTTCGCTTCTTCAAGTTGATTTATTTTATTTTTCTGTGATAAGAGATCACTTCCATCTTCCTTGCGATTTATTTCCATGCCTAAGAAATATTAAGCTTCACCAAGATGCGTTATTTGGTAACGTTTCTTTAAATCATTAATTGTTTGAAGAATTAGTCCTTTTTCTGTGGAACTTATTAGAATGTCATCAACATACACTATTAAATTAATTCTTTTATCACGAACCACTTTTGTGAAAAGACACGGATCTGCTTTGCTTTGACTGAACCCAAGATTCTTCAATGTATTTTCAATTTCTGCATTCCAGCACATAGCTGCTTGTTTGAGACCATAAATCGACTTCTGTCTTTCTTCCGGAACCACGAATGGTTCAAATCGATTCATCATATACGCGATTCTGGTTGTCCCATATATATTTCTTCATTTAAGTTGCCATACAAGAAAGCTGTTTTAACATCTAGTTGATGTACCTTGGCATTATTATACGCTGCCCATGCTAGGAAAACTCTTATCGTAATGTGTTTCACTACTGGTGAAAACGTTTCATCATAATCACTGCCGTATTTTTGAGTAAATCCTTTGGCTACTAAGCGTGCTTTGTATTTTATATTTTTACCAGTTTCATCATATTTTGTCTTAAACACCCATTTGATGCCTACTGCATGTTTTCCTCGTGGTAATTCTATAAGTGTATAGGTTTCATTTTCTTTTAGAGAATGTATTTCTTCTTGCATTAACTTGATCCAAGCTTCTTGTTCACGTTTTGGTAAGTTTAGAATTTCTTCAAAGCTTTCTGAATCTTTATTTTTAGGTGAGATTGATTCTTCGTCTCCTGCTTTATAAGAAAATCTTTCCGGTGGGACCCCTTTGGTTGATCTGCTAGAAACCCTTCTTTCTACATTTTTTCACATTTAATTAACTCTTCAGAACTTTCTGAATCTTCTGTAAAATCATCGCCAAGAGATGTTTCTTCATTATTTTCTTCATCTTCTTGCGAGTTATTGAAGTGAATTAATTCTAAATCTTCATTATTTTCTGCATGTTTGTCAGTAAAGACGCGTTTTCTGAAAATTTAACAGTTCTACTTACTATTATTTTCCTTCCACCTACATAAATCCTGTATCCCTTACTTCGTAAATCGTATCCTTCGAATATTCCTTCTTTAGCTTTGTTGTCGAATTTACGCCGTTTTTGTTTGTTCACATAATAAAATGCTTTACAGCCAAATACTCGCAAGTGACTTAAGTTTGGTTTTCTACCATTCCACAATTCATATGGTGTTCTATCTGTGGCTTTAGTTGGTAACCTATTTTGAAGATATTCGGCAGTAGCTGCGGCTTCAGCCCAGAATCCTTTCGGTAATTTAGAGTTTATTAGCATAGCTTTTGTCATTTCTATTAAAGAGCGATTTTTCCTTTCTGCGACGCCGTTCTGTGCCAGACTATAAGGAACCGAAGTTTGACGAAAAATACCAAGTTTCTTTAAATAATTTTCAGTAGTTTCGTTACAGTATTCTGTACCGTTGTCGGATCTGAGAACCTTTATTTTCTTTCTAAATTTATTTGTTGTCGATGCAACATACTGTTTAAGTTTGTTGAATACTTCATCTTTTGAAGTAATAAAATAAATTTGAGTATAACGCGAATAGTCATCAATGAAAGTTACGAAATATCTTTTCCCTCCTAAGCTGTTGACTTCAATTGGCCCACGCACATCTGTGTGCACTGAAGCCAGTGGATTTTTAAATCTAAAACCAGTTTTGGGATAAGATTTTTCAGTTATTTTCGCTTTTACACAAGTAGAACATTCCACACTATGAGTGCATTTGCCAAGTTTAATGCCGTCTGCCAAATCATTTTTCTCAAGTATTTTTATAGCATCTCTATTTCTGTGGCCTAATTTTTGATGCCATTTTAGTATACAGTTCGTATTAGTACATGAAACATCATTAGCTAAGTATGCTTTCTCTTCAATTGAGTTTACGGTCAATTTATATAAACCTTGCTGAGCATTGCCGTCGGCTACGAGTATATTGTTACGCTTTATGTAACATTTATTACTATCAAATGTAACAATGCAACCTTTATTCGTAACAGATTGAACAGAAAGTAAATTACTATCTAAACCTGGTACATACAATACATTTTCTGATTTTATTTGTGTAACCTGACCCTTTAAGTTTTGAGCTTTAAAATAGCCTTCAATAATACCATAAGAATTTAGTTTAGCACCATTCGCTACAGTTACTATTTGTTTATTAGAGTCATTTAACTGAGAGAAAAAATTCTTATCACTCGTCATATGAGTTGAGGCTCCAGAGTCGATAACCCATCCTTGCATTTGCGTGTTTTCAAGTTTATTTTCCACTTTTAGAACTTGATTAAACTGAATCTGCGAATTTTCAGTTTCAATACTTTTAAGATACTTATTAAGTTTTGTTATGTTTTTTACACTTTGCGTATTTGCTATTTGGCATTCATTACTTATTTCTTACTTTACTGTTATTTACATCTGTTTTCGGGGAAGTTCTAGCTTTGCGTTTTAAATGTAAACAGTCATTTATCATATGGTTATTTCTCTTACAATAAGTACAATATCGTGTAACATACTTTGATTTATTTTCTCTTTTACTTTTTAAAGCAACTGAATCGTATTTTTGAACTTTCTTAGTTTCCACACGTCTACAATACTCATCTATTAGTTTGTTTTTAACATATTCTAGCGACAATTCAGCTTCCGATTTACTTTCTATTGCAGTTATTAAGGAGTTGTATGAATTTGGTAAAGAACATAGTAATATTGCTATTAAGTTATTTTCTTTAATTTCTTCACCTATACTACGCAGCTTTTCAGCCAATTCTAGTACTCCTTTGATATGTTCCTGCATTTTAGAACTTTCATTATATCTAATGGAATATAGTTTTCTAAGAAGAAATAACTTGTTTGTTAAATTTACACGTTCATGGACACATTTTAACTTCTGCCAAACTTCTTTTGCAGATTTACTATGCAAAACATGGATAATTTGCGAATCCGAAATGTTTAGGCATATTAAAGCTTTAGCTTTACGATCATTCTTTAACCAAATATTAGTAACAGTTCCCGGTTTTTCTTCGAATACAACATCATCTAAACCTTCTTTTATTAGAAGTTGTTCTATTTTAAATTTCCACACTGAGTAAGTTTCATCTGTTAACTTTTCTATACAAATTGATTCTTTTAGAATAGACATTATTATTTGTTACAATTATTCTTATAAACTTTGTAAATAGTATTTTCAACAAAGAGTTTTAACACTTTATGCCCCTGAAATCTTACAACATTACAAAATTTCAATTTTAGATTTTTTATAAGCATTTCCACAAGGCAATTACCCTACTCAGTCCCATAATCTTTTGTTGGTTTGTGCATTAGCACTGAAGGCGTAATGAGTAAGTTTCCTCAGGCGCAGTTTTCATTAAAGAATCATAAGTCAAAAAATTAACAACGAAATCTTTATTTAATAAAATAGAAGAATTTTGCTTAACTTAAGCATAACAAAAAGTAATAATCTTCACAGACATTAAAACACTGAATTATCGAAAAGGTGATAACTTACACACAAATATAAGTCATACATCTTCAAGCATACCTATTTAGGCAATAAGAAAAAAACAGGAACATACTTTGACACCGTACCCGAAAAGAGAAAGTACTAACTGAATTAGACGTTTGGCCGTGATATACGTAGCTAAGGTGAAAGTCAAATATACTGCATTGCACGCGCACATTACTTTCTCTCGCCAATATATATCTTGGCGCACCGTTCGTTTCGTATGCCTTTCGAGTTTTGTTATGCAAAATACCTAAATTTATGCTAACAGCCTCTCATGCCAAACGCGGTCGAAAGCCTTCGCCACGTCCAGCATGAGGACAGCTGTATTCAAATTATTGTGAAGTGCTTGCCCCACAAAGTCAGTAATTCTTACTAATTGCTTGGTGGTCGATAGATGTTCACGGAATCCAAATTACTCCGGTGGTAGCTTTTGGAGGTGCAATTTCATAGGGGCAAGTAAAATTCTTTCGTAAAGTTTAGATAGTCCAGGCAGGAGGCTGATAGGTCGGAAAGCATCTGTTTGCATATGATCTTTCCTGGTTTGGGGATCATAATAATTTTGGCCGTCTTCCATTGTTGTAGAAAGTAAGAGTGAGTCATGCAAGCGTTAAAGATAGAAGTAATCTTGCATATAACGTTGATAGGCAGGTTTTTCATGACAGTGTTTGTGATGCAGTCAAGCCCCGGGTCTTTTCTTGGTCTTCAATTTTTTAACAAGGGACTGAACTTCGGATGGAGTTGCAAGCTTCATTAAATTATTAGCTGTATGTGAATTAAGCCAGTCCTTCACTTTGGAGAGCGCGTGCAGTTCAAAATCAGCATCGATGGGCCAGCAATTTGCGAAAACTGATCTTCTAGGTGAGAAGTAAACATGGCTGCCTTTTCTTGGTCTGAAGTCGCAACCTTATTATTGAAGTGCAGTGGTCGGTTACTGGTGTACGTAATTTTTAGATTTTTGATGAAATTCCAAAATGTACCATTTTTGGCATCCAAATTAAGCATTTTTTCTTGCCATAATTCCTCCTTATGTTGTTTAATAAGTTTCTTTATTTCTTTACTGATCTTATTAATTTCCCTCTTGATTGGTGGAGACCAGATCACGTGATAACGTTATTTTAACCTATTTCGCTTCTGCATTAGCTAACGAATATTTGAGGGTAATTTAAAAAGTTTCTCTCTATCATTAATTATATCACTTGCCTCTACAGTGGCGGTTTTAATTTTACTGGTTAATGAAGAAATTTCATTTTCAATATCAATAACAGTACTTGGGCTTTTTTGAGGGAAAGTCCAGTCTTTCAACAAATTTTCAAAAAGCCTCCAGTCTGTGTAAGTTCTGGTCGTATTAGTCGAGGGTTTAGGAATTACTAACGTAGCAATTACAGGTAGATGGTCAAAGTCGAGTTCGTGAACTACATCTAATGCCATTGGAACCGATTTAGTCGCTAGAACAATATCTAGAATATCTGATTTTTCTAGTCGGTCCGGTCGATATTTATATTCACTTGGGCTCTGCAATACTACAGGATGATTTGTGACATACTCATGTAAAATTTTTCCGTTGGCATAGCCTCTTCTACAATTCCATGCTGTATGCTTAGAATTAAAGTCCCCAGCAGCAATCGTAGGGAAGTCTTCAGGCAATATAGAGTCTAGGAAAGTTTCGAGAGAGTCGATTTCGTGGTGGGCTGTACACTGCACAGAAATTTATTTCACTATACACCGGTAAAGTAATTTGAACAGTTACAGTTTCACAATTAAAACCAGTGCATGAATTTATGAGACACGACGGGTATTGTCTTTTCACATAAATCATAACATCCCCTCCTCTATGGATGGTACAGTCACATTTGTATGAAACATAGTTCGAAACTTTGAGACGATGGCATGGTTTCGCACGAGTCTCAGTTATCATGCCAGTGTCAATATCGTGATCAATACAAAATTGTTGGAATTCACCAATTCGATTATGGAGGCCATTGCGTTCCAGAAAACGAAACGGTTAGTTGTCAGCCGTCTGGTGTAATTATCCATGAATTTGGGAGTCCGGATTTCGTTCCTGATGTGTAGTTGAGTTTTCATCAATTAATTTCTTGCACAGAAAAGGAATTCCAGATTCCTTAATGAAGGTGACCAACATACTTAGTTGTTGGAACATTTGTTTGGCCTCTGTCATCATTTTCATAGCTTCCGGAGCGAGTCCCGTAGTTAATGCCTGAGCACATAATTTATTCGTCACTATACGTTCATTGAACGTTTTAGCTGTGAAAATTTCTCAAATCCTCTATAGTTGGCTGTGTGTCCAACTTGCAAACAGTTGGCACATTTCGGAGGTTCAGATTTATCTTTTGAACAATTGAAAGTTTCGTGTGCCTCAGCGCAACGAACACAACGCGGCTCGTGATTGCAGTTCGTTTGCGAGTGGTGGAACCCTTGGCAGCGATAACACTGCAAGGGTCCCGCTCTGCCGTTGTAATCCTCAACTTTGATTTTCATTCCCATAAGGAAAGATTCATGATGAATTCTCTTATTTTTGTCATTTCTCACAACAGTAATGAGAAAGAGGGGGAGGTTGATTACATCACCATTTCTTCGTCTTTTCAATTGGTTGACACGGATGACGTCATAATTTTTGGCGACTAATTCTTCAGCAATTTCATTAATCTCCATGTAAGCTGGTAAATGCCGGATTACTACTTTTAAATTTTTGGGTGCAGGTAGCTCAAAACAGTGAAAACTCACCTCTTCATCTTTCAGAATTTTCTGGACTTGTTTAAAAATAGTAGGTATTTTTACCAATATCTTAAATCCGTCCTGGATTTGCAGACCGAAGTAGTCACTTTCAGAGTCCATGCTTCTTTAAGAGCGCTCTAGCTTTATTCCAGCTGAAGTTGGTATCTCTTAGAATGAAGGGCGGAAGCCGTCCGTTAGGATTTACTTGTTGTTGTTAGGATTTACTGATTCCGGTGGAATCGCATCAATTTTCCCATCATCAATGGGTGCTGTTTCTATGGATTCAGCAGTGCTGGGATCATCTCTGGGCGAAATAGGCTTCGTTGCGGTTGCTTGGAGTGGTGCCGGCTTTCTGATTGTCTAAACGAGGGATGTTTCTTCGGATGAATAAAGTGGCAGCACATTTAGCGACATTAATTTTGATTTTATACAGTCCGAGCCAGAGTTCTAAGGCAACCTATTCCCTGGGTTACTGCTTACAAATACCTTGGTGTTTTACTAGACTCAAAATTAACTTGGCAACTTCACATTCAAAAAATTATTGCGAATGCGGAAGCTGTCAAAGCCAACCTGCGCCCCTTTTTCGCTATAAATAGCGACCTGTCACTTGATAACAAGATCTTGCTTTATAAATCTATCATAAGGCCTATTCTCACTTACTCGAGTCCCATCTGGGGCTCAGCTGCTCTGACTAACCGTAAACACATCCAAATTTTTCAAATCAAAATTTTTACGGCAGATATTAAACGCTCCATGGTTCATAAGGAACGATGACATTCATAACAACCTCAAAATTATGCCCATTAATCGCTTTATACAGCGACTTTCGGAAAGATTTTTCAAAAACATCCATCTTGTTGGAAATCCAGTATTACATACCCTGCCGGTATATGATCCTGCGGTTGCCTCTTCTAAAAAGCGACCCAGAGCAATCTTACAACCTGATTATGCTCAACTACCTTTTAAACGGCGTCGGTATTGGAATACAGACGCCCAAGTGGATGCTTACCTCTCGTTCCTAAACCCCAACCGTCCCCGCGTTAACAATGCGTAAGAGCATTGACAGGAGGAACCCTGTTCTTTAACTCTTTAAGAAGAGTCTTCTAACGTTTCTTTAACAATGGACAACTTATCTCCGCAGCCGCACGCGACTGCACTTAATTTCTCAATAGCTTCTTAAAAGCTTCTTTTCCACCCGCTAAACGGGTTGCTTTCGACCCCCTAAGGGGACCTTTTAACGTCGCACTAAATAGCGACCAAAAATTTTCTTCTCCTCCTTCAGCTGTATCACATTGAACTGCTACTAGAACTCGCCCAACAGGTTTCGCCCCCAGCCCTTTTTGCCCAACTCTCCGGATTGCTTGTCCTAAGGATTTTATTTTGCTGTTGATATCAAGAATCAAGGAAATGTATTGCACCTTTTTATTCTTTTCAAAACTTTTTGAATGTCGACTCCTCTCTCAAAATTTATTCCTGGCCCTTTTTAAACACGAAATTTAATTTAAAGACTTTCTAAGAGTTTTCCTTTTTTCTCATGCGGAAGGCATTATCTGAAAAGCTTAGTTTTCCTTTTTTCTCATGCGGAAGGCATTATCTGAAAAGCTTTTATTTTTATAATTAGGCTTCAAAATTTTCCCTTATTAGATGAACCCCTCTTTTGATGTAATTATTTCATCTCTGATGATGTGGAGTTAAAGGCCTAGCCTAGCGCACTCCGTAAATTAACTTTTTTGATCCTTGATCCTTTCTGATTGGTTGCTTTCGGGGTCTCCGGGTGGCGTAATGGCAGACCGCACATTGAGTTGAACAGTGTTAAACGAATGTCGCATACTGCGCATGCCCAGAAACAAATTTGGCGTAATTATTATATTGGCGCGATTTGGAAAGAGGATAAATACGGTATGTGGTAGATGTACCGCCATCTGATTGTAAACAAATCCGGCATTTAAGTCTTCGTAGAATATATGTGCAATGTAAAGTAATTACTGTGTAAAATTAGATTTTTTTCCTGTACTGCTCCAACAACTGGAAAGTTGAATGATACGATCAAGTTTAAATTCGATTGATGAGTGCAAAAAATTGGTAAAGGAAATCAGCGTAAATGCAGATGCTCCAGTGGATAGCGCGAGCTTCAAACCAAATGCTATTGCAAGATTGCTTTCAGGTATGTATATATTTTCCCATTTCAGTAAATTTGATGTTATGTGTGCAATATGTGATATATTGTATTTTAACACATATACAGTTCATTAACATTTCCAAAATTTCTATATAATGTAGCATTAAGAAAGATGTTTTGAGAAATAATTTGTTTCCTTACTGTTTTAATTTTTTCGAAAAGAAACATCATTTTCGAGAAACTTCAAGAAGAAAGTTATTAGTATGTACAGCGTAATTTTATTACAGCTAAAATTGATGCAAGGTACTTGAATCTTTTATTTTCAAATGTGTTGAAATGTTTTGGTTGAAGTTAATATGATATAAAATAATGTAATGAGCTCGTAATGTAATGAATTGTGGTATAACTGTAAAGAATTGGTAAAAATAAAATATAATTAGTTCAAATTTACTTAACTCCTTATATTATCAAATATCTATTGAATAAAAAAACCTGTTGAAATATTAAATGTAACATGTTCTATTTTTAAAAGGCAGATGATTGTACAGCATGTAGGAATTGATGATGATTTTTAATAATCCTAAAGTAATAGTAAAGTCAACAATAAAGTATATTTTGATGTATGTAATTTTCATCAATGATTACATAACATTGCACTTTAATGTAAAGTATGCTTGGCTTGTTTTCATGTGTGCTATATATTATTGCAAATTAGTTCTTCATAAAATTGTATATTTCTGCAGTGAAAAAGTATGTATGCGATCATGCAAGTTGTAGGAAAACATGTACGTGTACTGCACATGTACCAGGAAGACGAGATAACAATTATGACTGTCAATCATCATTTGCTGACTGTATCTCTCAAGCTGACTACACAGACTATAGTAGCCAAAGATAAGTTGTAGAAAGTGTGTTTCAGAGTTGAATATATGAATTAAAGTTAGTAGGATAATTATTCTTAACTAAATAGTAAAATTTAAATAAAATAAAAATAAAACCCCTTATTTCATTTTTTTAAAAATTCTCTTATTATTATGATGTGATTTCACAACCATTGACCCTCTCCTATTGTTAAATAATTCATTCAGCACTGAACAACATATTATTTTATTGGTATAAAAAATTATATATTTTGTGTGTATGACCAAGTTATGATCTAAGATTTTTCAATACTTGAATTATCCTTTTAAAGATTTTTATAAAATGATTTTTTTTTAATTTCAGGCATTGGCACAGTGAATGGCAGCTGAAAAATTTTGACTCTTGTTTCTGGAAGTGAAATGTTAGATGTAAGTAATGATGTCTGAGACCCTTATCACACGGCATTTGTTTCACATGAACAACTTGTTTCGGACAATTTTTCTGCCTGGTTTACTATTAAAAGAAAGACATGCGACTTTTTCCTTCCTTTCTAAAAAAATGCAAATTGTTCGTTTTCAATCAATCAGCTATCAGCTTGTTTGTAATGGGGAATCAGTTTCCCATGTTAACCCCAAAGTGATCTATGATAATTGGCTGTTGTGACAAAGCAGAAAAATTGTTCCAAACAGTTGTTCTTCCAAAACAAACCGACGTGTGATAGCATCCTTACTGTTAATAATACTGTGAAGCACTTAATTGTATGCTTTGCTAATGAATATGTACTAGGCAATTGTGGTTATTATGAAAGAGGTGAAATTTCAAGTACAGTTGTTTCAGTTATAATTATTACAGATATTATTTAATTTTGTAATAATGCTAATTAAAAATATGAATTAAGAAAATGCAAAAATTAGTGTATAAGCATACTAAGTAGTTCAGAGTAAGACTTGTACTTAATTTATAGTAGGCACTCATATGATGACTCGTACACTGATATAAATTTGGTATACTTTTATACTGTTTACATGTCTTCTATATTCAGATTTGAATCATCATCTGCCAACAAATTCAGTTAATCAGGCATTGTTGACCTTATTAGTTTCTTGCAGATGTGTGAACTTTGGAAACATTTTTAGAATTAGTGTAATTTTTTTTTGCTTTTCAGGTTTTCACATAATATCAACTAGAAACATTACCTCTTCATTTTAAAGGTCAAAGAGATAAAATTAAAAAAAATTCATTAGACACGGCAATATTTCAGACTTTTATTCTAATTACTGTGACAAATCAATCGTAGTATATTACATTATGTAGCTTATACTAATACAGTCAAAAGTCTTTAATCCGGTCTCGTCGGGACTTCGGCGATTCCGGATTATCGGTTTTTCCGGATTATAGATCATCAATTTAAATCTGGTAAGATGGCATGCAGAAATTATAAAATTAAAAATATGAAACAGTAATTTATGAAATAAAGAGCAATTATGATCTAAAAGGTTTCAAAACTTACAGAAAAAACCTTAATATTTATTTGTTTACTTTATTAAACATTTCTTTCAACGCGCGCATGCGTAAAACATACATTACGCATAGTCGAAATTAGAAAATTGCAACCAGAAAACTATTTGATGTGTATTCGTGATATTTATAATGACGATGAATTTGATTTAAATCATATCAAAGATGGAGTACATCGAGATGAAATACTACATTTCGTAAGGAATTATAAGCCGAATAAAATAAAAACATCTGCCCTGAAGATAAGGATAGTGCTGACAGGTCAACTTCCAGTTCATTGCGCGCCGCGACGTTGCCTTCCCCCGCAGAGCAGCGTGAAATTGATAAAAAGATTTCAGAACAGTTAGAGACACAAAGGATATGCCTTTATCCATTTTTTGCAGCAATTCCACTTTTTGTTTGATGGACATCGAAACATGCTTTCGCTTTGTAGATCCTTTGGCGGCTCCAGAATCGGAAATTCTTTTTGACATAATCGAAAGTTCAAGCTTACTTTTATAAAATTGCTCTAACAGTCTTCAAAAAATAATAAGCTGGATCCAATTAGAAGATTAAGGAACAATGCAATCTGCAACATTAACTGAAATAGATAATTAGATAATTTTAGCTTAGCTTGTACCATCCGTTATACATTAAACGCACATGCGTAAACGTATTATGCGCGCAAGTAAACGCATATGCGCATGCGCAGAAAGTTTGTAGCTTTGAGGTCCGGATTATGGACGTCCAAATTAAAGACTTTTGACTGTAATTTTCATACGTGTATATGTTATATTTTGGCAGGCACAGGAATGACCAAAGCTTCACAATATAACTACATCATAGGCCGGGCATTGTTATGGCTGAATAGAAGGTTGCAAAATGACGACAAAGAAGGATTTAGCTTTTTAGATCCCACATCTTTATTCAATTCTCCCAGCAGATCATTTTGTTTTTAGATGAAATTCTCAAAATTATATATTCAATATTGATTTAAACTAAGTAAGATTAAATTTAGACTTTACGTCATATCTGCTTTAACAAAAGAAAGAACAAGATGGGAGGAGCAGCTGCAAGGTCTTGTAGCAGCGGTAGAAGAAAGCAGTCTGACGAATTCAGTATGTGTACTAGCGGTTATATAACATGCCAGAATGTTCTCGAAAGTACTGGTCTAGGATAAGATCCTGAAACTGCAGTAAGTTAATTATAGGTTGCATGCTCGCGCAGAGCAAAGCCACTGTATTTTCTATGTTTTACATGTATGTAATACATACGCTTTGTGTTTTGGTGAATACATTCTACCTCGCTGGCAGGTAACAGAAATTGACGAAAAGATTGATGAACATTTAATAATTTTAATGAGATTATCTAGGAAATTAAAATAGTTTAAAACATATTAAATGTGGTTTTCTAGAATGTTTCCTACCATAGTTTTTAATCTCAGACTAAATGATACACATTATCTGGAAGTTCATATTCTTGTGTCATAAAGTATGCTTTATTGTAATTAGTCTTAGATTGTAAAGTTAAATTTATGAAAATATGATGAGTTAAAAATGTATTGCAGATATTAAACTAGATTTTAATTATATGCAATTTTGAAATTTTAGAGATCTTGCTTCATGTAATTATTTTTAATGTTTTTATTAAATTCTTAATTAATGCTATTATGCATGCATTAGAAAGTGAAATGAAATAATACTTAGGGATATCATTTGGCTGCATTCTGTTGTTTCTCAGTTAAACTATTCTGCATTCAAAAAATTACTCAAGGATTCTCACGAATACCAGCTCAAACAGTTCCGAAGTATTTCTGCAAAATATACGTAATTACTTAAGAATTGTATCTTTTTGATAATATTTTTTTAGCCTTTACAAGTTACTGCCAAAATTATTTTGTAAATCAGAAATCTTCGAAGGGATTAGTGTGTTTCGCATAGTTACCCTGGTGCCACACTATAACACTTAAATTGATAGATGTATAATTGAATGTTTAATAAAAAATGTCTAATTCCTCTTTTATGATATTTCAAGAATTGATACTACTGAAACAAGAAATATTGGTACATTAACATTTTCTTAATATTCATTGTGTATTTGTTATGATGCATGTATTAATGTCATTACAAGTTAGCATTTGGTAATGTTTGTTTCAACAATTTAGGGTTTGATGAAGTGCCACAGAGATTATCGCTTAAAGAATACGTGCAGGCCAACCACCAACACAAGATATTAAAAGAGCAATGAAAATGAAGATTTAACTATAAGGAAAAATCTGACTAATATTATTACTTAATTGTTTCATATTATTGTAAATTTATGTGAGTTTTCTTGTATTCTGTTTATTTTGCAGCTTATGTTATTGTAAATTCATGTATGTTTTCATTCTTGCTCTGTCATGCATTTCATACAATAATCGTTTGTTGTGCATATTAATTATCTATGTATATATTACATCATTGAATCACTATATTTGAATTTTAATAAACCTTTTTACCATTCAGTAGTACTTTTCCATAAAACCCTGAACATTCTTAACATCCCATATCACTAATCCTCGATTCTAAATAATACTTGAGTTTACTTAATTCATGTATTAATAACGAATTTGAAAAATAATACAATAGTGACATATTTTGAGGTAAAACAAATGCTGCTCAATTGGACATTTTAAAATGTTTTTCCTTTTAATAGAGGAACATTTTTTAAGGATTTAATTATTAGTATTTGAATATTGTATTAATATATGATTAATTAGTATATGAGTATATTGTGTGTAATGAATAAGTAAGGCAGTGAATAAATTTTGAACAGTAATTTCATATGAGGAAATATGATCTGTCTGGGTTAAAAAATTAATCTTTAAATGCTATTTATGAGATTATATGGCTGAAATCTGTAGCCCAAAAGCAGTTAAAGCAACCCATCCCCCAAAAAGAAGACATTTTAAATAATTTCTTCCAAAAACTTGAAATATTTAAACATTACACGACCCTAAATTTCTAATGAATTTAAAATACTCATTTCATTCAGTTCAGCTACTGGCCATTATATGAAATTTTCCTATATTATCAAAATGTTCCTCATGATTTTGCAAGGTGAAGACAACAAATATTCTGCCCTCATAACTAATGATGATATAATAAGCATGAAGTAGACTTCAGCATAAAGAATATGGAACTATATATTTTGCTCTTTGTTTATTAATTAGCTCACTTTTAAAAAATTCATATCATATAGTAAGTAGTATTCATAATTTTTCTCATTTTCTTAATATTTCATTGAAGTATTTAAATGTTAATTTAATTAGCAATACCTAATAATGTCAAATGCATATATTATTATACAGAATGGGATTCTGACCATAACACTTAAGCAAAGTGATATACATGTTAATTTTTCAACAAGTTTCTGCGTTATGCTTTTTACTCTCTACACAGTGTTTAATTTTTAATTATTATTTGTAGGACCTAAGGTCCTACAAATAATAAAAAATAATAGTAATACCAGAAATTGTGACTTTCTTATATTATCCAACAGGAGACCTATGTTTACATCTTATATTTTGAATTTAGAGTTTTCTTTTGTAGATGACAGACACCATATATTCAAAAGAAATTAACATGCTGCTGGATATATGCATGTGTTTTTCATATTTACAGCTGTTGCATGTGATGTTATGTAATTGGATAAAAAATGAAAGAATTAAGTTTATTGACACCAAAACAAATGCATACTTCGATATAAAGGCTGCATAAAAATGAAAATGGCTAAATTAAAATAGTGAATTGAGGTTGTAGAGTTCTCATTTATTTTTATTAACCAGCTATTTTATGATAATTAGCTTTTCTTTCTTCCTTTCCATTTTCCTGCCAGAATGCTAATTTTGAGTGTATTCGAATGAGGTAGAAAGCAGTAGTATTGAAAGGAATAGGTTTTAGATGGTAGAATCTATTTGAATATCATACTACATTATTAGGTCTGAGATAATTTGTGCAGTTTCTTTCTGTGTAGCATTCGGACTAACTAAAATTTACTTAGTTGAATTCATTTCGTTACTTTTGATTTACGCCATAAATGCTGGCTGATTCTGTATGAACAAGCAGTGCACTCTGTTTTTACACATATTCCAAACCTCTGTTGTAATTTCCAAAACATAACGAGAAGTCGCTTAAGTTTTCCAGAGTTCTCACACAGTATACATTACAAAAGTGGGTGAAACTCGTATAAGGTGTAAGAAAGACCAAAAGGAGATTTATTAAATCAAGAAAAGTAATCGGTGGAAAAGGCATTTAATCTTAATAATGAAAAATCGAATTTTACACCAAATATTCAAACTTTTGTAAATGTTTTACATTTAATTAGCGAGAGATAAAAATTACCTTTATATTCATAACATAGGTTACATTCTGTTAATTTCCCATAAATAAACATAAAGAATACATTGACAAAATCATTGTACTAAGCTATTTTGGTAAAATAAAATCTACTATTTTCATTGTACTGTAAGGATCTTAAGTTTTACTAACGTTTATTTTCTTTTTAATCTTTACTATCACTTCTTATTTTCTACTTCCGGCCAGAATTATAAGCGTTAAGGTTTTTATACAAAGTATGTCTGGCGAACGCCAAGTATTTCAGTTGTGGCTTTTTGCCAAGCGAGAGAGAGGAAGCAGTGAGTCGAAGCAGGCCGCTTACCTTAGAAGTTTTACGCAGTTGCTGGTTGCCTTCCAGGCCAGAGGTTTTAATCCTCTTGATAAATTTTAAACGTATTGTAGTGTTCACAGTTCTCTGTACTACATACGGCTTCCTGTTAATATAAGGCCAATCTTCCACGTTTATTATTTTAAAGTTAAATTAGAGTTTAGTTCTATTTTTAAAATTTTTACGTTAGACCCCAAGTAGCGGGTCCGTGTATTCCGAAGTACGGAAGTTATTGTAAATAGAGAAAAATAAAGGGTTTTGTATACCCTTCTTGTGTATCCTGTCTACTTCCCACAGTTTTGAACATAGCTTTAGTAAGCTCTCTGTTCCGAGTCAGGTCCTTGCATGTTCCCGAAGAAGGTAAGACGGAACATTGATCCTGATAGTGGCGCCCAACGAAGAAGAATAACCATGGCCGAGTTTCAAGAAGAACCTGTGCTGCCTGCAGAAACGGCTCAGAATCCAGAAATGCCAGCTGCCGCCCTGGAAGGATTTGGTTACATCGTCCAGACCATGCACGCTTCGATGAAACCAGAAGCAACATTTAATGTTGCTTCTGGTTACCGGAACCTGGTTACCGGAAACTCACCGGTAACCAGGTTTTTGGAAAAATTGGATGACCACTTCATGCTCTACCCCGTGCACGAATTTCAAAAAGTTACCTTAGCTATCAGCGCTTTGAGGGGCCAAGCGCTTAACTGGTTCAAATGTATAGGCAGAAGTCTCTTGGGTCAAGCAGGAAGTCCCACCTATACTTACGAGAATTTCAAGACTGCCCTAGTAAAAGCCTTCCCTGTTGTAAGGGATCGTGCGAAATTAGAAACGGAACTTTTTAGTATATATCAGCAAAGAATCGAAAATCTCTCAAGCTTTATTTTAAGAAAAATTCACGTCTTCAAACTCTTGTATGGAAACCGTCCGGATCCTGAGATAATTCAAGTGATCTTGCCGAGGTTACTACCCCAAGTGCAAGACTTTATTGAATTAAGAAATCCGACTACACTGGAAAAGTTATTTGAGCTAGCAATCCAGTTTGAAAGTAGAAGAACGGCGGACATTGAAAGAAGACGCCAATAGGAGCAAAGAAACCAATTTGGTGCGCCAAGACCACAGCAAAGTCAAGCACACGGCTACGGAAGCAAAGCGAATCAGTGGGCAAGGAAACCCGAGCATTCAAAAACAGCCGGCGAACGTCGACAGTTCAATAGCAATCCAGGCAAAAAGTCTCAAGGCCAGTGGAAAAAGAAGGAAAGCACCGAAATGAAAAATAATTTAAACTAAAACTAATTTCTGCTGACGAGAGGGTGCGGAAATCCGAAGGCCAAGAAAACCCCTTGAAGGAAAGCTTGAAGGAAAACTTGAAGGAAGCTTCAAGTTAAATACAGTAATGGTGAAAAATTTGACTCTTCCGAAGATTGAAGTGTTGGTGAATAATATCCCAGCCACCGCACTCCTGGATACAGGCGCGCAGTGTTCCTGTGTGTCAGAAGAATTTTTTAGGAAGTATTTTCGGAAATACCGCATATATAATTCGGATAATACGACAGTGTTAGCGGCGCAAGGAGAAAAATGTAAGTGTATAGGTAAATTACCGCTGTATGTCCGTATCAAGGACGAACAAGTAAAGGTGATGTTTTTTATAGTAAAGAATCTGCAAGCACATATAATCTTAGGAATAGATTTTCTTTCAGACGCACAAGCAACGCTGGATTTTAATGAAGCGTCCCTTAAGCTGACAATGAAACCAGTTCGTGGAGAAAAGGCTGAATCGCCGATGTTAAATCTTGACCACCTGCCTAATGACGAGCAAGGAAGAATCCGACAAGTGGTAAGTGAATTTGCTTCGTTATTTAGCGATATTCCAGGATTTACTCAGATTACTAACCATAGTATTGACACCGGAGATTCAATGCCAGTTCGCCACAAAGCATACCGGTATGATAAGAATAAGGAAAAAATTATAGAATGGCATATCACCGATATGCTACGTAAAAAGATCATAACGCCCATCTCAAGTAGTTATGCTAGCCCGGTGGTTTTATGTAAGAAAAATAATGACTATCCTTTGACACATCCAAAAAGGTGGAGATTCGCGATTGATTACCGTAAATTAAACTCCATAACTAAATATCCGGTATATCCGTTACCTATTATTGAAGAAATTCTAAGGAACATAACATCCACCAAATATATGACGACTTTAGACTTAACGACTGGTTATTTTCAAATAGGGGTTAGGCCTGAGGACGTGACTAAGACTGCTTTTATAACCAAGTCTGGCACTTATGCATTTTTGCGTATGCCGTTTGGCCTTTCAGGGGCACCGGCAACATTTCAGCGATGTATGGACATTGTGTTAACTCTTTCGCATCGAGAGACGACCAAATCTGTTTTCATCAAACATCGAAAACGCCCGTGTTTACGAATCTGTCTTGGAATAGTTTTCCTTTCCCCCTACCTGGTAGATAGCTACAGCATTAACAATAACCTACTTAAGTGAAATGACTGCTTCTCTCTTGGGGTTTTTTCTGCGGTTTCATCCATTGTGTGCAGTTTCACCTTAGAGCCGGATTGCACCTGCGAACGTTAATAGCTTTCCGTATGTCCCCTTTAGTTGCTTCAAAAGAATGATTGACATGTCTCTTAACAACTTGCGAAACCAATGAGCCATACACTAACGTGGAGGGGGAAGGCACTAGGTAGAAAATAAATGAGGTGTTGGGGCGGTTTGCCATTGCCTGAATGAAAGGGCGTTACGGGCGACTTCGATGCGAAAGAGTTAAGGCCTGTTCTTGGAAAGTCCACATTTATCTATTTAGACGATATCATTATTACTAGTGATAATCTCGACCAACATGTAGAGGATTTAAGACAGGTGTTTTCGTTATTAAATGAGGCCGGTCTAAAAGTTAATGTCGAAAAGTGCAAATTTGCAGCCCCTGAATTAAAATATTTAGGTTACAAGATATCTCAGAAAGGAATAGAGAAAGACGAATCAAAAATAATCGCTGTACAAAAGTATCCGACTCCAAACACGGCAAAGAAGCTCTCTTCTTTTCTAGGACTTTGTTCATATTATAGGTCCTTTATAAAAGATTTTGCAGCTATCGCTGAGCCATTGTTAAAATTAAAAAGGAAAAAGGCAAGATTCTCGTGGACGGCCGAAGCCAATAGTACTTTCGAAAAATTAAAACAAGCGTTAACGCAAGCCCCTGTGTTGAAATTTCCTGAAAAGGATGAGAATTTAGAAATTTCAGCGCATGCTTCGGATTATGCGGTAGGAGAGGTACTTTTGCAAAATCAGCAGCCCGTGGCATTTTTTAGCCGAACTTTAAATCAAACACAAAGAAACTATTCCGCGACCGAGAGAGAGGCACTTGCAGTTCTGTTAGCAATGCAAAAGTTCCGAGTTTCTTTTGGAAAGGCGCCAATAACAGTGTACTCTGATCATGCGGCGGTAACTAGATTGTACTCAGGGAAAAACTTATCCCCAAGGTTAATAAGATGGGCACACAAGCTACAAGAATATAATCTGGTAATCAAGCATACGCCCGGAAAGGAAAATATCGTAGCAGATGCCCTATCAAGAATTAAAATAGATGAACAAGGTAATACTGAAAAGGTGGCAATGCTCACAGCATGTACAATAAATTCCCGAGAAACTTTAATAACCGAACTGGGTAAGGATCCTGAGTTTGGAAGCATTTATGAGTATTTAAAGGATCCTGAAAATTTTAGCCACCAAGATATTGTGGCGATAAGAAATAGGGCGGCCCATTACGAACTAATAGATGGTCTACTATTCTATACAAAAACTGCGAATTCCAACAACGAATTTCGACCTGTTATCCCAGCTAGTCTTAGAATAAATATCCTGCAGGAGCTCCATGACAGCCCTTTAGCTTCTCATGCTGGTATAAGAAAAACTATCCAACGCGTACGCGAGGCAGTCTACTTTCCTGAACTGCAAAAGTTAACAAGGGCGTATGTCGAGTCCTGCCCAACATGTCAAGCAGTTAATTATATTAATTTCCGCCCGGCCGGGTTTCTAAATAGTATTAAATCCGAATTTCCAAATGAAATAATTGGCATCGATTTATTGGGCCCTTTCCCAAAAAGTCAGTTAAATAAAATTCGCTATCTCCTTGTTATGGTTGATCATTTTAGTAAATGGACCGAAATTGTTCCCTTAAAACGAGCCTCCGCGAAATTAGTTACTGATTCTATTTTAAATAAATATATTTTAAAATACGGGGCGCCCCTAAAAGTTATATCGGATAATGGTCCTCAATTTGTAAGTAATGTATTTGAAGACATGTGCCAAAAACTGGGCATACGTCATTTAAAAATGGTCCCGTATCGGCCGCAATCAAATATAGCGGAACGGGTCAATAGAAATATAGTGAAAATTATCCTCAGTTATGTTAAAAATTTTCATAAAAGCTGGGATAACTATGTCAATGAATTTGCTTTCGCCCTTAGGACCGCAAAACATGATACAACGGGCAAAACTCCTGCTGAGTTATTTCTAGGCAGAAAGATTATAACGCCGTTAGATAAATTATTTTATGTGCAACAAAGAGCCCCAGAATTTAAAATGGGTGATATAGAAAAACTAATTAGGGAAGCAAAGAAGAATACTGAAGTAGCACAGAGAAAACAAAAACTCTATTATGACTTGAAACGACGGGGAGTAACTTATAAAGTAGGGGATGAAGTTTTAAAAATTAAGCATTCACTTTCTTCAGCACCAGAAGATAAAACTGCCAAATTTTTTCCACGATTTGAAGGACCATATGTCATAGAAAAAATAACTCACTCTGTAGTAGTGTTAAAAGCTAGAAATGGTAAAACCTGCTCCGCAAACATTGATTAAATCAAACCCTACTATGATCGTAATAAAATGAAAATTTTTAAAGATCTTTTGCAGGATCCGGCCCGGCAGACACAAGCTCCAGAGGTGGAAAAACGACAAGTACAAGGGCAAGCCATTAAGAGGCAGGAGCAAGTGAAAAGAAAGTTTCCCCGCGGAAAAATTGAAGGTAGCAAGAAAAAGAAACCGTTCCACCGTCCAGAAAAGAGAGCTCACGAACACCCCCCAGAATGAAGAAGGGAGAAGGACGACGTATGCAAAGAGAGCCAGGAGAAATGACGGCAAATATAACCCGGCTCTAAAACGGAAGATCTACTCATCCGACAGGACTCTCCGCAGCAAATGTCGCCGAACTGCGGAAGGGCCATCAGCGGCGGAGGAAAAGTTACAAGGAAAATTTGAACGGCCAGCAACGAGGTCCAAGCAGGAACACGAAAGAAGTTTCCCGGTTCCGCCAAGACCAGCTGCCATCAAACGACCAAGACCACAGGCAGAAGCGAAAAAGAAGGTATTCAAGGGTGACCGAACTAGAGAAAAAAGAAAGCATCTAGAGGAAGGCTCTGAAGGGCGAGCCCGTACAAGAAGGAGGATAAATCAAACAACTATCTTCACTACCTTTAAGGACTGGGCCCAGAAAAGAATGTCCGAATATCACAAAGATAAGTAAAATTTTATGTTACTTTGCAAACTTAAGTTAATCTTTCATTCTTACTGCAAGTGGCAGATTTCAAGAAGTTTTACCTCATGCGAGGTCTACCTTTATCGCCAAAAGGGCGAGAAATGAGTTGTTACCGATTTTGGTATTATGTTTTTCAATTACTTGCGCGTAAAACTAAAGTTGATGTGTAATAGCGTTGCGTAAAGACTTTAATATTGTAAAAAATTATTGTATAAATGTTATTTAAAACATTCTGGCAAGAAAGAAGTTTTAGTCTGAAAGACTTTTTGAAATGTATTATTTCAATGTAGAAAGAATTGGCACTTGCTTTGAAAAGTATAGAAGTTAACAATGTACTACTAATGTATTGTTACGAATTTGGTATTTAAAAAGCTAATGTTAGTTCAATTATAAATTAAATGATTTTATTTCTCGCGCAGTGCAGCGCGTGACGAATATTAAAAGAAAGCTAAGCCGGAAAAATTAAAAAATACAAGAGCGCGTGCGTTAAATAAATAAATATCTCTTTTTGATTTCGAGAAAGTGCTGGAAAATTCTAGCGCGTGATTTCAAAATCTTATAAAAGGAGGAAAACATCTCAGTTTGTAGCAGTTGCTTAGTTTGTTGTTGTTTAGAAAACTACTGTTGTTGATTGTAGCGAATTCGCGGATTAGCGTTCTTTAGCTGTTTTGAATTACGTTCTATTGGACATTTGAGTAGTTAAAAGATAACTACTGTGAGATATTGTAATACTGCATGATAATTTGAGAAAATTTAAGCATTTTTGTTGTGATAGTAATAAATTTTTGTTCATTTTTCATCGGACTTGTGCATTCATTTCATAACGAACCCGTACGCACGCAACAATTTTTGGTGTCAGAAGTGGGATTTGAATGCCAATAACAAGAGCGATGGAAGAACAATTCAGGCAAATGATGACTGCATTTGCTGCTTTCCAAGAAAAGATGGAAGGGGCCGTCAACTCCGTTAAGGAAGAAATGAAATTGGGCCAGGAATCCGTTAAGGAAGAAATGAAATTGGGCCAAGATTCCGTTAAAGGAGAGATGAGATCCGTTAAAAAGGAAATGGAAGCCGTTCACGAAAAGTTGGAAGCTGGTCAAGTAACTTTTAAAGAAGACATAAAAGCTGTACAAGAAAAGATTGAAGCAGGTCAAGACGAAATGAAAAGAGAAATAACCTGCGTAATAGAAAGTAAATTTTAGGCTATGGAAGACAGAATAGGAGCTGTCGAAAATAAAGTCGGGCAAATTGAAGAAAAGGTTTCTTCTGTCAAAGATGAAATAGAAGATAGAGTGTCGGCTGTGGAGCAACGAGTCGAAGGAAGAGTTTCGGCCTTCCAACAACAAATTGAAGAAAGAGTTTCTGCCGTCGAACAACAAATTGATGATAGGGTTTCTGCTGCCGTCGCCAAAGAAGTTGACAGCCTAAAGAAGTGCATAGCGACGGTAGGAAACAATTCTGAAGGTTTCAAATTTTTATCGATGTCTGCTCGTCCATCTCTGAAACTATCCACATATGATGGGAAGACGTCCTGGCAAGTGTATAAGACCCAGTTTTCTATCGTTGCGGATGCGAATGGATGGGATTCCCAAGCTAAGGCCTGTCATCTCGCCGCTTCTCTGAGAGCAGACGCAGCGGATATCCTGCAGACGCTTCCCGAAAATCAAAGGCTAGATTTCGAAGCTCTATCCGGCGCTTTGGAGCTGCGCTTCGGCGAGAAATGTTTAAAAGACTACAGCAGGCTCCAATTAAAATCTCGTCAACAGAAGCCCACCGAATCACTCCAGGAACTCGCCAAGGATGTTGAAAGGCTGTCCCACCTCGCATTTACGGAGTGCCCGAGAGAAACGAGGGAAATTCTGTCGCTGCAATATTTCATCGATGGCATCCGGGACCCTGAAATACAGAAAGCACTGAGAATGGCAGATGTAAAGGATGTAAAAAGCGCTCTGTTGTACGCCGTGAAATTGGAGGCAGCCCGGCAAGCAACTCTTAGGGATCGCTACCCAGTCAGAGCTGTGCGAGTCCACGACCCAGTGGACCAATTGATGGCTCGTTTAGATGATTTATCCAGACAAGTCGATGCTTTGATACGGAGTAGCAGTGAGAACAAAGTGGCTGTAAGATGTTGGAGATGTGGTTCTGAAGGTCACCTACGACGGCATTGCAGAACACCCCAGGGCACGAATAATGAAACGGATGAGTTGACAAGACCAGTGAATGCTTTAAGACGGAATAGTGGTGAAACAAAACCGACCCTAAAGTGCTGGAATTGCGGCGTTGAAGGCCACCTACGAAGGAACTGCAGAACTCCCCAGAGCACGGAAAATAAGGCATACGATTTAAACAGACAATTAAATGCCACGGGAAGGAAAAGGACTGACAAGAAACCAAAGTGCTGGAACTGTGGAGCTGAAGGCCACGTACGAAAGAATTGCAGAACACCCCAGGGTACGAAAATTGAGACAATTTCTGAGCAACGACGCAGGAAACAAATTAATGACCATATCAAGGAACGGAGGTTTCCAGATAATGAAAAACCCTGTTTTAAAGCGCTTAAGATCTCTATAGTGAGTGGCAACAATAACGGACTGTCCATCAATGGGAATATCGATGGAGTTCCTTGCAATATGATCATTGACACAGGAGCTAATGTTACCATCATTAGGAAAGATTTAGCTGAACAGTTTAAAGATAAACTTATTTGGACGCCATCCTGTGTTACCCTTCAGACTGCGTCTGGTGACAAGATCGACATAACTGGGAAGTTAAACGTAAACATCACGTTTGGAAGTGCCGCCTACCATCACACGGCATATGTGGCGGATATTACAGATCCATGCATACTCAGATTGGCCTTTTTAAGGAAATACAATTTTTCCTTAGATTTCAAAAACAATAAGCTGCTTTCAGCATCTGATGGCATAACTATCCATCCTGAAAAGGGATCCTCGCCTGGAAATGTCGACGCCTTGTCCGAAAGATCGAGCTCGGGAAGCTGCCGAAATCATACCAGGGTCGAAAAGAAACTCAAGACTACCAGCTATCCTCCATCCCAGAAGCTCTTCGGTCGAGACCTTCGTCTACCTTGTGACCGCCTGTAGTCGCCCTACGGATGCGCCTTCATCGCATGAGGAACACATCCAAGATGCCCAGGCCCGGTTTGAGGGGATGCACCGTTCTGCACGAAAGCGAGTCTACTTGGCGACGGAGAAAATGAAGACCAGATGCGACACAAGAGCTACTAGACATAGATCCAACAAAGGAAACAAGGTGTGGTTGTGGAACCTAATTCAACGAAAAGGACTGAGTCCTAAATTACAGTCACCTTCGGATGGTCCATATACAGTGCTGAACACGAATGACGTCGTGGTTCGGATCCGTGAGTCTTCGAACTCTTACGACAGGTTAGCTTATTACTATGGCCATAGTACATGATGTAAATAATTGTAAATAGTATCAGACCATGGTCCTTTTTGTTTATAAATGTGTATTTGATTTGATTTGTATTTAGTATTTGTTTTGTATTTAGTATTTGATAGCATTTGATTTGTTTAAGTTAGTTATTGCATTTATTGTTTATATTGTTTGATATTGTAATGTAATGTTTATGCCACAGTTGTAAGTTTAGCTTCCTGTCCAGGGATTGTACTGCCCGGGACGTGCAGTCTTTGGGAAGGGGGCAGTGTTACGAATTTGGTATTTAAAAAGCTAATGTTAGTTCAATTATAAATTAAATGATTTTATTTCTCGCGCAGTGCAGCGCGTGACGAATATTAAAAGAAAGCTAAGCCGGAAAAATTAAAAAATACAAGAGCGCGTGCGTTAAATAAATAATTATCTCTTTCTGATTTCGAGAAAGTGCTGGAAAATTCTAGCGCGTGATTTCAAAATCTTATAAAAGGAGGAAAACATCTCAGTTTGTAGCAGTTGCTTAGTTTGTTGTTGTTTAGAAAACTACTGTTGTTGATTGTAGCGAATTCGCGGATTAGCGTTCTTTAGCTGTTTTGAATTACGTTCTATTGGACATTTGAGTAGTTAAAAGATAACTACTGTGAGATATTGTAATACTGCATGATAATTTGAGAAAATTTAAGCATTTTTGTTGTGATAGTAATAAATTTTTGTTCATTTTTCATCGGACTTGTGCATTCATTTCATAACGAACCCGTACGCACGCAACAATTTTTGGTGTCAGAAGTGGGATTTGAATGCCAATAACAAGAGCGATGGAAGAACAATTCAGGCAAATGATGACTGCATTTGCTGCTTTCCAAGAAAAGATGGAAGGGGCCGTCAACTCCGTTAAGGAAGAAATGAAATTGGGCCAGGAATCCGTTAAGGAAGAAATGAAATTGGGCCAAGATTCCGTTAAAGGAGAGATGAGATCCGTTAAAAAGGAAATGGAAGCCGTTCACGAAAAGTTGGAAGCTGGTCAAGTAACTTTTAAAGAAGACATAAAAGCTGTACAAGAAAAGATTGAAGCAGGTCAAGACGAAATGAAAAGAGAAATAACCTGCGTAATAGAAAGTAAATTTTAGGCTATGGAAGACAGAATAGGAGCTGTCGAAAATAAAGTCGGGCAAATTGAAGAAAAGGTTTCTTCTGTCAAAGATGAAATAGAAGATAGAGTGTCGGCTGTGGAGCAACGAGTCGAAGGAAGAGTTTCGGCCTTCCAACAACAAATTGAAGAAAGAGTTTCTGCCGTCGAACAACAAATTGATGATAGGGTTTCTGCTGCCGTCGCCAAAGAAGTTGACAGCCTAAAGAAGTGCATAGCGACGGTAGGAAACAATTCTGAAGGTTTCAAATTTTTATCGATGTCTGCTCGTCCATCTCTGAAACTATCCACATATGATGGGAAGACATCCTGGCAAGTGTATAAGACCCAGTTTTCTATCGTTGCGGATGCGAATGGATGGGATTCCCAAGCTAAGGCCTGTCATCTCGCCGCTTCTCTGAGAGCAGACGCAGCGGATATCCTGCAGACGCTTCCCGAAAATCAAAGGCTAGATTTCGAAGCTCTATCCGGCGCTTTGGAGCTGCGCTTCGGCGAGAAATGTTTAAAAGACTACAGCAGGCTCCAATTAAAATCTCGTCAACAGAAGCCCACCGAATCACTCCAGGAACTCGCCAAGGATGTTGAAAGGCTGTCCCACCTCGCATTTACGGAGTGCCCGAGAGAAACGAGGGAAATTCTGTCGCTGCAATATTTCATCGATGGCATCCGGGACCCTGAAATACAGAAAGCACTGAGAATGGCAGATGTAAAGGATGTAAAAAGCGCTCTGTTGTACGCCGTGAAATTGGAGGCAGCCCGGCAAGCAACTCTTAGGGATCGCTACCCAGTCAGAGCTGTGCGAGTCCACGAACATTCTGGCAAGAAAGAAGTTTTAGTCTGAAAGACTTTTTGAAATGTATTATTTCAATGTAGAAAGAATTGGCACTTGCTTTGAAAAGTATAGAAGTTAACAACGTACTACTAATGTATTGTTACGAATTTGGTATTTAAAAAGCTAATGTTAGTTCAATTATAAATTAAATGATTTTATTTCTCGCGCAGTGCAGCGCGTGACGAATATTAAAAGAAAGCTAAGCCGGAAAAATTAAAAAATACAAGAGCGCGTGCGTTAAATAAATAATTATCTCTTTCTGATTTCGAGAAAGTGCTGGAAAATTCTAGCGCGTGATTTCAAAATCTTATAAAAGGAGGAAAACATCTCAGTTTGTAGCAGTTGCTTAGTTTGTTGTTGTTTAGAAAACTACTGTTGTTGATTGTAGCGAATTCGCGGATTAGCGTTCTTTAGCTGTTTTGAATTACGTTCTATTGGACATTTGAGTAGTTAAAAGATAACTACTGTGAGATATTGTAATACTGCATGATAATTTGAGAAAATTTAAGCATTTTTGTTGTGATAGTAATAAATTTTTGTTCATTTTTCATCGGACTTGTGCATTCATTTCATTACGAACCCGTACGCACGCAACAGTATGTTTTCAAATGTATAAAATTAACGGCATGTTAATATGTTCTTATATACAATGTGAACTGTTATTTTAAATGTTAAGAAATACCGTGATATGGTAAAAGTGAAAGTAATGTTAAAATTTTTTTTATTCGTGTGACTGTAAAAAGACTAAATCATGGTGAATATGTGTTAAAGGTTGAATGATGTAGTTAGGCTCTCTGACGCTACACTTCAGAGTTAGCCACTTTCAGAATAGCACCTCAGGGTTTAGAGTTGAAATTAGGGTGTGTTACGAGGTCTTGGTATGTTGAAATTTAACACGTTAGTGTTTTGATTGTAGGAGGAAGTGTTGAACACATAGACATAAACACATTCGTTTTTGGTGTTCTTTTACAACACATGTCAGAGAGCACGGGGAGAGATAATTAAAATAGTCATGAATGAAATAAGAATGTTAAGAGAAATATAATTATACATGTTACTTGCCATTTCATTTTGTAACATTTCATTAAACTAGTTTTCCTTCCAGATCTCTGGAAGGAACCAGATTTGAATAAAAGCTCCTGTTTAAATGCAGTACAGATGAAGAAAATTGTGTGTCCTGGGAGCTGCTATTGTAAAAACAAATTTCTTTCTTTTAAATTTCTAGTTTCTAGCGAAAAATGTTTGTAAAAGATTGGCCTCGCGTTACATTCTAGAGCTAAAAGTTTTCAACAAGGTCGTTTTAGACCTCAGTTTCAAACTAATTAACTCTGGCGGGAAGTATGTAAGGATCTTAAGTTTTACTAACGTTTATTTTATTTTTAATCTTTACTATCACTTCTTATTTTCTACTTCCGGCCAGAATTATAAGCGTTTAGGTTTTTATGAAAAGTTTGTCTGGCGAACGCCAAGTATTTAAGTTGCGGCTTTTTGCCAAGCGAGAGAGGGGAAGCAGTGAGTCGAAGCAGGCCGCTTACCTTAGAAGTTTTACGCAGTTGCTGGTTGCCTTCCAGGCCAGAGGTTTTAATCCTCTTGATAAATTTTAAACGTATTGTAGTGTTCACAGTTCTCTGTACTACATACGGCTTCCTGTTAATATAAGGCCAATCTTCCACGTTTATTATTTTAAAGTTAAATTAGAGTTTAGTTCTATTTTTATATTTTTACGTTAGATCCCAAGTAGCGGGTCTGTGTATTCCGAAGTACGGAAGTTATTGTAAATAGAGAAAAATAAAAGGTTTTGTATACCCTTCTTGTGTATCCTGTCTGCTTCCCACAGTTTTGAACATAGCTTTAGTAAGCTCTCTGTTCCGAGTCAGGTCCTTGCATGTTCAGAAGAAGGTAAGACGGAACATTGATCCTGATAGTACTTCCAATTTAGGTTGTTGCTACGTTCACCACACTTGATATACTTTTTTGAACAATTTCACTTTCATCCTTACATTTGCGGTAACCTCTACTACGTTCGTCCTGCTTATTAAACTCCAAGACGCTTATTACTTCCACCATCAATAGATGGTGACACGCTCGCCTTCCTCCTGTTCTTAAAGATGTTAACATGCTCCTTTATTAAGGAAAATTTATGCGTACCAAGACTGCCCCAGTAGGGAAAATAATGTAGGAGTAAAGACCCTCGGGTCGAAGACTCGTCAAGACCGAAATTCATGGCAATTCTAAATAAATACAGAAGTTGTTATGAAAACATTTGAAAGTACGTCTTGAAAGAGAAACAGTATTCGTAATGTCTAGTCAATTATGATATATTAACAGCTATCATAACTTTGCATGTATGTTGTATGCATTATATATATATATATGCATAAAGATCCAATTTTGGCAATAAGTAGAGCTGTTACAAAATAATCACGAAGTCTAATGGAACGTACTCGTCACACATACTGGGGGGGGGAATCAAATTTATGTACATATTTGCCAGTCTTAAAGAATTTTTGGGGGGAATTACAAATGTACCAATTTCTTATTAATATAAAATCATTTGTTAATATTCAAGAAAAATTTATTTCTTAACTTACGAAGCTAAATCATAGACTGAAATATGTGTTTCTGCAAATATTCAGAACTTCCGGAACTACAAATACATTCACAGTTACAAAATATGTAAAATATTGTGAAATATATTTCTTTTAAATGCTTGGAATATTCGGAAAAATATCTAAATTCAAAGAAATGGTAAAATACGTTTCACTTGCAGATTCTTTGTTATTTATTTGATTATATCACCATTAATAACAATTTCACCCCCCAGAATAAAAAATATATTGTTTATGTACTGAAGACTTGGTTTGTTTCCCTTGACAAGTCAATTAATCTATCATCAATGACAATAGCTACCTTTTAAATACTTTTAATTTTGGTACTTAAAATGTTTGCATTTCAAAATAATATTTCTATGCAGCTTTTAAATAATTTTTAATGCAACAGAAATCTAAATAACATATTTTCCACTGCAGTGGAATTCTAAATAACTTCAAATGCTGACTAAAATCCATTCCAATAATTCATCGCTTTAAATTTCTGTTCCTTGCAGATGATACAGGAAAAACCTTTTCTAATAATATATTTCTAATTCTACCAGGATATATTGACAAATAACCCGATGAAAAAATTGATACAGGCATAGATGGAGGAGATGTAAATAATTATTACGAAATAATGTGAAGCAGTGTTTGCATTCAAAATGTAATATGTTATACTTATGAAATTCTGCACTTTACTTTGGAACTGTACGAATTTTCGCTCAAAAGACTGAAATTTAGGATATATTAGTTGAAAATTTTTTCATTACACTTTTAAGGAATAAAACAACTCAGAATTTACCATACGTTCCATTCGTACATACGTAAAGAAACACGGACATACGTAAAAAATATAGCAAGTGTTTGCAAATAACATTGAAGAAATTTTACAATTCAAAAATGCTGTTTATTTAATTCTTTTAAATAAGAAATAAAAGCGCGAATATACGTTAACAAACTAAGCGGGAAAATCCAGTTTACATTACTGAGAATTACAACATGTAAACAAATTACATCTAAATAACGAATTATTAAGCACAATATATGGTAGCAATTATTAAATGCACTGTTACACAAATTAAAATGAAACATATATTAGAAAAATAAGCAAGTGCAATCGGTATGAACGTTAAAATAACTAATAAACAAAGTTCCACAACATTGCAGTTGTACACATCATTCGCTCACACTCGACAGCCATGGAGATCACGAATAAGCTAGCGTAGGGTTGCTTTTAGTCGCCAATATTTCTTCTCTCGCCAAAGGATCAAGCATGCGCAGTAAGCGAAATTCGCTTAACACTGTTCAACTCAATGTGCGGTCTGTCATTACGCCTCCGGGTGGTATCTCCTCTGGGAGCGCAGTCGTCAGAGTTCGACCTGGCATCTAGTGCTTTATATTTCGCGAAGTCTTCTTCAGACTTTGCTGGGCTCTTCGCTCTTCTAACATTATCTCTACATATAATAAAACAAAGAGTCTGTCTGTGTATGTCTTTCGTTCGCGCTGCGCGTAAGCTAATAGACCCACGGCTATGAAATTTGGTACATAGGTGCATCTAGACAAGAGCCAGTGCACCTCGAAGCGATTTTTTCGAAATTCGAATTCGAATTTTTTTAAATTTTAGATTTTGTGACGAAATTGCGTCATTTGGAGACATAATGGGCTTATAGGAAAGCGCGATTTTACTCTACACACTCCATTTTCACATCGTCATGAGACGTAGGCACTTAGCTATTTTACGAACTTAAAATAAATTTTGTGTTTCAATAAATCGATTAAATACGAATTTATTTAACAAATGGAGCTTAACACCTTTTCAACGGGATTTTTTCTAAAAAGTTTATTGTTAAAAATATACAGTTTATTTTTCTTTGATTTTTGAACACGTTAAACTTTCATCCTTGCGACTGCTTTTACAAAAAGAATTTTGGAAAAATGATAATATTTTATATTTAAAAAAAAAAATCTTAAATGAAGCTTCCGAGTACACTTCTCACATCTTTAAAAATGTGATTTTGGCAACAATGTTCCTGTCTAACTGTTGTTGATAGATTTTTGATGAAATCGCATCATTTTGAATAGTTTCATTCTTTTAGAAATATGGTTTTGCCAACAATTTTTCATGGTATTTCTTATGTCACTGTTTTTAAGAGATTGGCATATTTCATTGTCATTTATATATATATATATATATATATATAATACAATTTTATTGATTTTTTTTGGATAAAGTTGTTCTGAAGAGTAAAATTCTGCGCGGAATTTTATGTTTTTTGAGTTGCTTTCATGTTATTTTTTGCTTATTTCACTGTCTGTAAGATATTGAAAAGTTTTGCATGATTTGTTTTCTTCAACGGAAAGTTGGTTAATTTTTTTATTAGGATAATTAATATTTGTATTAAGGGATATAGCTTATTTCATTGTAATTTTTTTTCTCTTGAAAGTATAAGATAAAATATCATTAATTATACTTTGTTATTCAGAATTTTTTGTTTTTTGTATTCTTTTATGTTATTTATTGCTCATTTCACTGTTTTTAAGATATTGAAAAGTTTTGAGTGATTTTTTTTAGGAAACAAAGTTCTTAACCTCCTTTATACCATTTGAGTTCTTAAGATTTTGCAAAGGGAAGTTGGTTAGTTTATTTATTAGGATAATTAATATTTGTATTAAGGGATATTGCTTATTTCATTGTAATTTTGTTATACGTAATAACTTTTTTTTTATGAAGTTCTACTGCAGAGTAAAATTCTACGCAATTTTTAAATTTAACGGTTGGTGTTCCCTTAAGCCATTTTTCCGGTACATTTAAAAGCCAGACGAAGGCTGGCAGCGAAGCTGCTAGTCTTTAATATTAGGACGGGCAGGAAAATCATTTTTCATGCTGTTTGCACTGACTGACTGCGGACCAGCAGAGTTTATATAGCTTTCGGCTGGTATATCGCCAAATTGGTGATTTCTCACCAAATTTGCCAACCCTGCCTTCCCTTGCTATTTTATGGTAACCTTAAACCTGCTTTGCGGGGAAGCCATCTTACCGCGCCTGGACCAATCGTAACAATATTAATATCTCGCTGGTGCCGCCAATGTTTGTTGGTAAGTTCAATAAATAATAATTATTAAATGGCTTACCTTGAATTTTCATCGACTTATAAACCTAGAAATACTTGAATTCGACACAGTAAAAAGACTCAAAGAATTGAATAAGATTTTTGATTTTATCAGCTGTTAGAATTGGTTACATGAGTTCATTCTTTCTTAGCATCGAGTACTAGTCGTTTGGTTTATTTTAATCTGTTGCCACAAACACACGGCAGAATTAAAAAATACATTACGAATTAAACATCTGGCGCGAGGGCAGCGCCATCTATAGAAAAAGATAAGGTGCTACTTTGGTAGACGGTTGCACGGATTTTGGCGATTTTTCTTTTGGCGAGTAATACGACTTTTAGTAAACCCACTGCTGGATAAGTTATTTATGGTAACCGATACTTTGTTGTCATTTTATTTAAAAAATAATGCGTTTTATTATGCATAAATTCCGTGTTTTAAATATTATTAACGGTTCTAAATATTAAAAATAAATTAAATTTTTATTTGAAATAAAAATTTTATTGTTTATGATATTTTATATTGTGGATGATGTAATCAATGACGTCACCTTACTTTAAAAGTAATTAGTTTTAATATCTATAAATTTAATTTAATGTTTTACACATTATTTATGGCTGTTAAATATTAAAGTACAGTTTAATTTTGCATTTTTTTGAAAAATGATTTTATTATGTATGATTATTTAAATAATTTTAATTCTAGGCGTAATGTAATCAGCTCTCTGATTGGTTATAGAATATTTGTGCATTAACGAGCTGTAATCAGCTCCCTGATCGGTTACTGAAAATTTGTGCATTACCGCGCCATTTTAAAATTTAATTCATATCTTCGAATTCCTTCAAAGATGAATGTTGTTATTGGTAAGTACCAAGAATTATTGGTATCGGAATCAAAAAATTTTCCTTTGTACTTCAGGGAAGGGCGGGTAAAGGATCTTCGAAATCTTAAAAACAATACCTATTATTGGAGGTTTTTTTTTTTCCAAATTTTTTTTTGTTATTTTTAATCTTTATGATCCATTAATTTGGTTCTAAATTGCTTTATCTATTTATAATTTTTTTTAAATTCCTGCCCTTGATATTACATTTTCCAAATTTTTTTCATTGATATCTAAATTATGATTCCGATTTTTTTTGTGGTACTTATCAATAAACGGCAGGTTAAATGACTAAAAAAATGTAAGTACATATTTTTCTTTTACTTTATAATTGTATACTTCAATTTTTGTTAAAAAAATTAATACACTATTTTCAAAAATTGCTGAGATAATTATAGTCACATATGTTTTAATGTTAATTATATTCTATATAACGTATTTTAAAGTATTTGAATTTACTTTTAAATGTTGGTATACGGTTTTTAATTCGATATTCATTTTAAGTAATATTTTAATCTAATTAAACGTTGGCACAATGTTTTTATAGCTGTGTTTTTATTCTCTTCTTTGCTATATGAAAGTAATAATAACCTTACTTTAGTATTTTATACTCATAGTAAATGTATTTATTTACACTTGCCTGCCATCTTAAAAAAACGGCATTTTCAACAAAAAAACTGGCCCACCAGCGGCCGAGCGGTAAAGTCACTGAACACTGGTAGTTCGGTCCGAGGTTCGATTCCCGCGAACGGGCTGGCTGCATGGGTGTTTTCGTGGTTTTCCCCATGTGTAACGTGTATACGAGCCAGTTTCCCTTAGAAAGTCAATCTTAAAATGTGAATGAAAGCAAAAGTCATCCACGAAGGCAACCCTTCCCTTAGGCAGATAGCCCTAGTGTGCTTTGCCATAATTAAATACACATACACACAACAAAAAAACTAATCCATTACTTTTAACGATATTTATCTTTTTTTAAAGTTTCGAATATTTTACTATGCGTTAAAACAGCGTTTTTTAAGATGGCTGACGATTGTAAAAACCGCGCCAACGTAAATCGCCAAAAATCCGTGCAACCGTCTACCAAAGTAGGACCAAAGATAAAATAAGGCATAAACATTTTAAAAACTGAACTCTCAGAATTGTTTCCTACTGTCGCTATGCACTTCTTTAGGGTGTTAACTTCTTTGGCGACGGCAGCAGAAACCCTGTCATCAATTTGTTGTTGGACGACAGAAACTCTTTCTTCTATTTGATCTTTTACAGAAGACAATGTATAATTGATTTGTTGTTCTACGGCCGAAACTCTCTCTTCTATTCGTTTTTTGACAGAAGAAACTTTTTCTTCAATTTACCCAACTTTGTTTTGAACTGCGTCCATTCTGTCTTCCATAGCCTCGAATTTATTTTCTATTACGAAGGTAATTTCTCTTTTCATTTTCTCTTAAACTTCTTAAATCTTTCTTGAACGGTTTTCATCTCTTTTTCTACGGATACTTCCATCGTTTCCTGACCAGATTTCTTCTCTTCCTGAACGGCTTTCATCTCAGCTTTAACGGATTCTTGACTCGCTTTAATCTCTCCTTTAAATGTAGCAAAGGCTGCCATTAGCTGTCTCAACTGCGCTTCCATCGCTCTTGTTATTGGCATTCAAAATCCCAATTCTGACAGCAAATATTGTTGCGTGCGTACGGGTTCGTTATGAATTGAACGCACAAGTCCGATGAAAAGTAGATAAAAATTTATTATTATCACAAGAAATAAAACAAAATGCTTAAATTTCCACAGATATGCTTACAATATTGCGATATCTCACAGTAGTTATCTTTTTAACACTCAAACGTTCAACAGAACTTAATTCAAAACAGCTAGAGAAAGCTAATCCGCGAACTCGCTACAGTTAACAAGAGCAGTTTTCTAAGCAAACTCTTAAAACAACTAACTGAATTAAAAGGTCTTATAAGCTTTTTAAATTACGCACGAGATTGTTCTAGCAGTTTCTCGAAATCAAAATAAGATATTTATTTATTTAATGTTAAATGTATATGCTCTTGTATTTTTAATTTTCAGGCTTAGCTTTCTCTTAATATTCGTCACTCGCTGCGCTGCACGGGGAAATAAACAATTTAATTTATAATTCTACTAACATTAGCTATTTAAATACCAAATCCGTAACAATATTATACGTCTTCTTCACTGCATGCGCTTCGCTTACTTTGTCTATCTTCATACTTCACATAGAAAATTTGTTTACCTTTAAAAAGTATTAAATTATTATTACAATAACTTCCGTCATTAAAATTGGGATTTTAAAGTCATATCATGAACTGTGGGTCTAATTTCTACAGTAAAGTACTTATATTTTCCCGCAAGCAGAAATACAGTGAAACAAAATGCACTTTCTGGTACACAAAAAAAGCGAACTTATTAATAAACATTTAAAACGTTTTGGTATCTTTGGCAATATTTTTGTGCAAATCAGAGCCTAGTATAGGATTTAACCCACTCAATGCAAGAGTAGTATGTGCTGAGTATTAATAAATACATTCGACCACTTCTATTTACAAAGGTCACATAATATTATCCTTAAGCTAACACTATTCTTGAATTCATAGTTATATGAGAAATAAAGAAAGCTATCATTAGATAACGTTATTCTTTAATTTCCGATCAGACTAGCAATTTATTCATAGACCAATGCTACAAATGCGATAGCATAATGATAATTTACTGGTTTTTTAAAATAAATTGCTACTTGATGAACTGAAATTTGCATTTATTAATTGAAGTGGCTCTTCAGATTAGTCCAATTGAAGAAAGAGGGCAAACTATTCACACAGTAAAAATAAGAAACAGTTTAAAACATGGTAATTGCCATTAAATCATATGCTTTGCTTCTGTCAAACAAAGAAAATTTTAATATTTTTGACGAAAACCCCACTGCTTATTAGTATTTTAGTATAGCAGCTCAAAATACATACTTGCCCTGGAAAAGAGAGGTTACTTCCCATTAAAACTTCAAAATATCGAGTTGGCAAGGAAGGAATTTTGATTTTTTAGAGTGAAATAAAGCTCTGTTTTCTATATAAAAAATGAACTTTAATCAGCCAAATATCCTCCATTCTGTTCGATGATCTTCTGCCATCTTTCTGGTAATTTTCGATGATTCCGCGCTCATACAACTTCTGGTCTTTATCGGCAAAAACCTCAATCAAATGCGATTTGAGGTCACCGTTATTAGCGAAATTTTTACTCTGTAACAAGTTTGGTAAACTTCGAAATAAATGATAATCCGAGAGTGCAAGGTCGGGCTGTATGGGAGATGAGACACCACGTCCCAACTCCAATAATTTTACACATGTTATTAAATATGTGGGAGGCTTCGCATTGTTGTGGTGGAACACGATTCCTTTGCGATTTACCAATTTTAGCTTTTTTTTTTTTTTTTTTTTTTTGACTTCCTCCCGTTTCATAAGTTGTTGGCAGTAAATATAATTTCAGTTGATCTTTTCTTCAGATAAAATTGACAGAAGAATAACAAACAAACGTAAAGCTCTCTATTTGTGAAATGTGTATAGGAGTCATTTTCCCTTTGAAAGTCTTCTACAAAGGCGTCCGTCCCCTTAGGCAGACATCCCTCGAGTGCTAACAAAGGTGTTATGTATTTTGAGTTGCTTAGAAGCAACTCAAAATACATAACACCTTTGTAATCGTCCCCCCCCCAATTGACAGCATGATCTTTTTCTGATGCAATTTATCTTTCGATATGATTTGTACTGATTCATCATACTTGGACCATGATCTTTTACGATTATGTTATTGTTGACGATCCATTTTTCATTACCAGTGATTTCAGAAAAGGTTCGATTGCAGGGGCGTAGCTAGAGGGGGGCATCTGTCCCCGGGCGCAGAATCCAAGGGGCACCAAATTGATGTTACGACATTTTGAAATTAAATGTTTTCCATCCTTGGCAAGCAGTAGGGGGCGCGAAATCTTCAGTTGTCCCTGGGCGCTGAAATGCCTAGCTACGACTCTGTTTGATTGCATTACATTTAAAATGCGTATCGCAAATAATGATTCGTTGTGTTAAGTGAATTTCTTTCAAATCACGCGGAATTTTGTCATCATCAACTTCAGATGGTCGGTTAGAACGTTGGTCATTTTCAAGAAAAAAAATCTGCAAAACGAAAATTTGTAAACCAATTCTGACATATGCGTTCTGTTAAGCAGTCAACACCATAAGCATCACATATCTCTTTGTGAGCCTTAGCCGATTTCTTGCCTTTATGAAAATAAAAAAGCAAAATATGTTTTGCACCCCATGTTAAAATTGAGCTTTGACAGTTGTGAACCCAAATACACTGAATTTGTTTCTCTAGCAATCTAAAAGTGTCAGCTACCAAATCTCAAAATAAAAGATAAAATTGACAGAAGAATAACAAAACAAACGTAAAGCTCTCTCTTTGTGGAATGTGTATAGGAGTCATTTTCCCTTTGAAAGTCTTCCACAAAGGCGTCCGTCCCCTTAGGCAGACATCCCTCGAGTGCTTTGCAATAATCAAACAAAAACCAACTATTTGTGCAAACCGAAAAACGATTGGATTGACAAGAAAGCAATTTCGGTTTTTATATGTATTAACATTATTATATTAAATGAGTAGTTTTATACGTAATTATATGAGTTTTATGTGTAGACGTATTATTTATGAATTTATTATTTATGAATTTCTGAGGCTATTCTAAATGAGGCTGAATTTGAGCTATTCTATTTCTATTACAATTGCCAAAACATGTACACAGAATATTTCCTTTTCTATTAGAAACTAGGTTAAATTAGAATAAAGTTACACATTCACAGAATTTTAACACTAATTTTTCATTCAAACGTTTTTCCTTACACATATTTAAGGACAATTACCTGACCAACTGCAGAAAATCTGCTCTTCTACAGGCGATACATCAGTAAAACGGTACACTTCAAAAGAGTGATCTTAATTAATTATTATCTCTACTCAATTACAGAAGACAATACAATTTCTGTACAATAACATGGAATAAAATTGCGAACTACACTCTCATTAGGTGCTCGACATAGAAATGCTAGGCAAAGTAACTTCAGTAATGATTTTAAATGCATAATTTATCTTAATTATATAAAGCTTAAAAGAGATTTTATATATTTTATCAAAGAGAAAAATTTCCATGGAAGGCATATTGAAAGAGCAATATAAAAAGTAATATATTTCAGTTTAAAAGAAAATATTTTTACTGATTACGAAATAATCAATTATTTACATTACAAAGCGGGGGGGGGGAATCTAACATTACTGTCAGGATAATGCTGCCAGATTAAAAAGCAAAAACTTTCATATATCTGTTGTGATTTTGTATTCGCACAATTACGTCTAGAATTCCATTATCAATAGTTAGACTTCAGCATTTATTTTGTTTCTGGAATCTTAGCATTTAAATCTATATCCGATTTATTACAGATTCCTTCCCACTATTCTGAAAATCCTTGAAAACTTCTGCAAAAGCAGACTGATATTTTGAAAAATGTATAAAACACATACTAACTAACTCTTAACATACCATAAAAAGCGGTGATCTGTTATTTTTAGGGTAAATCAAATTTTATGTAATAAAAGGAGAACAAACCACATCTAAACATATATTAAACAAAATATGATTTACATAGATTCTTTGCAGACGCCCATTTAAGAACAATCCAATCCATATACAAAGAGACAGCTATAAATATAGGTGACACATGCAGCTATATTTAGAGCTAGGCCTAGGACATGACTGTAATTATGTAAATTTGTTCTGATAAAAGAACTTTTCCTCAGGAAGTAGATTTCAATTTGAATTATTAACATGTTTAATTTATTTTGCACTTAGCCTCGGCAGTCGTTTATTGTATGGCTCGGATCCGTACTTTGCAGTCTCTGCACCAAGAGTCTGGTGGTTTCATGTGCCCACATGAGAGCTAACTAGAGACAACACTTCACTGGCCCAGTCATAGGTACATCAGCATAAGGCTTGTTCCTAGAACAAGGCAGTCTGTGTACTGGCGGGAGCATTTAGACGACCAGTCAGATTTCCAGGTGCGCAAGTTTCCCGCTAGAGTGATCTCTGAGAACTAGAAGTGGTGACCTTGTGCGCTCGAGCGGTAGCAGTGGCAACAGAGAAAAAACTTTAAAGTCTGCCGCCCTAGGGCGGTAGCATAACTATATAGTGCACTTCCTATCTCTTGGGAGGTAGCATGATATCTCTTGGGCGGTAGCATGCACCCCTTCACCTAATATAGGACTAGTTGGGACCGGACCATGTAGTGCCATGCAGGTGAAGCATATACACATATTGTATTATACTCGCACCAGAACTACTGATCGTTTAAGAGTAGAAGATGCTGAAGCTGAGCCTGCATTACAGAGATCATAATTTTCTGTTGATTTTTTTTATACAACTAGGTTCAATGCTGGATGACTGATACACATCTCACAAACTAAGTCTAGGAATTTATACCATGCTTTTATGATGACCACAGGAACAACTATATGCAAGACTATTGAATATCATTTGCAGAAAAAAGCTAATGGAAAAATCTTCAGTATGCTATGGCAAAACTGTAGTGTTAAGACAGATGTTGTTATACATAAGCTGTGAGTGAAGACAGATGCTGTTATGGAGGTCTAAAGAGAAAACTAGTTCACATTTTCTATGATATAGAGGAGGAATATATAAGGCATTCCATTTAGGATACAATTACACTGATTTTATCTGACTGACTAATCACAAACTAAAGACCGTTGTAAGAAAATATTGATTGTGATATGATAATGCCACCCATTAAAATATTCCATTCGAAATTTAAAATTATTCAATTAATGGTTAATTTTTTCAATTAACGAAAGATAATTTTAGATTGAAATGACAATCATAAATAGTGTTGTATGACTAAACTATGCCCCCCCAACCTTCTCCAAACAAGGGTTTTCGTATGGACCACGATCTGCTTGCAACTTTTTTTTATAAAATATAACTACATTTATCTGTTTAATCGATTATAGCTAAACACAAAACTGCTATCTCGACAAGAAGAGCAATGCCTTCATGCCACACATGGGAAAAATCACTTTAGATTTTTTTAAATAAACACATCCCATATAAAATTAAATGTCATATTATAACTGAAGTAGGATTTTTCTAAAGAAAACCTGGCATCGTATTTTTAAAGATATTTCTCATATATTTAAATAACTTGGAATCAAAATTGTTTAAATTCCTTTTTTAATTTAAAGAAATCAAATAATTCCTGAAATAAGAAACGGAGGTAAATTAATGGATTTTGTAGTTATGCATACAATTATTTTTTTAAATAATAATAAAAAATATTCCTTTTTATTGGACATCAAATAATAAGAATTTAAAAATTAAATGATAAATCTTTAAATACAAAGAAATTTCATTTTACATTTCAGTTATATTTTCCTCAATCACGTGTAAGTGTTTTGCATATTGTTAAAATGAATTACCTTTTATTTTAAAAGCCATAAAACTTCAAATTTTTAGGATAAAATTTGCAGTAGTCTTTTTCTATAAGTTAGGCTAAATTTAATTTAACAATTAGTAATTAATATCAACATGTATGAGCAATGAATACGATGCCAGTCTGGATAGGTAAAAGGCTGTTTCCAACAATAAGTTAACTGACAAAGGTAAAAGGGTATTACAATGGAACCTCGAAATATGAGTTTCATTTGTTCCAGCATTCAGCTTGTACAGCGAACTTCTCGTATCTAGAAACAAACCTCCCCACTGAAAATAATGGAAATCCAGTTAATCTGTTTCGCACCCCCAAAAAATCTGAGTGATCTGACAAGGGGATTCTCCAGTCCAGCCGGATCGGAAAATGTGCTACGCATACCAACAGCCTGGCTCGTTACTAGAGTCGAATTTTTCGCTCACGTTTTCCTCGTATCTCCAGGTTCCACTGTATCAGTATGGTTTCATTGTTAGAAAGGTGGAGAAAAATGAATGAAAGTAAATTAGATTAAACTATTACAGCAAAGGTATATCATATATGGCAACGTTTTTCAAAGTGTGGTCTGCAGACTACAAGCGGTACTCAAAGGTTGCCTTTGTAGTCCTCCTAGATTTCAAAACAGGACAGAAAAATATATATATATATATCACATTATAGCTGAAAATCTCAGAATTTAGAAATTATGCATCACTTTTTGTACAGAGACTGTTATTTTAAGAAATTTATTAGCGGTTACCCTAACTATGGACTTCTCATTCCAGTCTTAGCAATAAAAGAGGGATTTAAAGCCTCGTGATTGTGGTTCTTTTTACCAGCATTCATCCAAACACAGAACAAACATGCCACAATTGACAGACTCATCCATCTCGTTAAAATAAATGCCAACCTTTATTCAATTTTCAGTTAAACATTATATAAACTCCCATAGCCTTGAATTAGTAAAAAACAATACGCATTTTTCTATTGACAGAGTTATTTAAAGCTATATAAAAATAAATCCATTTTAATTAATTGTATTTTAAGAATGCTATGGTACCTCAGTATGTTGTTAATCTGTTCCAGATTCTTAGATGTATACCAAACGAATACTTTTCCAATGAGAAATAGAGGGAAAATTATTTATTTATTCTTCTAAAAATACTTCATTGTTATTATTATAAGATTGTTTGATAGCAAAATGCAGTGGGTGAAAAGTACACTGTACATAAATTAAATACTAGACATCATACTCTTCATAAATATTTTTCCTAATCTAGATCAAGAGCAATTTTTCAACATGCTCTAATGTCTCTGATCTTTGTTTGGTACTTGATTTCACCCCATTCACAATGTAAACTACCGTATTTGACGGCATATAAGACGCACTTTTTTTTCCTAAATTTGGTCTCAAAAAAAGTTACCTGCGTCTTATACGTGAAGGACACAGGTTAACTTTAAATACTGAATGCTATTTTTAGCCTGGATAAAGGTCTAGACACACATAACTCTTTCTACATCTACATGTGTGTGGCCTTCTAAATAAGGGTGCGTCTTATATGCCGTCAAATACGGTAATTTAATAGTACCTTTGTTTTTCTTACTCATAGACACCATTGTGTGCATTAACCCAATCCCAGATATGCATGTACTCTTTCTACTTTTCAACAATCTCTTTTTTTTTCTCCTCCATGGTGATCCTAACTATTTTCTTTGTTGTTTCAGTCTTCTCATTAATTTTCCTAACACTCACTTTTAATGAATTTACAAAATGCTTATGCAAAAAACACAAAATACTCGAAAATTCAGAGTTACAGCACTGGCTGTTAATTCAATAATAGCAACAGGCATACTGACATTAATGGGCAGTCATAGCATTGTCTCGAAAAAGGTAAACATGTGTAACCAATTAAAGTTAATTTATTTACTAGTAAAATGGCTACCACATCTGGCCTTAGTGGCCAATGCCATTATAGGCAAGTGCCCGCCATTTGTGTGTGTGTATATATGTATATAAAATTATTAGGATAAATAATATTTGTATTAAGGGATATTGCTCATTTCATTGTAATTTCTTTTTATATAAAAAATTTTTATTTTCAATAAAAATGAATCATATATATGATTCATTTTTATTGAAATTTGTGTTTTTTTGATAAAGTTGTTCTGCAGAGTAAAATTCTGTGCAGTTTTCAGATTTAATGTTTTGGTGTTCCCTTTAGGCTCTTTTCTAGTACTCGTGTAGCGGCTCGTTTAAAATATGCTGTGTGCACAAAAATTGTGGGGCGCATTTAGCCTCCCTAGTGTTGTACCAATTAAGCAAAATTGTATTTCTGAGGAATGGTGCCTGTTCAAAATAAAAATTTTTATTTTAACTATCAAACCAGTTCTGATTTTCTTTCCAGTCATCATCTATGTAACAGTTTTCATGGTCATGAATAAAAAGTGATTGGTTTCATCTTCTCTAGCCAAACAGCCAATTGTCAACTAAGTTCTGTGGATGTACACTGCAGGGGGGGAGTTCTATATCTCCCGTTGTACTGGGCCAATTGACAAAATTCAAATTGAGTTTTCCATGTCTCAAAAGTGTGACTTAGGATATGTATTAGATTTATATATAGCACTGTTCTAACATAGGTATTTTGACATAAAAATCGGACTTTTTCTGAAATAACATACCCATTTTTTTTCCCTGTTTCGGTTCAAATTATGCCTAGTATTAAATTTTATAAAATTTGGTGCGGAATTTTCGAAGAAATTCAAAAATTTATCTTGGTGCAATTTTTTCAGTTTACCCCAAGAATAATTCACTTGACGACCTTCTAAATATATGGCAACCTTTTTTCCTTTCCTTTCCATTATGCCGAAGCGGGAAAAAAAGGCACCTCGTTCCTACTTTTTTATATTGTGCACGAGCCGAAACAAAGTTACATTGTTCCTACTTTCAAATAATTTTAGCAAAGTGTCTAAACCACATTTGATGTTTCATCACTTTCAACAAATATGCCAAATTTCAAAATGCACCAATATATAAATTCACGTACATCTTCGGAAATTTTGAAAAAACTAATTTTTTGAAGATATGCTTAGAAATATGTCTACTTTAAGATAATGGTAAAAATTTTAGAGATTATAATTCAAATTTTTTTGAAAAATTTATAAAAATTATTTAAAAGCTCAAATTTTAAAAATAAATCATAAAAAATTGGTGAATTTTATTTGGAATGAACCTGAATTTTGAAATGTGAAAGGAAGAATCAAATAAGTTTACAAATTTAAAAAAAAAATTATAAAAAATAGGTGAATTTTACTCGGAATGAAGCTGAATTTCGAAATGTGAAAGGAACAATCAAATAAGTTTAATAGAAAAAGAGAGATTAATAAATATATATCAAACTCAATTAACATTGAGGAGCTAAAATTTTGAGAGCTAATTTTTAAAAATTACTCGTGAGATGTTTACAAAACTTGGTAGTTTGGCGTAATTTGAGTTGTAGAATAGAAATATGGAAAAAAATTGGTATGTTACTTCAGAAAAAGTCCAATTTTATGTCAAAGTACCTATATTAGAACAATCTATATATAAATATATACATATCCCAAGTTGTGCTTTTGAGACATGAAAAACGCAAGTTGAATTTCGTCAATCCGCCCAGTAGAAAAGGGAGATATAGAACTGTCCCTTTTTTTCCAGCAGTATATCAACAAAATTATGTGTATCTATATATGGATGAAAATAATATTGCGATATTTTTGTTTTCTAAAATATTTTTATACTGTTATATATATGTAAGATATAACAAAATATGATATCTGTTTCCAAAAAATAATTGGCGACCTTAAAATTAACATTCTAAATTTGGTAATCTGCTTCTAAATTCATCTCTTAATCACAGGTTCCAGATTTTTCTATCTTACGTAACGTTCTAATGCAGATGCCTCTTGTGCAATCAAATTAGTTGTAAACCAAAACTCTGAACTTTTCCGCTCCTACACTTCTTCTTCTGAAGATCTATGATACTCTCCCCTTTTCTGCATAAGCTCTCCTGCCGGCAAGATGCTTTTTATGTGTGCTGCTGCCGCTTACTTGCTTAAAACTACATCGTACTTCAAAATGCAACTTACTGTATTCAAATACAATTAAGAAACATCTTATCTGCAAAAGATATTTTATGTGCATGGGAAAAAATAAAGACTGTGATTTTTCAAGATACGTTGTGCTAAATTACATCATCATGCTTTACACTCTGCCACTACGGTCTTCTCGATCATCTACGCAGTATCGTATCGTAAGCTGTTAAAAGTTCCACTGTTTTCATCTACGCAGTTTAAAATCATTACATATACATATATATATATATATATATATACACACACACACACACACACACACAGTATACATAAAAGCAAGTTCTTTATTTCTAAATTTTAAGCTTATATAATTAAAGAGGTTTATTTATTCATAACTATTCACAGATTACAAAAAGTTTCATTAAAACTTTTGTCTTTGCTTTGTTTGATAAACAGAAAACTTCCATAGCAGACGGTAGAAATGAAAACTGGGATTGTTGAATAATTCACTCACTAATATTTATAAAATTTACAAGTATTCTGAAGTTTTTTATCTTCTGCATTTTCACTTTCTCTCCAAAGCAGGGAATCAATTGATTTAACTCTGAATCTACATATGCAAAAGATACACTATCTCAGTTTCATTTATTAGAAAATATTGCAATACAGTCAAAAGTCGTTCATCCGGACTCGTTGGGACTTCGGGGATTCCGGATTACCGATTTTTCCGGAATATAGATCATCAGTTTAAATCTGGTAAGATGGCATGCAGAAATTACAAAATTAAAAATATGAAACCGTAATTTATGAAATAAAGAACAATTATGATCAGAAGGGCATCAAAACTTACAAAAAGAAAAAGCTTAATATTTATTTGTTTATTTTATTAAACATTTCTTTCAATGTAAGTTGTTTAAGTTGCTTCATTTCATGTGACAATACTTTCTCTTTAATTCTATTAAACAGACATAATTTCTTGTTTAGTTACAAAGTTCCGCTGTTCAAGTCCTATAATTGCTGTGTCGAGAATACCGACTAATTTGTCAATCGAAATGTTTTCATTTTCAATAACCTCTCTGTCAATTTCTTCACTATCGGAAGCAAATTATAATGACGAGGAACTTGATTTAAATCATATCAAAGACGGAGTACATCGAGATGAAAACTACATTTAGTAAGGAATTATAAGCCAAATAAAATAAAAGCATCTGCCCTGAAGATAAGGATAGTGCTGACAGATCAACTTCCAATTCATTGCGCGCCGCGGCGTTTCTGCCCCCGCCTGCCGCAGATCAGCGTGAAATTGATAAACAGATTTCGGATTTCAAAACATACTTTCACTTTGTAGATCCTTTACATACTAGTAAATATATACCGGAAATTCTATTTGACATAATTGAAAGTTCAAGCTTACTTTTATAAAATTGCTCTAACAGTCTGCAAAAAAAAATAATAAGCCGGATCCAATTCGAAGATCAAGGAACAACGCAATCTGCAACATTAACTGAATTAGATAATTTTAGCTTAGCTTATACCGTCCGTTATACATTAAACGTGCATGCGTAAATGTATTATGCGCTTGCGCACACGCATATTCGCAGCTGTAAAGGTCTTACGCGCACGCGTAAACGCCTATGTGCATGCGTCAATGCGACGCATGCGCAGAAAGTTTGTAGCTTTGAGGTCCGGATTATGGATGTCCGAATTTTGACTGTATCTCACAAAAGAAAATAATTTTGACTATATCATGCAGGTATAGAAAATAAATGTACTAACATTCCAGGAACAAAATGCATGTAATCAGATAATGCAGAGAAAAGGAAGGTTAAATTTTTCACTTTCAGGGTTCGTACACATTTCTGCACACGAAAATTAAGTACTTTTAAGGACCATTAATTAAAAAAATTAAGGACCTATAGCAAATGGGAGCTGAATAAATTCAATTGAAGATATTTGCCTGAATTTCACTTTTGTAATACCATAGATCCCTAAGTAATAAGCATTATTGCTAAACATGAATTAATTAACATAACTGTGAATAAGTTTGAGAATAAAATAAACTTTATGCAATTTATCATGTAGCATTAAATATTTTACACTTATGATAGTTGATCATATTTGAAAGAAGATAAGTGACATTTACGTTTTACTAACAATTAGCATTATGTTGACTTTTTTTTTATGTCTTATTTTGTCACATACTTGGTCAGTCTAGATGCTTAGTAAATAAGCAGGTAGATTTTTATGTCAAACTGCATACGTTAAAATAAGAAGTAAAATCATAATCAACGTGATTCATAACAAAAGACTGAATGTTGTTACTGCTGCTGCTTGTCTAGAGAGAGACCTGCTGATTATAACAAACATGAAAAGCCTGATGTAGGCAAGGTTGGCAAGTGTTGAAAGTTAGTCAGGCTCTGTTTGATGCAGTTAGTGTCGTAGCTTCGTGTACAGTCCCAGGGGTTGTAAACCAGTTGATATACTTTACGGTTCCAATAAGCCATTAAAGCACCAGAGGTGATATGTTGTTTTGTATTATTTTAAGTCTCAGTAGATGCATTAGAATATGTTTTACTTGAATTTTTACATTTTTATATTTTATCTTGTGACCACAGTGAGTATTAATGAAAGGCAATAACTCACTTTAATATGTGGAGATAATTTTTAAGGATAAGCAGTTAGTTATAAATAATTAAATTAGGTAGTTTGATAACCTGTCATTATGGATTTACATGACCACTATTAAATTTTATTTTTTTAACAATATTTGTTAAAAAAGCTCTATTAAAATCAAAATCTAATAAAATTTCACAGTTTAAAATTCACGTAATTTATTACACAGATTTTTAAACGATATTAAGATAATTACACACTAAAAGCTACAAAACATTTATGTTTTGTAACGTTTATATCGATTTTCTTTTCTTTTAAGCATGTTTTCTAACAATTAGAGATTTGTCTCACTATGCAAACCAATACTCTCGCTAGTTTCTGCGTGCTTTATCTCCTAACTTTTAAACCTCTCCATAATGTACCTATGAGGGTTTAATTGATCAGGTAAAAGTTAAATAGTCCAAAACCCCCGACAGACGTAAAGCATATTATCGCTATGTCTGAAATTAACTACAATATCAGACAAAGGTTTAAATAAGCCTCTTATTTAAAAAGAACTTAGAACAAACATAAAGGCATGTTCTGATGTTAACAAAATCAATTACAGCTCACGGTGATGTAATTAAACAAGAACAGTCAAATTCAAACAAATAATGTGGACTAGTGGTCAAAGATTATACAATTTAATTTTAATTTAATCTGGCTTAATAACTCTATCACATGAGGAAATAGAAATGGGAAATTATAGTAAAGGTTGAAATCATAAACAATTGGGTAATTTACATAATAATAACTGCACACATCTTTGAAGAATAATTTCCTTTACGTACTCAGTTTCTTTTTTCAACACGTTTCCTTTTCATTTTAGAATTTTTGGATTTAATTAAGGATTTGTTATTCTAAAAAACACTAAATGCATTTAGAATGTACAGAAAAATCGGCTATTTTTATTTCTTTAGTAATATGAACATTCAGAAACAATATGAAATATATATAGTAAAGGACAGTTACAGAGCTGATGTGGCAGAATTTCTAGAATTTAGTGACACACCGAACAACAAAATCTAGAAATGGCAAAACTTTTAGAATTTAGAGCAAGCATTGGAAGCAGAATTTAGAAAGGCAATAGGCAGCAGAATTTAGGTTCCACAGAAATTGCATCAGGTGGGATAATGCCTAGTGCCAGCTATGTGTATGATGCATTAAGAAATATTAGATGAATCTTTTATATTGTAAGTTTTCAATTTCTTTATTAATAAAAAAGATCCCTTTCTATAATGCCTGCCCATGTGATAAGATCAGAAGCATTTTTGATATTTTCCATGCTTCTGTTTAGTGAAAAGTAGAGAAAATAAAGAGAAGATAAACATGTTAAGATTCTAGTATCAGAAGGAATACATTCAAATATTATGTTTTTATTGTTCTTCCAGATGTTCTCCCAAAAATTAAGAAATTCATTGCAAACTTTCTGTAAAATACACCCATTACGTGTCGATACCATGGAGACATTTTTCAGTTTGTCACATATTTCTCGAATCGTGGGTCTATAAATCTTGCCTTCAAATCCTTCTAAACTTTTCAAGCTGTAATGTCTAAAATCCTAAAGAAACATTATCCCTACTAATTCTGTAACAAAAAAAAAAAAAAAAAAAAAAAAAAAAAAAGCCAGAAATATTTTGGAAACAAAAAAGGAAGGAAAAATTGTAAAACTAATTTTATAGAGAAAACTCATGTATATTTTGAGAATTTTGAATACTCTGACTGAGACAATTACATGGGAAAAATGCTTACTTTGACAAATATTAAAAAGAAGACATTTTTAATTAATTACATAGCTAATTTTGCTTTTGCTAAGAGCTATTTCGTAAATTGTGCTTTATAGCATTATATTTTGTTTATTTTTCAGATTTAAAATATTGTATAAGTTGCCCAAATGAAACTTTATACCACAGCGAAAAATAAAAAATGTTTTATTTTAATGTTATTTTCTAAATATAATTTCAATATATACCATTATTTTAATGAAATTTATCAATGTTATGATGTTTAAAAAAAAAAAAATCGTCGAAAATTTTTCTGATTTTGGAATTAAAAAGTTTCTATAGAAACTAATCTTAAAATCTTCAAAATGTGGAAAAGTCGTCAAATTTAGAACCACTTAATAAAAGAATTCCCATCCCCAAAAGCGAAAATTTGTTTAAGAGCTCTTTAATTAAAAGAATTAAATTTCACATTTTCAATGGTAGCTTCTTTTAATTAAAGAATTCTCTTTACTTACAAACTCAAGTATCCCATCATTTATATTAGAAGTAGAAACAAATTAGAACTCATGAACCCATTCAAAAGATAACCATATATACGGCAGTGAATCGCCAAATATATTCCTCAAAATGCTAATTTACACTGAAAATGACAGTAGTAAAAACAGACAGAAATTTCAGATTATTAAAATTAAGGACCTTCTGCTCATTTTGGCCAAAATTAAGGACCAAAAATCGAATCCAAAAAATCTAAGGACTTTTAAGGACTCTTAAGGACCATACGAACCCTGAATTTATTCAAGAAAGTTCTGGTTTAGAAATTACTCATTATTAATCTCGAAAATATACATTTGTATTACATGTACCAACTTGTGAAATCATAAAGTGAATAATATTTATTACAGTTTCTGTTTAGAACAAATGTATTGCTAGACGAAGTTAAACATTACCATCTCATTTAACAACCTTGCATTTACATTAAACTTTGATTAAAAAAATTAATTTTAAAATTATTCAAAATATTACTATTTTGCAAAGAAATATCAATTTAAGAATCAGCTTCATTGATTTACAGCAATGAAATTATGCATTCTTTTTCTCCTCCAAAAAGACATGTTATCACAGTGTAACAGGTTTAAACCTAGAATTATGAACTAAGAAGTGCAGTCATAACTTCTCCGAAGGAAGTTCACATTCATTTTATCAAGCTCATTACTTTTACAAAAACACATACATATCACTTTTAGCCTTTTACAGATGCATTCTCAAGAATAAAACATGCATATATATATTACAAGAGTACAGAAATATTAATTATAATTTGATAAAACTTTTTGAGCTCCATTCCAAGTACTCTTAGAAATTAAGTATATTTCAAATTGGGATGGAGTCAGATAATAGGTCCTTATCTTAATATACATAAAGAATACCATTTATTATTAATTTCCTTCTTTTTCATTAATGCAAGACATAAGCCATTTTACCCAGTGATGTACAGGGTAAAATGTAATGTAATATACATAAAGTAATATTTTATTTTTATAAATTTTATCAGCATCATGTATAATTATATACCATCATCAATAATCAGAAAATACAAGTCTCTAGTCTTATTTATTAGTCTAACGTATAGCAATACTTTCCACTTCTTCATATATAAACTGAATGTAAAAGATAGATTTACTTTACACAACATTACAACGTATTCTGAAACTTATGAGTGAAGACAGAGTTAAAGTTCTCTTACAATGTATTGAGTCATCTAGAAAGTTCAGCAGATTTTTAAATTAAAGCATGTTTTCTTCCAATTTTTAGGTTACTGCTGATGAGAAATGACCTTTCCCAAAGCAAATGCTTAAATACAGTCTTTTCTGCTCATGTCGCATAATTCTAGAATGTGTTCTGGCATAATAATTTTTTTTCTCGGTGCAGTGCTAAGGATGAAATATCCAAAAGTATTTTTGTCATAGTATGCTCTTTTATTTTAGAGAAGAAAGAAAAGAAACAAAATGCAGAGCCGATTGCTCATAAATTTTGTGCTATAATATGGAAAAAGTGCTGTTTTCGATGACCCACTTCGAAGGTGGTTTGAAAACTTAAAGCATGAAAATTTCAACCTTGAAGATGATCATTCTCTGTAAACAAGGGTCTATTAAAAGAAGCTACCATTGAAAATCCAAGTTATGCAGTTCAGGAACAATTAGCCAGAATAAACATTCCTAAAGGTACAGTACGTGATTATATGAAGAGGAACATGTAGGTAAGCAGCTACGATATATGGTACAATCAAAAGTCTTTAATCCGGACTCGTCGAGACTAAGGCGATTCCGGATTATAGATCATCAGTTTAAATCTGGTAAGATGGCATGCAGAAATTATAAAATTAAAAATATGAAAACGTAACTTATGAAATAAACAGCAATTATGATCTAAAGGGTATCAAAATTTACAAAAAAAAAAAAGAATTTTTATTTGTTTACTTTATTAAACTTTTCTTTCAGCACGCACATGCGTAAAGCATACATTACGCATAGTTGAAATTAGAAAATTGCAACCAGAAAACTATTTGATGTGTATTCGTGATATTCATAATGACGAGGAATTTGATTTAAATCATATCAAAGACGGAGTACATCGAGATGAAATACTACATTTAGTAAGGAATTATAAGCCGAATAAAATAAAAACATCTGCCCTGAAGATAAGGATAATGCTGACAGATCCAGTTCATTGCGCGCAGCGACGTCCCCCCCCTGCAGAGCAGCGTGAAATTGATAAACAGATTTCGGAATGGTCAGAGAAACAAAGGATATGCCTTTATTCATTTTTTGCAGCAATTCCACTTTTTGTTTGATGGACATCGAAACATGCTTTCGCTTTGTAGATCCTTTGGCAGCTCAAGAATCGGAAATTCTTTTTGACAGAATCGAAAGTTCAAGCTTACTTTTATAAAATTGCTCTAACAGTCTGCAAAAAATAATAAGCCGATCCAATTAGAAGATTAAGGAACAACACAGTCTGCAACATTAACTGAAATAGATAATTAGATCATTTGAGCTTAGCTTATACCGTCCATTATACATTAAAAGCGCATGCGTAAACGTATCATGCGCATGCGCAAACGTATTATGTGCATGCGTAAAGGTATTACGTGCATGTCTAAATGCATATGCACATGCGTAAACACATTAATGCGTTTACGCATGCGCAGAAAGTTTGTAGCTTTAAGGTCTGGATTATGGATGTCCGGATTAAAGACTTTTGACTGGAGCTTATGCTTTAGCAGAGCAGAATTGCTTGCTCTGGTTTGAGCATATGATTCTTTGTTGAAAAGGAATGAAGAAGCTCTTTTATGAAAATACCCAGTACTGAAGATGAGATGTGAATATTATACAATAATGTTAAAAAAGTCATAGGGAAAGCCAAAGAACATCTTTTATTAGTAATATTTGAGGGAAGGCACATCCAAAAATGCATATATGGTGTATGATCAGACTACAGAGGCATTGTATAATATGAATTGTTGCCACTAAAAATTTGGAAAAATACTGCTCCCAAATGGCAGCTCCAAAAGCAGAAATCAAAGCAAAGCATCCAAAACTCACCAATCTTTAAGGTGTTGTCTTCCATCATGACAATACTTGGTACCACATTCCAATAAATGTCAAACAAAGACGTTATTGATTATGGCTAGGATATTTTGTGTTACACCTTGTATTTATTTACCAGACCTTGCCATCTTGGATTTTCATTTCTTTAGGTCACTTCAAAATTCTCTGAATAGCCTGGAGTTGTTGTTTTTGAAGACCTTCAAACAGCTTCTCAATAACTTTTACGAATAAACCTAATGACTTTTTTAAAAAAGGAGTTTCCTAGTTTCTGGAGAGATGGCAAAAAGTCACAGAACAAAATTATGCTTATGTGATTCAATGAAATTTTCTTATGTTTCTGTACTGCTTCATTTATATTTATCATAAAAAAACAGAACTTTCCAGATGATAGTATACATACATTAAATATGCACAAGAAGAAAACACATGAAAGCATAAAAAATTTTAAATTGAAAATAGTTTTATAACATTTCCATAACAGCTGGCAATGTAGTACAGTACAAAGTCCGTAATCCGGATTTGTCAGGACTTTGGATTATAGAACATCAATTTAAATCTGGTAAGATGGCAGCAGAAATTATACAATTAAAACTATGAAACCATAATTTATGAAATAAAGAGCAATTATAATCTAAAGGGAACAAAACAAAAAAAATATATTTATTTGTTTATTTTATGAAACATTTCTTTCAATGTAAGTTGTTTAAGTTGCTTCATTTTTTGTGCTAAACATGCATGCGTAAACATTAAATGAGCATGCGTAAAGCATACAAAAAGAAAAAGTTTATGGCTTTGAGGTCCGAATTATAGATCATTCCGGATAATGGACGTCCGGATTACAGACTTTGTACTGTATATGAATTATAAAGAAAAACCTTACACCTATTTACAAGTAGTAAAAAGACTGCATATCAAGATTTCTTGAGAACACATTAAAAAAAATTACATATGTTTGAAGAGGAAAGAAAAAAATACCTAGCTTTTTTTAATAGATATATTTAAAGTATAATAAATAATGGCCACTTTCTATAAAGAGGACACACTTAATAACATTCAATATACAAATTGAATTAAAAACTACAAAATTATTAACTTGTATAACAATGTAACAAAGACTAAGAACTATAATTTTACTACTAATAATAATATAATTAAAATGGAAAATAAAGAAATTGCTTCATTCTGTGTATAACAAATATCTTAAATTATTATCTTATAAATAAGAAGAAATTAAAATGCATTTATGAAAAATAATTGAGAAAGATATTTTATTGCATAAATATCCCAAATTTTAAAAACATATTTTCGGATAAGAAATATTTCGGGAAATAAAAGAACTGATGTGTATGATCAGACTACAGAGGCATTGTATAATATGAATTGTTGCCACTAAAAATTTGGAAAAATACTGCTCCCAAATGGCAGCTCCAAAAGCAGAAATCAAAGCAAAGCATCCAAAAGTGGCAGTGGCAAAAAGCATCAGTTTTTAATAATATATACGTTAGAAACACAAAATCTCAGATAGAAAAGTGAAGGAAGAATTTACTATTGTATAATTATAAAAGCAGCAAGTAACTGTTATATTATTTTTAATTTTTGAATCTTTATTGATAACTCAATAAAAAGCAATCACAAAGTATTACTAAAATATACATAGCAAGATCTGATTATTCTTGGAAAATTTACATAAAGTTAGAAAGTATTAAGTAAAGAAAATTTAGAACATTACTATGAAATTACTGGGTTAGTGGAAATTAGGTATACTACTTGCTAAATATAATAATGTAGTAGTTTCAGATGTCTGAAAGAGAGCAGGTGTTAGTTGCTGCAATATCTCAGTACCTGACACTGGTATATCTGGAAGAGGAACAGAAGCAATATCAACTGCTACTGCAGCATCAACTGCCGGATTTAGAGGCTGGACTGCAGATGAACTTGGAATGCTAACTACAGGTGCAACAGGCTCAGAATAACAAGTTTTCAAGCTACTTAAAGCATTTTCTAATTCATTATTTATACTAGTATCTGGCACAGTAGCTTTTGGAATCTGGTTGCCTTTTACAGAATGTATTTTTTGATGTCGCTTTAGTGCATATAAGGTGTTAAATTTTTTGGAACATGAATCACAAGAGTAAGCACGAGGATTCCGATGAATACTTAAAACATGTTTCCTCTGCACAGACCTAGTTTTGAAAGAGGCTCCACAAATTTCACATAAAAATGAACGAATCTCAGAGTGCACAGCTTGATGTTCAAACAAATGAGATTGTGATCGAAATGTTTTTTCACATGCATTGCATTTATAATTTGCATTTTCTGCAAGTCTCATTTCAGAATGAGTTTGGTGATGTTGCTGCAAAGCATCACCTCTTTTAAAAGCTTTTCCACACAAATGACAAAGATACGGTCTTTTATCACCATGAACATTATTAACATGTCTCACAAAATGCTCTTTGCGATGAGTTTTATAACAACACTGTTCACACTGATGAAGAAAATTTCTTTTTGAACAATGCATACGCTGATGCCTATCATAATAATGCTGCTTTGTTGTTTGATAACTACAATGAGGACAGCTCAAAATCTAAAAAGAAAGAAATAATTTCTCAGATAAATATTAAACATTCAAATTTTTAAAAATTTGTCTTGATAAAAAAAAAGTAAAATAAAAATGATTCTACAGGATAATTAGTCATGCTGGCTATTTCTCATCAGCGTAAATGACAGCAGTAAAACTTAGCAACAGCTTATTACATTATTACTTAGAATATATTTATTTCAATGATACCCATTTTCTAGCAGATTTGCTATGGCCAAAGACCAACACTGGCCCCAAATGAGGGAATAAGAAAAATAACTTTCACTTTACTTTAATATTTTTCATTCCTATTATGGTATAACTTTTAAAATCTTTTTAAAAAATATTTTAAAAGTTATACCACAATAGAAATGAAATCAGTACTATCATTTGTACATAAACAGAAATCTCTATGAAGATTTCTAACAATAAATAAAAAGTGAAAAAAAATAATAACTTTAGAATACAGTCAATATCTCAAAGAAAAGAGCCCCCCGGAAAAAAAAAAAAGGCTGAAACAGTTATATAACATACTGACACAGAAATATCTTTGACTGCAAAGAGACATGTTCATAAAAATCACTAGATGGGTTTTTATAAAGGAACTAGATATATTATTAAAAAATAAAAGTATGATTTAAATTATACAAAAATGCATTATTAGTTTTGAATTACTTCATCTGTTAATCAATAACAAATTGATTAAATTTCAATGACACATTGGAAGTGTTAAGTTTGTTAAATGACAACTCTCTGATACTTTATAAAGATAAATTTTACATTAAAACTAAAAACAATACACCTTTGAGGTGCAAAATTTTAAATATATGAAACGTTATACAAGTACTTTGCTTTTCTTGAATAATACTCATTATTATCTACTCACAAAACTAAATCTTTACTTTAGGAAAAAAATTAAAAACTTAAGAATTAGAACTTTAAAAAATTTCCTCCCCCCTCTGAATTTGTTTTAAAATGTAAAGTGGTATAAAGAGAACAATACCAACATATCAAATTATATTACTGCCTGAACAAATTAAAAACAGGAACATACAATGAATGAAGTGTGCAATTTATATGTTTATACAAAGTTCTGTTGTGATCTTTGCATATTTTTCAAGATACAATAATTGTAGGGTTATCTGCCCAAGAGAATGGAGGATTTTCTTGGGAAAATTGACTTGCAATCATGTTACCCAAGAGGAACACCATGAAAATGCCTATGCAGCTAGCCAGTTTGGCCATGATCAGAATATGAGTCAAGCTTATGGTCTTATTCACTCAGCCACTTTTAAAAAATACATGTTGCTATATATTGTATATATTGTTAAGAAAACTGAATAAATAACTTTTCAAATGATTAACTTACAAGATAATAAGTGATTCATTTTTATATTATTAAAAAAAAAGGACAAATATTATGCATCACTAATTGACAATAGAATCTTTTTATAAGCGACATTATTTTATTTCAGAGTGAAAACAATAAACCTTTCAAAGAGATTTACTTCCACAGTGTTCAACAAAGAATGTGATCATAAGCAGTTTTTCAAAATTTTAAAAAGTCACAGGAAATTGATGTACAAATGGCGATCTTAAAAGTATGTCCTGTTTTTTTTTACTTTTACTTAATCAAAACATACATACTAAGTCATGATATAATTGTTAACAGATGCATTTTACACCAGCATGATCATTAGTTATTCCCAGTATATTATTATTACGAATGCCCATAAAGATTTTTCATAAAGCTGTCTTCCCTCAATTACGAAAAGCAATTAATGTGGTTTCCTCTTTGAGAATATTTTTATCATTATATTGTTGCAATCTATGGGTTTGTGGATGTCTCTTTAGATAATCCCTTCAGATGCACAGGAAAGAAACTGACAATTTATTACAAATGATAATGGCTCACAGCAAAATAGCTGTTCTGATATCAAGGAGAATGTAAATATTAAGCAAATCCTCCATATTACATGAGAAATATTTTAGGTTCCTAATATTGCTCTCAGAGTATAAAGTGCAATTCAGCCAATTTTTCCTAAATTCCAATCTTTCATATCTAAGTAAAAACTGTCTCCTTTTGGTTCTTGGAGTCGTATTTATATGGTTTAAATGGGTTTTTGTAAAAATCAGTCCTACGGCTTAAAAAACTTCATTTTCCTGATACTTACAGAGTAACCAAAATAAAAAAATCACAAGTGTCACTCAATTTGTCAAAAAAATGATCACCAAGACTCATTAGGAATGCATTAGCCCACACTACTGCAGATTCAGTATAAACCAAAAAATTCCAGGCATTACTGAAAAGGGGAACATCTGGGATAAAAGACAGATGGAACTTGAGAGAGAGAGAGCAGCACAATGCTTAGGTCGTGTTCTGAAGATTAAGCAATTATTTAATTCTTCCTTTTTTTTCCACCCAAAATGTATAAAATATTTATTGCATTGTGTAAGGAACAGAAGCCAAGACTGAATGGCATCTAAAGAAAAGGTAATATGCATGTTTTATGAAACACTGAGCTACCTGATTTAAGAGATTAATTTAGTTTAAGAAGCTGCTACCTACATACTGTTTTCTAGTTGATCTATTTGAACAATTTAAATGTTGTTATATTCAAAATTAAACTATTTACAATTCTGTATAATAAAATAAGGACTCGTGTAAAAAATATGTTGCCACAAATTAAAATTATACAAAAATACACATTAAAATTACTGTATTTGATGTCATATAAGACGCACCCTTATTTAGAAGGCCACACACAAGGGAAAAAAGTTTCAATAGTCTGCGCTGTCACTCGGTACCACAATAACTTATAATGTGGTTTCTTTTAGTTCTCACATTTCGTAAAAGCCAAATAAACAAACATTGAATGCAATTACCAAGCATATTTTTATTAAGGAAAATTAACACACGGCAAGCTATTTTGAACATGATATGTAAATTTCAATAATGAATAAATGGCAAGCAATCAAACATAATACAAAATAAAGCAGGAACAACCAAAAACACAGATTCAAGGAAAACGTTGCCTATCATGAAATTAGACTTTAATCACTTTCAAAACCATAAAAATCCTTTTCACTATCATCATCATCAAAAACAAGAATATTGTCATCACTACTGTTTCCGTTATTGCTAGTATCACCTTCTTCGAATAATGCATCGTCTTCTGTTCTGTCAACAGCATTACTGATTCCGCACTTCTTAAAGGACTTAACAATTACTTCAGCCCTTACGTCCTCCCATGATCTTTTTACTCACTCGCAAACTTGTGAAATAGAGGGCCGCTTCATTCTACCTGAGGGTGTGATGTGGCTCTTCTATCCACTTGTTCCATCGTTCTTGCACTTTTTCCTTAAATGGCTTATTCACCAATACATCTAAAGGCTGCAATTGGCTAGTCAGTCCACCAGGAATGACAGCTATCTGGGTTTTTAATTCTCTCGCTTTATTCTTTATGGTTTCAGTTCTATGGGCGCTAAACTGATCCAAAACCAAAAGAGACGAAGAGTCCACCAGGTCGCCTCGTCCATATGTTCTGTAACCACAGTTTCATTCCAGCTTCGTCCATCCAGCCTTTCGGATGAACATGAACAATTACACACGTTGGAAGTTTTTCTTTCGGATGAGTTTTTCTTTTGAATATGAAAAATGGTGGTAGTTTTGTGCCATCAGCACATGTTAGAACTACTGTATACAGGGTTTTTTCATGACCTGTGGTTTCTATGGTTATTGATTTAGACCCTTTAATACTCACAGTCTTGTTGGATAATACATCAAATGCAAGTGGAATTTTGTCCATATTTCCTATCTGACCGTGCTCAAAAGAAGTTTTCTTGCGTGCATTTATAACAAACCTATGAAATGCTAGTATTTTTTCTTCATAATCTGCTGGCATTTTCTGTGCAATAGTTTTTTTTGGGCGCATTGATAAGCCTTGCCTTTTCATGAACCTGTAGCACCAGCCCTCAGACCCTGAAAAGTTCTGACTCCCATGTTTTTCTGCAAATCCTTTGGCCTTATTGATTATCATTTTGGTTGAAACACTTATCCCAGATTTCCTCTTATCTATCACCCACATATTTACGGCATTTTCAAGTTCAGGCCAAGATGGAGCTGTGCATCGAAGGTTATGTTTTTGTTTTTTAGCAGTCTTCAGCTGATCTTCCTGCAGTCGCCAAGTACGTATAATTTTTTCGGTAGGTGGTGGACCGAAATGCCTTGCTGCTGCTTTGTTTCCATGCACTTTGACGTAGTTTAACACTCCTACTTTATACTGAATTGTATAGCTTAATCTCTTGTTTACTGTAATATTTTCTTTAAACAAATAGTTTTAAGCACCGATACCAACACGTTTATACAGAGTAGCACCAATACCGTCACATGTGTTGGCTGAGTCAAAGAAAGTCTATGTAAAGAAAGAAAGGCTCCATAGACGTAATGTGACCGTCGAACCTGTTCGAACTTCGACATCAGCTTCGAGCTTTGGCGCTTTTTGGCAACAGATATTTCATGCATGCGCAAAATAATTATGGCAGATGTAGAAAAAGTTATGTGTGTCTAGACCTTTATCCGGGCTAAAAATAGCATTCAGTATTGAAAATTAACCTGTGTCCTTCACGTATAAGACGCAGGTAACTTTTTTGAGACCAAATTTAGGGAAAAAAAATGCATCGTATATGCCATCAAATACAGTATTACTATACATGCAAAAATTAAGCAACATACTATATCATAAAAATACACATCCCTCCCCTCCCCCCCAAAAAAACCCGAAGGATTTAAATAGAGAAATTTAGAAAAATATTTATTTTATTTATATAATAGAGGTAGATTTTCATAAATTTTTAACTATAAAATTTAATGTATAACTATTATATCACTAAACCCTCTGGTTTTTCATGAGATTTTTAGAACCCAGGTTACATACAAGAGGAACTATGCTTTCATTGTATGAGGACCTCTCACTGGCAAACAAGGCATTACTGCAGTAAATGCATTGTAAATTATGCTGCAATGCATTGTAGATGCAATGAATTATCATAGCAATAATCTGTGCATAATGAACTATCAAGCAATGATGCAATGTTCCTTTTTACCATAAACAAGAGTAGTTGTTAAACATAGTAGTTTGGTAATTTACTAAGCAAAACATTCAGTAGCTACAATCAGATGCATTAAATGTGTAATATGTCATTTAAGCATGCATTTTGAACATCTGAACTCATTTTAAAAAGCAATGTTAATTTTCAATGAGGAATTCATCATCTTTACAGATTCAAAATATTAACATAATTTTAATGCTCCGGAATGGGAATATAAAAAGCATTTTTACAACAAAGGAACAAAATAATAAAATAGCAGTCAAAGAAATAAGGTCATTGGTTTAAAAATTATGTCCGTGAGAGCTGTATTTGGGAAGAGAAAAAAACCTTTATTACTAGAATACAGTCAATCTCAGACATTTTCCTATGGCTAATAGTGATCTTCTATATCAGCAAAATTAGATTGCAACTCTACAGTCCTTGAAATCTTACCCAAAACATGGATAAAATTTCTCGTATATGAAGCATGTGTAAAGGCATGTAGTTTCTCTGTGCAAAATGCCTGACAAAATTCAAACCTTGTCATACATAAGTTTTATACCTAGTTCCTGCTACAATAATAATAATTTTAAACAATTATTTTCACACCAGTATTTAATTACAATTGCTTAATAATAATACTGATGTAATATAAAGATGATAGCAATTATTGTATAAAAATTCAATTCAGAAATAAAATGGGATTAAAAAAAATTAATACAGGATTTTACTTACTAATGATGAATTTTTGTCATTTTGATAACCTCGATGTTTCAATTTAATATGTCGCAGGAGAAATTTAATATCATCTGTTTTATAGTGACATTCAGAACATGTATGAACCGTTGTACTGTGTGTCATTTCATGCCTACGTAAATGGCTCAGACGAACTGATTTAAAAGGACACTGACTACATTTATACAATGTATTCACCTGAAACAAAATATTTTCATGAGAAAAAACAAAAAGCATTATTTAAATACTGCAAGGAAATAAAACATTTTGGCATTTAAAGTTTTAATAAAAATTTTCTAACATTTATTATTTTAAATGAAATAATATATCATATTTAGAATTTTAAAAATGCACATCCATGTTAATGTAAATACAGTCAAAAGTCGTTAACCCGGACTCGTCGGAACTTCGGCAATTCCGGATTATAGAACATCAGTTTAAATCTAGTAAGATGGCATGCAGAAATTATAAAATTAAAAATATGAAATCGTAATTTATGAAATAAAGAACAATTATGGTTTAAAGGGTATTACAAAAAAGAAAGCTTAATATTTATTTGTTTACTTTATTAAACATTTCTTTCAATGTAAGTTGTTTAAGTTGCTTCATTTCATGTGACAATACTTTCTCTTTAATTCTATAAACAGACATAATTTTTTTTTCAGTTACAAAGTTCCGCTGTTCAAGTCCTATAATTGCTGTGTCGAGAATACCGACTAATTTGTCAATCGAAATTTTTTCGTTTTCAATAACCTCTTCACTATCGGAAGTGAATTATAATGACGAGGAATATCATTTAAATCATATCAAAGACGGAGTACATCGAGTTGAAATACTACATTTAGTAAGGAATTATAAGCCAAATAAAATAAAAACATCTGCCCTGAAGATAAGGATAGCGCTGACAGATCAACTTCCAATTCATTGTGCGCCGCAGCAGCGTTTCCCCTCCCCCGGCCGCAGAGCAGCGTGAAATTGATAAACAGGTGTTTCAGAATGGTTAGAGAAACAAACCTTTATCCATTTTTTGCAGCAATTCCACTTTTTGTTTAATGGACTTCGAAACATACTTTCACATTGTAAATCCTTTACATATTAGTAAATATATATCAGAAATTCTATTTGACATAATCGAAAGTTCAAGCTTACTTTTATAAAATTGCTCTAACAGTCTGCAAAAAATAATAAGCCGGATCCAATTCGAAGATTAAGGAACAACACAATCTGAAACATTAACCGATTTAGATAATTTTAGCTTAGCTTATACTGTCCGTACATTAAACACGCATGTGTAAACATATTATGCGCATGCGCACACGCATATTCGCAGCCGTAAAGATCTTACGCGCATGCGCAGTAAGTTTATAGCTTTGAGGTCCGGATTATAGATCATTCTGGATTATGGGTGTCCGAATTAACGACTTTTGACTGTAATAAGCAGCATCAGCACACAGATTTTAAATGAAATTTTTATGAAAATTAATTTTCTCACTCAAATTTAATAAAAATTTTGATAACAATCTGCAATTATTATACACTGATAAATTTTTTAACCTGTTTCGTTCAATTAATGCAATTAAAAAGTACTAATAGCTTTTATATATACTATTCTTCAAGTTTCTTAATTACTGCATTTGTTCATGTAAGTAAGAAAGCTGGTCAACTTCCTAATCATGGAATGCTTTTAAACTGCTTATGAGCTACCCATCTGCTGAATTATTACTTTATGTTTTTCCAAGCCACTAATAAGAAAAAAAAATATGCTAATGAATTAACAAGGTTGTTGTTGGAAGCTAATAAAGAATTTTATTATTAATTTTTACAAAGGTAAACTTTCTAACATTATTTTATATTTTAAGTTCAAAAAAGATTCCCTGATAGCTGATAAATTATACTCATTATAAAAATATTTAAAATATAAAAGTATGGCATAGCATGCATTGACTAGATAACGGCTTATCGCAACTTTTTTTCAAAACATATTTAGGCACTTTTCTGTTTCGCTGCTGCAAATCTCGCCAAGCAGACTTTATTGGCGACAATATACAGTATACACATAAAATTTTTTAACAAATAATGCTTCTACGATTTTTTTTTATTTTAAAGGCATAAACATTTTAATATCGCTTAAAATTTTGTAAAAAGCCAATAAATAAAGACAAATTTGTAAAAAGATATTAATTTAAGAATTTACTATGCTTTCATCCTGTTTCGCCGGTTAATATCATGTGATCCCATCTCACGTAAACTACACTACAAAAATCCAATTCGCTCAGTAATTATCTACATAATTTCAAGTTAAATCTTGATTTGGCATACAAGTTTAAATGCAAGAATTATTTCAATTCGTATGAATAGCTTACTCAGAAATTATGTACAACCGCAGTGCTTTACTTCGCTAGTGCATTCTCATTAGAATTGATGAATTTAACCCTTGAACTTTGCCTTTTCTATATTTTCGCCTTCGGGTGAGCGGTGTGATTGCATCCTAATTGACTTAATTATCGCGAATGGCCCTAAGGCATAAAGTTGAACTATTTGGTAAAAATTCTACAGTCAAATGTCGTTAACCCGGACTCGTCGGAACTTCGGCAATTCCGGATTATAGAACATCAGTTTAAATCTAGTAAGATGGCATGCAGAAATTATAAAATTAAAAATATGAAATCGTAATTTATGAAATAAAGAACAATTATGGTTTAAAGGATATTACAAAAAAGAAAGCTTAATATTTATTTGTTTACTTTATTAAACATTTCTTTCAATGTAAGTTGTTTAAGTTGCTTCATTTCATGTGACAATACTTTCTCTTTAATTCTATAAACAGACATAATATTTTTTTTCAGTTACAAAGTTCCGCTGTTCAAGTCCTATAATTGCTGTGTCGAGAATACCGACTAATTTGTCAATCGAAATTTTTTCGTTTTCAATAACCTCTTCACTATCGGAAGTGAATTATAATGACGAGGAATTTGATTTAAATCACATCAAAGACGGAGTACATCGAGTTGAAATACTACACTTAGTAAGGAATTATAAGACAAATAAAATAAAAACATCTGCCCTGAAGATAAGGATAGCACTGACAGATCAACTTCCAATTCATTGCGTGCCAGGGCGTTTCCCCTCCCCCCGCCGCAGAGCAGCATGAAATTGATAAAGGTGTTTCGGAATGGTTAGAGAAACAAACCTTTATCCATTTTTTGCAGCAATTCCACTTTTTGTTTAATGGACTTCGAAACATACTTTCACATTGTAAATCCTTTACATATTAGTAAATATATATCGGAAATTCTATTTTACATAATCGAAAGTTCAAGCTTACTTTTATAAAATTGCTCTAACAGTCTGCAAAAAATAATAAGCCGGATCCAATTCGAAGATTAAGGAACAACGCAATATGCAACATTAACTGATTTAGATAATTTTAACAGAGCTTATACCGTTCGTTATACATTAAACGTGCATTCGTAAACGTATTTTGCGCACGAGCACACGCATATTCGCTGCCGTAAAGGTCTTATGTGCATGCGTCGAGACAGTGCATGCGCAGAAAGTTTGTAGCTTTGAGGTCCAGATTATAGATCATTCCGGATTATGGGTGTCCGAATTAATGACTTTTGACTGTATCTAATTGTATGCTAGTATTGGAAGAAACAATCAATCTGATAAGAAATGGCTACGACTTGTTTTGAAAATGAGGCGTAAAAGGCTATCTGTGAGGATATTCCGTTTGGAATCAGTTGTACCATTATTGGCGACTTTATTGCCTGCGCCGGGAAAACAGAAAAGTGCCTAACTTTAAAATTTCAATAAAAGCAAATAGCATTAATATTCATAAAATTCTCTGCCATACACCTTAGGAAAGTTAAAATTTTTATTTACTTAAGTGACAGATGCTACAGTTATATACAGGTTAAAAATTATTATGATAATTATAATCTTTTAATTGTTATACAATTTTTGAAAAATTAGGAAAAATACACAAATCGTTTTCTTTCTTTTAATAAAATCTTTTATTATATCACGTTTGGCTATATCTTTAACCCCTTCGCGCCGACTGTCACGTACACGCGCCAGCAACGAACACACTTATCTACCGGCCGACACGCAGACGTGCCAGAGCATTGTTGCGTTTACTACCGACTGTCACGTATTTGTGTCAGTACCCTGGAACGTTTTTCAAACTATAATTTCTGCCACAAGATGGCACTGTATGTCCATATGGTTTCAGATACATGTACATTAGACCTTCTACTAGAAATGAGAGAAGCATGACTCACATACACGTGTTTTTGATTATATAAACAAACGGGGAACTAAATGTTTCCGAATGGCGTGATTTATGATGTCTCTTTAAATCGCACTTTATTCGCACGTGGTAGTTGTTTATTGTAAGTAGAAGTTTTATATGCGCTAAAGCGTTGAGTATTTCGGTTTGCAGTTCAGTTTTTAGAAAATAATTAGATCTTGTTAGACGTGAATTCTTTCTGTTTTTACCGTTTCAATGTTGAAGCGTCGAAAATGTTTAACAGAGCACGAAATAGCAGAAATGATGCAAAATATTTCAGATATTGATTCTGAAAGATTAACTGAAAGACATTTTCCAAAACTTTGTTCAGAAGAGACTGATAAGAAAATGAGATGACGATGCTTTGTTTGTTCACATTCCCGGAAAAATCCTCCAAAACGGCAAATGAGTTATTACGAGTTCAAGGAATGTAACGTAGGACTGTGTGTAGATCCCTGTTTTAAAATTTTTCATACGAAAAGAGAATTTTAAGTAATATATTTAGTTTTCAGATGTATAATGTTAAAACTCATAAAATGGTGAGTAATTAAAATAAAATGTGTAAAATATGCATTTAAACAAGAAATAAGGTAATTAAAGTATATATATAAAAATATCTATAAAGCATAAGCCGTTTAAATACTCTATAGAGCATTATTAAACAATGCGTTGATACTTCGGAAATTTCATGGATTTAGGCTGAGTAGCAAAAAAGCCCCCGGCCCTGGAGAGATGCTCACCGAAGACACTGCCGGCCTCCGCAATAAGCGTGCGTTTTCGCTACCCAGCTCGAAGGGGTTAAACGTATTTTTCATGAATAAATTTTCTTTTAACCTAAAATAATATAATGAACTAATACTGATATAAAACAACAGTACCAACAGCTACATTTAACTTCTCATTTGAAATGTTGTGTGCTGGAATGAAGTCATCGCTGTTCGCAGAAAATAAAGAAATTTAAATAATAAGTTAAATGTTGCTTAAAAAAAAAAAAAAAAAAAAAAAAAAAGCTTGATTTTCTCGCTTTTTTTTAACAGTTCATACTATGTATTTACAAATATATTTGCTATAAGGTAATTGATAATTATGCAGAATTTAAGAAAAACTGTTTAGTTCATAGCTGTTCACTTCTTTCTTGTTAAGATACCATACCAACACTTCTTCAGTGCTATACTTTTGCATCTTCCTTGGTTTTCAGTCTGTTCATATCATGTGGGGGGGGGGAATCACACATATCTCAGTTACTTATGTTTATCTTAATACTATATGAGGGGTGTTTAAATGAAAAGGTATGAAGTATTGTAACAACCAAAACGGTTGAAATTTTAATATGCCACTATGAGATAACGTAGTGAGACATCTAGGGACACAAATGTAGTGTAAGGGCTGCTAGTGTGCATGCCTGGGCACCCGCACATGATGCAGGAGAGTTTGGTTTCGTTTATTTGACAACAGAAGAGATGCCTTCGTGGAGGACTTTCTAAGGCAAACTGTCTCATATACACGTTACGCACGAAGAAAGCCACGAAAACTGCGTTGTAGCCAGCCTGCTCATATAATTATTTGTTAAAGTTTGCCTAACATTTTTTAAGATGAAAAAGTTAAAAAAAATTTTTGACTTCTAATCAGTAGTATTTTAAATTTTCAGGAATTACACTCTGCAAAACCTTTCAGTTTTTTTGCTTTAAGTTTCCATTGCATATTAGATGAATAATACTTATATTAAGCAAGTTTAATGGCAGGTTTTGTCATTTAACCAGAAATTACTCAAGTACAATAATTGAATAAGACCCATTTTCAAATTTTGCTTACATATGCTGTCCCAGAAGAAATGAAAAAAAATTCAAGATCAATTATGTTTTAAATTTAATTTGAGCAATGCATTGCATAAAGATGACTATAAATATATTTCTACAATTCAAAATATAAAAAAATCAATTGAAAGGTTTTAAATATAAATCTTAAAATGTGTGATCGTAAGCAAAAATGCCTGTCCCTTTCAAGTTCATGTTATTCAACCTCTTTGTTTTGTAACTAAATTTATTTTTTTAAATAAAGAAGTTTAATTATTTTAAATATGAACTATTAATAAGTTATATTCATGATAAAAATTAATTACAGAAGTTTTTTTCTTTAACAAATCAATAGAAAAATAATTTGTCTTCCACTTTGTCAAAATTAGTTTGTAAATCTGTCTAAAAGGGGCAGTACATATTCAATGACATAGATAAACTAGTCAAGCTAAGTTTGACTGCTCTGAATATGTGCTGTCCCTCTTTAGGAGATTTACAAACTAATTGTGGGTAAAATAAACTCAAGATAACGGACTTGACATGAAGTGAAAAACAAATGATTTTTATCGATTTGCTACATTTTTACCTAACAATTTTCAATTGATTTTTTTAATATTTTAAATTGTAGAAATATATTTATAGCCATTTTATGCAATGCATTGCTCAAATTAAACTTTAAATATTAATTTTCTTTCCTTTCTTCTGGGACAGCATATGTAAGCAAAATTTGAAAATGGGCCATAACTTTTAAGAAACTTTTTAACAAATTCCGTGCAATTATTAAAATGTATTCTAATATTAAAAAACTGTTTCTGTTTTTCTTTATATTTAACATAATTCATAAAAGAAGCAAAAAAGAGAAAAAACATACTTTTTCATGTATTGCCATATGTTTACTGAAGTGACTACTTCGTTTAGTTTTAAACGAACAAAGTTCACAGAAATGTTTGTAGGGAGAAGCAGCTTCATAGTCTTTTTCTTTACATGGGGTACTATCGGAAGATTTGTTATTTTTAACATCTGGTTCAGCAGAGTCAAAGTCAGATTCTTCAGTTGCTAATTTCATCTGCTGCAAATTCTCGCTCAAACCATCAGAATCATGTCTGAGAATACTAAGAGGTCTCAAAGGTTTATTTCGAAGAATTGATTTTTTCTTTAGTGTCCGTAGCTGCAAAGCCAATCTAGCAGATCTTGTCTTTTGACTAACTCTAGGTCTTTCTTTTAATATAAAACGTAGTTTCTTCGATAAAGGTTTTAACTTCAATGTCTTAACACTGCTTTCTGTATTAGTACTAACATAACCATTAGATGATGCATTAGTTTCTCGTTCTTTATCATCAGAAAGGCAAGATGTCTTGTCTGTACCTTCTTTATCATATGATGTATTACCTTCATCTGCTAAACTGCTGTTTTCTTCTGATAAGGTAGTGCTATCATGCTCGCTGGATTCTTTGGCTAATCTCTTTATATGCAAACTGTTCATAAGTTCTTCAAGCTTATTTTTTGCTATTAATATGCCATCTAAAGTTCCATACAAATGGTACTGAATCTCATTTTCAGCAGTGACTTGTTCAACACTGGCAGTCAGAACACACTGTTTTACAGTGTCCATTACACATCCTTCAATAGCACTTACAACATTAGAAGAAAGTATAGCTCTTACTTCAGAGTAAATCTAGGAGACAAAAAACACACATAAACTTTCACTAAAAATTCAGTTTAAAACAGCACATAAAAATATAAATTCTGAGAGATTACTTTAATAACTATAAATTCATAAAAATATAAATTCTGAGAGATTACTTTAATAACTATAAATTACACACAAAACAATAAAAATAATGTTACAGAAACTACCATGAAAGAAAACGTCCAAGCACAAGTTGCATATGGCATTTGGGCCAGGGGGGAGGGGGACCAAACAAAATATATACAGAAATAACAAAAAACATTACAAAAATAAAGTTAAATATACTAAAATAACATTAATTCCCCACATACTGTTTCTCATTTACATTCATTTTTTGCAAACAGTTCTTGGTAGTTACATGCCTGCAATTCGTGTTAATAGGTTTCAAAGTATATTTTATATCTTATATACTGGTGCCACATAAATTGTGTTAGGTGACTGTATGAAATTGTGTTAAATGCTGCCAAGTCACACCTAGTATCTTTCAAGAAAAAAAGTATTTTACCTTGCTACAGTACATATAAAAATGGTCACGAAATGCATCTATGTATCAATGATGAAATGATTTATGCATGTTAAAAATAATGGGAAGTAGAAAGGCATTCATGTTAAAAATTGCCTCTGTGGTTCCCAGCTAACTTTTTCTATTAGTGTTGTGATTCATTTTCTTTTAGGCAGAACTTAAGTTCATTAAATAGTTTAAAAAAGAGATGAAAATGTGTGAAATAACCGATGGCAGGCACAGCTATGTTGTCTATCTGAGGTGTTTAGTTTTCAACTGATCAACTTTGGCAATTAATAATGGAAGCAAAAATTTAATTTATGATAGCCAATGAGACAAAAATATCATAAATTTACATTGTAAACAATGTAAATTCATAATTAAAGGTGTACAAATTTATAAAAAATGTGAAAATACACAACAATCAGAAAGTGCTCTAAGCAATGACATAAAAAATTAATCATCAAATCGAAATCTAATCCAAAAGCTCCAACTCCTCAATACAGAACAATTGCGTCTGACATGCAGACCATTAATAAGCAAACATAAACAAGGTAAAGTACTCTCAGAAACGTCAGAAAACTGCACAAATTTGGAAAAACCTATTATCACTAAAAAAGTCAAAGATTTGAATAAATTCAGAAAAAGCTATTATTAGAATTACTTAAGAATAGATGATGAGCAACAGTCACAAAAATTACTGCTGAATTTTGAAAATTAACTTCTGCATTGGCATAGTGTGCACAACCATTTGTGGGTTGTCTAGTTTGGCAACACTGCATATTGCATTGGGTATTCTTCTCATGGTTGGATGTCTAATCAGAGAGTAACATAAACAATCTCAATTTTAATTCCACTTTTTCAATAAAAACACCTGTACTTTTTTGGGATATACCGTATTTGACGGCATATAAGACACACTTTTTTTCCTAAATTTGGTCTCAAAAAAGTTACTTGTGTCTATGCTATTTTTAGCCCGGATAAAGGTCTAGACACACATAACTTTTTTTACATCTACATGTGTGTGGCCTTCTAAATAAGGGTGCGTCTTATATGCCGTCAAATACGGTAGTTCAGAATGATTCAATTACAGTTCATTTATAATGATCTAAAATGCCTAACAATTTCCTTCAAGCTTAACACTAAAACTACTGATCCATCAAAACAGATGCAGGATAGCTGTTACCATTCTAATATTAAATATGGGGACTTTGAGTAGTGGTTGCGACCCGGGCTGTGGAGTCTGAGTCGGAGTCATGCATATTTTGGGGTAAAAGGAGTTGGAGCTGGAGTTGGTAAAAACAGGTCGACTCCGACTCCAGTTTTTTGTTGCACAGTTTGAATTTTAAATGAAATTAAAATGAATTGAAAAAAATTAATGAAAAGCTGAGTTATTATTTTTATTTATGGACTGTATACATTAATAAATAGTTATTTTCTATTTTATTGACATATTAATAAATAAATATAAGAGTGGAGGATGGATGTGATATATTCCATTAGTGATTAAACTGATTCATTTAGTTACAAATCTTTGGTAAATTTAGGCAAACAGCAATAGCAGCAAGAACTCCCAAAATTGATGCCATTCTTAGGAAGCAAGCAGGAAAAGAAGCAATTATTGATCAAGCAACGCAATAAGGAAGTACATATTTGATGATAAAGATGTTTTTAGAACTAAGAACTTTTTCAGAAGATGTGGATAACCCTAATGTTTCATTAACACAAAGCCTGTGAAATGATCTTGCAGAATTGGAGAATGGAAGAACGGGATGTTTGTTCTTTCTCAAATGGAGGGTCTATTGCAGAAGGAATTATTTCTATGAAGAAAAGAGAAACTAGTTTGCTAGACAATGAGATCTTGACGAGTGCAATATATGTAGATCTAATGCAATGAATTTTCTTGGATCACAAACAAATTAAAAAGGCAAAGAAAGCCATCTATGAACTATCACTAAGAATGAAATTATTCTCAGAACATTGGAGAATTCGAATCAGGAGAGTCAAACTGCAGACATTGCAATTTGTCTCTATCATCCTCTTCCAGTGATGAATTAGATTTTGAGAAAATTTTTGGATAATATTGAAAAGGCTAAGGCAAAGCGAATGAAAATAAAGAGCCAAGAACCTTTAGATATAAAAATGAAAAAAATACAAACAAAATTTCTACACAGCCTTTGAAGAAATAGAGAAATATGATTGCACTTGCAAGATACCTCTTTTAAAACAAATAAAAATCTATCCTGAAAAGTTAAAAGAAGTAAAGCCCTAAAAGTAATAGCTCTTCCTCCTACTCAAGTTGTGTGGAAAGACTCTTCTCAGCTATACTATTTCTTAGAAATAACTAATACCAATTTTTCCATTTCATAATAAATGCTAATTAATATAAATAATTTCCTATGGCATTTATTTTTTTTTTTCTGTAGCATCTATTAGTTCTTTTATATTAAAAAAATAAGCTTAACCCATGTGTATATGTTTACATATATATGAGGGAGTCGGTCATTTTCCTTACCGACTCCACAGCCCTGGTTGCGAAATAAGAATATTTCAAAATGCCTCTCACACGTAACTTGAAACACGTTCTTGAAAGAGAGAAGCACCCATATTTTATTTCACTTTAGAGATAAGACATAAAAGTAAATTAATGGCTGTCCGAAAGCATAATGTAACACTTCTGGTTCAAATATATCACCATCTTAGTCAAAGAATCCCTGCGATTGAGACACCACCATAGTCATTGTTAACAGCACTTTTAGCAGACAAGGATTGCTCTGGTTTAAAAAACATTCATTTCTGTGCTCAAGATATGAAATACTCTTATGAGAAATAAAAAGCTTATAGCAGAATAACATGCAATTTTTTTCACAGTGTGAAATAATTTGCTGTCAGAATGCACAGTACATGGCAACGGCCATCATATGTGACTATAGTCTTTTAACCCCAGTTTGGGTAACAATTACATCAGCAAATTATTTATTTAGCAGTATCCTTTTGTACGCACAAATGCAACAACTGCTTTAGTAATTTATTTACATTTATAATGCAAAATGTTTTTCAGGGAATGAAAAAGACTCATGTGACACAGCACCATTTTCTATTGGTCTACATGCCCAATAGCAAATATTACCTATTCGTACAGCAGTATTCAAGTGCCTTCTTTTTGTATCTCACACTGGAAGCTAAGTGATATTGGGTTTTAACACAAGTTTCCCACCACCACAAATATAGTCTGCGCAAACAGATCACACTGGCGTGTTTAATCCATGGAGGTAGGAAGTAAGGAGAGGCTCCGACCGGTTTTCCCCATACACTGCTTTGAAGCACTGTCGATTTCTTTATGGTGACCAAAACATTCAGTGTCTTACCATTAAGATCAATGGGTTTTGACACGATCATATGTAAATAGTTTGTAATTATGTCATAAATATATGTATAAATGTATATACTTTCTTTTTCTACAATATTTCAGAGTCCTATGTATGTGAAAAGAATACATTTTTAAACAACATTTCATTCTGAATGGAATTAAATGCCAGAACAGTTTGCTCAGAACTGTTTACTTTGAATGAAATATTTTCACAAATTTTCATTAATTACATTAGAAAAAATTTTTAACGTAACTCGATTTTATTTGGTTTAGGATTATAAAAATTAAGATAAAAGTTTACTGTATTATTGATATTAAAATTATGCACTATTTCTTTTCCATTTATAGAGCTTCTTCCTAAAATACTTTCTCAAATATGACATGATTTTTTAGTTTCTGAGGCATCTTTTAAATCAAAAAATCTAAGTCAATTTATAATTAATGCTCTATCCGATACATTTTAAATTATAGCACCTTTTATTTTAATAGTGAAATACTTTAAATATTGGTGCTTATTTCCATGTACTTAACTTTCTCTGAATATTTCTAAAAGGGAAGGGGGGGAAAGGGAATTTTTTTTTAAATATTCAAAACTTTTGAATTACTATAAAATGTAAGGGAACATTTCTTTTAATTATACTTATCAGATTGTTTTAACCCTTAATTTCAACAATACATATTCTAAAACTCTTCTTTATTACTTCTTTAAGTACGCATCTCATAGAATTTGCTTTACAATACCTTCTAAGAGATTGCTTTTCAGTTTGAACAATTTTTGCTCAAATAGTTTTATAAACATATTTGTCAACAGGATTTCAAATTATGTTTGCAATTCAATGTTAAGGTTATTATTTATTTAGATAATATTTATAATCATTATAAATTTAGATGCATTTAATAATTAAGACTGCTTCAAAGTAGTTTATGAATAAAGCCTTCCTTTCAAATACATTTATAAATAATTTTTAAAATATTTACGTATATTGTTAAAGGCAGATATATGCTTTTTGCAAGCATATACATACACATATAAATTTCATATTTTTCATTTCTGGCATGTGCAAATCTTTAAATTTCTGTGCATTCACTATATTTTTTGAGTACAGTAATTTACAATAATTTAACATATATCCAAAATTTTTACATAAGAAATATGTATAAATATTGCAGTGAAAATTGCTCTTTTTGACTGAGCTCCTCATAGCTTAGCAGAGAAGACACTGTAAATTTCCTTCTTATTCCTTTTATGTATATTTTCTTCTTATTCTTCCAGAACATTTCGAGTCTGGAATGTTCCAGCATGTTCACCAGCTGTATATAAGTAGTCCTTCAATCAGTTCGAGTTAATAAAAAGTCTTGAGTTTAGACTTGAGTACTTGCCTGTTGATTTGTACGATCCCTTCATCTATGTGGCAGTTTGGTGGAGGCACCGGGTATCACTGTTACCACTGCAGAGTTACACCGAAGCCTGCAAACTTGAGGACTTCCTCCCGAGTTTGGACTCTTACAGGATTCGTGTAAAAGATCGAGAAAGATGGTTGATGAGAAGAAAACTGGGCAGAATCCTCCAGCAGGAGCTAGTCCCGCTTCGAGTAACATTGCACCAATACCGATCCTGACGTACCAACTACCCAGAAGCCCGTGTATATTCACCGGTGACAGCTAAGAAGATACTAACAGATGGCTCAAGGACTTTGATCAAGTCGCCAACTATAACAACTGGGATGATTAAATATGTCTGGCGAACTTCATTTTTTACCTTGGCGGAACCGCTCGAGAATGGTTCGATAATAATGAAGACACATTTACCAGTTGGACTGTTTTCAGGACTGCTCTTAAGAACACCTTTTCCTGAGCAGCTGATGTAAAGAGCCAAGCTGAATGAGTACTACTCACACATCCCCAGCAAATCGATGAGATATCTAAAGCTTACATTCAAGATGTTGTGGTGTTTCCATGGAAACACCGTACAAAGTTTTGTGAGTTCTGTACATGCCCGCCTGAGATGAGTGGCAGATGGTGAGGAGAGAGCGGTGTGCATGAAACAGGAATTTCCCTTCTCATTGAAATGTAATTATTGATGTGTTAAATAAAGTTTATATATTTTATACTTGTGTCTTGCCTCACCATGGAACTCCTACATTGGTGACCGATGTTGGACAATGCACATCTTTTGATCATTTCTTGGTGGTGTATGGTGTATTGAGAATACGGCAAAGCACACTAGGGCTATCTGTCTAAGGGGAGGGATGCCTTCGTGGAAGACTTTCTAAGGGAAACTGGCTCGTATACACGTTACACATGGGGAAAACCAAGAAAACGCCTATGCAGCCAGCCCGTTCGCGGGATTCGAACCTCGGACCGAACTACCAGTGTTCAGCGATTTTACCGCTCGGCCGCTGGTGGGCCGATCTTTTCTTGGAATTTGGACAAAATACGAAAATGAAACTAAACAAAAACATCATCAACAATAGATGAAATGTCAGCAGTGAAAATACCTCCTTTCATTCCTTCTGATCCATCTCTATGGTTCACGATGGTGGAATCTACTTTTGAATTAGCGGTTCCAAAGGCTATAACAGAATCCAGAACCAAGTATAACCACCGTGTGGCGCATTTACCACCAGACATTGCTATGACCGTGAGGGATATCACCATTTCTCCTGACCAAAAGGCTCCATATGGTAAAATGAAGAATGAAGTCATTTCTCGCTGTGGTGAAAGTAAATCACAAGAAATATGTCGTTTACTTGCCGGTGAGCAACTAGGGGATTGAAAGCCATCTGAACTCTTACGCATTATGCAGCGGCGTGCAGAAAATCATAATGTGACAGATACTTTTATTTTGAAATTATTTCTGCAGCAACTACCTACAAATTTGCAATCTATTTTAGCATCAATCTCCCCTCTAACCACACATAAGGCTGCTGAAATAGCAGATAAAATAATGGAAGTGTCATCTGCTCGGGTAAGCGTAGTTTCTGATTCTTGTGCATCATCTAGTGTTACACCGAACTCTGAACTGCTTAAAGAGATAAAATTGCTTCGCAAGGAAGTTGCATTTGACGTTCAAGAAGTCATTCTCATAATCGTAATTTTCGTCATGCAACAAATCATGAGAAATCCTCTGAAAAAGTGATGTATGTTGGTACCACCAAAAATTTGCTTCTAGAGCAAAAAAGTGTACTCCACCCTGCAATTTTCAGGGAAATTTCCAGGGCAAGGAGTAGCGGTGACATACACCTCGCCTTCTAGTTCTTGTCGCCTATTTGGTCGTGATCGCAAAACCAATATTAATTTTTTAATTGATACAGGTAGTGATTGTTCCTTAATTCCAGCCTCAAGATCTGATAAAATGACTACTCCTATTCAAACTTTTCTGGCTGCAAATGGTACTAAGATAAATGTATATAAACAAAAGTTATCTTTAGATTTAGGTTTAAGAAAGCAGTTGGTTTATTCTGTTTATGTATGCAATGTTCAAACTGCTATAGTTGGTGCAGATTTCTTACGTTATTTTAACCTAAAACCAGATCTTAGAAATCGCTGTTTAAATGATACTTACACCAAATTAAATTCTTATGGCATTTTACATGTTGCTAGTATATATTCAGTAAAATCTGTAATTTGTAATGATCATTATGCTAACTTGTTAAATGAATTTCCTCGTATTGTTCAAGCTCCTTGTGCAAACCAAATTGTCAAATATTCAGTTCAGCATCATACTGAAACTTTTGGCCCTCCTGTTTTTGCCAAACCCACGTCGGCTTCTACCCGATCGTTTGAAAATTGCAAAAATGGAATTTCAACATCTGTTAGATTTAGGCCACATTCGCCCATCCAACAGCAATTATGCTTCGCCATTGCATATGGTCCCTAAAAAAGATATGAATGTTTGGCGTCCTGTCGGTGATTTTAAAGCCCTTAATGCTCAGACTGAAAAGGACAAATATCCAATCCCTAGTATTGTTGATTTCACAAGTGAACTCCATGGGTGCAACATATTCTCCCATGTAGATTTAGTCAAGGTATTTCATCAAATTCCGATTGCTCCTGAGAATGTTCATAAAATTTCTATCTGCACACCATTTGGACTTTTCGAGAATACTCGGATGCAATTTGGTTTGTGCAATGCATCAAGCACTTTTCAAAGGTTTATCGATGAAGTGATGAGAGGTTTAACCGATGTATATGCATTTATTGATGATATTTTGATTGCCTCAAAAAGCCACAAAGAGCATATTAACAATCTACAAGCTCTCTTTCAAAGATTATATCATTATGGTTTAGCAATCAAACCCTCAAAATGTACATTCGGAGTTCCTACCTTAGATTTCTTAGGATATAAAGTCTCTAAAGAAGGTATTTCTTCGATTCCAGATCGAGTTGATGCCATTTCTAAATTTCCCAGACCAACAGGTTTAACACAGCTTCACAGATTCTTGGCCTATTCAATTTTTATCGCAGATTTGTGCCACATGCAGCGCACCTTTTGTCACCTTTAATTAAGCTTCTCGAAGGTCATTCTAACAAAAAGAAATCATTCTATCCAACTAAGAAGACTGAAAATCCTCTTCCGTGGTCTGAGGAAGCCGAAAAGGCATTTTTAGCAGCTAAAGAAGCTCTTACAAAAGCTACCCTTTTAAGTCATCCAATTCCTGGTGCTCAACTCAGTCTTTGGACCGATGCATCTGATGTTGCTATAGGCAGCTCTCTCATGCAACTCCAAAATGGTCAATGGGAGCCAACAGCATTCCTTTCTTTAAAATCGAATAACAGTCAACAGAAATGGTCTACATATGACCGCAAACTTCTGGCAATATATGAGTCTATAAGGAAATTTCGGCACATGTTTGAAGGTCGCAACTTCATCATATTTACCAACCAAAAACCAATAACATTCGCTTTCAGACAAAAAGCACTCTCCTCGACAACTGAGACACCTTGACTATATCTCTCAATTTTCCACTGATATACAATATGTTAAAGGTAGGGAAAATGTTATTGCTGACACATTCTCCCGAATAGAAGTAGATTCTGTTTCTTGCTCACCTATTCTGGATTTCAAACTGTTAGCCTCAGCACAACTCACAGACTATGAACTACAACAATTACTAACTTCTAAATCTTCTTCTTTGAAGCTCTCCAAACAGTATTTTCCGCTTGAAGACATTTATCTCTATTGTGAAACTACAACCAATGTCCCTCGTTCTTTCATTTCCTTTTCATTTAGACGTATAATCTTCCAAAGTATTCACAACCTTTCGCATCCAGGTATATCTGCCACTTCAAAATTGATACACAGACATTACGTTTGGCCTAACATGCACACTTTTATCAAAAACTCTGTGAAGGCTTATGAGAAATGTCAACGTTCCAAGATACACAAGCATACAAAATCACCCATTTCGACATTTTTACATCCTGATGCCAGATTTTCTCATATCCACATAGATTTTCTTGGCCCATTGCCAATATCTGAAGGTTATTAGTATTGCTTGACCATAATCGATCGCTTCACACGATGGCCGGAAGTAATTCCCACATCTGATATGTCGGCTGAAACAACTTGTAAAGATCTAATTAGTGGATGGATAGCTCGTTTTGGATGCCCTTTCACTATCACTACTGACCAGGGTCGGAACTTTGAATTGCATCTTTTCAGGGAGTTCACGAAACTGCTGGGCACTCATCGTATTTGTACCACTGCCTATAGACCTCAATCAAATGGAATCATTGAACGTTTCCATTGCCAACTGAAAAACAGCATAAAATCGCAAGAGAATCCTCACTGGACAGAATCGTTACCTCTTATACTTTTGCATACTTGCCAACCTTTGACACTCAAAAATCAGGAGATTTTTCACAATGTTAAAAAGACTTTTTAAATGATAAAAATATAGTTTTTAATGATGAATTAACTTTAAATAGTAACTAATTCTTAAATGCAAACAACACAAAAATACCTTACACATAAAAAACATTTTTATTACTTGCATCATTTAAGAAAACAAAACAACAACAACAACAACAACAACAACAACAAAAAAAAAAAAAAAAAAAAAAAAAAAAAAAAAAAGGACACTTTAACCAAGTAGGCCTGCTTTCGCTATTTTTAACGTGTCATCGCTAATATTAGATCTAAATTTAGTCCTCGTTTTCGTAACAACACTAAAAATCCTCTCACACTCTGCATTGCTATGGGGAACTGTCAAGATGGCCAACATAATTCTAGACAGTTCACGATATTTTAAAATTCCATCAGAACCTTTCAGTTTTCCAATTAAACTACATTGGGTGTCAATCCTAGCTGATTTTATAACTTCATCCAAGTTTTCTAATTGTAAACTGCTGTTATGCAGCTGTTGGAACCATTTCAATTTTTCCTTCCTTTTAGAACATCTTTCAAGATAATAATAAATATCAACAATGTGTTCATCCACATTTATTGGTAAAGAAGCTGCCCCTTTTTCAGCTGCTAAATCTAAGAGGTGACAGGTGCACCTCATAATCTACAAATCTGAATTTTCCTTTCTTAAGATGCCTGCAACACCAGTCTTCAAGCCTACCAATACTGGTGCATTATCGGCAACAAGTGCTAAGCAATTATCCAGAGGGACTGCATTTTCTTTTGAAGTTTTAATAATCAGCCGTGCTATATTAAAGCCTGTCAAAAGTCCTTCTAAAGTGGGGACAGAAAATAAACTGCACTCAGTTTCTGAAGACTCTGGATTAAAAAAAAGAAACAACAATTGGATACAGTTTTGAATCGGCATTATTGCTTCCATCCATAGAGAGGCAGAACGGAGCTGTTTTAATGCAATCAATAACTGAAGATTTTTTTTTTCAAACGCATTTCTTTAACAATTGCACCTGTTTTGGTTCTTGCACTTCAGTATTTCATAGCGATTTTACTATCGGGACACATTTTTCTAAATAAAGATGCAGCGTGATCCGATGCTTTCAGTGGCAGGTTGTGCTCCAGTAAAAAGGCAGAGGACAGACAATCTGCATTAATAACTTTTTGGTTCTCTGTTTCCGAAAAAAAATTTAATTTTCTGTTTTTTTTCAAAACAACTCCTGTTATTTTTGTGTACGCACATGTTTGGGAACATCCGTCCTTCCACCCTGCGAAATCGGAAAATCGCAACGACAGGTGGTACACATCGCAAATTTATTACATTTCCTTGAGGAAATAATGGAAGGAAAGTCAACTGTGTATGATTTTTGAAACGTACACGAGTATTTCACCTTTCTCGCAGACATAACAAAAGACGATAATTTCTAAAACTATTTCCCGAAGGCACGTATACTCACACAACTCAGGACAAAATGAACGAAATAACTAAAGAGCATCCAAATAACAGCCTGCTTTGTCCTCATTGGCTAATATATGCCAGATGACACGCAGTGGAGCTCGATACCCATTGGAGAAATGGAGAACGATGTTTCTGGATACTTATGTGCTCTCACTCACAAAGCAGAAGTTATCTGATTCACAAGGTTTTGTTTTAGATATAATCTAGAGAAAATTCAATTGCTTTCAGATGTCCAAAATCATTTTTTTTTTTTTGTTCATATAACAAAGTATTAAGCCAAATTCCATAAAAATCGTGAGAAATTTTAAGAATAATAAAAAGTCGGGAGAAATATATTGTAAATCGGGTTGGCGGGAGAGCGGACAAAAATCGGGAGTCTCCCGCCTAAATCGGGAGAGTTGGCAACTCTGCTTTTGGGTATTAGATCTTCAATCAAAGATGACATCTAAGGAACTTGTTCTGAGTTAGTCTATGGTACTATCTTAAGACTGCCTTCGGATATTTTGTGCTTAGATCAGCTTTCTCCGCTATCCTGTGGTGTAACCAAGGAAACACCGTACGAAGTTTTGTGAGTTCTGCGTATGCATGCCTGGGATGAGCGGCAGATGGTGAGGAGAGAGCGGTGTGCATGAAACGGGAATTTCCCTTCTCATCGGAATGTCATTATTGATGTGTTAAATAAAGTTTATATGTTTTATACGTAGGGGAGTCAACTGAAAACCATAAAAGTAGAAATAAAAATCCGCATATGGCGCCCGTGAGCTGTAAGTTGGCATGCCTGTTTGTGATAGTATGCCGGATGTCTCCTAGGTGGCAGCAGCCAGCAGATGCACAAACACCGGCGCAACAACAGTTCCAAAATGGCAGACCCACTAGCCACATGCACCAGCGAGGAGCAGCGTTCTGTGATTCGGTTTTTGCGAAGTGAAGGTGTGAAACCGATTGACATTTTTAGGGGAATGAAGGTTCAGTATGGAGATGCCTGTTTGTCACAGCCACAAATCTATGAATGGTGCCGGAGATTTGCAAATGGTGTTACGTCCGTGGCCGATGTTCCACGCTCCGGCCAGGCTCGGTGCGTAGTGACTCCAGAGACCATTTCAGCCGTTGAAGCCATCGTTTTGGAAAACCGCCGTGTGACAAGAGACGAAATTGCAGCATGTGTACACATGAGTCATGGATCGGCACATCATATTGTGCATAATGTTCTCCAGTTCCATAAGGTGTCTGCGAGATGGGTGCCCCGACAACTGACGTCTGAATTGAAACAGTGACGTGTTGATGCATGCGAAGACCTTTTGTGGCGTGCTGAACGTGACGTTAATGCCTTCCTGTCACAAATCGTCACTGGTAATGAAACACGGGTGCATTACTATCAGCCTGAAACAAAACGAGCAAGCAAGGAGTGGCGCCACTCCTCATCACTGAAACCCAAAAAGTTTCGGACACAGCCGTCTGCAGGGAAGGGGAAGGTTATGCTGACCCTCTTTTGGGATGAAAAGGGCATCATCTTGGAACACTACATGCCACGAGGAACCTCTGTGACGAGTGCTACGTACTCGGACCTCTTCAAAAATCATCTCCAGCCTACCATCAAAATGAAACGACGTGGATTGCTGTTAGCCGGTGTGCTGCTGCAACATGACAATGCACGGCCCCATACGGCGCGTGCAACGGTTGCGACCATCACAGACCTGAAATTTGAATGCCTTACACATCCACCTTACTCACCAGACCTTGCACCGAGCGATTTCCATCTGTTTGTTCCGCTCAAAGCAATGGGCGGCAGGAAGTTTCACTCCGATGAAGAGGTACGCAACGAGGTGCACAAGTGGTTGCGCCGTCGTCCAAAAGACTTTTTTTCTGCAGGTATTCAGGTTCTTCCGAAGCGCTGGCGGACTTGCATTGAACGAGGAGGGGACTATGTTGAAAAGTGATTTACTTCTGTACCCGTGTGACCAATAAATAATATTAAAAAAAAATAATTATGGTTTTCATTACTTTTTTTTTGCCTCACCATGGAACTCCTGCAATGTTCTTGCTCTCTGCCGAAAAGCAAACCCAAGCACGTCCTTCGGATAGGCGACTCACCTGGACCTCACACATTACACAGATCATTGCCAAGTTTCGTGCCCGTAAACGAACACTTTCTCCCTTAATTGGCCGGTACTCAGTTCTCTCTATTGATAACAAATTGCATATTTAGAAGACCCTTTTGCATCCCATACTCTCATATGCCTGCCCTGTTTGGGGATACACTAGTATTACTAATGTTAAGAAACTTTAAACACTGCAAAATATATTACTTAGACAAGCGGCAAACTGTCGATGGTTCATCAGAAATTCGGCAGTTCACCAAGAGCTTGAGATGCCAACGTTATATGTTCATTTTGCTAACCTTGCTGAAAAATTCTATAAAAATATTCCAAATGTCAACAACAGCACTATTCCAGTGCTTAATTATGACTATAACACTGAAAGAAATAGAAAACGACCGCTTGCGGTCCTCAGGTACCTCGATCAGTAACTGTCTTTTTAATTTACGCATTCACCTAATTGCCACAACTTAAATATATCTATACACTATTTCATACTGATTGTTTTCTGGTGTTGCTGTTTTTGTTGTAAATGTTTGACCTGTATATATTGTATATATTTTATTTTTCACTATGCTTTATATTCAATGTTACTTACTACTATTATGTTAACTTTACACAAGGGCTCTCATATTCAGTGAGCTTTAGGCACTTTTTTGTTTTTCTTTTCTCCATGCCAATTGCTTATCATGCACACTTACCTTCGTCATGGCCTGCACCTACAGGGGTGTTTCTGTTGGACTCATTTACGTACTCTCCCAGACTTTTATTACTGCTCTGAACTTTCATTTGCATCGACATGTATTACAAACTGTTTGAAACTACAAATATTCGAAAGTCAGAAGCATTATGCCGGGGTAGCAACTTTATGCGGGTACCCGTTTTTTTTGCGAAACTCTTCGAGTTTGCCTGAGCAGAAGACGAGAAAGTGGCCCATCTCATGAAAGGTATTGCTGAAATGAGTGTCGATGATTTCGTGAAACACTGCTGTCACAAAGAAAGCCTTCGACGAAGACATATCGCCCAGCCACGATTCCAGAGGCTGCCTAATGTCTCCGCGGTGTCGGCCGATGCGGACGCCGGTGAACTAAGGTCTATAGCGTGCACCATAATCATGGAAGAGCTTTGGAAGGTTCTGCCACAAGTTCAGGACTATACAGAAAGAGGAACCTGCAGTATCAAATGACATAGCATCTGTAGTCCGGGAAGAGGTTATGGAGGCGCTGGTGCCACTCACAGGTGCAGGGAGAAGCAAAAACACTACCCAACGTTCACTTCCAGTTAGGTCACAGTCAAGACATGAAGCCAGCCAGAGAACTACTCCACAATGTAGGACAGATCTGTGGAGGATTGATGATAATGTGCCTCTCTGTTTTCATTGCGGATGCCCAGGACATGTTCTGAGGTATTGTAGGGAAAGACACCAGATATTTGAAAATGCAAGAGCCACAATGACGTCCAACCCTTGACGGGACAGGGATACTGAATCTACATACAGCTTTGAAGACGAATATGCACAATCTAGTTCTTCTCAAATAAGGAGCATTTCATCTTATCCATGATGCTCTCTCAACCGCCAACAATCGCAGTCACCAGTTACGCTGCTCCAGCCGTTCCCCCCACCGAACCAATGAGGAAAACTAGCTTAAGTGAAACAGGAGGTGAGGCCACAGTTGAAGAAAATCCTAAAATGTACACCACAGCCAAGTTGAAAAAGAATAACACTTTTATCACCATGAACAGACAGTTGTGAAAGACCCTGTTGATTCGGGTGCCATATTCAAAGTCATATTCAAAGAGTTACGTCGACAGCTGAATGCTCCTATGTTTGCTAAGAATGGACCTGTATTGAAAACTGCCTGTGGTAAAAACGTAGCCGCCTTGGGACGCTGTGTATTAAAAGTTGATTTGAATGGGGCTAGGAAGTTGTTTGAATTCCTTGTGTTTACTGAATGTAGTCATCAAATAATACTTGGATGGGACTTTTTCTGTGCCACCGATGTCGTTATCGATTGTGGAAATCAAGAACTTACACTTGCAGAAATCCTTCCAGAGAATGAATATTTAAATGAGTCCTGCTTGTTTACCACAACCGAATATGTAATTGAAGCAAACATCACAAGGTAAATACATGCCCTGAATTCAGAACTACGGGAAGCAGATGGAGCTATTATTGTTGGAAATAGATATCTGATGTGCGAAAAAGAACTATCGATATCAGCTTCAATTGTCACTATAGAGGATAGTTGTGGTAAATTACATGTAACTAATTGTTCTCAACGAACCCAACCGATACCGAAAGCGATGATGCAATGTAGTGAAGCACAAGATTGATACAGGTGACAGTGTACTAATCAAAGAAAGGCCATACCATGTGTCAGCCACTGAGAGGCGTGTGATTGCAGACAAAGTGCAACGAATGCTAAAAGAAGACATGATACAACCATCAGACAGTCCATGGTGATCTCCAGCAGAGTAGGGTATCTACAAAAAATTCCCCATGCTTTTATCTGTTTTTTCAGGGCTTCATGACAGTCATGATTCCACCATAGTTTCGAATACTTTGGTATTTTACCTGATGTGCTAGGGATGGAGAGCATAGCTGCCGGAGTAATAGCAGTTGTTACTGCTTACACTGCATCACTGATAAGCACATCTTCTACCATTTTCTCTGTGAGCTCTGCAGAAGAAAAGAAGAGTTCCCAGTCTGCTCTATCAATTAAAAACCGAGGGAGTCTTGACATAAAGTTTGCTCCTCTTCATGCAAGAGATACAACAATGGAATAATGATCGCTCTTGTAAAGATAATTTCCAACACTAAAATTGCAAAATGGCAATAGAGATGGTGAATAGATGGCTAGGTCTAGAGCGTGAAATGTCCTTGTGGGTTCATGGGAAGTATGTGTCCTGCCCATTATTTAGGAGACAGAGGCAATGATCTTCAATGATCTGCTCTAGTTGTCTTCCTCAGGAATTGGTGTCTTTGCTTCCCCACAGTGGACTATGGCTGTTAACCCCTTAAGCAGTTTGCCCGTACGGTGTACGTGCTACCCGAAATTGGCCTCAACCAGTTTGCCCGTGTGCCGTACGGGCATAGATATTTTCTCCTTTCCTTTTCCGGTTTGCCCGTATTTTTCAATATTGTAAAGATACTATTTAGTATTAATATTTTTCGACAGATGGCGTGACTTGTCCATGTAACTGAAATGCTTTTCATCCGGGTTTTTCTTTGTAGCGGGAAAGGGGGGATTTTTCTTTGAAATTTTTGTTCTACTGTATTCAACGCTTGTAAATTTAAAACCTTGTCTTTTCTTATGGAAGTTATGGATGGAATAAACGACGAAAATACTTTCTTGTTTGATGATGAACTACATTCTGATACAGATACAGATATTTCATCTAATTATTTGGATTATTCCTCAGATGAATCATGCAGTGAGCTCAGCTCTGATGAAGATTTGTGTTCTGCAAGGATTTTTACCAAGGTTGATGTGAAAAATCCATCTGTTCCGTGTCCTCGATTTAAATTTACTGGTATTCCTTCTGTGCACGCACAATTTGACGACACTTCTGATGTTTTAGAATTTTATGAAACATTCATTGATTCTTCACTCATGAGTAAAATTGTGGAAGAGACAAATAAATATGCTAAACAGTGCATCCAATCGAGTGTTGCAAAACAATTCTCAAAGAGTAAATTTTGGGAAGAGACAACTGTGAACGAGTTGCATGTATTTTTCGCTCTGAATATACTTCAAGGAATTGTAAAGAAACCTGGAATTGATCATTATTGGAGGAAATGATATTCGACTAATACACCTTTTTTCTCTAAAATAATGTCTAATCGTCGATTCTGTCTTTTGCAACGTTACTTGCATTTTTCTGATAATGCAGCATTTGACAAAGAAAATCACGAATGCCCAAAATTAGTTAAAGTTTGGCCAGTTGTAAAACATCTCAATAAGAAATTTAGTGAAACGGTGACACCAGAGCGAGATGTAACAATAGATGAGAGCCTTATGCTATTCAAAGGACGACTAGGATGGAAACAATTTATTCCACTCAAAAGAGCTAGATTTGGAGTAAAATGTTTTATGTTGTGCGAATCCAATTCTGATTATGTCTGGTCAATAATAATATATACAGGTAAAGACACAATTCTGAAACCTGAATATTCTAAACTTTGCTTTTCATCACAAATTGTCCTGACAATGATGGAGCCTTTGCTTCATAAAGGATACTGTCTTACAATAGACAATTATTATTCTTCGCCAGAATTAGCAGACAAACTAGTTTCATGTCGAACGGACACATACGGCACACTAAACCTCAAGAGAAAAGAAGTCCCAAAAGAAATGCAGAAAAGAAAATTGAAAAAAGGAGAGATTATAGGTTTTCAGAGAGGAAAAGTTACTGTGATGAAGTGGATGGATAAAAAAAAAAGTTTCATTACTTTCCACAATTCACAATACTGAAATGGAACAAATTCAAGTCCGCTCTGATATGAAAGAAAAACCGAAAATTGTTATGGACTATAATAATACTATGGGAGAAGTAGACCGCATGGACCAAAATTTGAAGAGTTTTGAAATTATCAAGAAAAGGGGTAAAAAATGTTACAGAAATATTTTTTTCCACATTTTTGATATTGCAGTATGGAACTCATATGTTGTCTACCGTAAAAACGGAGGAAAATGTACGCAACTGGAATTTAGACTTGATCTCGTTGACCGTATAATTGAAATATATCATTTGGGACAAAATTTCCGACGTGGACGACCAGGTTCGGAGTCTAATCCTCTGAGATTGACAGAGAGACATTTTTTGGAAATAATTGTTCCCACAGATAAGAAAATGAGACCTGCAAGACAATGCACAGTGTGCTGTTCTAAAAGAAATGAGAATGGAAAAAGAATACGAAAAGAAACAAGGTATTTCTGCCCTGATTGCGACGTAGGACTCTGCATTACACCATGCTTCAAATTATACCATACACAAAAAGACTTCTGAACTGTTTGGAAAAATATAAACTTCAAAATTCACAGTAAGTATGAGAGAAATTTTTATAGAAATTGTAAACCATTCTTCACTGCATGCAAAATGTACTTGAAAAAAGCAAACATTTAGGGGTTTTTGTTTTCCAAAATTGTAAAATAAAAAATGTTGTAAAACCATTAAAAGTGAAAAAAAACATTAAAAACTCTTATTATTCTTATTCTATTAAGTATGGTACTTAATTATATGCAATAAAAAATATGCTTTTTTTGGGAGCAATTCTGGTAAAAAAAATGACCGCTTAAAGGGTTAAAATCTCGCATTATGATAAAAGACTCAGGTACCTGTGCCACAATAATTTAAATCCTGCTGATCAATGTGCTCACTTGGAGGCAAATAAACAGAAACCACTGAGATCGTGATATGAATACAGTCAAAAGTCGTTAATTCAGACACCTATAATCCGGACCTCAAAGCTACAAATTTTCTGCACATGCATCGCGCTTATGCATGCGTGTAAGACCTTTACGGCTGCGAACATGCGTGCGCGCAAAATACGTTTACGAATGCGCGTTTAATGTATAATAGACGGTATAAGCTAAGCTAAAATTATCTAATTCAGTTTATGTTGCAGATTGTGTTGCTCCTTAATCTTCGAATTGGATTTGGCTTATTATTTTTTGCAGACTAGAGCAATTTTATAAAAGTAAGCTTGAACTTTTGATTATGTCAAATAGAATTTCTGATTTATTAATATTTACTAATATGTAAAGGATCTACAAAGCGAAAGTATTTTTCGAAGTCCATTAAACAAAAAGTGGAATTGCTGCAAAAAATGGATAAAGGAATCCTTTGTTTATCTAAACTTTGTTTATCTTTAACGCCGCTGCGCGCAATGAATTGGAAGTTGATCTGTCAGCACTATCCTTATCTTCAGGGCAGATGTTTTTATTTTATTTGGCTTATAATTCCTTACTAAATGTAGTATTTCATCTCAATGTACTCCGTCTTTGATATGATTTAAATCAAATTCCTCGTCATTATAATTCGCTTCCGATAGCGAAGAAAGTAACAGAGGTTATTGAAAACGAAAAAATTTCGATTGACAAAGTAGTCGGTATTCTCGACACAGCAATTATAGGACTTGAACAGCGGAACTTTGTAACTGAACAAGAAATTATGTCTGTTTATAAAATTAAAGAGAACATATTATCACATAAAAAACGAAGCAACTTAAACAACTTACATTGAAAGAAATGTTTAATAAAGTAAACAAATAAATATTAAGCTTTTTTTTTTTGTAAATTTTGATACCCTTTAGATCATAATTGCTCTTTATTTCATAAATTACGGTTTCATATTTTTAATTTTATAATTTCTGCATGCCATCTTACCAGATTTAAACTGATGATCTATAATCCATAAAAACCGATAATCCGGAATCGCCGAAGTCCCGACGAGTCCGGATTAAAGACTTTTGAGTGTATTTATCAAGATATTGGGAAGCTCATGAGAGGACCTAAATAAATAGTCATTGACATGCAGGCACCTTTTTGCTAGTTGCCCACTATTCACCACAACACAAGAGGTATCTAATACCATTAAGAAGTTCAATTTACACAGTGAAGAATGAAACTTTCATTGAGATGGCAGGACGATCTCATAAAGATCTATGTGAATGGTTGATGATCTGAATAAGATACCAGCAACTTTTTCCAAGTTAACTATCATTTGTCATGACAGAAGAGATGTCCTACACCATTATGAAAATCAGTTTACACCATGAAAAATACAACCTACAGCAAGGTACATGGAAGCCCATGTGAAAATTTAAATGTATAGTTGCCAACTTGTATAAAGAAGCCGAAATTGTCGAGTTATGAAAATTTCCCACTTTTATGTTAAAGAATAAAAAATTAGATCAATCAGTTGTAAATTTGAAACAAGCTACAAACAATGAGTATAACATTTACCATTTTATCTTTTGAGTTTATTATTTGTTTTCTTTTGCATCTACCTTGCAGTTATGATTAATATTTCATCCATTTTTAACCAATCATTGACAAGGTGGACTTAACAACCATCAGGGCTTCGGGAAATTTTCATGTTTCCCAATAATTCCCTGTGGAAATTAGAAATTCTTTTTAATGACAATAAAAAAATAAAGTTTTAACTTTGATAACTATAAGGGGTGTTCAAATAAAAAGCTGCGGAATGACACTGTGAGTATAATCAAAGTCTTTATTCACAAGTAGTTACCAGAGGCCTGAGCACAACTATCCCAATGTTTCATGAGCCAAAGGTTTCCCCTGTTCCCAGAATTCCTATGACTGTGACAAGAGCTGGTCCTCCACTGTGTCCTTTTTGTTGTTGTCCGAGTTGAAGCACTTCCTTTCGAGATCTTTGTTTAGTAGGCCAAACACATGGAAGTTGCAGGTGATATGTCTAGGCTATAGGCAGGTGCTTAAGCTACTCCCACTTGAATTTGGACTTTATGTGACCTTGGAGCCATTTGGAAGCACACTATCATGGAGTAGAATCGCTTCCTCCGTCAGCAGCTAGGACCACTTGCTCTTGATGGACTTGAACAGGCTACGGAAAGTCTCACAGTACATGTCACAGTTAATGGTTTTTTTCGTGCTCGAGGAATTTGATAAGGATCAGACATCGGTTGCCAAAAAAGATGGTGAGCATCACCTTGCTTGCTGAGAGCACAGCTTTGAAATTTTCAAGGGGAGTGACGATGCATGCTTCCATTGCATGCTATCCCACCTTGTTTCTGGCTTGAAGTGTTTGCTAAAGCTCTTGTCACCGGCAACAATCTGCTCCAGGAAAGTGGGATCTTCATGATACCGGAACAGGTGTTGTAGTGCTAGAACTTTTTCGCCTAGATCACAGTTCTTTTTGCTGTTCACTGAGTTTCTTCAGAACCCAATGCGTGCACACCTTCCAGTAACACAATCTGTCGTGCATGATTGTCCACTCTAAACATTTCCGGTTTTCACGAAAATGGGCACTCCACTTTTGCACTGACTTGGCAAAACACAGTCTTCCCCATATACACCCACCATCCAGCAATGAATATCAGCCGGTTTAACCCTTTCCACAGTCCGAAACCTAATAACCACTTGGTGCTCCTCAGTCATTGAATTTTGCAATGTGAATGCTATGTCTTCACATGCACTGCCATGTCAACTGGACAGAACACACAACTGTCTGCTTCTCTCTACATCATATGCAATGCCTGCACATGCATGCTGGACACTATACTTGTGTCCATAGATGTCTATGTTATCCTAAAATGGTATATTCAAATTTCAACCAGATTGGTTGTCACGATATTTCATACTTTTCTTCTGAACACCCTTTAATAATAATAAATTTAAAAAACTAATACGATGGATTAAATTAAAAAAATTAAGCAAGAACACAATTTGCTATCTTAACTCAACTAAAGTTTTCCATAACCTAATTCTTTCTCTCTTCCCCCGTTATGTAAAAAAAAAAAAAAAAAAGTATGAACAACATCTTACTTCAAACAAATATGTCTTAGACTTTCACTTAGGTCAGATTTCTCATTATCCACAGTGTAATTCCTTACCTTGCAGGTGCTTGAAAGTGACATAGAGGAATCTCAGTTAGTCAGTAGAAAAACTGCTTTAATGATACACTTGCTTTTCTTTTGCATTATATTCTCCATTCATAGGTTAGGTTATTTGAATACGGCATAGACACAAGGGTTATCTGAATAATACGAGGGTTGTGGAGGACTTTATACACACGGGGAAAACCACAAAACCAACTATGCAGCTAGCCCATTCAACAGAGACAAATCAAGCCAGGTCGAATATCAGTATTTAGCGTCTCCATTCATTGACCCCATGAAAAAGGAAAATAAATTTTTGGTTGTCCAGAGGTCCAGACGCTGTATGTCTAGATTTTATATGTTCTACTGTACATATAAAGAACTTTTAAAAATTATAAGTTATTATTATTTTTCCAATTAAAAAAACCGTCAAACTGCAACAAGGTGGTTGCGCTAAGTAAGAACTAAATTTCTTTTAAAACTTATTATGTATAGGGGGAAAACAATAAAACATTAATTAAACACATACTAGATTTAATTAAATTTAAATCATAGCAAATTACATGAGGGCTATTCTGCTATAAAGAAAAGGATGACTATGGGAAGGATTTCTCAAGGGAAACTGGTTCATACTCATAATACACACAGGGAAAACAAAATAAATTCTATGCATCTGTGTCCACAACCATTTGAATTTGGATCAAACAACTACCATTCAGTAGTATTACACCTTGACCACTGGTGAGCACATCCATTGTGGTGGGTATATGATTGAAATTCTGAAAATCTTCAAATGAAACACTATTATTACTCCTCAGTCAATTTCAAGTATAGAAGATTTACTTTTTTTTTTTTTTTTTTTTTTAACTCTGCATTAATTTTTCAGGCAGTTGCTATAAGATCTATACATATTTAACTACAGAATTTATAATGGCTTCTAAAAACTGAATTTAAAGGCAATTAAAAAATGCACTGAAAATTAAAAAATGCTTACCTCAAACATTTTCTCTTGAATGATTTGCTCCTTTCAACAACCAAAATGTAATCATAAAGTTCATTCCACCAGTTTCAGAATTCTATAAAAGGAATTTTTCTTGGCATTAAAGATTAATTACTTGCATAAACATTTTAGATCATATTGACAACGTAAAAACAACATATAAATTTTAAACATAAAAATCAAATTTAGATATCAGTAACAATCAGAGTGTCAATGATTTTAATCAGATGATTACACTCAATGATTTAAAACTTGATTTTAGTTGACAGATTAAAAACAAAAAAGGGGGGATAAAACAGATACAGTCAAAAGTCGTTAATTCGGACACCCATAATCCAGAATGATCTATAATCAGGACCTCAAAGCTAAAAATTTTCTGCGCATGCGCCGCGTTGACACATGCGCATAGGCATTTACGCGTGCGCGTTAAGACCTTTTACATCTGCGCATATGCGTGTGCGCAAGCGCAGAATACGTTTTCGTGTGCGCGTTTTATGTATAACAGACGGTATAAGCTAAAATTATCCAATTATCTATTTCAGTTAATGTTGATGACTGCGTTGTTCCTTAATTTTTGAATTGGATCCGGCTTATTATTTTTTGCAGACTGTAAGAGCAATACTATAAAAGTAAACTTGAACTTTCGATTATGTCAAATAGAATTTCCAATTCTGGAGCTCCCAAAGGATCGTACAAAACGAAAGTATGTTTCAATGTCCATCAAACAAAAAGTGGAATTGCTGCAAAAAATGGATAAAGACATGAAGAATGTGACAGAGAGGTTAGTGAAAACGAAAAAATTTCGATTGACAAGTTAGTCGGTATTCTTGGCACAGCAATTAAGGGGACTTGAACAGCAGAACTTTGTAACACAAGAAATTATGTCTGTTTATAGAATTAATGAGAAAGTATTATCACATAATACAAAGCAACTTAAACAACTTACATTGAAAGAAATGTTTAATAAAGTAAATAAATAAATATTAAGTTTTTTTTTTTTTTTTTTTTTTGTAAATTTTGATACCCTTTAGATCATAATTGTTCTTTATTTCATAAATTACGTTTTCATATTTTTAATTTTAGAATTTCTGCATGCCATCTTACGAGATTTAAACTGATGATCTATAATCTGGAAATATCGATAATCCGGAATCGCCGAAGTCCCAACGAGTCCGGATTAACGACTTTTGACTGTATTCTACATTTTTTTTTTAAATCATGGAAAATGTATTACAATCTAAGAGAACCTGTGGTGTGTGGTGCTTTTAAAGAGATTTTAATGACTGAATACAAAAAATAAAAACTTCTTAAAGAAGTAAAATTATTTCAAATATCTTTGACAAGCTATGCTGAGACACTGCAAGAGTTTGTGTCACTTTGTAAAGTTCAACTTAATCCATCATCTTATAATTTTGAAATGTACTATCACTTCTATTTTTCGTTAGCTCTCCCCAATACGTAAATGAGTTCTGTATGTATAAGAATTGAGTTTCTGAATGTTAGACAAACAGTTTTGGCTGCACACTACAATATTTTCTTGCTGAGCTCCAAGACTTACGTTAGCCTTTTTGCTAACCAAATCAAACCATGCCTTTAGTTAAAACTGAGCTGACAATTACCAGGCTTTTGCACTGTGAATTTCCTGTGGCATTGAATATGTCAGGGCATGGCCAGGCATAATTAATGCTTTTTTTTAGCAGGAACATGATTATGACAAGCATGTATAATCAATTTCAAAGGCTAATCCTATCACTGGTCTCCATTTACTAAGAAACATTTGCAACATTACCAGTCAGGCACTGATTATTTTGTCCAACATTACCAGTCCTAATCCTGCTAATTTTTTTTTTTTTTTATGACAAGGTCATGATAGAACACAATTTTCCCATCCTAGGGTAATATCATAAAAAAAGGGCATATTTACCTGTACAGAAATCTCTCTAAAGACTAATTTTATCAATCATATATTTATGCAAGATTTTACATATCTATCTATATGAATTTTGTATCATGTAACACGAAATGTCTGAAGAAATGTGAAGCTTGATTGCCTAATGGACTACCAAGACATTTTGGGGGGCCGCCTTTTTACTACGACCTAAGACGTGCATACTAAGAGAAACATATTTACGGAACACCAGTACCAGCTAGACTGCAGAATCAGTTTTTCACAATCGATGCGAGCGTGTTTACTTAAGCAAATGATTTGATGAATGTGTAGACAACACATGTACCTTCACTGGAATGACGCTTAATAGCATACATTGGCTACAGATTCATGGGTTCACATATGCTCGCTGCATCAAATAACTCCACGCTTCATGATCTAGCAGTCGCTAAAGTTCTTCAAACATTTTAACTTGACAATTTTGTGTTACTTGTGTTTTTGTAGTAGTAATAATAATCTGTCATATTTTGAAAGAGCAGTAAACTGCCAAAAACAAATATTAAGAAAAGAAAAACAATTTTAATACAGAATGGGAAGAACAGTTTTTCTTTACAATGGTGAATGCAAAATGTGTGTACTATATGTCACTTCCAAAAAAAGGAAACATTGAAAGGCATTCCAAAAGCATGCATGGAAGTTCTGATTTTCTGTTAAAAAGCGAATTACACAAACAAAAGTTAAAAGAATTTAAACTACAATCATATTTCATTCAACCCAATACTAAGGCTGAAACAGTTGCATCTCTTCATATCAATTCATGTGTTAGCAAAACATAAGAAACCTTTTGCAGATGGAGAAATGATAGAAGAAGCATTTCTGAAAACAGCAATTCATTATTTGATTCATTCAAGAACAAAAATGAAATTATTTCCCCAATTAAAGATGCACAACTTTCATGTAGAACTGTCATGCACCAGATAAAAATGGTGAATTCTGATCTGGCTGATAAGCTGACCAAAGATACTACTAACAATATTTGCTTTTCCTCACAGTTTGACGAATCTACAGACATGGTTGATATTTCTCAACTTTGCATTTATAAGAATGGTTTATAAGGATATGAGCCTAAAAGAAGAATTATTAACAATATTACCTCTAAAGAAGAAAACACGAGGTGAAGATGTTTACTGTGCCTTCAAAAAATACATACAGGAGAAAAAAATTCTAATTTATAAAGTTCTATTGAAGGGAATTGATGCCCCCCCCATCAATGGATTTCTGGCTATGTGTATCAAAGACGATCACATTCCGCATTTCCTTTCTTATCATTGCATTATTCACCAACAGGCCTTCTGTTGTAAAATTCTAAATATGCGTCATGTTATAGGAGTCGGAATGAAAATTATGAACTAAATTTGAGGAAGAAGTCTTCAGAGTCCAACTAAAAGAATATGAAACTGATTATGGGGAATTGTTATATCATGCAGATGTTCACTGGTTTAGTCGGAGTATATTTTTGCAAAGATTCAGGGACCTATTACAAGTGGTAAAGATTTTTTGGAATCAAACGATAAAGCATATGTTGAATTTAATGAGGACGTTTGGTTGATGGATTAACTTTTGTTGTTGATATAACATGGCATCTTAATGAATTGAATTTACAATACAAGGAAAAAAAAATCGAACAATACTATAATTAATTGGATTTGTTATTACTTTCAAAAACAAGTTAAAGCTAATATCTTCCCAGTTGATAAAGAATGAACTACAAAAATATTTCTAATGAGTTGTTTAAAACTGGAGGTGCATTAAACAAAGAGAAATATTATGATGAAATAATAAAACTAGACTCCAAATTTGAGAGATGTTTTCAAGAATTTACTAGACCAGAACCAATTGTTACATTCATGTGTTACCTATTTGGCACTGTTGATGTGAAAGAAATAACTGAAAATATAAATTATATATTCTCTCTACCACTTGAGGAAAACAAAGTTTTTCTCCTTCAAACTGACACAATTTTAAAAGCACATAGTTCAGAACCTATGAATAACTTTTGGGATATCATAGACATTCTAACTTAAAAAAAAAAGTTGCATTTCATTTAAAATAGTTCTTTGGCTCTACCACCTGTGTGAATCTACATTTTCAATGATAAATATAATTAAAACAACATATTGTTTCTGTCTCACAGACGACCACTTAGAATCCAGTGCAAGATTAGCAGTTACTAATTATATACCGAGATATTCAAGATTAGCGGACAGTATTCAGATTAAGTCCTCTAGTAACTATAACTATGAGAAATAACTTTAGATGAAAATGATTTATTTTTCAATGTATTTTGAATTGCTTGACAAGAAATGCATCATTTGAAATTATTATATTTGTGGCTATTACAGTACAAAGTCCGTAATCCGGACGTTCATTATCTGGAATGATCTATAATCTCGACCTCAAAGCCACAAACTTTACGCATGCGCGTAGAGAATGTGCATACATTACGCATGCGTGCATTGAAAGAAATGTTTAATGAAGTAAACAAATAAATATTAAGTTTTTTTTTTTTGTAAAATTTGACACCCTTCAGATCAGAATTGCTTTTTATTTCATAAATTACGGTTTCACATTTTTAACAGTATAATTTCTGCATGCCATCTTACCATATTTAAATTGATGATCTATAATCCGGAAAAACCCCTAATCTGGAATCGCCAAAGTCCTGACGAGTCCAGATTATGGACTTTGTACTGTATTATGTTTATATCTTGCGTTTTGCTTTAAACGTGGTTTTAAAAGAGTAAGTTTTTTTTTTTTTTTTTTTTTTTTTTTTTTTTTTTAAGTAGGGTTAGGTAGATAAATACATATTCCTTTCTTATTATTAAGTTATAATAAATATTGTAGACCTTTTTTTAGCTCAGCACACATGTGCCACTGGGTGGACCGTAACACCTAGAAAAAATTTAGAAGTAGCCCGTACCCTGGAATAGTCTGCCCACCCCTGGGTTAGAGTATTTGTAGCAGTCAGGTGGAGCACAAATTTTAAGTTTGCATTAAAAGCCTTTTGGTTTGTTGATGATCAAAACTTCTTTTCCATCTGTTTTTCTGGTAGGTAATATGCTGATGAATATCGGTTTCAATTAATTGGCTTTAAAATCATTTTCATGTGATACTGAAATTATTGTTGGCTTTATCTATTTTCGCAATAGTAAATTTCTTCTTAATTTTCAGTATTTTATACTAGAGCGCACTCCAGTTTAAATTTCCTGTAAATTTTAGTTTATTTATTGTTCTTAAATTTTTTAAAATATCTTCTTTCCACTGTAAGAATGTGCTACTGGGAAGACTGAATTATATGCTGTTTTAATTATAAATTCAATCAAGTTATTTTCAGTATTGTTGAGGCTGTAATTCTTGCTGATCCTTTGGACTAGTCTGAATTTAACTCCAAGTTTCATTAGTTCTTTTAATTGTACACCATTGACTTTTGTCCACATTGCCCATGATTATGCAGTAATGGTGATCATCGACATTGGGAAGATACCCTGGTTCTTGGCAATATCAAATTGCTTTAAGTATCGAGTTCATGAATGGTTAGTGAGCCAATTTCTTAAAGTCTTTTGATATTTAACTGAAAGCATCAGACTTGCATTAACTGTAGGGAAGAAGTATTGATTATTCTAGAAGATTTTATCGAATTTAATTGTGTCAAATTCAGGATGTAAGAAGGTGTCATTGCAGTAAAACTTTCTGGAGTTGTTATTCAGTTGAAAGTTAATAATACCTGCTTCACTAAGTGAATAATTAATAAAATTGGAATTTTCTTGACTTTCAGATAAAGAATATTATGATTTTTTAATTTTGATATACTTGTTTAAATCCAAAGCAATTTATTTACATAACAGCCAAAAGGGAGATAAGCGCTCACCTAATACCCTTCCAATTAACATTTTGATTTTCTTGGTCTACACACAATCAGTGAGCTTCATTCGAATTCCTAGTTATGTTTGGTTAGGTTTATTTGACTATGGCACTGCACTCGAGGACTATCTGCCTAATGGGAAGAATGCCTCTGTGGAGGATGTTCTAAGAAAAAAAGGCTCGTATATACATTATACATGGTCAAACCCACCAAAAGAGCCATGAAGACAGCCTGTTTGGAGAAGTCGAAGCCCAGATCAAATTACCAGTGGCGACTTTCCTGCTCGGCCGCTGGTGGGCTATCTATGTGCACAGTTTTTAATGGTAAACCTAAGTGTCTCTTGAAAGTCAGTTCCAACAAATATCCTATTCAATTAAAAGCTTCACAATAGCAACTATGGAGTTGAAACTAAATTCTTACAGTTTTATGTCATGTACAACAGTATTATTGCTAGCAAGTCTATATACAGGGTCTACTACAAGAAACACTAATGTAATGCTCATATTTACAGCTTTCTGTACAAAAACAGTAACTTGTTATACTTTTACAGAGCTGTATTCAGAAATACCACACATAAGAGAATTTTACATGTGTGTGAAAATAAAAACTTAAATTATTATTATTATTTTATTTGTTTTGGTAGACAAAAAATAAAAACAATTTTTTGAATAACTTAAAATATATGCTAGAAAATTATCAAAAAATTTTGAAGATACATATAATTTTGAATGATAAATTAATTTTCCTAGATAGTGTTGCAGAAATCTTACAGCATAGCAGTAAAGCATGGTAGGGATGTAGATGAATGATAATTTACATCTACCATGGTAGCAGACATGGCTACACATTCATCGCATTAGAGAATTGCTGCCAATCATAAATACCCGCAGACTGCAATTAACCAGGGCTGTGGAGTCGATAGGGAAAATGACCGACTCCAACTCCTTCATATATATGTAAACATATACACATGGGTACAGCTTATTTTTTTTTTAATATAAAAGAAGTAATAGATGCTACAGAAAAAAAACAGCTAATCTTTGGAATATGGTAACAGGTAGTTTGGCAACATTATGGTAAGGCAATAAAGGTTACTAGCTAGGACTAGCAGTGTACATGGATAAAGTCAAGAGTGTGTGCAATGTCATTTTTGTGCAATTCTGGGATGTTTTTTTTAAGTGAAAATAGGTCGACGTGTACATGGATACGTGTATGTGCAATTCTTAAAAATGCGGCAAGCAGTGGGCGATTCTGCACTTCTCCCAATTTCGCACCTAATCTTCGTCATGATTAAGCACTTTTGTTCTATAAAAGTTCTAGCATAAGCGTAATTCGGCTAGCAGATTGCTGTAAAAAAAAATGTTGAGTTAAATAATAATAATAATAATAATAACATACCTTTACTTTGTGAAAACAAAATGTCGTCCCAAAAAAAAAAAAAAAAACAAACTAGCAGGTGTCTGTAGCAGGGTTGATCGCCAAATTTTCGCCAAGTTACCATAATCCGAAGACTAACCAAAAAAACTGATGCATAGCAAATTTTTTATATTAATTAGCATTTATTGCAAAATGGAAAAACTGGCATTAGTAATTTCTAAGAAACGGTAAAACTTCGGCAAGATCCTCTTTGTTAGAGGACCATAGATCTGATTTGATAAACTTCAGATCTGAGAAGAGTCTTTCCTCACTGACTTGAGTAGGAAGAAAAGCTGTTACTGTTAAGGGTACTTCGTTTAACTTTTTCAGGATAGATTTTTATAAGTTCCAAAAGAGGTGTCTTGCAAGAACAATCATATTTATCTATTTCTTGAACGGCCTACCAGCGGCTGAGCGGTAAAGTCACTGGTAGTTCGGCCCGAGGTTCGAATCCCGTGAACGGTCTGGCTGCATGGGTTTTTTTCGTGATTTTCCCCATGTGTAACGTGTTTACGAGCCAGTTTCCCTTAGAAAGTCCTCCACGAAGGCATCGCTCCCCTTAGGCAGATAGCCATAGTGTGCTTTGCCATGATAAAATACACCACACCACATCTATTTCTTCAACAGCCGTGTAGAAATCTTGTTTGTATTTTTTTAATTTTTATATCTAAAGGCTCTTGGTTATTTATTTCTATTTGCTTTGCCTTAGCCTTTTCAATATTATCCAAATATTTTTCAAAATTTAATTCATCAGTGGAAGACGATGATAGAGACTCAGTTATAATATCTGCAGTTTGACTGTCCTGATTTGAATACTCCAGTTTTTCTATTAATAATTTCATTCTTAATGAAATTTCATAGATGGCTTTCTTTGCCTTTTTAATTTGTGTGTCATCCAACAAAATTCGGCGATTCGAACCTACGTATTAAATTAAATATGTAGACCCAAATCGCCGAACCCAGCACGATCTTATTGTCTAGCAAACTAGTTTCTCTTTTCTTCATTGAAGAAATGATTCCTTCTGCAATAAGCCCTTCATTTCAGAAAGAAAAAACATAACATTCTTCCAGTCTTGCCTCTTGTTAATTCTTCAGATTGTAGCTTTTTGGTGGCTATATACGGTATAGAAAGAAGTTTCCAATTCTGCAAGATCATTCCACAGTCTTTCTGTTAGTGAAACATTACACTTATCTACATCTTCTAACATTCTTGTCTCATATTAATTCTTCAGATTGTAGCTTTTTTATGGCTATATATGGTGTTGAAAGAAGGGTTTCCAGTTCTGCAAGATCATTTCACAGTCTTTCTGTTAGTGAAATATTAGGGTTATTTACATCTTCTGAAAAAGTTCTTAATCCTAACAACCACTATATAATTAAATATGTAATTCTCCATTGCATTGCTATTTTCCTGCTAACTTACTAAGAATAACATCAATTTTGTTAATTCTTGCTGCTTACCTAAATTCACTAATGAGATTAGTATCTAAATGAATAAGTTTAATTAATAATGACAAATATCAGTCCATCTTGCTCCCTTATATTTTTTTTTACTAATATGTCAATAAAATAGAAAATAGCTATTTATTAATGTATATAGTCCATAAATAAAAACATTACTTAGTCATTAATTTTTTTTTTTCAATTCACTTTAGTTTCATTTCAAATTCAAACTGTTCAATAAAAACTGGAGTTGACGTGTTTTTTAGCGACTCCAACTCCTTTTGCCCAAAAATCTACCTAACTTAGATTCCGACTTCACAGACTCGCAAATAAATTTTTAAATTCTCTTTATTACATTATTATTTCAGAATTAAATACGATGCTATTATGGTATTCTTCATTTAGCAGTTCAGAACCAATTTCAGCAATTTTCCACATATTTAAATTATGAAACTATTTTTGTTTACATTCATTCTGTTTTAGCTGATTCGCCTTGAAATTAACTATTGATACTGTTGTGTGCATACGGGTTTGTAATAAATTGAATGCATAAGTCTGATAAAAAGTGAATAAAATTTATTCTTATCACAACAAATAAAAGCAAAATGCTGAAATTTACTCAGAGATATTAGTACAATATCTCACAGTAGTTATAATATAAATTACTAAAACGTTGAATTGAACTCAATTCAAAACACGAATAAACATACAGAAGCTAATCCTATCTCGCAGTGAATTCGCTACAGTAAACAAAAACTGTTTTCTAAACAACTCAATTGTTTTCCTCCAGCTTTTTAAATGCATGAGAACATTCTTGTATAAATAGGAGGACTTGGTATGATCGTTGAAGTGGATGAAAGTATCTTCACAAAGTGCAAAAACAATGTGGGATGGATCTTTGGTGGAGTTTGACGTGAAACAAATGAATGTTTTCCTTGTGAAGGTGTCAAACCAATCCATGAGTATTATATTAGAGACAATACAGGAAAATATCGGAAAAGGAACTAAAATATATTTCGAATCTAGAAGTCCGCTGCGCTTTTTTGTAATAGGAACCCCTTTCATATGGATCCAGGGTTTTGGTTCTTACCATTCTTTTCAGCCATTGTGTTTGCTTGCCCGTGCACGGTATGGTCTTGGATTTTGAACTTGCTATTATTTTGCGGTGGGTACCATCATTTGAATATATCTGAGCTGAGTAAGTGGATTAATGTTGATTAACAACAGATTAGCAGAAATGCTGAAAGATTTAATTGAATTGCTTACCTGGAGGATGGAGAAAATGGTGGCGGGAAGCCTAAACGTATGCACGTGAAAAAAGTATGTTAAAAAATTTATGGGTTGATCTTTACATTATGGTAACTTGGCGTTTTTTTGGCGAAAATTTGGCGACCAACTCTTCTACAGCAACCCTCTATTTTTTTTTCCCGCCGCCATTTTGTCTTCACGAAGTAAAGACATGTTTCTTTTCTTTTTATCTACTGAACACTTCTTCCAACAATCTACTAGCCGAATTACACTTATGCTAGAAATTTTATCTAACAAAACTGCTTAATCATGACAAATATTCACTGCAAAATTGGGAAAAAGTGCACAATACCATACTCCTTACGCGTTTTTCAAAATAACACATACACATAAACCATGTACACGCCGACTTATTTTTACTTAAAAAAACATCCCAGAATTGCACAAAAATGGCATTGCGCACACTCTTCACTATATCCATGTACACTGCTTTTTTCTCATAAACTAGAAAAATTTCACGAAAATACATGACAATTTTCTCAATCTTTAAACCCGGTAAAAAGAACATATATGAAATTACCTGATCGCGAAAAAGTATTTACCCTTTCCAAATATGAACATTTCCACATATAAAATAAATGAAATATCCAAAAACTTTTACCTCTAAATCATCTATTACATTATACACATCACCAACGAATTCATACCGCAAGCATTACAAATACTTAGTATCAAATATTTAAATTATTTCCATGCACATTTACTTCAACTTAAACGTATACCAAATTCCTACAAACATAAAATTCACAAAATAACTATCATTTAATTAAAATATCACTAAACCATGTACACGCCGACTTATTTTTACTTAAAAAAACATCCCAGAATTGCACAAAAATGGTATTGCGCACACCCTTCACTATATCCATGTACACTGCTTTTTTCTCATAAATTAGAAAAATTTCACGAAAATACATGACAATTTTCTCAATATTTAAACCCGGTAAAAAGAACATATATGAAATTACCTGATCGCGAAAAAGTAATGAACATTTCCACATATAAAATAAATAAAATATCCAAAACTTTTACCTCTAAATCATCTATTACATTATACACGTCACCAACGAATTCATACCGCAACCATTACAAATACTTATTGTCAGATATTTAAATTATTTCCATGCACGTTTACTTCAACTAAAACGTATACCAAATTCCTACAAACATAAAATTCACAAAATAACTATCATTTAATTAAAATATAATTAAATTCAAAAACACTACTTAAAATATAAATGAGCACATACATTAAATTAATACATACATAAATACCCATTTCGAATTCACTTTAGTTACGGCCATTGAGATCCAAAAATTCACGAACACTGTTTCACACAACACAGAATAAAGCCAAATACAAAATTTCCAGATTTTTTCCCCGATTTCCCCCCTTTTCCGATTAAAGAACCGTAATTCGTCCATTAATATCACATGACATATCCCATGATCTCTCATTTCCCTCACACAAAATAATGCGTAATCGGAACTGAGTACTGCTCACATTATTACCAAAGTGCCAGGTAGTAACCTTTATCGCCTCCAAAATGTCGCCAAACTACCAGTTACCATATTGTAAAGATCAACCACTTTATGTTTCATTTATTTATTCGTCTCTGTAGGTTAATTTTTGTTAAAAGATTTGTTGTTTAATGTTTTTATATTAGGAAAGATATATTTTTGGTTATTTATTCCTCTCTGTTTGTGTATTTTTGGCTATTTATTCGTCTCTGTGTGTTAAGACAGCGGCGAAATGTTTTTGATTACCATCATAGTTTCAATTATGTTTTAGCTTGCTGATTTTGCTTAAGTGAAAATAGATCAATGTGTACATGGACAACGTTATGGCTAGTTTGTGCAATTCTTTGATTTTTTTAAAAAATGACAATAGGTCGATATGTACATGGACACCAAGTTTGTGTTAGTCTTTGACTTCTTATTTTGGTTTTGTGCAGCAGCCATCTTGAACTGGCGCCAATCTTGGCGTAAAAAAAGAAACGATTCGCTAAAGGGTACCATAGAGTAAATTTTTACCCTCTTAGTTATTATAGATTTACACGGCCACTATTAAATTCATTTTTTTAAAATATCTGTTTTAAAATCAAATTCCATTAAGATGTCACAGTTTAAAATATATGTAATTTATGACATGAATTCTTAAATGATACTAAGATAACTATATATTAAAAGCAAGAAAACAATTACGTTTTGTAGCAACAATACTCAACAAAATATTTGCATATCTTTTTAATATGAAGTCTTTCCAGAGATTCTGGCTAATTTATATCTATTTCCTTCTCTTTAAGCATCTTTTCTAACAATTGGAAATTTGTTTCAATTATGCAAACCAATATTCCCACTAGTTTCTGCGTGTTTTCTCTCCTAACTTTTCAATCTCTCGACGATGTACCTATGAGTTTTCATTTGACCTGATAAAAGTTAAATAGTCTAAAACCCCTGACAGACATGAAATAAATTATCGCTATTTCTGAAAGTAACTATAAAGTCAGATAAGGGTTTATATAAACTTCGTATTTAAAAGACATTAAAACATAAAGGCATGTTCTAATGCTAGCAAAATCAACTACAGCTTATGGTGATCCAATTAAACAGGAAGAGTCAAATTCAAACTAAAAATATAGACTGGTAGTCAAAGACTACACAATTTAATTTTAATATAAGCTGGCTCAGTAACACGTAACAAACTCGTAACTCATTGTAACACAGTTATTGCATAACAAATTCAAATATCGGCAGCGATAATGCAAAGACAAATCATTACAAATTACCAGAGCTGATAGGAACTAATGCAATGTGCAAGCAGAGGCCAGAAACAAACTCTTTCTTACAAGCCTAAAACCTTACAAATGACCCTTCAGAATACACAGTGTTAATCTGATACTGTTAATAATTCAACAAAGGTCAGTCTTCAATATTTTGGATAATTGGTGCTCTGTTATAATTTCAGTGGTCTTGAAGTTGATTGCTGAAATATATTCAAATTTGAACAACAGTAATTTTTTTAATGTTAAAGTTTCAATAGTCTTGCAGTTGATTCTTGACATACACTGTGGGAACTACATTAAAATTTTAAAAACTTTTTTTTTTTTTTTTTTTTTTAAATTTGTCCAGACATCATAGGAGTTTGAATGAACACAAATAAAAAAAAATTATGCATAAAAATAGAGGGGTAGAGTAGACTTTAAGGTACCTCTTGTATTAGGCAAAATTGTTGTTTGATTTATCGCCAAGTTGTTTCATTTATGGTAGCCTGAGTAGTTTAATGTTATGGAAAACCTATTGTGACGTAATCGGGTGCATGATTCTGGGAAATTTTGAATCATGGGATGTTTTGTAAGCGTTTTTGTGGTGTGTGTTGGTTTGATTCTTTAGACGGTAGAATAACTGAATGTAGTAAGATTAATCTGAAGTTTCTGTACAATTTGGAGCGAAAGGGGAAAAGAGATTTAATTGACTGGTGTGTAAATGAAGGTTTACTTAGTAGCCATTATAAGTGTCCTATATGTAGGAAGGATATGCGTCTAGTTGAACGTAAAAACTGTTTAGATGGATTTGAATGGGTTTGTAGGAAGAAAGGTTCAGATGGTCACTATGTGAAGCGTTCGATCAGAAAGAGTAGCTGGTTTGAAAAAAGTCATTTGAGTATGATTGACATTTTGATTTTTACGTGGCTCTGGATGTACGAAGCAAACTCGAAAATCATGGTAAGTGAATATTTGCTTTTGGTAGTGCTTAAATGTATAACATGATTTTCCTTTTTTATGTTATTTTATTGTTTGGTTTAAAATGTATTTTATTGAGATTATGTATTTTTTGTTTGCCTATATTGTAGAATTTGGTGCTCCTTTGACTTTTTAAGTGAAAATATATCGATGTGTACATGGACAAAGTAAAGGGAGTGCGCAATGAAAGTTTGTGCAATTTTGGGATTTTTTTTAAAGTGAAAATAGGTTGACGTGTACATGGATAAAGTCAAAGGAGTGCACAATGCCATTTCTCTGTAATTCGGGGTTTTTTAAGTGAAAATAAGTCGATGTGTACATGGAGACCGAGTTTGTGCAATTGTTTGTCTTGTTATTTTGGCTTTGCGTAGCGGTGATTTTTGTCCGCTTTGCAAGCCAAAATAACGAGTCAAAGAATTGCACAAAATCGGTATCCATGCACCGCCAAAAATCGCCAAGGGGTACCCTAAAATATACTTTTACCAAATAGAGCATTTAGTGAACAAAATTCTGACGTTATATGGAAGGAGATATACTGAAGTATATCTCCTTCCATATAACATCAGAATAAAAAGTAAAAATTTTAGTAGTAAAAGAAACAGATCATACTTGTATTTTCAAAATGCCTTAAAAAGGTGTATTTTGCACGTTCCAGATTAGATACATGTTACATTTTGTGCGAAACAGCTTTTAAAAAGTTATACATGATTTATAATTGTTAAATAAGTTGATAATTAGCAAAAATAATTATAAATTATAGTACTTAAGATTTATCATGAGTTATTTTGAATATAAATAGCAATATTTAAAGCTCTATAGCAAAAGCTTTACTTAAGATCAGCAGATTATTAACTAAAACTTCTTTTAACAATTCATGAAATGCATAATTTGAAGGATTAGACATAGTGTATATGCTAGTATCTACAACACTTAGTTTCAACATAATAAGAATTCAAATTTATTACTTCAGTTTTTGAAGTTACGGTAAAATCAGTTTTAACAATCTTTTCCTTTATTTTGTAACTAAGGTACATACATTTCTTTTGGAAAAAATATGAATGCAAATAAACCTTGTCAAAACATAATCTTGACAAATTAAAGTTACTCATTATGCAATCACTGCGTTTTCGTCCCCTATGAAATTTAATTACTTGAAAAAATTTCATTATGCTCCAAAGCAACCATTTCTAAATGTTACTCTTCTTGTTTTCTTTCTAATAAGTTCTAGATTCTCCAAAAGATTAGACAGGAAACACATCTAACTTGATTACACTTATAAGTTACCTTACTGAAACTGACATGAAGTGAACAATTTTTAAACCCTGTTTCCAAACATTTATACTTCAGAAACAGAAGTAACATTTTAAGTAATAATCGCCATATAAACTGATTTTAAATAAGGTGATTACTTTATCTGCACACAAATATCAAAATTAATAAAAAATAGAGCAATTACCAACTACAAAATCAAAAGGTTTACAAAAATAAATGATATTACAGCAAAGTAATCATTAACAAAATGTTACCAAATGATGTTCATTTTCTTCCAATGTTTCTAATTAATACACATTATTAACCTCAAAATACTGCAATGAACCATAATACATGGCTAAAACAACACCAAATTTCAAATTTGGATGACAACATACTCGTAATTGTAAAAGTACACATTTCAAGAGTTTAGAGGTACATACTCTGAAATTATAATATTTTTAACGTTTCTAAAAACATTTTAACAACAAGCATCGATAATACTAAAAAGATTTATTTATAAATATTAATTTAATTTTGTCTCCTGCCTTTTACAAACAAATTTTGTTTAAATAATGACCATTCTAATACATATGTTGAAGGCTATATAAATCTGAATATGAAGTTAAATCTTAATATTAGGTGTGAGATTCCTAAAAATCAAGATTTTTTTGTGGAGTAAAACTTAGCTCGTTGGATGTAAATGGCTAAACATTTTCTTAATTATCATGGAAATTATTTAATGCTATTTGTAACACTGCTTATCATAATGAAAATGGTTTTGATAAAAATTCAGATTTTCCACATTGCAGGTTCAGAATTTTTTCACATTCCTTACAGAAGAAGATAACGTCAACAAGTATGACAAGCTGCGAAAAGTGCTTCTCAAAAGCAACAGAAATTCATATTCGGTGTGTAATGCGCTGCATTGGAAATTGAATAGAATGTTTTTCACGTGTGTTTCATGTGTTATGTGAATAACTGAGATTTTATGATATATTTATCTGTGATTTGCTTGCTCAAGGAATTTAAAGAGTTTAAGTTTTATTTTACAACATATACATTCCATAATTTTTCATGGACAAGGATTTTCCTTCATATGTGCCTGTGCAGGATTTACATGAAAATTTATTTGCATTACTCTGCATGTGTGAAATAATACACACATAAGTGAATTTCTGTGATATATGGTGTATCTGAATCTCCAAAAGTTGAAGTTGAAGCATGATAGCCGTGCCTTTTTCATTCATTTTGAGTCGTACTGTTTGCACATTCCTACAGTTTTCCTTTTTATCTCGTCTGAATGATTTCTTGTACATATTAAAACTAAAAAATGTTTAGTAGTACGAGTTTTTTTGTGCACAACAGTATCCGATTTTTTTTTTATGACTGAATAGTTTGTATTGAATGAATTCAAACAACATAAATTTGGTAGAACTAAGACAAAATGAAAGTAACTGTCTATTTTGGAAATGTACGGGTTATTGTACCGTGTGGCAAAGGTGATATTCTTGTAAGAGAATTGATGGACTTAGCAATAACACGATATAAAAAGGCTACCGGAAAGGTGAGCTTATTCATCTCATTTCTGTTTTTTTAAAAAAATTGGTTCTGTTTTTTTATATATATATATAAAAAAAAAAAAAAAAAATTCAGATAAAAAAAGAACTGAATTTTATATGCTGTGATGTTTTATATTTAAATAATGTACTAAATGATGATACGGGGATTTAATTTTCAGTTTTAATCTTTAAATATTTATAAATTTCATTGTGTCATTCCAGAATCTGTTCATGTGAAGTTTTTTTAGTGAATGTCACAGTTAATATGCTTACTGTTAAAGATGCAGTTCAAGTTAATTGTATTACAAAATATGAAATACTTAAGTGTCATGACCACCTGAGTTAAATGCTATTAAATTCTACTGAACTCTTCCACAGATTTACAACAGATAATCCGTCTTTATCATTCTTATGGGAAAAAATTCTGAAAGTATCTTTTTATTAAAAGATACCTTTTTTTCTCCATCATCATTGTTAACACAATTTTTCTGTGATACTTAGTAATTCACTCTAGACCTTTAGGTTTGTGTATGAGGTATTTTGATGATTTTCTTTCTGCATGATGTAAATGTGGTATGGGTGAGTTTCCCTAGGAAATTCATGGAAGTAATCTCTTGATATTAAGCAGATAGCTGTAATATAATCCCTGTTAAGTAATCGAATCTAAGGTCGATATGCTTGTTTTTTTATATGACATTATATACAATGTTATTTATGAAATTAAATGTACTTAAATCATTTGTTCTAATCCGTAATGCAAAGGCTGAAATTTTTTAATGGTAAGATCATTCTCATTCTGTAATGATATACATGTTGATGTATAAATATTATGTAAGAAGGCCAGTTGACCAAAAATTGCTTCATAATTGATCCAATCCAAATTGCATTGCGTAAAATATCAGATCTTGATATAATTGCACAATAAAATCTGGTATTCCATATTTTTGTAAAAAATTCAATACTAGATGGGCATTTAATTTAAAATAAGTGTGATTTTTATGAAAATTTGATGATAAAAAAGATGTCTTTTTTTTTTTTTTTTTTTTCTCATTCTGCAGTTGAATTTTACCTAGTTTCAATTTTGAAATTGGCATGTTTTCCTTATACTCATCTTATGGCAGAGCAGGTCTTGGATAATAATTAATTATACCCATCTTAAAAACAAGTTATATTTTGAATGACTGTTCATACTATGGATTGCATGGTCAGAAAGTGAACTCTTCTTTTTTTTTTGTTTTTTTTGTTTTCACACCTATATATCTGTTGAAATATCCTGTGGCTATACTGTTTCATCCAAAAATTCATTTCCCCATCACCGAGAACCTATTGCCAGGTCCCCCATCAATCTCCCTCTTGTGATTTTCTCTTCTTCTCAATATCCCCTCTCTCAAATCACTTCTAAATGCCTCCTAATAAATGGTCCTCCTTCGATTAGCACCCACTCTCGACTTAGTTCAAAAGACTGTTCTGCAGTGCACCCGGACGAAAGGTTGGCGATAGGGTCATGGCCTCCCCAGTAGCCATTTAAGTGTATGAGAATGTAAAACTTTTCTTTCTCCTTATCACATGCCTTCATAGCATAACTAGAAAGCATGCCCATTTAGCAGTCAGAGTTTGAATCCTGGTGAGGACATATCACATTTTTCATATCTTCTAACTCCAAAATAAAATGCCTAATGGTCTCTACAAACTATTATCTATATTAAAAAAAAAAAAAAAAAAAAATTGCAGAGCTGCATTGAATGAAGATGGAAAAGAAAACATGCATACAGAAAATTTGAATATGGTAATGATGGGTTTCTTATTTGTGTAACAATTATTGTTGCTGTGATTTGGGCCTTTATGAGCAGAAACCAAAATATGGCTAATCTTTGGAATATGGTAACAGGTAGTTTGGCGACATTTTTGTAAGGCGATAAAGGTTACTAGCTAGGACTTTAGCAGTGTACATGGATAACCTCAAGAGTGTGTGCAATTCTGGGATTTTTTTTTAAGTGAAAATAGGTTGACGTGTACATGGATACCGTGTATGTGCAATTCTTAAAAATGCAGCAAGCAGTGGGCGATTCTGCACTTTCTCCCAATTTCGCACCTAATCTTCGTCATGATTAATCACTTCTGTTCCATAAAAGTTCTATCATAAGCGTAATTGGACTAGCAGATTGTTGGAAAAAAATGTTGAGGGAAAAAAAAAATGCCTTTACTTTGTGAAAACAAAATGGTGTCCAAAAAAAAAACTAGCAGGTTGCTGTAGCAGGGTTGGTCACCAAATTTTCGCCAAGTTACCATAATCCAAATATTAACCCAAAATACAGTCAAAAGTCGTTAATCCGGACTCGTCGGGACTTCGGCGATTCCGGATTATAGATCATCAGTTTAAATCTGGTAAAATGGCATGCAGAAATTATAAAATTAAAAATATGAAACCGTAATTTACGAAATTAAAAACAATTATGATCTAAAGGGTGTCAAAATTTACAAAAAAAAGCTTAATATTTATTTGTTTACTTTATTAAACATTTCTTTCAATGTAAGTTGTTTAAGTTGCTTCGTTTTTTATGTGATAATACATTCTCTTTAATTCTATAAACAGACATAATTTCGTGTTCAGTTACAAAGTTCCGCTGTTCAAGTCCTATAATTGCTGTGTCAAGAATACCGACTAATTTGTCAATCGAAACTTTTTCGTTTTCAATAACCTCTATCACTTTCTTCGCTATCCGAAGCGAATTATAATGACGAGGCATTTGATTTAAATCATATCAAAGACACATCGAGATGAAATACTACATTGAGTAAGCAATTATAAGCCAAATAAAATAAAAACATCTGCTCTTAAGATAAGGATAGTGCTGGATCAACTTCCAATTCATTGCACGCCGCCCCGTGTTAAAGATAAACAATGTTTAGATAAACAAACGTTAAAGTTTACATAAACAAAGGATATGCCTTTATCCATTTTTTGCAGCAATTCTACTTTTTGTTTAATGGACTCCGAAAGATACTTTCGCTTTGTATATCCTTTACATATTAGTAAATATATATCGGAAATTCTATTTGACATAATCGAAAGTTCAAGCTTACTTTTATAAAATTGCTCTAACAGTCTGCAAAAAATAATAATCCGGATCCAATTCGAAGATTAAGGAACAACGCAATCTGCAACATTAACTGAAATAGATAATTAGATAATTTTAGCTTTGCTTATCCCGTACATTAAACGCGCATTCGTAAACGTATTTTGCGCACGCGCACACGTAAATTCGCAGCGGTAAAGGTCTTACGCACATGCGTGAAAGCGACGCATGCGCAGAAAGTTTGTAGCTTTGAGGTCCGGATTATAGATCATTCCGGATTATGGGTGTCCGAATTAACGACTTTTGACTGTATTAATATTGTTAATGGCTTCTGTGTTGAAGTCCATCCATTATCTGCATTAACTGGATTTTAATTACAGTCAAAAGTCGTTAATCCGGACTCATCGGGACTTTGGCGATTCCGGATTATTGATTTTTCCGGATTATAGATCATCAGTTTAAATCTGGTAAAATGGCATGCAGAAATTATAAAATTATAAATATGAAACCGTAATTTATGAAATAAAGAACAATTATGATCTAAAGGGTATCAAAATTTACAAAAAAAAGTTTAATATTTGTTTACTTTATTAAACTTTTCTTTCAATGTAAGTTGTTTAAGTTGCTTCGTTTTTTATGTGATAATACATTCTCTTTAATTCTATAAACAGGCATAATTTCTTGTTCAGTTACAAAGTTCCGCTGTTCAAGTCCTATAATTGCTGTTTCGAGAATACCGACTAATTTGTCAATCGAAATTTTTTCGTTTTCAATAACCTCTGTCACTTTCTTCGCTATTGGAAGCGAATTATAATGACAAGAAATTTGATTTAAATCATACCAAAGACGGAGTACATCAAGATGAAATACTACATTTAGTAAAGAATTATAAGCCAAATAAAATAAAAACATCTGCCCTGAAGATAGGGATAGTGCTGACAGATCAACTTCCAATTCATTGTGCGCCGCGGCGTTAAAGATAAACAAAAGATATGCCTTTATCCATTTTTTGCACCAATTCCACTTTTTGTTTAATGGAGTTCGAAACATATTTTCGCTTTGTAGATCCTTTACATATTAGTAAATATATATCAGAAATTCTATTTGACATAATCGAAAGTTCAAGCTTACTTTTATAAAATTGCTCTAACAGTCTGCAAAAATAATAAGCCGAATCCAATTTGAAGATTAAGGAACAACACAATCTGCAACATTAACTGAATTAGATAATTTTAGCTTAGCTCATACCGTCCGTTATACATTAAACGCGCATTCGTAAACGTATTTTGCGCATGTGCACACGCATATTCACAGCCGTAATGGTCTTACGCGCACGCGTAAACGCCTATGCGTTCTTTATCCATTTTTTGTAACAATTCGTTTTTTATTTGATGGACATCGTAACATACTTTCGTTTTCTAGATCCTTTGGGAGCTCCAGCATCAAAAATTCTATTTGACATAATCAAAAGTTCAAGCTTACTTTTAGAAAATTGCTCTTACAGTCTGCAAAAAATAATAAGCCGGATCCAATTCGAAGATTAAGGAACAACGCAATCATCAACATTAACTGAAATAGATAATTAGGTAATTTTAGCTTATAGCGTCCGTTATACATTAAACGCACACGCGAAAACGTATTCTGCACTTGTGCAGACGCATATGCGCAGTCGTAAATGTCTTGGGCGCACGAGTAAAACACCTATGCGCATGCGTAGAAAGATTTTAGTTTTGAGGTCCGGATTATAGATCATTCTGGATTATGGGTGTCCGAATTAACGACTTTTGATTGTATCTGTTTTATCCCCCCTTTTAGTAACATCAACTAGGTTTCTGTAAGAAACAGAGTTTTTTGATAGAAGTGTTGTGCGACTTCATGTACTAGTTCAGTTTTGATATGCACAGTAATGTACCAGTTTTAGAATATTACCCAGTTGGCATGGAAGAACAAGTTGTGTATTTGACATGAAGCATGTAACTTTGTGAACAGTGTGCACACTAGGCTTTAGAACAGTCTCCTGATGCTCAGCACCAGCATTAGCAATATTTTCTTAAGGTGGAAAACTGCATCTTGGGGGAAAAAAAAAAAAAAAAAAAAGCTTTTTGCTACAGTTTTTACCTGTTACAAATATTCTAAGTGTTCAAAAACTTAATTTGATGGAACAAATTCTGGGAATTTTAACTTGCTCTAAGAAGGTGTAGTATTTATAACTGAAATTATTTTTGGTTGATCTTTACATTATGGTAACTTGGCGTTTTTTTGGCGAAAATTTGGCGACCAACTCTCCTACAGCAACCCTCTATTTTTTTCTTCCCGCCGCCATTTTGTCTTCACTAAGTAAAGACATGTTTCTTTTCTTTTTATCTACTGAACACTTCTTCCAACAATCTACTAGCCGAATTACACTGATGCTAGAAATTTTATCTAACAAAACTGCTTAATCATGACAAATATTCACTGCAAAATTGGGAAAAAGTGCACAATACCATACTCCTTACGCGTTTTTCAAAATAACACATACACATAAACCATGTACACGCCGACTTATTTTTACTTAAAAAAAATCCCAGAATTGCACAAAAATGGCATTGCGCACACTCTTCACTATATCCATGTACACTGCTTTTTTCTCATAAATTAGAAAAATTTCACGAAAATACATCAGAATTTTCTCAATCTTTAAACCCGGTAAAAAGAACATATATGAAATTACCTGACCGCGAAAAAGTATTTACCCTTTACAAATATGAACATTTCCATATATAAAATAAATAAAATATCCAAAAACTTTTACCTCTAAATCATCTATTACATTATACACGTCACCAACGAATTCATACCGCAAGCATTACGAATACTTAGTATCAAATATTTAAATTATTTCCATGCACGTTTATTTCAACTTAAACGTATACCAAATTCCTACAAACATAAAATTCACAAAATAACTATCATTTCATTAAAATATAATTAAATTCAAAAATACTACTTAAAATATAAATGAGCACATACATTAAATTAATAAAAATTACCTTACAATCCTAATTACTTTAAACTAAATCATTGCTAATAACAATTTTCCCAATAATACCAAATTCCTTTCCACCTTACATTTTGAACGATGCATAAAAATAATATCCTCAAATAATTAAAAATACTAACATACCTAATCTTCTTCAGAATCTTGTTTATGTGGCGGATACACTTTTCTAATTCATTCAATAAAATTATTGAAAGATTTTTTGTGCGAATTTTTCCTCCATACTTCCTCCGCTAAATAAAAAGCAAACTTCTCTCTATCACAATGCCTAAATACCCATTTCGAATTCACTTTATTTAGGGCCATGGGATCCAAAAATTAAACAACACTGTTTCACACAACACAGAATAAAGCTAAATACAAAATATCCACATTTTTTCCCGATTTCCCCCCTTTTCCGATTAAAGAACCGTAATTCGTCCATTAATATCACATGACATATCTCATGATCTCTCATTTCCCTCACACAAAATAATGCGTAATCGGAACTGAGTACTGCTCACATTATTACCAAAGTCCCAGGTAGTAACCTTTATCGCCTCCAAAATGTCGCCAAACTATCAGTTACCATATTGTAAAGATCAACCTTATTTTTTTTTCTTTGGAATAATTGAGTATTTCACGTAGGCAGAGTGATGTTCTGAAAAAGTTTAATAGTTATAGTCACATTTGCCTATATAGTTCTATTAGTTATTTCGGTACTTTTCTGGGTTAATCTTTGGATTATGGAAATTTGGAGACGAACCCTGCTACAGCAACCTGCTAGGTTTTGTTTGGATGTCATTTTGTTTTCACAAAGTAAAGGCTTATTTTTTTTATTCAACGTTTTTTTCCCAACTATCTGCTAGCCGAATTATGCTTATGCTAAAACTTTTATGGAACAAAAGTGCTTTATCGTGACGAAGATTAGGTGCGAAATTGGGAGAAAGGGCAGAATTGCAAACTGCTTGAAGCGTTTTTAAGAATTGCACATACATGTTATCCATGTACATGTCAACCTATTTTCGCTTAAAAAAATCCCAGAATTGCACAAAAATGGCATTGTGCACACTCTCGACTTTATCCATGTACACTGCTAAAGTCCCAGCTAGAAACCTTTATCGCCTTACCAAAATGTCGCCAAACTACATGTTAGCATATTCCAAAGATTAGCCCTTTTCTGTTTCGCCGCCACTAATCTCGCCAAGCAGACTTTATCGGTGACTACATATAGTATACACATAGAAAATGTTAACAAATGTTAGTTCTAAGAATTTTTTATTTTGAAGGCATAAACATTTTAATATTGTTTAAAATTTTGTAAGAAGCTTATAAATAAATACAATAAATTTTTAAAAGGATAATAATTTAAGAACTTACTACGATGTCATGGTTCAACATCATGATTCACCAGTTCATATAGTGTGACCCCATCTCACGTAAACTACGCTATAAAAATCTCATTCTCTCTAATTATCTACATTAATTTCAAGTTAAAAACCTTAATTTGGAATACAAGTTTAAATTCAAGAATTATTTCAGTTCATATGAATAGCTTACTCAGAAATTATGTAAAACTGCAGTCCTTTACTTCGCTAGTGCATTCTCATTAGAATTGATGCATTTAATCCTTACCTTTGCCTTTTCTATATTTTCACCTTCGGGTGAGCAGTGTGATTGTATCCTAATTCACTTATTTACCACGAATGGCCTTGTGGCATGCATTTGAACTATATGGTAAAAATTCTATGTAATTGTATGCCAGTATTGAAAGAAACAATCAATCTGATAAGAAACGGCTGCTGCTTTTTTTGAAAATGAGGCATAAAAGGTTACTAGCACTAGTTGTACCATTATTGACGACTTTATCACCTGCGCCGGCAAAATGGAAAAGTACCGTTATTTCTCAGTATATGTCTTCTCCAGAGCTTAAATTGCCCTCAGCCCACCGGATTTCGGCTCGGTACTTCTTAGTTTTTTGAATAAATCCTAATTCTAGTCGGAGCGCACCAGAGCCCTAAATAAGAAGGCTCCGCTGCTTCTTTTATGTAATTGAACAAACTTTTGGTAGTATTTTGATCTCAATTTTATTTTCAGTAATAAAATTATATAAAAAATCATTTGTTAAATTTTAATTTATCTCTACCTTTTGTTAAATTTTAATTTCAATTAGTTAATAACGTTAATCATTGATTATTTAATGATTTTAAAATTAATTGTTTAATTTTAATTACTTTAATCATTGATTATTTAATTTTTTTAATAATTAATTATTTAATTATTATTGATTTGATTAGTCATTTTATTTATTCTTGTTCCCCATTCCTGACGGTCTTCCATAGGGCTCCGGCACTTCTAAGTTTAGAAATAAACCCCTGGTTTTCTCTTACATGAATAATTAAGATAGGATAATAAGGAAAGTAAAACTACTTTCTTTGTTTAAGAGCAAGGTCCGTACGGTGAAACGAACCTTGGTTTAAGAGAGGTGAGGGTGTAAGAGAAATAATTGATCATCTGATTTATTCTGGCAAAGATAAGGTAAGCAGGTGCTTCTTACTTCACCTCATAGGTGAGATATTTTCTATCATTCAAATAAGCAATCTTTTACCAATCAAGTGGATCATGTCTTACAACCATTTTCTCTCAACCTACTTAATTTTCAGTGAAAAGCTATTCCAGAACCATGCCTATATATTTTTTCATCTGAGGCAAAGAGATAAATATGCTCCCCTGTATATTGGAATGCAAGTTTTTTTTTTGTTTTTTTGTTGTTGTTTTGGTGTTGGGAGAGGGAACCACTACATATATGCCCACACATACAGTACAAGTTAACTATACATTTTTATATGCATAGTTTTTATATTTCACATCATAATACCAAAATCCTTATAATATTTAACCATAGATGTATATATTCAGAACAATTTAACATATAAGTGATTACAGTTTTTAAAAGAAGAGCACTGAAAAGTGCCTTTCTGATAAATGGCAAATAGCATTATAGTAGTAATATAAATAGTTATGTGAGTAGTATAAAAAATATTGCATTTATTTATTCAACCATTTTAATAAATTAATGGTTAATCTTTGGATTATGGTAACTTGGCGATTTTTTGGCGAAACTTTGGCGACCAACCCTGCTACAGCAACCTGCTAGTTTTTTTTTGGACGCCATTTTGTTTTCACTAAGTAGAGGCATTTTTTTTTTTTTTACTCAAAATTTTTTTCCAACAATCTGCTAGCCGAATTACTCTTATGCTAGAACTTTTATGGAACAAAAGTGCTTAATCATGATGAAGATTAGGTGCGAAATTAGGAGAAAGTGCAGAATCGCCCACTGCTTGCCGCGTTTTTAAGAATTGCGCATACACGTATCCATGTACACGTCGACCTATTTTCACTTAAAAAAACATCCCAGAATTGTACAAAAGTGGCATTGCGCACACTCTTGACTTTATCCATGTAGACTGCTTAAGTCCTAGCTAGTAAACTTTATCACCTTATCAAAATGTCGCCAAACTACCTGTTACCATATTTAAAAGATTAGCCAAATTAATTTCTCTTGCTTTTAACAAAGCAAAATCACCAATAATTTTAATCAATCAAGATACTTTTTGATAATTGAATTTCATCGTTCATAGAATGACAATGTTTGAAATAGAATAGCCATGCTGCCTTAGAATGATCATATTTGAATGATTTTTTTCATCAAATTAAGATCCTTTACTTTTTTCTTAACAAACAAAACCTCAGCATTATAGATCCTCTGAAATATTTGATTTCATTGCTATGAATTGTCATCGAAGGTACTAGGGGAGAGACTCTGTAGTTAGTAATCACGTAGCAATAAATAAACATGCCATTGCACCGATGTTGTTGCCTGTAAAAACTGCAACCCTAAGGAGAAGTTTTATACTGAACTGAGACTGTCTGTGAAATGTTGAGCATATGAAGTGAAGTTTCGAAATAAAGAACAATTTTTGTGTGTTACATTCGATTGGAGTTCTTGATGAATTATTTAATGTGCTGTGGACATAATGATCTGCTGCATAGTTTCAGATAATTCTAATATGTTGAATTAATAACCACACACTAACTTATTTAAAACTTAAAATAGACAAATTACAAAAAAATTTCCATGTGGGACAAAACTTGATAATTATAACCTATTATCATTCTTTAACTACTGCCTTGTCCCCAAGGAAATCCCTACTATCTAAATTTCCTAGCAGCTGATTTCAAGGTCAGAGGCGCAGCACCACAGGTCCGGGGTTCGAACCCCGGGCTGGGCAAGGTCAACTCAGCCTTTCATCCCTTGGGTCGATAAAATGAGTACCATGTTTGCTTGGGGACTAAACACTGGGGGCCCTGTGACAAACTGACCACTTATTCAGGGCGTATGCTTACAGATCCTGGGGCCCACGGTCAAGAAAGCAGATTTCGGGGCACTGCAGGCCTTGGCCCATTAGGGCTGTTTGCGCCACTGAGTTTAGTTTTTTTTTTTTTTTTTTTTTTTTTTTTTTTTTTTTTTTTTTGTTCAAAAGTAAAAAGTAATATCTTAATATAATAAAATAGTTATTTAGACTATATAATTGCCAAGGGAAAAACTTGGCTGTTCTGGGAATCGGAAAAGAAAGCTAGAGCAAGAAAAATCTCAAAACTCTGAATACAAATGGAATCATATTTAGTAAAATGATTGCAAAAGGAAAAAAAAAAGGATGAAGTAGTAAAATCAGATTCGGGTTGTACTTCTACTGCTGCTAAGCTTTTATGTCATAACACCTCACAACAGATACAAGACAGTGAAAATCATGAAGATGCGAGCCCAAGCACATCGGAAGTTCCATAGTCATGTTCATAGCTAATAAAAAGTACAGAAAGTTCAACAGAAACACTCAATGCAATTCAGAACATTCTAGAATTTAAATTTGTTTGTTTTGTTTATTTAAAATTCAGTAATCTTCCAATAATCTCGAACCAACTTTGCATAGAAATGATTATTCATGGGTCCCGCATATTTCAGAATGAATTCAGTCTAAATGCATTAGCAGCATCAGTTAGTCTAATGCCAAAATCTTTGTTTTTCTCACGGGTTAGTAATGAAGAGGGAAGGAACTGAAATTAACCAATCTTGGTTATTATATTCACCAGAAAATAATGCAGCGTACTGCTTTTGTTGCTTACTGTTTATTACATTAAATTCCACTACACAATAATCTTTTATAACATCTAGGTTTAATAAACTGAGAAAACAAGATAAATCGATTAAGCATGAAAGAAAGCCAAATCATCGAAAATCTTTTACAACTTTGAAAGAAACAGAAAGATGGTTTGGTTTATTTGATTACAGGCAAAGCTGTTGAGGGCTATCTACCTAAAGAGAGGGATGCCTTCATGGAGAACTTTCTAAGTGAAACTGGTTTGTATATACATTACACAAAGGGACCACAAACTGCCCATGCAGCCAGCTTGTTTGTGGTATTTGAACCTCGGACCAAACTACCAGTGTTCTTCGACTTTACTGTTCGGCCGCTTGTGGGCCAAGAAACAGAAAGAAGATTAAATAATAAAATGGGAATAGATGAATCATTAGAAGCAAATATACAATCTGAAAAAAAAAAAAAAAAAAAAAAAAACCCACCCACTCCTCTCAGGTGCTCATGTTTTGTGAGTACAAGTGTGCAATCCCAAGGTACCCTAGCCCTTCAAGCGATCACCCTCTTGGTGAGACAGGGTCATGATCCTGGAGCCCTAGTGATCTGTCTTCTTTTCTTTTTTCATCTTACTTTGTCTTTGCTATTTTCACTTCTTCTGCCCATGTGATTTTCCTTTTCGGAGGTGAAGGCTCAAAATGAGAACCTATGACATCCCTTTGTTCTTAGTTTCTCATGGAGAGAAAACCCTCTGCACGTTTATCGTACATTGTGACCCGTAAGGCTCGAAAGGAGGGTTCTGGTAGTTGAGGGGCAAGGTACTGTCCCCAACACACTGCTTTGGCCTCTGCTTCAGATTGAAACGGGAGGCACTTAGTTGTCTCCGCTACTGTCAATTGGCTAGTCAGTCGTTCTTCAGGTCAGTGGCTTGGGGATAAGCTTTTGAAAGTTCCTGCTTTCAGGAAAGCGGACTGTGGGGCTTCAGTTTGCCTTCAGTAGCCCTGGCACAGGAGTCTGTGTCCCCTCGTTAAACTCCATGGTGGGTGGGGCTGCCGTGTTTTTTATTTTCATTTAAATTGGAAAAGTCAGATAATACCCCTCTAAAAAAAAGTAAGAACCAATGCAAATCTTAATATTATACAAATATCTAGTATCCCTGGAAAGGGCAAATTATCCAACATGCCAGGCTTTGCAGTAATTAGCAACTCCTCTGGTGATCTGCATTAATAAAAAAATGGTCCATTTCTAATACATAAATATATAACAGCTAGTGTTGGTGAATCAAAAAATATGAAGCATTTACAATCTAGAGATATTCTTATCGAAACCATTTCATCTATACAATCTGATTCTCTTCTTGTGTTTACTAAAATAGGAGAAGTAGATATATCTGTTCCTTTCTTCTCTCTTAAAATCATCCCTTTAATAGTGATCATTTCCACATTTTCCTGTCTCAAGCAAGAGATACTAACTCTCCTATTGAATGACCAGAAAAATTTATATTTGATTGTACCAATTGGGATATCTTTAAAGCAAATGCCACAGTAACACAACAATTGGTGAATAATGTGCTTATAGATAAAGCAATGCAGGTTGTTACTAACAAAATTCTTCAAGCAGCTGAAATCTCTTCTCAAAGTTATCAAATAAGCTACCAAAATATTTAAAACCGTGCTTGAATAATGAATGCTGAGATACCCTGAAGTAACAGAGAAAGACTTGGGGAATTTTTCGTAGATACCCTACTTTGTCAAACCTAATATCCCTTAAGAAAGCCAAGGCAAATGCAAGAAAAGTATGCCGTCGGAGCCAGAGAGACTCATGAGTAACATCTTCTAAATCACGTAAACAAGTTTGGGAAAGAAAGCACGTGGATTATATAAAGACCACTCACTTTCCATCCTGGGAAAAAATGGCCGAGTGATTAGCAACACAGAAGAAATTGTGAATATTATTGGTGAGACTTTTGCTGCCACTCCCAGTGGCAAACCAGTGGCAAAAATTGTTCACCAGCATTTCTTTCTGTCAAACATCACTCAGAGAAACCTCCCATTACGTTCACCAGGGCCGTTCCTAGCGAGGGTACAGCTCGTAGAAGTACATGGATGGCCATTATCAGGGGCACCCAGACTCTCGTAATACCATGCCTAAATATTTTAAAGTCATTAAAAGTACTTTTTAAATTTGGGGATGGCAATCTTAGGAAAGTACATGGGCAGAACAGAACTTTAATATGCCAGCTAACTCTAATTTAACCTTCCGAGTACCATGACTGGCTTTATCCATTTATAAGATTTTTTTGTCACTTGGCATATATTAGCTTATTATTTAAGATATTTTGCTGTCTTGATTTCTTTAGTAATGTAAATGTCATCTTAATGAATGTAAATTTATGAAAATAGAGATTAAAAGTAAGTAAATATACAAATTAAGCTAGTAAATGCTGTTTAAGTACAGGTCTTCATGAAAGACTCAAAAGCCCTATCCATTCAGAGGGTGTAGAAGTAGTAAACTGCTATTAGATTATACTTTAGATAGAACTAGTAAGTGTGCTATTTCTATGCTAATTGATTTTGATGTTTCAATTTATTTTTCCAAGTCCTTAATCTATAGCTTTCTGTTACAAGTATTCACTTGTAACTCTTTCTTAACATTTCTGTTTTCTAAAACTGTATTCCTTTAAATTTTAAAGAGAAACATGTTTTTTAATTATTATTTATGTCGGTTTACAGAAGAAGGTAAAGAAACAGAAGTAAACTTTCTAAAAGATTGTTTTCATCAGTATCAATTATATTAAAATTAGCCAAAATAGTTTGTAATAAATCTTCTGCCCCTCCTTCCAAAAAAAAAAAAAAAAAAAAAAAAAACTTTTTATTTCTTTGGAACCAAACAATTTTTTCCATTGTTTCATTCATTATAAGCAACAAAATAACTCAAAAAGAGAAGTCTTGTTTTACCTTATGTGTTTACAGGCTTGACAAAGAATGGACTAATATATTGATTCTTTAATTCATCAAGCAATATGTGCAATTGATTAAAAAGTAACTGTGATAAAACCAACTGTGCAGTTCTGATGAAAATTATGTATGGAAACAATAAGGTAAAAGATCAATCAGTACATCTCATTCAATGGCAAAAATGAAGCAAAAGACTTATTGTAACATAAATTTGCTGAAAAAAACTGTAGGGAATTCTATCCATATTCAGTTTGTAGACTTCTAGAAGCTTGTTATAGTGAAATAAGAGCTAAGTTCAGTTTAAAAGAAGATAGTGGAGAATTATTAATGTCAACAGCATGGTTCTTTCTAAGCAGGTTTAGTCCATACAATTTAGGGGCCCACCAGCAGCCGAGCGGTGAAGTCACTGAACACTGGTAGTTCCGTCTGAGGTTCGAATCCCGTGAACGGGCTGGCTGCATGGGTGTTTTCGTGGTTTTCCCCATGTGTAACGTGTATACGAGCCAGTTTCCCTTAGAAAGTCCTCCATGAAGGCATCCCTCCTCTTAGGCAGATAGCCCTAGTGTGCTTTGCCATAATTAAATACACACACCACTACACCATCACCATACAACTCATTGTAGCTATCTTAAGCTAAACTTCAGTATGTTAATTCTAACAACAGATTTTAATATTAGAAAGCAATTAAAAACCATATGTACTGTACTGTGAAACCTCAACAAATTTGAAAATAAAACTATGTGATTAATTTTTAATTCAGTTTGAGTTGTTTAAAGACCGTGGAAACTTTGCAGTAAAAAATATGTATCAAGGAAATTTGATTGCATTAAAGCAATAAAGTAAATCAACTAATTTATTATTTAAATTATTTGCTGCATACTATATTGAAACTATGCTGCGTCCAAACATAAAGAGGTGTCTTCTTAACTGAGAAGAGAGACACAAAAAAGATTAATGGAAAGCAAAGAATCTGCCATTGCACAGAGAATGAAAGCAGTACTTAGTGATGCCAGGCTTTTAAAATTATTATAATTAATGCTAATAAAATTGTTTTTTGAAATACGTTTTCAATAATTATTTTCTTTAAAATGTATTGAAATTTAACTATCATACTGTTCTTTAAGAGAAATTTCTGACTTTTCATAGCTAATTTGGCACCTCTTCTAATTATTTACTTGAGGCAGTTGCCTCACTTGCTTTGTTCTGGCAGTGAACTATGATTGCAGTATTGATATAGCAATCATAGTTTGCTGTAGCAGCAGCAGTTCTCACAGAAATAAACTATGGTGAAGCATTCAAAGGCTAAACTAATGTATGGCTCTTTTTATCAATTTTGAAATATTGATTGATAATAAGTCATTTTCTGTTTAAATAAAAAGCAAAAGGCTAAAATTATTTTTCAGAGCATTCATTTTAATATTTTGTGTATTTTATAAAGTTTTTATGATTATTGTTCTGCTTTAAAAGTTAGGAACAATTTCGCTTTTTAAAAAACTTTAGAGGAAAAAGAATAAAGGATATAATCAGAGCAAGATTTATTATGTGAACTAAGTATTTATTTACATTCATGTGTATATGTTTAGTCTTACTTTTAACAGTAGATCTTTAAATTTATTTATTTATTTATTAATGTGTGCTTAATGAATTTTGTGTAATTCTTTCTGCAGACTTCTTATTAATTCCTCTGTATAAGTTTCAGGGATTTAGAATTTAAATGATCATAGGGAACATTTTATTTCCTAACATAAACCCCCAGCTTCTATGAAAATTAAAATGAGTATCGTATAATCTTTAATTATTTCAACGTTGTTTCAACAAGTGTAGAGAATTACGCACCTTTTGACATACATTTATGTGTGTATCTGATGTTAGTACTTTATCTACTTTGAAACCGCCTCCTATCTGGTTGCGCATTTTTTACAGCGCTGAGCTGTTCTTTGACCCACGTAATGTAAAAACAAGCAAGCAAGTGTTGCCATATCCGGCGACATTCGCTCGTTAAGGAAAAATGTCACTTTTCCTCTCCCTCAAATATTAGAATGAAAAGAGTGGGGAGGGGTGCATAATGCTTTGTTTAGCGTTGTGTTTCTTTGTATTGCGACCTTGAGCAGCCTTTTAATTGTGGGCTGGCTGATCGTATTGTGTAATTCTGTTGCATATTTCTATTTCAGACATGTTATGCCACTCAAAAATCATGAAGCCCTTGTTTGCCCATGATACGGACTTCATGAGGGCGGATGACATATTTAGAAATTTATTGTGAATTTAAAATAAATTTTCCCAAAATGTTTGAGATAAAGTATATCGGTATTGTAATTGGGACGGCTAATAAAAGTTTACCAGGCTTGTAATTGGGATGACTGGTATGTTTGATATTATTTTATTGCTGTTACTGCATTATTTCATGTGTCACTAAATGACCATATTTAAATTAGAGCGCATCGCTGTGCAAAATAAAAACATAATGTCTTCTACGAAACGTAATATGTGGTAGGAAAGTGGGGCGTGTGTAGCAGTTGGCGCAAATATTTTGAATGAATCTGTAATCTTATCCGATTCTTCACCTCCGCTCTTTTATTCTATGTGCCTAAACTGCTTGAACACTGGTAGTTCGATTCGGATTCAAATTCCGACCAACGGAGTGTAGCTGCGTTAACGTTTCTGTGGATTTCCCCCATGTGTAATGTTATATCCTTAAAAAGTCTTGCCTTTAAGCAGACGGTCCTCTTGAGACTTACCTTAATCAAACATTTCAATCCCGCGCCTCTTGAAAAATTGCTAATTTTAAATGTAACATGCTACAACAGTAACGTTTTACGTATACATAACTACAGTTTTCAAATGTTTTCAAAATTCACTGCTGATTAATATAGTTTTTAGAGGTTTAACCTTTTAAAACTACTTATGTTGAGTATGTTAATGAAACTACCCGTGACAATTTCTAGAATAATCGTTTTTTACGTTCTGTGAAATAGCTAAAAGAACCGGGTGTATCTGGAGCGATATCATCTCGAAGATGTAACTAAGACATAGACACTGCCTTAATTTCAATTAATCGCACATTTGGCGTGTAGTGAGGTCCTTTGCGTATCGATGATGACTTCATTTATTATTGTAGAATATTGCAGTTTTGTGACATCAGATTAATCGTCAACATTGTACGAAAGAAAATTCTTTAAATAATTAAAAGTGTTGAGCTAGTTGGATTATTTAATTTCTTATCAAAAATCAGGCCTTTCCTTTTTATTGCGAACTTTGGCGAGAATATAAGTTTTCACATGCACTTTCTTGACTGCCTTTCATTCTTTCCTACAACAAGCAATCTGTTTACGGTTTATTTATCATATACGTACAGAAGCAATTTATCTTAATTTAAACATGCAAAAGCAGTTTATCTAACATATAAATCTAGCAACAATAGTATTTGAGTAAACAAACTGTAATATATCTATAATATATAAGCGAAATACCACTGTTTCATCACGAGATCTCCGAAACTATACACCCGACTGACTTGAAATTTTACATAGTTAATCATTGCACGATGTAGACGTGCACTTAGAACGGATTTTACGTAAATCCCGTCAAAATAGATTTTTGTTATATAGTGGAAGTTTCTCATACATTTGGTTTTCAAATCCAAGTTCAGAATTTTTTTATTGTTGCCAAAACTAGGTATGAAATACGATGCTGCCAATGAATGCATTTTCCTTTAAAATTATTAAATTGGTAAATAACTTGCATCTAGCCAATGAATACAAACATCATTTAAACGTAAGGTTAATAATAACATTTATATATGTAACTGTTATCATGACTTCCATGAAAATAAAATATATTATTAAGAGAAATAAATTAATGTGATGAAAAAAATGTTATTTCTAAATATTGCCATAGATAAAAAAGCAAGGACAAATAATTATAATTGATTAAAAAATTTGATATCAGAGATATGATTTATTTTCATGAAACTTATGATAACAGATAAATGTATGTATAAAACTTAGTTTTATGTTGGCAATTTTTAGTGGCCTACTGGGGATCCCACCACGTTAAGAAATGGAGACGCATTCCAATACACAGTACCTCATGGGTGATGTGGAAATCTGTGTATGGCAGATTCACTGACTGGCACTATATTTCCCGACTAAATTTTAAAAATTACATTCATTAGTAATTCGAAATTAAACATTTCGTCCATATAAGAAGTCTAGGTTCACATTGAAATAGATAGTTTGCCCCGCAAAGCGGGCGGGTATCAGCTAAAAGTATATATGTATGTAAGATGGTATATATATATATATGTAAGATAAATATATATATAAGATAAAAATATGGAAAACAAAATTATAACTTAAATTTGCAATAATAAAAAAATAATAGTTGCTTATAATAAACTTATCTGGACTGCGGCATTTCTAGATTAATCCGTATCATATGACTTTTACATAATGATTTGGCGGAAATAATGTAAATAAGTTTTCAACCAACGATAATTTTAGAGAGTAGTTAATTAGCCGATCAAAATGATATCGAAACTAACCTGTTCTGAATTTAGATAAAGATTTCATCCTGAATACATCACACATTTAGCTTCAGCTCCTCGGCTCACAACTGAACTGTTGTATCAATTAATCAGTGTATATATATTTTCCTTCAAATTGATGCAGCTAAAGCGACCGGATACCAGCTGACACGCCGTTATATTAGGTAGAAAATGGGGATTCTAGTCAAAAGCCACTTTTGAGATGATATAAAAATTTCTTTGCGAAAACCCTGGGTCCCCATCCTGTGTCAATGGACATACGAAGACGAATCCTCCCGCTACTGCTGAACTGATCAACCAGGGCCTATCTGACTGGTCGTCTTGCTTGCATGCCTTTGTATGAATCGATTTGCAGGCGAATCCAAGCTGTATTGCCAGCACTGTGCAGGATCAACCCGCCATGGGACTGACACAGGCCTTACTTCATCGTGACCTCTGTGCTGCCAATCATGTACCAAAGTCGGGATTACCCAGTTAAGGGGAACCGTCAGGCTCGTATTTTGTCCGCCCGGTGCCCAGATCCGTCATGATATGGCTAGCCATATCGTGGTTTTCTGCTGGCCCAAATCGTAACCCTGCAAGGAAGGATCACTGACAGAAGTATAGAGAAGTTTTAGCTGACCAGGTCCATCCTATGATGCAAACTTTGTTTCCTGCAGGAGATGAAATTTTCCAGGATGATAATGCTCCTGTTCATACCGCGAGACTTGCCCATTCATGGTTTGATGAACATGAAGATGAAGTGAAACATTTACCATGGCCCGCACAGTCCCCCGATTTCAATATAATGGAACCGTTATAGTTGCTTTAGCGGTTATGGTGGAGGATCCGGAATCGATATCCTCCACCAGCATCTGTCCTGGAACTTTCACAGTATTCCTCTACACACTATTCAGCCTTTGTATGATTCGATTTGCAGGCGAATCCAAGCTGTATTACATGCCAAAGGCGGTCCTACGCTGTATTATTAAGGAATGTCTTATAAATCTAAGTGTTTCCATTATTTTGATAATCACCTGTATGATAAGGTGAAACTTGTTTCGAATGCACGTAGACGAGATCCTTGGTTTGTTATTGATGCTCTTGGTAATAGTTTGGAAGACAGGGATTAAAACGATTGTATTGCTGAAAAACAATAAACAGTTGAATTGCTATGCAGAGTAAAATATAAAGAAGCAGTGCCATGTCTAAAATTCAAAGAATTAAAATTGTTTGGGAATGCAGGATATCAAAAAGTGAAAATTAAAGACCTAAAATCATCGTTTCATAGCTTCCATCCTATGCTGTCCTTCCTATGAAGTTTCGTGAGCTTATACCTGCTTGGATATATTTTTTTAGGCTATTCTAGTTGTCTCTGTACTATAAGATGGCAAGGTCCTTAACTTTTTTTTATCATTATTGTTTCAGTTGAGTTGCAATAAAGTTTGATTTTCATCTGAGTTGTTTACTCAGGATATTAATGTAAACACTCAGTAGGCGGCGAGATATTAGAAGAAAAATTTAAACATGTCCTTACACGTTATGATAAGCCATAGCTGTGATTATCCCTTGCTTACAAGAGAGTATAAAACTGAAGTATAGTACTAAGTGCATGGGAGCATTCTGTGACATTTTGCGGAAGAACTAGTCTTAGTGACTATTGTAAATAGCTTTTGTAAGCCTTAGGGATTATTTTTGTAACTTTAAAGCATGAATGTTCTTTAACAACGTGAAACATAAGTTTTTGATAAAGCGACTGGCGAATTCGAAGAGATACTGTTGAAATATGCTCTTTCCTTTTCAAGAGCAGGAAACAGAGAATGAAACGACCGTAATTTCCGGAAGAAAGGCCGCATCAGCGTAAACGCCGCACTCGAGAAAATGGCAGGAAAAAAATTAAAATTACACAGAAACGCCGCAATAGATTAAATTGCGCGTGACATCGTCGTGGGCCGTATAGATGCAAAAACTCAACCTAAGTCCTGATATATGACATACCAGTTAAGAAAAATGCATGAAATGAAACCATAACTCAAAAATAAATTAAAGGTAAGAAATGTATAGCTTCTGTGCCGTTTAGAGACATTTTCAAAAATTTTCCTGCTTTCTTCTTACTTAAAAACTATCCAACAAGTACTTGTACTCAAACTGATGGGATCTGTATTTGGCAGAATGCCAAGAAAAATCCGTTCATGCTAAAGGGGAAATACGTCAGAGTTCGTTATTGCGAGGCAGGTGGAGTCGTGTCCGCCTTTGAAAAAAAAATGCAGAAAAGGCAGGGGTGGGGAGAGGATGGGATTCCTCCCTCCACCCCTGCCTTTTCTGCAATGGAAGATTCATCGAATCACAGAGGAGAGAGACTATTCAAACTGATGAGAATGTTGATTTGAAAGGGGGAAGAATGTTATTGTTCTGAGATCTCGTTTAGGGTGAATAAGGCATGTAGGTCCGTTCAAGGGAAAGAATGTAAACAAAATAACGTTCGCAAAAAGCAACTGAGTGGTCTTTTGTGTGGGAACAGCACCAGTCTATGCACAATGACAAGGCCATCCAAACTATGTACAATGACCATCATAGGAAACATTTTATTTTCAGTGCACCTAAACGCCGCATGGGTAGAAACGCCGCACCCGCTGAAAATTTAAGTTTTAAACACGTAAACGCCGCGGCGTTTCTTCCAGAAATTACGGTACTTGAGATACGTAGGAAAGTGTATTATGCGAAAGAAGCTTTTTTAAAATATGGAAACTGAATAAGAGAAATCCGTCTTCCTTACACAGTGACAGTCTGCGCTAATATGGCGAGTGTTTGGCATCTAAGGTTATTTATTTTAAAGAACTGATCATGGCGTTTTTTTGATTGTATACACTATTCTCTGGCCACGTCCTCCGTTATGTCTGAAACGAAAGCTATATTCATTGCTGAATATGATCTGATTCTGTTTCAGTTGACATTGCTAGACGTTCAGTGAGCTGACGTGGAATTTCGCTTGCATTCTCTCGCGAATCCGTCAATGCCAGTAATGTGAAGATTGAAGATTCATCAGTATAAAAGTTATGTGTGCATCTAATTCCAATTCTTTACAACTATAAGAGACAACGTTCTTGGCACTGACTTTCTCTACGTGTTGCTTTGAAATCAGGAATAATCCATTATGTCGCGACATTAAGACCCTGTCCGTCTCTGTTATCTGATGATATTCCTCACACTTTTTTGTAAGAGTCATATTCGCTTGACAGTGTCAATTGTTTTGTTTTCAATCAGTGGCAACAGATTACTTGCCGTAAAAAATATCTTTTTTGTCTATATTTCTGTCTCTTATACGCGTGGTTTTATTTAGGCGCGCGAAAATATAATCATTTGTATATATTAGCTGTATGTTATTCCCGTGATTTACATTTTTTTTGTGCCTCTTTGCCATAGTGTTTCAAAAAAGTCTTAACAAGTGTATATCACATTCTGTATGGTCAACAAAAACGTGGGACACTGGTAATAGTTTTTTGATTTAGATTCCTGGATAAATCTGAAGAAGTGGGCAACGGAGTGACAGAACGCAACGGAGTGACAGACGTACTATACAAGCAATATTCGTCATAAAAGGTTTGGGTGAAACGCAAACGGCGAGCCGTTAGCTGTCATTGTAAATGGTATAAAAAGGGTCGGTTTGTGCACCCATCGCCATTTTGTACTGTGGATTGCCGAGAAGATGGCTGGTTATACGAACTACAAAATTTCCAGGAAAGTGATTGGTCGAGGTGGTTCCATAGCTTATCCACCCGTTTCACCGAATCTCTCGTGTTTGGACTTTCCTGTTGGACCTTATGAAAAGCCTAATCTACGAGTGCTCCATTGAAACCAATATGGATCTAGTCGCCATAATGGCCGTTGTTACCGGCGGTACTTAGGAAATGTCTGGTGTCTTCGCAGATGTACGCCAGTCCCTATCCTGCATGTAAGAAGCCTGCATTACAGCTGGTGGAAGGTCTTTTGAGCAATAGGTTTGAATATGCACATCAGTTACATTCTTGCTAATGAAATGTTTTGTGAAATACTATCTTCTCGTATTAATTCTTCAAATGTGTCAGTGGGAAAACTACCTTTTAATTTCTCACCGCTTGCGTTTCGACCATACATTCTACCACGAATATCGCTCGTATGGCTGCGTTCTATTATTACCTCGTTAAGTATTGCACACTTTTTCAGATTCACCCTGTATAATGCAGAAAGGAGCCTGTTTTCCAAAAGAAATGGTCCATAAATCCACTCATTTATAAGCTGCTATTCCTAGATGCTTTCTTAAAATTAATTATTCAATCATTTATTCTTTACTTGTAATCAGTAATGGAAATAGAATTAATTATTTCTCAGAAATAACATTTTTAAAATTGTCGCCAGGCCATTAGCAAACGCTTAGCGTCTTATTCATTCACTTTATTATCTGCCAATTACGATGATAATGAATTTTACGAAAATTTTGATTTAATGATGTGGATTTCTAGATATTCATGTGTTAAATATCCAGTAATGGAAAAAGGAGTTGAATCGCTGTTGATAAATTAAACGAGTTCCTTGAAATTTTTTAGACATTGACATTATTTAAGACAGACTAATTATTTGCATTTGATTTTTAAAGTGTTTTTTAGCACTATATATATGTTATAAAAACAGATTTAAAAGTCTTGATATATGAACACCGAGATGTAGAAGCGCAGAAATACTGATGGCGACGCACGTAGATCCATATTGAAGAGGCAGAATTCCGATTGTGTAGAATGCTAGAATGAAACTGTAATAACTGGGAAACTTAGCAGCCGAATAAGATTAAATATTCACTTTTAATTGTGTATATTCTAGAACATTTACATTTTCGAATACCATTACGATAGAAAGAGAGAGCACAGCAAAATAGCATCCAAGCAGCACAGAAGCTAAAGTGCATAATTATCCAGTATAGAAGCTCACCAATAGAAGGTTCAGTTCCCAAAATTTTAAATTCGAGTTTCAAATTAACTATGTCATCAGCGTTATGCAAACTATGTGGCATAGGTAATGTAGAAATGGCGCAGTCCAGGAAAGTTGTTCCGTTCTTTTAGAATACAGAAAGGAAATACCAAAATTAAAAATGAAAAATTAAGAGACTGTTATTAAATTAAATTATAAAGCTGATTTATATATTTTTTATCTTACACACACACACATACATGTATATATACACTCTAAATTCGAAAGAGTAGTATCCGACTCCAAAGAAGTGATATCCCACCTCCCTCTAATGCCAAAATGGCACCAACCTCGAAGGACCGACTTTTCGCTGTAGTAAAAAGCGGTCCCTTCTCACCCAAAAATAGGAGTGACTCTTTCTTCGTTCGCTCTTATCGATAGCGAGATATCGCCCGATATTCGGGGAAAACCACTCACATTACGAGGAGTTATAATACTCTGCTCACTTCTTGATGGTGCGATTTTTTTATACTTATTTTATATATTTATTTTATTTACAAACTGAAAATTGGTATTTGCTGTATGTAAAGTTTATGGCTGAGGTAAAGTTTTAGATGTTTGGTTAATATAATCTCTTGAAAAAATGTTTAACACTACTTTTTAACATGCTATTGCGATTTTAAATATCTGACATATACATCTGTTTTAGATTTGCTACCTATGTACTTACAAAAACATTTACTGGTGATGAAGATTATGAATCAAAGTAGACCATCACTGAAATAAAAAGCACAGTTTAAAGACAATCATATTTTCATTGTCTGGACATATAATTTTTCTTTCCAAATCTAACGAAATATATATTTCAAAAAATTACATCCACTTTAAAATATTGGAAATTCGGTGTCATGTTACAATATTTAACATTCTGGAATACTTAACACTATCAATAATTTTCATATGAAATTACTTTCAATACACAGAATATATTTTATTTTACAGAAACATGGTTTTTGAATAAAAAATAAGGACTTTCAGATATTTAAACCTTTAAATATTTCAGAAATTTTCAAAATTTTATTTGAAAAATCAAAATGTTTAGTTTATAAGGTATTTCTCCCGCTTTCTTGGCATGGCTTCGTAGTGTGGTGGTCTGCACGCTGGGCGCGTATTTCAGAGGTCCGCGGTTCGATTCTCGGCGAAGGCGGTTGCATATTTTTCATCTTGCCTGCTAATAAATATAATAATAATAAAAATACCTAGAGTCTCTACAAGTTTCATAAAAGAAATTTAAAAAAATCATATATAGTGATATACATTCTGAATTTTGTATACATATTTTAATTTTAAAAAACAAATTATGATTATTCATAGCTTTCATTCATAAGATTAGAACATGCAATCATGTAAGCTAAATTTTCCATTAAATAATCATAATAGTCGAAAATTAATTTATTAAAAACATTTCTTGAAAAATTTTATAATCATGAAAATTTGAGTGTGTTAAAACAGCTGATCATATAATGTCTCAGTAAACTTGTATTATAATCTGCTAGATTTAACTTAAAGTTAAAATAACTGCTAGATTTAACTTAAAAATAAAATTAAAACAATTTAAATTAAAATGCTACTTATAAATGAATATTTTAATACAGTTTGTGTATTAATGTTACTGGTAGTTTGTCTACTTGAGCATAATATGGATAAAAAATCGAATAATAAATTTTAATATACATGGAAATAAGAAAAATACGTGAATTTAATTTATCTTACATGAAAATTTTTCAGCTTTATTTACAATGTATGAGATTCAGAAAATAAGTAACCATAAAATACTCTCATGCTATTGTTTTCAACTTCATATATTGCACAAAATGTTCAAATTAATCATTACAGGTGAATAAATGTTTACGTATATTTTTAGACTATAACTATGCTAATTCTAATTCCAAGTCTTGTATGCAAAGAATAAAGTAAATTTTAAAGTTAAATAATATGGATTAGCTCACACGTGTAAGATAAAAATTCGTTTTTCATAATTCTGCCGAAAATTCTATATATTTTATTTATTGATTAAATTTAAGTAGAAATCATTAACATAACTGCAGAATTATAATAATTTCCATGAACAAAGTAATTTAAATATAAATGAAAACAAGCAATGCATGAAAAACTTTTTATTAGGAAATATATGTGCATACATATATAAATGAACAATATGACACTAAAACTATGGCAATAAAATGACATGATAAAAAATGACGTTAGAAATCTAAAAATTAAAAAAAATCTATTAAAAAGTACTGTAAGTTGAAAACGATACGACTTCACCAGAGAATTCAGTAAAGTATTCGATTTTTATTTTTTGCTGACATGTTGCAATTAATTTGCTCACTTGTGTTATAAAAAATTATAGTATGGATTTCTTTTTCACTTCTTTTCTTCCTATTTGAATTAAAACTGCATGCAAAACTGAATTTAAATCGATAGTGTTGTGTAAATTGTACAAAAATAAAAATAATTTTAAGAAGTTTTTACAAAAATTACCATCCATGCATATAGCTTTTATCGTGTTAGCAGTATGTAATAAATACAAATACGTTACAGCGTTATACTCTAAAGCAAATTTACAGATACCTTAAAAAAAGAGCAAACTAAAAATACTTTTTATTACATCCTTCATTTTTTTTTACACATAAAACTAACTATAAGGCTATAATTTATAATGCTTAAAATTAACTATATTAATCTATTCTAATTCTTATATATATATTCTTAATAATTGTAATTCTTAATATATAATATATTTATATATTAAGAAATAACTGTATATATGTTTTAAAAGCGAACTTACTTTTGGCAAAGGAGGTGCATTCATTGTTACGGCTGTTCTTGCTTGAAATAGCGAGCCTTAGAAACATGTTCGGGCACTCTGTCTCGACAGGGGGTCATTCTGTTTCTCAACTCACTCCCTTCTCCATTGTCATAATCGCAGGTGGCGAAACCATGGAGGTAGGAAAGGTAGGAGGGGCCAACCCGCGCTAAAAGTGAAGCACTGCTTTGAAGCTTGGGTCACCAGACGGGGTGTTCTTTGTTTACATTCAGAAGCTCGCTTGACAAGATTCTGATAGTATTTCGACACACGACAGTTCCATAGAAATCGAAAAAGGGACACTTTCGCATGAAAGAAACATTCATAGTGTGATGGATAATAGCAATTTGTATAGTTTAGTGACATTTACGCAAAAATCACATCTTGGTTATTTTTCAATAACTAACAAGAGCGATTTTGATTATGAATTTGTTTTATAAAATTCTAAGCTGTTGCACTACAAAAATATAGATTTTAAGAAAAATGTTATGCTTAAAGAATGAAAAATACCTTACGGTACATTTAAACGAAAAATATAGTGAATGCACAGAAATTAAAGATTTGCACATGCCGGAAATGAAAAATAGGAAATATGTATGGGTATTTATGCATGTGCTTGCAAAAAACATGTATCTGCCTTTGACAAAATACTTAAATATTCATTAAATTATTTATAAATGTATTTGAAATGAAGAATTTATTCACTTATAAACAACTGTGAAAGTACTGTGAAGAAATCTAATTATTAAATGTATTTAATTTATAATAATTATAAATGTTATCTAAATATATAATAAACTTAATAGTGAATTGTAAACATAAATTGAAATCCTGTTGACAAATACGTTATAAAACTATTTAAGCAAGAATTGTTCGTATTGGAAAGCAATCTGTTAAAAGGTATTGTAAAGCAAATGCTATGAGATGCGCACTTAAGAACGTAATAAAGAGTTTTGGATTATGTATTGTTGAAATGAAGGGTAAAAAAAAATCTGATAAGTATAATTAAAAGAATTATTCCCCTTACATTTTATAATAACTCAGTTACAAGTTTAAATAATACTTAAAAAAAAAAAAAAAAAAAAAAAAAAAAAAAAGAAAACTTACTTTATTCCCTTTCAGAAATGTTCAGAGAAAGTCAAGTACTATTTAAAGTATTTCGCTAATTCCTAATCATTCTCTAATTTAAAATGAACCGAATAGAGCATTAATTATAAATTGACTTATATTTTTCGATTTAAAAGATGCCTCAGAAGCCAAAAAATCATGTCATATTTAAGAAAGTATTTTAGGAAGAAGCTCTATAAATAGAGAAGAAGTAATGCATAATTTTAATATTAATAATACAATAAACTTTGATCTTAATTTTTGTGCCTTAACCGAATAAAATCGAATTACCTCAATTTTTTTTTTATAATGTAATTAACGAAAACTTGTGAAAATATTTCATTCAAATTAAACCATTCTGAGAAAACTGTCCTGTGAAAAGTATAGCATTTAATTCCGTTCAGAATGAAATGTTGTTTAAAAATATGTTGTTTTCACATACTTAGGACTCTGAAGTGTTGTAGAAAAAGAAAATATATACATTTATATGTATATTTACGACGTAATTACAAAATATTTACATGACCCAATGTTTTGGTCACCACGTAGGGATCGCCGGTGCTTCAGAGCAGGGTACGGGAGAAACTTGTTTAGGGCGACTCCATCTTACTTCCTACCTCCATGGGCGAAACCTATTTTATTACCAAGACTTTTTTTAACGCGAAATGGAGCAAAAGCTGCGGTTACTCTGCAAATCCCACTCTGAGGGATCTAGAGTGATCTGATAGCAGAAACTGAAATTTTATTGTAGATTTCATTTTTTCGGAAATTGCTTTCATTTATGTAAACTAAAATTAACAAATCGCAATAATTAAACTTAATCTTTGTATAATTTGTTTGTAGGACTAATTCGTGCGCCTACATAATTTATTAAATAGAATAACGTTTTCGAATATTTTACGTACAGTTTTTCGAGGTTTTTATATGAATTTTGCTTTTTGTATAATTTTTGATTTCAGTTCAGTTTGTTTATGAATGTACTTTTAATATTTGCTCCTCACTAGTAAGTTGCCAAAGATACGCCAGGGCAGTTCGTGTCATATGAAAATCCTTATTTAGTATTGTTGGACAATTGGTAGCGCCGGATTTAAGTCTCACAATGGCAGGAAGAACGAAACGTATTCGGCACTTATTAATCACCCGGGATTAATATTTTAAATACTATAACCCCTTGAAAAGCTCTGTTTGCAGCAACTTTGCTTAATGCTTTAACTGTGTTTTTCCATTTAATGCTTTAACTGTGTTTTTTCCATTTATATTTTTCGAAACTTTTATACCTATTTCTAAATACGCTTTTAAGAAGAAAAAAAAATTTTTTTTTTTTCAGCTTGAATATTTAATCTAATAATACAATCATTTCGCATTTCACTTCCAATTAACATGAGGCAATATTAATAGCTTGATGAATTTATTATCTCGAGGTTCAAAAATTCAGTCTTCATAATCCTTTTATTGTTTTCTAGCCGCTACGCGGCCAGCCTTTGTCCGGTTTTTAAATGTTCCGGAAAAATGCCTAAACGGAACACCAAACATTAAATTTAAAAATTGCACAGAATTTTACTCTGCAGAGCAAATTTATGGGAAAAAAAAAAAAAAAAAAAACCACCACCACAAATTTCAATAAAAATGTATCACATATTGAAAAAAACTACAATGAAATAAGCAATATCCCTTAATAAAAATATTAATTAACCAACTTTCCGTTGCCTTCTCTCGACAAACATCCAGTATCCAAGAGAAACATTAAATTAAAAAACTGCACAGAATTATCGCCGTCATTTTCCCGAGTGGCAACAGTGCTGATATAATTAGAAAGAATTTAGGATTTCATCAAATAATAATAATAATAATAATAATAATAAAAAAACTCTTCGAGGTGCACTAGTTCTTGTCTAGATGCACCTATTTACCAAATTCGTAGCTCTGGGTCTATTAGCTTAACGCGCAGCACGAACGAAAGACACACAGACAGACTTCCATTTATATATATATATATTGTATGAAGTTATGTACAATATATACAATGCTTAAACTATACTCTAAAATGAAAGTATTCACATAAACTGTTTTTATGTGCCAAAATAATATGCCTATGGCATTACGCATCACTCTTTTGCGACTTGCCTTGCATAGGAAAGTCACGTCTCTTCGCTAAGCTTCTTTGTTATCTTAACTGTAAACTGCGTATATAGACAATGTGGGGTAACTTTAGTATCCCTAATGTATCAATTAAGCAAAAATGTATTTTTTGAAGAATTGTTCCTGTTAAAAATAAAAAGGACGTTTTAACCATCAGAACGTTTGTGATTTTCCTATATGCAGCAGTTTTCTCGGCTATAACTAAAAAGTGATTAATTTCATTCATTTTCTGTAGTCAGCTCTGCCAAATTCTATCAACGTGTTACGACTGCGAGTTTAACTGTTGTTTTCCGCCGCGAAGGAATTTGGCCTACTTTCCCATTATAATTTCTAGACAATTTTATGACATTTCCGTCCCAAACTAATTTTACAGTTCGCTTGCGACGGAGCTCGCACTAGGCGCATTTATATGTTTTCAGAGGTAACACGCAACAGATCTTTTAAAAGGGTTGTCGTTGTAGGTAAATTTTTTATTCTTTATAGTATGTTAAAAGTATGAAATATCAGGAATTAAGTATTGGTTTGTTAGTCACACCGGGTTGTCCATCAGGAGGTCCAACTAGTGTATGAGATGCTAAGACAGCTTTAGCTGTTTGGTGAATTTTCACACCGTAAAGTTTTGCATGTATTGCTAAGTATTCTGATTTGATGCAGTATTTTAAGGCAAATGCCCTTCAGGGGGGAATTCAGCTTCGGGGCAAAAGAGTACTCCGTTTGACGACGAGTTCTTAATCTCGCAATGATAATAATTAATGATTCATTGATATATTAAAGTCCGTGTATGTCATCTTGATAGTAAAATACAGAATTTTACTGCATCAATAAATTTTTTGACAGAAGAGGCGGGAAGAATCTTGCATTAAATCATCGCCTGGAATTATAATTGCTAACAGTTAATACTCACTGTAACAGTTGTTTCTCTAAGATCTTGATGCTTATTTAAATGACAAATAAAACATTTAAACATTATAATCTATTGTAGTTCTTTACTTCTTTTTCCTGTCGCTTATCTTTTTGTCGTTGATTTTAAATCTAATTAAAGTATGAAAAATAAATATTTATGTTTTATCTGACATATAAATATTGTTGCTTGTGTAGGGTTCGTTATAAATTGAATGCACACGTCTGATGAAAAGTGAATAAAATTTATTGTTATCACAACAAACAAAACAAAATGCTTAAGTTTCCTCAGCTATTTGTAAAATATTGCAATATCTTACAGTAGTTATCTTTTAAACTACTCAAACATACAACAGAACTTAATTCAAAACAGAGAAACTTAGAGAAAGCTAATCTAATCTCGCAGCAAATTCGCAACAATAAACAACAGTTTTCTAAACAACTGAGCTGAAAGATTTTTATCCCGCTTTTACAAGCTTTTTAATCAGTACGAGCATAGTCTGGTATTTTCTCGATTTTTCCTGAAAAACAAAACCGTATGATTACGAGATGTGTATTTATTAAATGAGCGTTCTGCTGTGTTTTTAAATTTTCCGGCGTAGCTTTCTCATCAAATAAGTCTTGTCTCGTGCTGCATTGCACGGTAACATAAAACAATTTTAATTAGTTCTATTTAAAAATATCTAATGCAATACAAAAACCGTAACACTGCCCCCTTCCCAAGGACTGCACGTCCTGGGCAGTACAATCCCTGGACAAGAAAGAAGCCAAACTTACAACTAAGGCATCAATGCAATAATAAACATTGCATTACAATAACAAACATAAACAATAATTGCAATAGTAACTGAAAACAAATACTATCAAATACTAAATACAAATAAAGTAAGTGCATAAATTTAAAAGCGAGATCACGATCTTGCACTATTTATAATTATTTACACTGCGTACTACGGCCATAGTAAGGAGCTAACCTGCCCTAATGAACGACTTAAGGTTTAGAGTTCGATGACTTACTGATTCGAACCAAGACGTCGTTCAGCCTGTTTAGTACTGTGTACGGACCATTCCAAGGTGACTCTAATTTCGGGCAGAGTTCTTTCCGTCGAATCGTATTCCTCAATCACACCTTGCTTCCTTCTTTCAATCGATGTCCAGCAGCTCTCGTGTCGCATTGGGTCTACATCTTTTCCGTCGCCAAGTTTACTCGCCCTTGCATTACTTCAAACCGGGCCTGGAGATCTTGGATGTATTCCTCAGGCGATGAAGGCGCATCCGGAGGGCGACCAAACAAAAGATTTCAAAGCAGACGAAGATCACGCCTGAAGAGCATCTGAGATGGAAAATAGCCGGTAGTCTCGTGTTTCTCTTCGACCCTAGTATGATTTCGGCAGCTTTCTGAGCAGGATCTTTCGGACATGCGTCGGTATTTCCAGGTGAGGATCCCTTCTGAGGATGGATAGTCATGCCCTCAGATGCTGAAAGCAGTTTGTTGTTTTTGAAGTCTAAGAGAAAATTTTATATCCTTAAAAAGTCCAATCCGAGTATGCATGGATCTATAATATCTGCCTCATATGCCGTGTGATGGTAGGCGGCACTTCCAAACGTGATGCTCACATTTAACTTCCCAGCTATGACGGTCTTATCACCAGACGCTGTCTGCAGGGTAACACAGGATAGCGTCCAAATGAGTTTATTTTCAAACAGTTGAGCTGAATCTTTCCGAATGATGGTAACATTAGCTCCTGTGTCAATCATATTGCAAGGAATTCCATCGATATGCCCATTGATGGACAGTCCGTTACTGTTGCCACTCACTATAGAAATCTTGAGCACTTTAAAACAAGGTTTTTCATTATCTGGTAACCTCCGTTTCTCTCTATGGTCATTAATTTGTTTCATGCGACGTTGTTGGGAAATGGTTTTATTTTCCGTACCTCAGGATGTTCTGCAGTTTCTTTGTATGTGGCTTCAGCTCCGCAATTCCAGCACTTGGGTTTCTTATCATTCCTTTTCCATCTTCTGGCATTTAATTGTTTGTTTATATCATTTGTCTTATTTTACGTGCTCTGGGGTATTCTGCAGTTCCCTCGTATGTGACCTTCAACACCGCAGTTCCAGCACTTTAGGATTGCTTTCTTTTCACTCCTATTCCGTCTCAAGGCACTGAATTGTCTGGTCAAATCATCTGTATTATTTTCCTTGCCCTGGGGTGTTCTGGAATGCCGTCGTATGTGGCCTTCAGCATTACGTCTCCAACACCTTAGAGCCAGTCCGTTCTCATTCCTACTTCGTGTCAAAGCGTCGACTTGTCTGGATAAATCATCTAAACGAGCCATCAATTGATTCACTGGCTAGTGGGCTCGCACAGCTGTGATTGGGTTGCGATCTTTACGAGTTGCTTGCTGGGCTGACCCGAATTTCAGGGCGTACTCTAGAGCCCTTTTTAAATCTTTAACATCCGCCATTCATAGAGCTTTCTGTGTTTTGGGATCCCGGATGCCGTCGATAAAGTATTGCAGGGACAGGATTTCCTTTGTTTCTATCGGGCACTCCGAAAAGGCGAGATGGGACAGCCTTTCAACATCCGTGGCGAGCTCCTGAAGTGTTTCCGTGGGCTTCTGTTGACGGGATTTTAACTGAACCCTGCTGTAATCTTTCACACATTTCTCTCCAAAGCGCAGCTCCAACGCGCTGGATAGAGCTTCAAAATATAATCTCTGGATTTTTGGAAAAGTCTGCAGGATATCCGCTGCGTCTGCTCTCAGAGAAGCGGCGAGATGACAGGTCTCAGCTCGGGAATCCCATCCATTCGCTTCCGCCACTATTGAAAATTGCATCTTATAAACTTGCCAGAGGTCTTCGCGTCATACGTTGATAGCTTCAGTAAAGAACGAGCAAACATGGGTAAGAATTTAAAACCGTCCGAATTGTTCCCTGCCGTCGATACGAATTTGTTCAAAGTATCAACTTCTTTGGCAACCGCAGAAACCCTGTCATCAATTTGTTGTTGAACGGAACAAACTCTTCCTTCGATTTCTTCTTTGACAGAAGAAACTCTGTAACCTATTTGTTGTTCCACGGCCGAAACTCTCTCTTCTATTCTCTCTTCTATTTGCTCTTTCACAGAAGAAACGTTTTCTTCTATTTGTCCAACTTTATTTTCAACCGCGTCTATTCTGCCTTCCATAGGCTCAAATTTGTTTTCTATTACGCAGGTAATTTCTCTTTTCATTTCCTCTTGACCCGCTTCGATCTTTTCCTGAACAGCTTTCATTTCTATTTTAACAGATACTTGACCAGCTTCCATCCTTTTTTAGCAGATTCCTGTCCCACTTTCATCTGTACTTGGCGCTCTTTCATTTCTATTTTAAAAAAGAGGCAAAATCTGATAGAAGCTGCTTTAATTGCTCTTCCATCGCTCTTGTTATTGGCATTTAGTGCCCCACACCTGACACCAAAAAGTGTTGCATGCGTACGGTTTCGTAATAAATTGAATGCAAAAATTCGATGAAAAGTGAATAAAATTTATTATTATCACAACAAACAAAATAAAATGATTAAATTTCCTCAGATATTCGTACAGTATTGCAATATCTCACAGTAGTTACTGACTCAAACGTTCAACAGAACTTAATTCGAAACAAAGAAACGTAGAGAAAGCTAATCAAATCTTGCCGCGAATTCGGTACTGCAAACAACAACAGTTTTCTAAACAACTCATAAAACAACTGAGCTGAGAGGTTTTGATCCCGCTTTTGTAAGCTTTTTAATCAGCACGAGCATAGTGTGGAGTTTTCTCGATTTTTCCTGAAAAGCAAAATTGTACAATTACGCAATATGTATTTATTAAATGCGCGTGCTCCTGTATTTAAAATTTTTCTGGCGTAGCTTTCTCTTCAAATAAGTCTCGTGCTGCATTTCACCGTAATATAAAACAGTTTTAATTAATTGTATTTAAAACTGGCTAATTCAATACAAAAAACGTAACAATATGTAAAAAAAAAAATTTCCATTTTAATATTTTTACTTTTCTGAAAAATAAATGGCTGATCAAAGCAAAATAAGAAGGCTAATCTAGGTTACGCGACGCTTTTTTTCGTGGTTGTTTTTAGGTGAAGATGTCGTAAATATTTCTGTTGGGGGGGAATTCATAGGGAGAGGAGGTCAAATATTCTGTTCTGTTGAAAACGAATTTGAATGAATGAATGAAATTACCATGGTATATTATGTTAGAACATGTATTTTGTGAACGACATTCACTCTATCCTCCATTCATCCTAGCCTGTTATATGTGGACGACATTAACCCTAGGCCTGCCACGCATATGACATCGCGATTTATCACCCAGCTAGGATATTCATAAATGTGAAACAGTGCTTCAGAAATCGTTTGGGATCGTAAGGTTGACGCAGAGCTTAAAACTCAAGATCAATACTGTCTGTGTCTTGTCAACAGATAGGAAGCATCAAGATCTAAAGAATCCAAAATTTTACATTGAAGGCAAATGTATAATGAAGACCTGTCATGTCCACAAAGTACTTGGGAATCACCTTAGATGCAGAAATGAGATTCACTGAGCATGTCAAAATCTGTGCTGACAGAGCTTTAAAAAGACAAAGAAAGATTAAAAGTCTTTGCGGAACAAGCCCACCAGCGGCCGAGCGGTAAAATCGCTAAACACTGGTAGTTCCGTCCGAGGTTCGAATCCCGCGAACGGGCTTTCTGCATGGGCGTTTTCGTCGTTTTCCCCATGTGTAACGTGTATACGAGCCAGTTTCCCTTAGAAAGTCCTCCACGAAGGCATCCCTTCCCTTAGGCAGATAGCCCTCGTGTGCTTTGCCGTAATTAAATAAACCAAACCTTTGCGAAACAAATTGGGAAGCTTTTCCCGAGACACTTAGAATAACAACATACACCTCACAAATTAGACCAGCCATGGAGTGTGCTATTTGGGTTCATGCTTTCCAGAACTGTCTGGGGAAAATTAGAAGGTGTTCAGACAAAGGCTGCAAAAATCATTACTGGTGCTGTGTCTTCCACCAATAATTTAAAAGTAATTCATGAATGTGCCCTCGAAAGCCTCGGAAAAAAGAGACAATATAATGTAATAAAATTTACAAACAAGGCAAAAAACCTTGTACCAAAATACATCCAAGAAAAACCTTTTAAAGTTATTATGGCAACACTAGACTGAAAAGGTCATTTATCTCTTATGCAATTCTACAGAGGTCGGCCTCGATCGCAACAAATTTTCCGTTCTTTCAAGAGCCAACATTTCCATCCATGCTTCCTGTAAACTCAGTCTACTACAGCCCTGCCATAAAAAGGAATTTATTGCCATCGTTAAAGCGAAAGGGCTCAGGACCATTGAATAGAACCCAAAAGAAGACGCTTGTACAAATGGTTCATTAGATGAGACAATCAATAATGAATATTCTGGAGTATTTCTGACTACCTAATGTGATACTATTTATCAACACAAAGTTGGCGTTGGAGGCATAGTCTCTAATTTCACCTCCTAACTTCTGACAAGAGCGGAGGCACTTGACATGTATTTCTTCCCGTTTCAGAGCAAGCAAAAGAACACACTTAATTTGGTGTTCAAACAATTTTTCGAACATAACTTAGTTCTACGAACAAACTAAAAATCTCCGAATTGTATTATTTGCATCATATGTATAAAGCAGACACAAATCTTTTAAGTGAAATTCATATGAAATGTTTAACTTAATTTCTGATTTTTTCGCGAATTTCCGAAAATCATTCGAATTTTTCGACTGTTTCATTTCTATTGTTTTAAAATTTCAAAATTTAAAAATATATCTCTCACAAAGTTTTTACATTTTCACCCCAAGTTATGAAACAGACTCTTCACCCTCTTTTAAAATAAGAATAATTAAAAAAAAAAAAAAACTGACTTCCTAGAATTTGTTTTAAACTAGCCGCTTATGTTGCTTAACCGTTGAGATCCAGCGCATACCAGATGTGATAATTTATCTGGAAAATATATGTCTGCATATTCGCAGAAAGTCAAGCATACTGCATTTCTCTTACCAAAGTAAAGTCACAGGAAGGATTTAAAATGCAAGAATTAGGCCGACTGGTAAAAAACAACATACACTGGTGTGCAAAACTTAAGCAACAGGTGTTCTTTTTGGCATAACTCCACGAGAAATCATCTGAGAGACATGAAATTCCGAATTAAGAGACATCATTTTGTATTTAAACGATGACGAAAGCATAATTGCTCTAAAACTGAATACAATGCATACAGTATGGAATCAAACAAAAGAGGCTTTATTGAACTCATAGTATCGTTACACATGATTGTCTGTACAAGAGGAAGAACAACAAGCAGGTGTTCCTTAGTATGGGATATGCCCTTCCCTTACTGCAATGGTTGCTTCGAACGGTCTCTCTATGCTCAGGACCAGATTTTCCAACAGATCTTGAGGTAAGAGTGCCCATTCCTCAATCAGCATCTGTTTCAGTTGTTGGGTGTTCCCCGGAGGATGTAATCGTGTCACAATCGTCTTCCCAAAGCATCCCACACATGTTCTATGGGTTTTCAATACAGGGAGCACGAGTGAATCACCAATCCATTCGAGTGATATCTTAACTTTTCAGTAGCTTCTGAACAGCAATAGTCCGGTGTGGCCGTGCATTGTCATCCATATAAACGAAGTCTGCTCCAATGGCACCTCGGAACAGACGCACATGGGGAAGGATCACCTCCTGACGATAGCGATCTCCGGTTACAGAACTTCTGTCGAAAACGATCTCCGTCCGCTCGTTCAGCATAATGCCTCTCCAGACGAGATCTTCAGGACATCGTAACGGTCTCTTTCCGTAATGTTACTGAGATTAAACCGTGTCTAGACCTCTCTCCAAATCAATTTGTGTTGAGAATCGCTTGTGGCACTAAAATGATTCTCATCCGTTAGGAGGATACGACTCCATTGATGAGATGCCCAGTTTTTGCGCTCCTTGCACCACTGTAAACGGTGATGCCGATGGCCAACTTTCAAAGGGATGCAGCGTTCAGAACGGCAAGCGCATAGGCCACATTTGTGAAGGTGTTTGGCACAGTAAACCACGACAATTGTCGCCCGTTGCTGTTCACAGTTGTTGAGCTGTGGCGCTTGCTGACTGGTTTCAGACTCTTTTCGTCTGCAAGACTATATATCGGTTATTTGCTGCAGTTGTTTTCCTGGGACGGCCACCACCAACCTTTCTAACAGCTGTACCTATGGTATGGAAGGCTTTCTAAACGCGCGAAACGCCTTTTTTGTTGATTCCGAAATCTTCAGCTGTACTGGTCACGCTTCGCCCCTACTCCAGATTTTCGATCATTCTTTTACGTGTGAAGTCATCCAAATCATTTCTTCTAGCCAAAAAAAAAAAAAAAAAAAAAAAAAAAAAAAAAAAAAAAATTACGAAAGAACCTGTACTTGCAGCGAATGTCTTTAATTGCATCTCCATCCTTCCTTTTATGGTAATCTTGAGTTGAGCGCGCCGACCGTACGCGTTTTGCGTACGCTCACGTAGCCTGTGACCTTTTTTCTTGACATTTGCATAAGCATGACCTTTCTACTGAATTGTGTGTTCATTGTAAAGAACGTAAGAACCCCTTTTCTACAATTTCATGGCTTTCTGATTAAAATTTACATTGTTGCTTAAGTTTTGCACACTAGTGTAATAATAATAATGCATTAGCGGAAATGAAGAGAATACGAATGCCAAGATACAATATGCACTGTGATCAAATAAATGATTTTTTATAGCAGATATACATAAATTTTAATGTAAGGTTATAAATAATACCTTTTGTCTTGAGGTCGTAAATTGAACAAAATCGTAGGAAGTAAAAGAGTGATTCTTCATTGTTGAAAAGCGGTTTTTCTGTTTAATAATTTGATCCATAACATGCAGTTAAGATAAAAAAATAAGAAAATATAAAAATGAAAGTAGTTTTTATTTAAAAAAAAAATCTGAAAACTTTCAGATTTTGCATTACGTCCAATGGGCCCCCCTTTTTTTAATTTTTTTAATTTTTATTTATTTTTTTTAACGTTTTATGTGTTACCTTTATTTATAAAATATCATGTTCTTCGCACTTCCAAATATGGCAAAAAGTATCGTCTCCCGAAATATTTGAACAAAACTTTCGAGTGTCCGAATTATTATATGAATTACTAATTAACACTTCTTTAATTAATTATTTTTTTACAACGAATATTGGGTACGTGCAAAAGTTTTACCCGATTTAGGTGTGCATATGGATGTGCAAAGAAAATGTATCTCACCTAGCACTGTGTTTAATCACCAGCATGATCAATGATATCTTGCCATCTCTCCTGTAGAAGATGAATCCCACGCCAATAAAAGTACGCTGGTTTGCCGTTGAACACGTGTAGGACACTTTTCACAACCTCCACATCAACAAAGGTCTTCACAGTGAAGGCGTTTTGCACAGCGTGAAAGAGGTGGAAGTCTGTAGGGGCCAAGTCCGGGGAGAAGAGCGAATGAGGTAAAACCTCCTACTCAAGGTCCATTAACTCTGACGCGTCATTGCAGCAGTATGTGGCTTAGCATTATCATGCTGGATGATAACCCCTTTGCGATTAACAAGGCCTGGCCGCTTCTACCGCAGTAAGTCATGCAGCCTTTTGAGCTGTTGACAGTAGAAGGTCGCATTAATTGTTTGATTAGGTTCCAGAACCTCCCAGTGAATGATTTCCCCAGACACTCAACAACACTTTTTCTTGGGATGTTCTTGTTTGGCTGTCGATGGAGTCGGTTTAGAAAGGCGACACGCAGCCCTGCGACGTTTCACGTTCCGGTACGTAACCAATTTCTCATCGCCGGTGACAATCCGTGTCAAGAAGGGATCATTTTTGTCCCGTGAAAGCAATGCAATACATGTCGTGACTCGCTCCTCTCGTTGACTTTCACTCAGTTGGAAGGAACCCAACGATCGAACATTGTGATGAAACCCTGAGCCATAAGCTTTCTATCCACTGTTGTCCTGTGTACCTGGAAGGTTGCCGCCAATTCCTCTACTATTGGCCTCGGACTGTTATGGCGTGGTCCAGATTTTCTTTGGAAAACGCTGATGGACGCTCAGATTGTGTGCCGTTATCCCTGAATTTCCGAAACCAGTGACGACATGTGCTTTCTTCAGTTGCATCCTCACCATACACTTGCCTAATGTTGCGGCAGGCCAAGGTTGCACTACTGACCTTATCGAACTCATACAGCAAACAGTGTCTGACGTGTTCCTTATTGGTCTCCATTTGATCAGCACAACTCTCTTCGCTTACGAGCCACTAGTACGCACACTCACTGCCTGCTGCTGCTCTCCCAATGACATGACCACCGATTCCAGCACCATCTCTTCTGTCAAAACACTTTTCATCAGCGATCTTTTTCAAACGGGGAGAACTTTTGCACGTACCTTTATATTTTCACGATTTTTTTTTTTTTTTTCTTTTTTAACAAACAAGCCTTAAACTAGGAGAAGGAATATATTAGGGAACAAAAATGAAGTTTATGTTTCAGTATTTATCTGTGTTTTTTCGACATAACTCACTGACTGTATGGAAGTATTTAGTACAAAAATCTGTGCATATAAAATTCAACAATGCAAACGTCCGAAAACAAATATGAGCCACTATATTTATTTTTCTATATCTTACAAGTAAGGTACGCAGAATTGTTTTATTCTATAAAACAGGGGTCTCCAACCTTTTTGTCCCTAAGAGCACATTCTAGAATATCTGTTGGACGACTCTGTTGTCGTGAGTTTAGTAACAAAATCGTAGAAGAAGCTTGTGGCAGGATCTGAAAATTCTGCACGGAAAACCTAGGCACAGCCAGACTCAAGGTTCAATTGAACGTTCAAACCAGGATATTGAAAATATGCCAAGTTCTTGGTTGGAAAGCCATCACACCAGTGAATGGTCTGAAGGGTTACGTTTTGTGCAACTTATGAAAAATGGAGCATTTCATGACGGCATCAAGTGCTCTCTTTATGAAGCAATGTTTGGGACGCCTACAAAATTTGGCTTGAAAACGTCTTCTTTCCCGAATGACTCTATCGAATACCTTAGAACTGAAGAAGAACTTCAGGCGTTAATCGAGACAGTTAATAATGCTTCCGAAAACACCAATAGCAAAATAGAAAATGCTTCTAATATGGACACTACGATCAATCTCAAAATGACCCTCCATCTGAAGTTAATTTTAAGACTTAAGACAATGTAGCAGCGGTCGCTCTAATCCAAACAGATATTTTATGCAGACAAAAGCAAGTAAGAAAACATAGAATAAGTGCTAAAGAAGGCTTAAATTACAAAGTAAAGAAAATGTTGAATGTTTCAAGTCTTAAATTTCCTGCTGGTAAAGTTTCTGACACAGTGAAACTACGAATACCAGACGTTGGCAGAGAAAGAAGTGATCCCCGAAATTTATTAGCGGTGATATTAGAAGTTCAAAATGAAGACTTTTATCAGTTGGGAACGAAACAAGGAAGAATTGCACTGTTGTATACCCGATATCAATTCGCAATTTGTGAAGAAAAATTTATTTTTCTTGGCGATGTTCCAGATCTAGCATTATCACTTCGAGAATGCGATGGAGATCACTTCTGGAGGTCAAGGATATCAGCGATGTGTTTGTAAGGGACAGTGCGAGTCTGATAAGTGCAAATGTAAAAAATCAGGCAACTTTGTAATTCTAAATGTCATAACAGTCTAATATGCTTAAATAAGTACACTTAAAATATTTAGTAATTTTTAGCAATAGCATTTAACGTTATTTGAAAAAAAAAAAAAAAAAAATGGTTTCCCACCTCTAGAATATGGACTTAGTTTGTTTTTTATATGTAACTCCCGTTTTTATTAATTATTTTTATTTTAATGTGCAACTGTTTTGTACAAGTTCATGTAAATTGTATTTTTTTCATTTCACAACACGTGTCTGTCCCTTATTCAAATTTCATTCAGGCTAAAAAAAAAAACGAAAATATATGTGACTTAAAATAACCATTTATTGACTTTTTAATTGTAAAATATAAAATATTGAAATTCCGTGTCTCTTACGCCATAGTGTCCAACAAAAAACATCTTCCTAAGTAGTGGGGGAAAAAAAAAACCGCTCTCTATTCTGCTGTCCCAATCAGTCATGATCAGTCACATTGAACATTACAAGTTGGGAATTTTTGGAAAGAAACCGTTTAATTTGATACATTTTCAAAAATTTATCATATTTACCAAATTTAGAGGTGATTATGCATAATTATTATATATAATCACCAGTTTATTACTTTTACCGTAACATATATACGGCTTTTTCCGTATTTCGTCAATAAAAGCAGCTTCTAATTTCACCGTTCAGAATCTCACAGTTGCACCCGTCGCCATATTGAAAATTACCCGTGATCATTCCGTTCAAAAGCGGAACTTTCGTATGATTGGTTGATCTCTATATGGAACACAGCTGCTAACGAAACAATTTCGGGAAAGTTTCAAAATGTCCCTAATAGCCGCAACACCGCTTCCTCGGCTAGACGAAACATTTCTCGGAAACCTCCTGTTTAAACCAGTGCTACTAGAATCTCGTTTCTCAGAAATGTCCCGCCTATTCGCGCGCGTCGGTAGATATTATAGGCCCTTAAGACCATGGACCTTATAAGAAATAGACTAACCCAAATGGGTTTTCTCCCTCGTCTGAGGCGTTCCCGGCTGTCACCTTGATCTCATCCGGAAGAGTAGGGACGACTTGCAGAAATTTAACAGTGGTTGCCTATTGCAGCGTGTATAATTGTCAAGAAAAAGCTGGTTGAAGCGCCTCATTTCACAAATTAGAATTTCTACATATTTTTATTTTTGAAATTGATTTTTAAAAATTCAGCATATTTATCAAGCATAATTAACGTTTCATATAATTATAAAGCTAATGCATGCTTTCAGGGCTGGATGATTTTTTTTTTAGCTTTTCCTATGCTGTAAGGAAATTTGTAACTACTTCTTTTAGAAAATAATATTTTAAATCTGAACTGATAGAAAATTTCAAACAAGCAATTTTCTCTTGGAGTTTTTATGCTTTTATTGGTGTAAATATGTAAAAAATACTAAAATATTTAAAAACGAATTTTTGCAAGTTTTGTTTAAAAGTCTAAATTGTGCTGCTTTTTTAAAATTATAGATGAGTATTATAGCATAAATTTTCTATAAAGGAATTTTATTTCAATTATATTTCATAATACATCATAGTGATAAACACTTTTGACTCCTTAACATTTTTTATACATTTAATTCTAATATTAAAATTGTATTTAACCGTAATAATTAATTTTGCTTGTATTTTATAGTGATTAGTTTTTAAAATTTATTTTTAGTTTTTTATCCACTATTAATTTAATTTATTAGCCCAAAGGGGCGGTAGCCTAGAAAGGCTGTTAGTTTCGAAGCGGCATTTTGCGCTGTTTTACTTAATGTCCGTGTCTCCTTGCAAATTGTTGTTACCAAATATTATCGCCCTATATTATATGTAAAGAAATTAAATAATGAAGAATCTGCATGAATAAATGTATGTTTCTCCCACTGTGACAAAAACGAGAGTATCTAGAGCCATCAAATTTTGAATAATGTAATCCTCCACCCGAACAAGGGCATCTGGACGGCCGAATTTCGAATTTGTTTTCATCTATTTCATATTTTGTAAAACTTTAACGAATTTTTGATTAACAAACTCAACGAGCTGAGAGCGAGCATTGTACGGAAAATAACAGTTTTATCTCCAGTGCGAAAATTCTAAAGATATGCTGTTTTCAATTGTATGTGGTTTACGGGCGAAGAACATGATATTCAATGAATATAGGTAACACACAAAACTTTGTTCCTTTTGGGCGTAATATAAAATTTGATTGCTTCTAGATTTTATTTTATCTTTTTTTTTCCTTCATTACATTCAGAAAATTTTATGCTCCAAATTTTATAAATTACTAAAATAAATAATCCACTTTAATAATTTAATGATGATATAATCAAATAAATAATCATTTTGTAATGTTATTATAGTTTTGAAAATCACTACCTGAAAATGTTCATAAATTAAAAAAAAATTATCAGATCTTGTTTAATTTTACTTTTACCAAAGTAAAGATTTGTTACCGTTTTACCAAAGTAAAGATGTTTGTAGAATTACGCGTGAAAAAAATGCGAGAAATGCAGTAAAAAGTGCTTTAATGAGATATATTAAATCTCATTTGGAAAAAACTGTGGCTTTCAAATCGCTATACAACGGATCACATTTAATAATTAAAAAGAGTAATGTGATACAAACGCCATAGGTTTCAGTGTTTAAGTAAACCAGATCGTCCCTACTCTTTCTTGCCGACATGTGGGTGACGCGCGTCCCGCCCACTGGGTTAGTCTATCTCTTATAAGGTCCGTGCTTAAGACACGTGTGCGTCACTTCCGTGTGTAACGTGACGTAAGGTGGCGGCGACCACACCCCCTTTCCTGTGACGTCACTTCCACCGCCTGGCTGCCTGTGTTTACTACTCAGGTGTTCGAAGCGAAATACAGCGCTTGAATCTACTCGTCATTATATTCTGTACGCGTTTGTTTTTGCTGACATAAAGTAATTCGGTACTTTTCCGTTTCGCCGGCGCAAATCTCGCCAAGCAGACTTTATTGGCGACAACATACAGTATACACATAAAAAATATTTAAAAATTTTTAGTTCTAAGAAATCTTTTTTTGAAGGCATAAACATTTTAATATCGCTTAAAACTTTATAAAAAGCCAATAAAAAGACAATAAATTTGTAAAAAGACATTAATTTAAGAATTTACTATGCTTTCATGGTTCAACATCCTAATTCCCCGGTTCATATCACGTGACCCCAAGCGATCTCATCTCACGTAAACTACTCTAGAAAAATCTAATGCTCTCAGTAATTAAGTTAAATCTTAATTTCAAGTTAAATTTTAATTTGGAACACAAGTTTAAATGCAAGAAACATTTCAATGCGTACGAATAGCTTACTCAGAAATTATGTAAAACTGCAGTGCTTTACTTCGCTAATGCATTCTTATTAGAATTGATGAATTTAACCCTTGACTTTCCTTTTCTATACTTTCGGCTTCGGGTAAGCGCTGTGATTGCATCCTAATTGACTTAATTACCGAAAATGGCCTTAGACATAAAACTGAACTATCTAATAAAAATTCTATGTAATTATATGCCAGTATTGAAAGAAACAATCAATCTGATAAGAAAAAGCTGCGACTTGTTTCGAAAATGAGGCGTAAAAGGTTACCAGCGAGAATATTCCGTTTGGCATCGGTTGTACCATTATTGGCGACTTTATCGCTTGCGCCGGCAAAACGGAAAAGTACCAATAATTCTTTTGAATGATTGCAAATAACCTAAGCAGTAGGATTTAGGTGAATTTTTCTTGCTAAAATGTATTGAATAATTTGATTTTCCCTCTTTCAAAGATTCAATGAACAGCGTTCTGCATTCCCTACAGCGTTCTGCATAGATGTTGCACTCAGAAGGAACCAACAGTTCTCAGTGGCTCTGCATCTTAGACACTAGTCTACGGATGTAATAGCATTTCGTGATGGCCTTGAGAAATTTCTGAATATCGAATCTTGTCTTGATTACAATAGTAGTTTTCAACCTTTTCTGCCCCATGCATTCTTGTCACTTTTGCTGGATGACCATCACGTATAGAAAATGTTGATAAATACTAAGTAGTTTTTTTGTATTCATAAATTAAAACCTTTCTAGTTTATAGTAATACTAGCAGCTGGGCTGTCAGCCTTCGTCTCGCTTTTAAATGTACCTTGAAAATGCCTGAAGGGAACACCAAACGTTAAATTTAAAAACTACGCAGAATTTTACTCTGCAGAACAACTTCATAAATAATAATAGTAATAATAATAATAATAATAATAATAATAAATATTGCATATAACAAAATTACAATGAAATAAGCAATATCATTTAATACAAATATTAATTATCCTAATAAATAAATTAATCATTTTCCCGTAGCCTTCCCTCAACAAACGTCCAGTATCCAAGAGAAACATTAAATTTAAAAAGTGCACAGAATCATCGCCCTCATTTTTCCAAGTGGCAACAGTGCTGATTTTCAGCAGTCAGCAGTCCAATATACAGTTGAATGAAAAACTGTTGCCAAAACCACATTTCTGAAAGAATGAAACTATTTAAAATGATGCGATAAAATCGAAAAGATAAAATTTAAAAAAAAAATTGATTCGAATTATGAAAAAATCGTTTCGAGGTGCACTGGCTCTTGTCTTGTATGCACCTATACACCAAATTTCGTAGACCTGGGTCTGTTAGCTTACGCGCAGCACGAACGAAATACACACAGACTCTTTCTTTTGTTATATGTAGAGATAACCTTTTCTAATATATATCAAAAATATTTCTTGAAAGTTTCATGATGATTGGTTAAGTAATTAAGGCGTGAGCGTAAGAAACAACATTCGCATATATAATATTAGTTAGGATTTTGTAAAACTTACAAATTTTTGGTTAACAAACTATACGATTTCAAAGCGAGCAGTACAACACATTTCGAATTAAAGCATTTTTATCTCCAAAGCGTGAGACTGTTGCCACTCGGAAAAATGAGTGCGAAAATTAGTGCTTTCAGAGTTTTTAATTAATATTTCGGCTGATTAAAGTCGTACGAAATGGGAGTAGTCGAAATAGCTTCCCACGAATTTTTAGAATTGAAAATAATGTATTTAATGTTTGGCAATGCTAGTTTTATTTCATCGTAAAACTTGACTTATGACTTACTTTTTTCTGGTCAATAACTAACTACTAAAGAGTTTTCGCCAGTAGGGATCCCATTAAAGTGCACTAGGCAAAGATATTTTCAAATAGGGAAGTACCAACACCCGTGGGCGAAGAAAATTCAGCTGCGTGAGCAGGTATATCTTAATGCTTACGAAAGTAGGCGTTCATCATAAAAATTGTGCAGTGTTAAGCAATGGCATTAAATTAAAGCATGCAGACAGATGCAGTGAGTTTGTATGGCAAATGCAGATGGTGAGTGCATTATAGCTAGTAAGAGTGCTGGATAAGCAGTAGTGAGACATCATGAAAATGGCGCGAAGACAGTTTGAAGCTGTGAATGGCATAAGAGTTCAAAGTCCTTCAGAAGTATGCAGTAGCTAGATAGGCCGTAAAAAGTTCAAAAGTTCGTAGAATCATATGATAAAGTAAACATTCATACAAAATAATTTTTAAAAAATTAAATAGTAACATAAAAATCTTGAATAAAAAAAATTTCTTGATTAACATAAGTATAAGATGCAACACAAATAATAGGATAGAGTCCAATTTCAGAGTTCAAGTAAATTTTAAAATTAAAATTTACAAGTTACCACCATGACGAATTATCTTTGGGCGTTTGACAGTGTATTCAATGGTTGGATCATAATCCAACATTTGTTTAATTGCGTTATACTGACTATGCTTCATCTTCTCAAGAAGTTGTGAGCTGTCATGAGTATAAACTTGCGCACAGATGGAATATCCAAGTCGTTATGAATTATAGAGTTTCTCACGTACCAAGGTGCATTCACAATGCTACGTAGAATTTTATTTTGAAGTATATCCAGTTTTTTGCGCTCAGTTTTATTGGCGATTGCCCAGGCCGGCACTGCATATAGCATGATCGGTCGAATTAGAGATATGTAAAGCATTTTCTTTATTTTTAGACTGAGCTTTGATTTTTTGCCGATAATAGGGTAAGTATGCATGTAGGCTGCATTTGCTTTGTTTAAGATATAAGAAATATGATCTTTGAAGTTGAGCGACTTATCTACGTAAACACCTAAATATTTATAGGAATTAGCTACAGGGATTAGAGTTCTATCTAAGTAGATATCAGTATTGAATATTAATCTTGTTTTGTATCTCCGATAGAGCACAATACAACATTTAGAGGCGTTGAGCTTAATTTTCCAAGTCTTGCACCAGTGATTGATCATATTGAGATGCTTTTGTGAATTACTTAGAGCGAGCTGGGGACTTCTGGATTCAGTCAGTACTACAGTGTCGTCAGCGTATTTGAGTATTTTCGTGTTGAATGGGTGCGGGAAATCATTGATATAAACATTATAGAGCCGGGGGGGGAAGAACGGACCCTTGCGGGACCCCACTATGAATTGTTTTTCTGACAGATAAGGCGTCGCCGCAGCGAACTTGAGAAGTCCTGTTTTTCAGATAGGAAGTAATGAGTTTTCAGATAGGAACTAAACAGTTTTCCAACTGTTTGGAAGCATAAAATTATTCAATTTATGCAGGAGGCCTGCATACCACACTCTATCAAAGGCCTTTTCGAAGTCGAGATAGCATGCAGCCACCCCGTTTTTCTTAGTAAAGTTTTGCGAAACAAATTCCACCAAATTGAGAATTTGATGAGTCGTGCAGTGTCCGCTGCGGAAGCCGAATTGCAGATCATCTATTAAATTGAGTCTTTCGAGATGGTTAGTGAGCCTTGAGCAGAGGCTTTCTCAAATACTTTTCCTAATGAAGGTAAAAGACTGATAGGTCTGTAGGAAGTGACGAGTTTAGGATCTTTCTTTGGTTTTAAGATATTGACAATTATTGAGTGTTTCCATTACTGAGGGAAATAATTATTTCGGATGCAGGCATTAAAAATATTGACTATGTTAGTAATACAACGTCTAGGAAGAGCTTTAAGTGCTTCATTGCTAATTTGATCATAGCCTTTGGCTTTCCTTGGCTTGAGTTTGTGAATAATTTCTCTTACTTCTGTTGGTGAAGTAAAGGGAATGAAATTTGTTATAGGATAATAGTTAATACTGTCAATGGTAAAATTAACTTCTTCTTCTTCTTGGGAGTTATTCTCAGGCGGGTGAGGTTGAAAGATTTTCTTTAATTCATTAGCCATTATATTTGCAATCTCGTCCTCAGATTGATAGGATATTCCCATGTGATGAATTGCATGAGTTTGATTTGGTCTGCTATTTCTTAGAGATTTAGCAATTTTCCATACTGCTTGATCTTGAGGATCCAGGTTTGATAGGAGAAAGTCCGGTGCTACTTTGGTAGACGGTTGCACGGATTTTTGGCGATTTACGTTGGCACAATTGTTGGCGCGAATTTTACAATCGTCAGCCATCTTGAAAAACGCTGTTTTTACGCATAGTAAAGTATTCGAAACTTAAAAAATAAATAAATATCGTTAAAAGTAATGGATTAATTTTTTGTTGAAAATGTCTTTTTTTAAGATGGCAGGCAAGTGTAAATAAATACATTTACTATGAGTATAAAGTACTAAAGTAAGGCTATTATTACTTTCATATAGCAAAAAAGAGAATAAAAACACCGCTATAAAAACATTGTGCCAACTTTTAATTAGATTAAAATATTACTGAAATTGAATATCGAATTAAAAACCATCCTACCAACATTTAAAAGAATTAGAATATTATTAAATTCAAATACTTTAAAATACGTTACATAAAATATAATTAACATTAAAACATATGTGACAATAATTATCTCAGCAATTTTTGAAAATAGTGTATTAATTTTTTTTAACAAAAATTGAAGTATACAATTATAAAATAAAAGAAAAATATGTACTTACATTTCTTTGAGTAATTTAACCTCTTGTTTATTGATAAGTACCACAAAAGAAATCGAAATCATAATTGAATCGGATCTTTTAACCATCTTTATCTGTTATCTAAATATCTCGCACTTCATTGAAGAAGCAATTAGCGAGGTTTCCTCCAAAATTTCCTCTGACGCTATTAACAATTTATAAATAAATCTTTGATTAGGAAAGACAGGTTGGCCAAAATAAAGTCTCAAAGGGCAATTTTTTTATTCCAATACCAATAATTCTTGGTAATTACCAATAACAACATTCGTCTTCGAAACGGAGATATCCATTCCATTTGAAATCCGAGGAATTCGAAGAGATGAATAATAAAATTTTAAAATGGCGCGGTAATGCACAAATATTCAGTAACCAATCAGGGAGCTGATTACATCACGCATAGAATTAAAATTATTTAAATAATCATTCATAATAAAATAATTTTAAAAAAAATGCGAAATTAAATTTTATTTAAATATTTAACAGCCATAAATAATGTTTAAAACATTAGATTAAATTTATAGATATTAATAAAACCAATTACTTTTTAAGTAAGGTGACGTCATTGATTACATCATCCACAACATAAAATTATATAAAATTTTTATTTCAAATAAAAATGTAAAATTAAATTGATTTTTAATATTTAGAAGCCATAAATAATATTTAAAACACGGAAGTTATGCATAATAAAACGCATTATTTTTTTAATAAAATGACAACAAAGTATCGGTTACCATAAATAATTTATCCAGCAGTGGGTTTAGTTGTATTACTCGCCAAAAGGCAAATCGCCAAAAAGTCGCCAAAATCCGTGCAACCGTCTACCAAAGTAGCACCGAAAGTCCCATTTTTTGTTTCTGAATTCCATAATTTCATGCTTGATTTTCCTGTTTAAAAAGTTGATGTGCCTTTTGGCACGAGGATCTCCGCACCGCTGCCATTCCTTATGTTTTCTATTCTTCTTTGCAATAATATCTTTCAAATTTAGGAAGGGAGAGAAAATTAGTGCTCTTGCAGGGATAAGTCGCATTATTGATTGCATCTTTCATTTTAGTGGTGAATTTATAAATTTCATCTTCGATATCACCGCAATGAAGCGTAAAACTTCCAAATATTTTATTAACAAACTCTAGGATTTGAAAGCGAGCAGTGGTAACAATTTTCGGAATAAAGCAGATTTTCATCTCCAGCTTACGAGGCTGTTGCCATTCGGAAAAATGTGGGCGAAAATTATCGTTTTTCCGAGTTTTTAATTAATATCTCTGAATATAGCTACTTTTTTAAAACATATTGTAGCATATAACCTTTTCTAATATATCAAAAATATTTTTTCTTGAAAATTTCATGATGATCGGTTAAGTAATTAAGGCGTGAAAGCGTAGCAAATAAACAAACACGCAAACAAACTCAATTCGCATTTATAAATGTTAGTTAGGATTAGGATTTCGGTAGATGTCTGCTGTGAAATCCGCCCTGTTTGGACACAAAAATTTTTGTTTTGGTATACGAGTTTTGTCTAGAATTCGACTGCAGTTCGATAAGTCACACCAACGCTCGCACTACATTTGTTCACCTCTTTTCCTCACACTGCCCATGAGTACGCCTGTTGCTACTGTTCACTAAACAATCCGCTCTGTAACTCGAAATTTTCAAGTGATAGTATGTGTTTTTTCGAGTAAGTTTTTTGTAAATTCATTAACAGTGAACTTTAAGAAAGTTAATGAGGAGAGTTCGTTAATAAAGAAAATGATTACGATCACCGTGGAAGTGTAAAACGAGATTATTGAAAACTATGAGAATGGCGTACATATCCCGAACTTAGAGCTATTGCCTGTCTGTATTAATTTGCTAACGTCACGAATGATAACGATTGCTAAACAAAGATCAGAGATGCTAAGAGCAAGGATGGCGAACCTTTTTCGATAGGTGTGCCAGTTAAATTATGGTTTATTATTTTCAAGTGTCCAGTGTTCTACTTTATTTTTTTAAATTATCTTTAAACCCCTGCTTCTTTGATTTCAAACTATCGAAATGCATTTTCTAACTATATTTGCTGTTTAGTTTATTTACTTGCTTGTTTAGTTATTAGCTTGCTATTTAGTTACTAATGGCGCCCATGCTCGTACTCTTTCTGAATCCTACTTTAATGACTGCTAGTCTTGAAGATTCCCCCCCCCCCAGTTTTCTTTGAAACGTTGTTTTGAATGAATGTAAATGAACAAAAACAGTTTAGTATGTACCTATGGCGGGCTACCGAAAGTGAGACGCCTGCCATAGGTTTGCCATTCCTGCGCTAGATTTTTCAGCATGCCTGCAGTGGTCCGCCTGCCATAGATTCTTTGCTATTCCATGCTGAAAAATCGCTTTTGATGGGGATAGCCGGAAAATGTTTACGAATAATGCTATGCAGTGCTTCAATAAGTTACAATATATAATTTACCCACTGCATTTGTATTTTAATATTAAAACATACTTTTTTAGAACGGATTAATTATTTCCTGTGTATTTCTTTTTGGAAAAGTTCGTTTGGTATACATCCAAGGATCTGGAAGATTAAGAGCTCAGCCGAGTTCAGGTTGACAATTCGTTTCTTATGGAATTCTTAATCAATGAGTTGCATATTATTTGCTTTTTCTTTCGTTGCTGTGTTGATGAATATAGAAGTCTATTTTTCTCAAAATGCGCGCTCTGTATTAGCATTAGAACATTATCTCTGCATTAGCAGAGAACATTATCGATTTGCAACGAGATCTAAAAGCTGCCTAAAGCTTTGTTGTTATTAATGCTCACATGTCTGACCTATAAGTCAGGCCAAGCTGACAAGCCCACGAAATTCCTCCTGGCAAGGAGCGTAAGTTTACGCTCACCTTACGAGTGACACCTTATGAGTCCCTCCCCCAATTTTGATGGAGAGCCGGTCCAATTTTGATGGAGGCCCGGAGGGACGGGTCCCAGGGTTTCCCACCCCTCTTTCCCTACCACGCACCTCTCGAGAGGACTTTCGGCTCGCCGCATGTTTTGAGTGACCCCATGCCGCACAGGCACTATACATTTACGAGCATACATGCCTTCGACGGGCTTCGAACCCGGGCCCTTCGGTACGGCAGTCAGCGATGCTAACCACTATACCGATTAGGCGGCTGCTCAAAGCTTTGGTACCAAGGAGTGAAATCCGCTGTTATTGACCGCTTTTAAGTACTCCTGTTTTACAAAGATACTATAACTCATGCTTATTCGGAATTTAACCTGGTAGAATTGAATTACTCGTGTAGGTAAATCATGTTTATAGAACGTTAACGAATGCGTTTCTTTTTTACACCTTGTATATCACACATACTGAAAAAAAGGCGTTCCCCACACTCCCCTTGATAAGAATCTAAGCTACCCTATCATAAAGTAAGTAGTAGTAGTAGTGAAATGTTGATTAATTTTGATATGAAACTACATTTAATGCTCTTAGTGGGTTTTTGGTCGCTGATTTGAACGCTTTTTTTTCGTCTAAAATTCCGTGTTAAAAGGGTAATAAACTGCGACAGCGCGGGAATTTGTCTTCTAAATTAGATATGAATAAACTTCGGATAGTGACGTGGGGGTTAAAAATCCTTTATTTTCTTATAAAGTTAAAAATCCTTTATTTTCATATAGTATAATTAATTATCTTTTCCGTTAACAGAACATGTAGATCGATAACAGTAAATGTTCAATTATTTTATAAAAACATACTGTCACTGTTTTCACATAGAATTTGTATTACGTGATGACAATATTGCTGCATTGAAACTATTACGCGCCACAATTCTTTAAACGCCATTTGCGTATTCTTGTCTGGCTTCTGAATGCCGCGTGGTGAACTAACCCGATCCAAACGTCCTTCGTAATTTACTGATAGAACCGGCTTCGACATTTAGTCAGCAATTTGGCGATGCTTTTCTCATCTTGGCTCCATTTTTTACTCTTTAGCCGCAACCCTGCAGCCGATCTGTTCTCATGTGTTTCGGGCATGTGAGAAGTTTCGGTGCCGTGACCGTGATGTGCGCGTGTTCTGTCTTTTTGCCGTATTTTGACATTTTATTGGGCGACGAAGGGCAATGGGTGATTTTAATATAACCTCAGGGTTTGACATGAACACATCATGTCAGAAACACTGGGACGGATTTTGGGACACGCAAGGAAGTACAGTTTTCGAAAAGCCGAGCGAAAGTTTCAACTTAAGGTAGGTGTTTTTCCTATTGACATAAGCGGATAAAATACGATCGTACGTGTCTTGTCTAATTAGTTGCTGTGAAATGAGGACGTTTTATTTTTATTTTAACCCTGTGCTGTTATAAAGTTTCTTATATGATTGATTATATTATGAAAAGTGTATCGAAAAAAGTTACTGTGGTTTCTGTGGTTTATTTGCTCTGCTTAATATGGTGCATATGTATTTCTGGAGTTTTATTAACATTATAAAAATATTTATCATTATGAATCGATTTTTCAAAATACGCCAAAAATCGCATGCAGAACGTTTTAGTAGACACTGCTTCTAATAGTGTTAATGTATATTACAATTTTTCAAAACTAAAAATAATTAATGTATGAAGTGGTTAAAACTCTGAAAACCAGTTTGATTTTCTTTGAAACTCTGTTCTTAGTGTTCCCTTGCATTGATAAGGAAATATCAGTGAAAGGGTGGTTTTAGAGTAAATTAAAAGAATTTTGTAAGCAACTTCTGAGTTCAAGAAAAATTAGATCACTCTTCTGAGGAAGCGTGAGTAATATTAGGAAAGAAAATTGAACTGTATTTGTACTGTTTTGAAAACAGTTGAAGTTGAACAGTTGAAGTTTAAAACAGTGCCTACTGTTTTGAAAACAGTTGAAGTTGAACAGTTGAAGTTTAAAACAGTGCCTACTGTTTTGAAAACAGTTGAAGGCACTGTTTTAAAGAAAATCAGTGCATATTTTATCAGCTTAGATTTAAGCTATCGTTTGATTAAAGTTAGAATTAGCGCTAGTTAAAAGCACTCGATTTTTTTTATTGCCGACGTAAATTTCAAGATGTTTCGATTTAATGCGAGTTTTTCCGACCCCTCCCCTCAAAAAAAAAATTACACACAGGTAAACACTGCTATAAACTTTCAATCCGAATGTTATTTAACATGCGATTATTAATTATTTTCTGGAGAAAAGGTTGAGTTTAATATTTATCCAGCAGTCCAATTTGTCGAAAAAGTAGTTTCGGTTTTCTTTTTCCGCTAGTCTGAATATTGAATGAAATTCTTATGAGTTGAAAGGCATTTGATATTCAGAACTCCTAGTGTGAAGAATTTCGTATATGTTTTTTTAAGTAACACAAGGGTCACATACGCATATTTTTGACAGGCGTTACCGAGAGACTTCTGATGAACGCTTGTGCTGATATTCGCCTTGGCAAGGACGTAATCAGTCGATCGTAGCGGCGAAGTTCCAAATATTTTGCAGTTCAGTACAATCGTTACTTAATGGCTATGAGGAAACTGTATTCAAATGAATATTGTTAATAATATAGAATAAAAAAATATATTTTTTGTTTTAATTTTTAGCCTTCTTTATCTACAAAAATTCCATAGCTTACATAGAAAGATTTCATATCAACATAATTATTTCAAACTGGTATCAAAATGCTCCTTGGAGAAAATTTAGGCACTATAAAGCAGTAATTTTATTCTGTACTAATCTTCCTGATTTTTTTAAAACTGTCTAGATTCTTGAAAGCCCCATTGCAGGGTGTATCGTGCGCACGCTGAGTGCTCACCAATTTTTATGGATGTGCTATGTATAGGTAATGCAAAATAAATTTTTAAAATGCGAAGTAAATATATATATTAATGTTATTTTAATTTATGTATATTATTTTAATTTGTTATTTATATATATCTAAAACTTGAATTTTTTTACATAATTTTAAATATATAAAAGTAAACATATAAAAATTAACATTAAAAAATTTTAAACATATAAAAAGGAAATGTAATTTATTTGATTTAAGAATAATTTTTGAATTCCCTTCTTAATTGATTTCGGTAAAATCCTAGTATACGGTGCAGCCTTGGCGCGACTTTGAAGATTATCGCCAACACCAAAAATGATCCAAAGAACGTCTATATATATATTATACACACATAGTATATATATTATATACATAGTATATACTATGTTTAACTACATATTTTCTTTGAATGACCCGTTAACTACTCATCGTATATGTCCCGTTTTTACTGCTCATCATAAAGTCGCCAAAAGTAGTCAATACTAGGATTAAACCTTGATTTCCTTCTTAGTATTGATTAAAATTCTTAAAATCAATTACTTTTTATAGTAAACTTCATATTAATTATTCACATTATCATTTCAATTTATTCATTTAATGCATCTTTAATTACTAGAAATTTTACTGTATTTTAGCCACCATCATCAGTGGTTACAATTCACAATTTAAAAAGCTCAAGAGATGATGGTATATTGTATCCGGATGATCAGCTCAATGATGTGGCAGACGACAGAGAACAGGTATATTTTATTTATTGACAAACATATGTATAGTTAAATATGGAAAACTTTATCTAGATACTAGATTATATTCTAAAAAAATGCTTCTTCTGATAGGCTTGCTATTTAAGAGCTTATGAAGCATGTTTTTTCTAATGTTATTCATATTTTTAACCCTTCTGAGCTGCATGACTGACTTTATCTGGTCATGAGATTTTTTGTCTCTTGGTATATATTAGCCTAACTTGTTTCAAAAGAATAAATTGAATTTAAATACAAATTTAATTAATTCTTTGCGCCATTGCTGCAAGGAATGAAATTTAAATTTTAATAAACATGTAAATATGTAAAAATGCAAATTTAAAGTTAAAAAATTTAAAAAATGTGCAAACATATAAAAGATTTAATTTTCAAACTAATCTACAATATCATTTAAATTCAGATAGCATAAGTAAATCAAGTGCAAAACCAAACCGTGAAAATAAATTTACCAATTTAGCAAATTAAAATTAATCTAAAAATTTTTTTAAAAAATGCGTAAGTGAATGACTGTTGAGCAGGCAGGAGACAGACTTATCAAGGGGAAGTTGCCTCCAAACCTAACTCTTCAATCATTCAATACGTGTTTCGTCATTCATGCAGGCAAGGGTAAAAATCAAAACCAAAAGTAAATACATAGTGAAGAATGCCCAAAAAGAAATACCAATAAAGTGGTACCTTGAGAAATTAGCAATTAAAAATTAAAGGTCTAAAAGGAAAATACCAATAATGAAGTATATTAAGAAATAAGCAATGTAAAGTCTAGTATTAAATTAAATTTTTTAAAAAATTAAATTTTCCAAAAAAATTAATTTAGAAACCAATGCATTTATACAGAAACCTCCCCGACACGAATATGCATATCAATCAAAAAGGAACTAGACATAATTTATATAAACCAATAAGAAACTAAAAAGAACTAATTCATAATTTATAAAAAACAAATATATACTTAAAAATATAATTACAAATTTAGAAAATGCTTAAATACTACATAAAAAATACTTAAAAGCAAGTAAATAGTAAGTTTTAATTCTAACTTACCTACCATATTAGCGTTGGGGTCTGCAAAAGTATTTCCTAAGTGATGTAAGTGTGTTCTGCAAATTATGTAGATGGTGCTAATGTAAGTAAAGTTGAGTGCCCAGCTGCTATCTTTGTTTTATTAAAAAAAATTAATATAAAAATATTTAAATAATATAAATCTAGAAAAAATCAAAGAATATCCTAAAAGTATGTAATTCAAGTTTTAATTTTAACTGACCAACTATTTATGTTAGGAAGTTTAGTAGCTGAGCCGATCAAGAGATGTAAGTTTGCTCTGCAAATATCATAAAAGAGTACTCTAATTGAAGTAAAGTAGAGTGAAGTGGTTATTGTGAATTAATGTAAACTTGTTTGTAATGTTAAATGTGTGTTACTTCCTTTAATAATGTAAATGTAATCTTAATGAGTATAAGTGTATGAAATTATAGACTAAAATAAATAATTTTACCAAATTGGCTAATAACTGTTGTTTAAATACGTCTTCTTGACAAATTGAAAACCCTGAGTTGTTCAGATATTTAATACACTATTTTGCAAAAAAATCGAAGCACCATGAAGTCAGTTGTTGTTTTTGATTAAATTGAATACGTGTGTAGCTCGTACACAGATAATCAAATAATTATAAAAAAATCAAGGTCATAGTACCTGTTCATGTCTTGCAATCACCCATTGAGTGTTCAAATTAGTAGTTCGTTGAATCGTCGTCGAAGCAAGGAGTAGTAGAGGCTCTTAATGTCATCCTGCAACACATTCTGCCAGGCATTCATCAGTTGTCGCTCCAGATCTGTGATATTTTGTGCCCGAATCTGGCAGCCTACCATGTCCCAGACATGCTTGATTTGTAAAAGGTCTGGTAACCTTGCTGGCCAAGGATCAATCACACGGAAACAGTCCAGAGATATGCGAGCGGTATGTGGCTTGGCATTATCTTGTTGAAAAATGGCCCCAGGATGATGTGCCATGAAGGGTAATGCAATCGGCTGCAGGATGATATCAACATATCGTTGAGCTGTTAAAGATGTATGGAGGATGACTAAAGATGACCTGCTGTCATAAGAACTAGTGTCTCACACCATCGCACCAGAGGTTATGGCTGTATGTCTTTATAAAACAAAGGCTGTTTGGGACTGCTGGCCCCTTCTTCTCGAGACACGAACACGGTGGTCATCTGCTATAAGATGGGACTTCATCTGTGAGACTCATCGCTGAACACTATACAATGCCAGTCTGATGGCAGTTATGATGATCGGCTGCGATTCTGCCTATGTTGTAGGATCAAAGGCAAACATCTTAAAGGTTTCTGTGAGCGTAACCGCACCTCAGACAAGCGCGTGAGATGGCGGATGGTACCACGAGAGGTAAAGACATGGCTGTATTGCATTGAATAGTCGACAATGATATCGTTGGAGCGGTTCTGGCCTGGCGTACAGTCATCCTGTCTTGCCTCGCATTTGTGGTCCTTGGCCTTCCAGAGCCTTTAATTCGTCGGCAATTTTCTTGTAGCAACCATTGCTGCCAACATCTTTGCACAGCAGTGTCTGTATGCTGTAGGTAGCAGCTTATAGCTCAGTTTTGACCACCCAGCTTCATGCAATCCTACAATGCGATCATGTTCGAAGTCGTTTAGTTGTCTGTAAAGTCTTTGATATCATCGTAATGGCATCTTTAGTTGATTCTTTAGGGAATTACAATGGCAATAACAGAAAAAATAAATTTTCCACCTCTGTTACTGGTTTTATACTTTACGAAATGCGCATGATGATCCCTATTTCTGTTCATTTACCTTGAATTACCTTGATCATTTGCATGTTAGATCAAGATATTTTTGCATACCAAATATCGTCACGATCGCAAAAGTCCTTCTTGGAGTTTCGATTTATTTTTGCAAAAGAATGCATGTGTATATAACGAAATACTTCTGTGAAGAATATTTAACTGTTGCAAATAAAACAGTCAATAAAAGATATGGCAGATTCTGCTCTTTAAGAAGAATCAACAACCTTTTTTCATGTAAATCTATGTAAAAATGAGATTTGTATAAGCTTAGTGAATGCTGTAATAGCAGTTGTTAGATTTATAGAGACATTAGTAAAAAGTGTCAATATAAATCAGCTGAACTTTTATTTGCAGTTTTAAATTGTGTAATTCAACAAAAGTATTAAAAACTTATTTAACCCAACCACTGTGGTGTGATTTAGCAACTTTGTTAAAAGGAAAAGGTAAAAATTACTTAGTGCAGTTCGGAAATTTTTCCAATTATTTTATTAAAGATTTATAGTTGTCGATATTTATTGCATATTTGTTAATGTTAACAACACATAAAAATAAAACACACTTTGGAACACACTAAATTTTATTATTAAATAAACGTTTGACGCATTTTGAAAATTTGCTTTCTTTTATTAAGATGGTTGCAATAATATGTAAGTACCCAATATTAGTAGTAGCTCGTATTTTTAACAAAACTGGTTGAGCAAATGCTGCCATACACTATGTGGTGTATGTTCTGAGCAAATGCTGATCTGAGTATGATGATCATTTTGCTGTTTCTTTCCTTCCGTGGATCAAACCAGGATAAAAATTAATGCTGCAAATATGCTGCAAGTTCAGCAAAACAAATAACATTGTACTGTAAACGCTAAGTAATAAACACTAAATAATAATCAAACCAGGATAAAAATTAATGCTGCAAATATGCTGCAAGTTCAGCAAAACAAATAACATTGTATTGTAAACGCTAAGTAATAAATGTGGTTTTTCACCACTGAAAGATGTCACCGGAATCCATACTGCCATGAAAATCAACCAAACAGTGCATGCCTACGATATAAAATTATGTAATATCTTGCTTAATATATTTTTTGGAGAAATGTTTTACATAGGATAATGAAGTCTTCAAATGTCTGCATATAAGTTAATTCAGTTTTGGATACAAAAACAATGTATTCATTTTGTGCAGGAGTGTATTAACGTTGTCTGTAATTTTGATTAAATAGGCCTGTTTCCAAGTTTTTCTTTCTGCTTTTTTAGCATCCACATTCTCAATCATTTCATTCAATATATATATTATGAACTGCTAACCTTTCCAATTTTACCAGCACATTACCATTTTTTAAACATCTTTCCGAGTCATTCTGAGAATTTTCAAGTTTTGGATTTTTTACCTTTATCAAGAAAAATATTTCTCAGCAATAAATGAATGAAATTGTGCTAACTCTATTCTCCCACTTTAAGTAAATTTCAGCATAATTTTTCGTATTGAATTTTATTTAATCTCAGTTCTCTAATCTGCTTCTGAGATTTATAAAACATCTCAAACTCATTACTAAGTTTATCTACATAATAATGTGTATGCATTGATTATCAATTTTATTTTCATCATATTCAGAAGTCCTATGATAAATAAAAGCTAATGCTGAGGTATATTTCTCTCTATACTTTATAATACTTTCTTGCTGAGGGTGTTCTCTCCGTGTGTAAAAAAAATTACAAAGTCAAATTAGCTGAAGAACGTAAAATATAAAGTATCTCATTAAATAAAACTGCTGGAAACTCCCAGATTTTTCCATAAGAACCTCTCAGTGTTTCATGGTTCAAGGTTTGCAGTTGTGATATATAAAGATGCATCTTAGTAGTAAAGCTTGCCACCCTGAACAATGATATAGCTAGCATGGAATGCACGATTCGCATACTGTTGCATTTAGGTTCTATTATCAGATAGGGTATGGGTATTTATGACTGTAATGTCTAAGGCTCTGAACATTTGGTGTTAGGAAGAAAAAAAGAGATTGAATTATACCCTTTGTTCAGCTTTCTATCAAATTTGAGTTGAAGCTTAGACAGATAGCCGTCATCTGCATTGCCTAAATTAAATGGTTCAGTTCAATCTAACTGTGAAATTAACGGCCAGTGTAAAAGTTAATAGTGTATTATATTAAATCCTGACCATTTTGTGTTGCAGAAAATGTTATGTGGATTTGAGATTAATAATTTCTATCTTTATTAATTTTTTATGCAAATAAAAGACAATTCTATATTGTATCATATTTTATATCTGATGGCAAAGTTTTTTTCCCCTTTCTTAAAATTTAGATAATAGCTGTTTTTGAAGAAGAAAATTATTCTCCGTTACCTCAATATAACTGTGGAGATGTCACGAGTACAAGTTCTGTCTGCACTGGAAGCCCTGATATGTTCAGTGTTGAAGTTGGATCACACTGTAGCATTCCTTACAATAGTGATGTAGAAATAACAGAAGATCAGCAGCCTGCAGGTAAAAAATAAATTTCCTAGTAAAGGATTAAATTTCATGTTGTTTCATGAGTGATTTTTCTTGGCTTGTGCTGTAATTATTGATTTTTAACATCAAAAATATTAATGATAAAAATATATTTACGGGTACCCCGCGATTTTTGGCGGTACGTGGACACCGAGTTTGTGTATGTGTAGAGGCGAATTTTGCGCCAAAATAACAAGTTAAAGAATTGCACAAACTCGGTATCCATGTACACATCGACCTATTTTCACTTAAAGAAACATCAGAGAATTGCACAAACTAGGCATTGTGCACACCCTTGACTTTGTGCATGTACACATCGATTTATATTCACTTAAAAAGTCAAAGGAGTAGCCAACAAAAAATGTGCAACGTTACGTTAGGGATGTACAACCTGCGGTTCGCGAGCGATCAACTTGTGGCCTGCCGAGACCTTTTCAAACTTTTGTTACGATTTGACATATCGGTTGTCTCTAGAATTAATTATGAGAAAAAAAAAAAATCACCCTCCTCCTTCATTACTCATTCTACTCTAAGCCCTCAAAGTGAGATTTGGAACTGAACAAAGTTCCTGGTGTCAACCAAAACACATATCTGCTGCCTGAGAACAAAAATTGCTCCTAGCCTGTAGGACCAACACCTGTAGAAGATTGAGAAAGAGTCTGTAGTATGACGCAGCACGAGTGTGTTTGCACGCATGCGCTAGTAAAGTGGAAGAGAAAAGTATTTGCTAGGATCCGAAGTGGTGCATTCATTTTCTTAGTGACGTTGCACTTTTGGCTTCCTGGCTATACATTGTTTTATCATGTGTGGCGTTTATTTTTCTTTTTGAGACTATTAAGAAGTTTTGTATTTTGAATATTTCACTTTTTTGTTTAAATATTATTTTGAAAGCGGAACCAACGTAGAATTTTTGCAATTTTTGTTCCACGTGGTTTTGATAGTTGCCATGATGAATGGATGTAAAACAGAAAGAAAGTTAGCAGACGATAACAGGAAATTTTCGGGGGCCTGGACTTTGAAATATTTTTTTGTGGAATGAAATAATAGAATTACTTGCTTGATATGTAATTTTACAATTAGTGTTTGCAAGGAGTATAACATTAAATGACACTACGACACGAAACACTGAAAATGTTCTAAGCTTGAGGGAGAGGTTCAAAATCATAAAATCAGATCTCTTTGCAATTCTGTCGTTGCTCAAAGGAATTTATTTACAAAGGCATCTTCACAGTTAGATATCTGTGTTCAAGTTAATTGGGAATTGCAGCCTTAATTAATTGCTAAAAGTGGCCACCCATTCACTGATGGCGATTTTGCAGAGGAATGTATATTGTTGGCTTCTGAGAAAGTATGCACTGAAGCTATGCAGAACTTTAAAAATGTGAGTCTCAATATAATGACAATTCAAAGAAGAATTGAAAATTTATCTGATGATCTTACTGAGCAATTACAGAATTTAAGTAAGCTGATGAGTCAGCAGATATTACTTCAACAGCTCAGCTTCTTTTGTTTGTCAGAGGAATTCCTGAAAATTTTGAAGTAACTGAAGAACTTGTTGGACTGAGTTCAATGAAGGGGCGAACAACTGGAACTGATATTTCATCCTCAGCTTTAAATTTGTGTTCTGGATATAATTTTTATATTAATTGTTAGTATCACTACTGATGGAGCTGCAGCCATGATTGGAATTCAGAATGGCATGGTGAATCTACTGAGAAACCACTTGGATGATAGAGGAAAAGATTTGCTTGGGTATCATTGATCAAGAACAGCTATGTGTGAAAGAACTAGGATTTAACCGCTTAATGAAAGTAGTGAACAATACAATCAATGTTATTCGCTCACATGGTTTAAACCACCGGCAATTTAAGGAAATCCTAGACACACAGATGCACCGCTTAGTGATCTCGTATATTACTCTGAAGTACGATGGTTGAGCTGTGGAGAGGCTTGAAAAGGTTTGCTGATTTGATTGATAAAATAATACCATTCCTTGAAGAAAATGGCAAGCAAACTGAGATGTTAAAGGAACCATCTTTTAAGTGTAACTTAGCATTTTTAGTTGATGTGACAGCCCCTCTGAATGACCTAAATAAAAAATTTATGGGAAAAAACGAATTAAATCACCTGACCAGTGCAGTATCTGCTTTTAAACTTAAATCAGCTGTTCTCAAAGCAGCTTGGCTGTCAAAATTTTGTCAGTTTTCCTTACCTGAAGAAACTCAAAGAAGATTTTCCTGATAAACAACTAGATTATTCAGATCAAATAAAGAGGCTGCTTATTTCTTTTGAAAAGCAATTTGCAGACTTTGAGTTGCCTAAGGTTAAATTTAAACTGTTCAGGGACCCATTTTCTGTTGTAGTCGAAGAAGCTCCAGAAGATGTTCAAATAGAACTTATCAATTTACAAACTTCTGACCAGGGCTGTGGAGTCGGTAGGGAAAATGACTGACTCCGACTTCTGAAATTTTGAAGACTCCAACTCCCTCGTATATACAGGGTGTTTCATAGATCATGGGACAAACTTGGAGGGGTGGTGGAGTGTACTAAAACATGCATTTTTTGTATAGGAATATAGGGTCTAAAGTGACGGTTTAAGGCAGGAACACAAGAAAACGACATGAGAGGAAAATTTGTTTGTGTACAAAATCAATGCAAAGTGCTTCTTTGTAGCAATGCAGTATTCGCAATAAATGTTAAAAAAATGGAACACTAATAGTAATAAGAACTACAGATGTGATTGGCTGGCAGTGCAGTGGTAGAGGGCGGTAGTGAGCCAGACAAACCACGATCCGATGCAGCAGAGTATCATTAGCAACTCTGATGTCGAGAGTGATGGGTGAGTTTACGCACAGGGAAAAAGCTTACATGCATCTCATGCATGGTGCTGCTAATGGGAATGGCAGAGCAGCGCTACGGTTACCAGAAACGGTTTCCGAACAGGCATATGCCGAAGCACACAATGTTCAAGATGTTGCAGGCCCACCAGCGGCCGAGCGGTAAAGTCGCTGAACACTGGTAGTTCAGTCCGAGGTTCGAATCCCGCTAATGGACTGACTGCATGTCTGTTTTCGTGGTTTTCCCCATGTGTAACGTGTATGCGAGCCAGTTTCCCTTAGAAAGTCCTCCACAAAGGCTTCCCTCCCCTTAGGCAGATAGCTCTCGGGGCTTTGCCGTAATTAAATAACCTAACCTAATCAAGAGGTTGCATTTGTCTCTGTCTGAAAATGGGTTATATGAAGCCACCTCTGACACTAGGAGTGGAAGAAGGCACGAAAACCTCACATTGAAGAATCTATCTTGAACATTGTGCATGAATCACCTGAGACAAGTACAAGAGCTATTGCATGTCGTCTGCAGCTGAGTCATTCTACCGTTTGGAGAGTATTGCATGCAGAGTTGCCAACTCTCCCGATTTAGGCGGGAGACTCCCGATTTTCGACCGCTCTCCCGCCAACCCGATTTACAATATATTTCTCCCAACTTTTTCTTATTCTTAATATTTCTCACGACTTTTATGGGACTTGGCTTAATACTTCGTTATATGAACAAAAAAAAAAAAAAAAAAAAAAAAAAAGTGATTTTGGACTTCTGAAAGCAACTGAATTTTCTCTAGATTACATCTAAAATGAAACCATGCGAATCAGATGAGAATTTCTGCTTTGTGATTGACAGCATACATATCTAGAAACGTCTTATTCTCCAGTTGTCCAATGGGCATCGAGCTCCACTGCGTGTCATCTGGCATATATTAGCCAATGAGCACAAAGCAAGCTCAAGGCCGTTGGCCGTTCTTTGGATGTTCTTTCGCTATTTCGTTCATCTTGTCCTGAGTTGTGTGAGTACACATGCCTTTAGGAAATAGTTTTAGAAATTATCGTCTTTTGATATGTCTGCGAGAAAGGTGAAATACTCGTGCACGTTTCAAAAATCGTACACAGTTGACTTTCCTTCCATTATTTCTTCAAGGAAATGTAATAAATTTGCAATGTGTACCATCTGTCGTTGCGATTTTTCGATTTCGCTTGGTGGAAGGGCAGATGTTCTCAAACATGTGCGTACACAAAAACACAAGGACAACATGAGTTGTTTTGAAAAAACGAAAAATTAAATTTTTCTTCGGAAACAAAAGACCAAAAAGTGATTAATGCAGAATGTCTGTTCTCTGCCTTTTTACTGGAGCACAACCTGCCACTGAATGCATCGGATCACGCTGCAGCTTTATTTAGAAAAGTGTTTCCTGATAGTGAAATCGCTAAGGAATACTCAAGTGCAAGGACCAAAACAGGTGCAATTGTTAAAGAAATGGGTTTGAAAAATAAATCTTCAGTTATTGATTGCATTAAAACAGCTCCGTTCTGCCTCTCTACGGATGGAAGCAATAATACCAATTCAAAACTGTATCCAATTGTTGTTTCTTTTTTTTAATGCAGAGTCTTCAGAAATTTGAGTACAGTTTACTTTCTGTCCCCACCTTAGAAGGACATTCGACAGGCTTTAATATAGCACAGCTAATTATTAAAACTTTAAAATAAAATGCAGTCCCTCTGGATAATTGCTTAGCGCTTGGTGCCGATGATGCACCAGTAATGGTAGTTAAGACACAATAACACGCCGAATAAATACTGATTCAGAAGTCAAACAACAAAAATCAGCGTTAATTCACAAAATTTTCACAGGACTAGTTTCGATGGTTTTACCGAACCATCATCTTCAGCTGCAAAACCGCAAATGAACAAGATAGGAAATAATGTTTAGATAAGATAAGAAAGCCTGGACAAGAATAAGCAAGTGGCGCCATCTGTTGGCGAAACCAGAACTAAAACATAATTTCTCTAAAAGCCGAAGGCAAATTTGGATTGGAATTAGGATCGTTAACTAGAACAGAAAGATTTTTATGAATGTGAAATGCCTCTAGAAAATCCAGTTCTCCAATGGAAGATGTTTTTTGAATAATTTTGGCAGCAGAAAAATTGAAAGTGTGATTTTCGGACCAACAATGTTGAGCAACAGAAGACTTCTGTGTTTCCTTTTTTCTAACATATGCCTCATGTTCTTTGACGCGAAATTTTAAGGCTCTCTTAGTTTGGCCAATGTAAATTAAACCGCACTGGCAAGGAATCCTATAAATACCCCAGGAATTCATATCCGGAATGGGGTCCTTGAGTATAGAAGTTGGAATTTTATTGATGGGAGAGTAAACAACCCGGAAGTTAAATTTCTGCAAAATATGTGCAACTTTATAGCTAATTGATGGAAAGAAGGGAATGACAACAGAATTTTTATAATCTCCTAAAATAAGAGTGTGGCTTTTAGAGTGTTGAGATGAGAATTTTTTAACTGCTTGATTAATAATGTTGGGTGAAAAGCCCCTGTCAATAGCTATTGCTTTTAAATAATTTAGTTCTTCATCAAGGGCTAGTTTGGAGGAGCAAACTTGAAAAGCACGGAAAACATAGGAATAAAATGAAGCTAACTTTTGTTTAGTCGGATGACATGATTTAAAGTGTGGTGGAAGGCAAACCGATGAAGGTTTACGGTAAACTGTAGTACTGAAGTTGGATGTGTTACGTGTGACCAGAATGTCGAGAAACGGAAGAGAATTGCAAGTCTCAAGTTCAAAAGTGAACTGAATAGCAGGATCAATAGAATTCATTGTTGAAAGAACTCTATTTAAATCATCTTTATTACCTTGAAACAGGGTAAAAGTATCGTCTACGTAGCGGAACCATGCCGGGAAGTTTAAAGTTTCAAACAATTTTGATTCATAATAATGCATGTAGATATCAGCCAGGATGGGACTGAAGGGGCTTCCCATGGCTAATCCCTCAGTTTGCTTGTAATATTTATTTTGGAAAACAAAATGTGTTTGTTTCAAACAGAGTTGAGTGAGAGAAATTAGCTCATCAATTTCGATGCAAGAGAAATGAAATTCGCGAAGTCTGGTTTCTGGACATCTTAATGCACCCTCCACTGGGACATTGGTGAATAATGATTTTACATCAAAAGAAACCATGAGTAAATTACGAGGAGAAATGTTTTTAACCTTTTTTACAAACTCTATTGAATTTTTTATGGTGTAAATGTTATTGTCTAATAGAGTGGAAAATCTAGAAACTAAATATTTAGCTAATGGATACGAGGCAGTACCTAAATTTGATACAATAGGGCGGAAAGGAATACCACTTTTATGAATTTTGGGAAGAGCATATAATCTGGCATAATTCGCAACAGATGGGATAAGCGAATGTTTTAAGTTGCTTGAAATGATTTGCGAAGATTTGATCGCAGTTTTTATTTTGGATAAGTCCGAAGGTGAAGGATCTTTAGGGATCGGATTATATGGTCCTTCGTTTAAGAGTTTAGTGACACCATCGATGTAAGTGTTCTTATCCATGACGACTATCTGGCCACCTTTGTCGGCCTTTGAAATGACAATATCCGGGTTAGAATGAATCTCGCGCATTGTAGCTCTTTCTCTCACAGTTAGATTTGGTTTCAAAGGTTTATTATTGAACTTCACATTATGAGCGATAAGATGCCTAATCATTTCTTTCTGTGAATCTGAAACTTTACTGAACTTGAAAGCTTTTTCGATAGGAGCCAAAATCTTTGGAATCGAGGGTTTACAGGTTTGTGAGAAGTTAAAATTATATTTTAGAATTCTCTCTTGTTCTTCTGAAAGACTAACATTAGAAATATTAACTATTGGCTTGATGTTTACAATGGGAAGATTTTTTGAACTACTTGAACTGGAAGACTGTAAAAGAAGTTTTTCGAATTTAACTGCAAGGGTGTTTTTATGACGGTTAACTGCATTCTCCGTTCTAGACCAAGACTTTTGTTCAAGGGCATTGAATTTTGGATATGTTTTAGCGAGTTCCAGATGAAGCTTATAGAGTTCATGTTCAATTTTGGACAATTGTTGACGTGTAGCCCTTATCACGGACCGAAGTAAGGCAAGTTTGCAATTTAACAGAATTCTTGAAACGCGACTCGAAGGTTTTTGATTAGATTTGATTTGAATAAAATTGGGGATCAATTTTTTACATTTACATTTAAGTAAAAAGTCAAGATGATTCAGGAATTTTTGCCATTTCAGGCGTAATTTAGTGAAACGATTAACAGATGAAGGCATGATAAACAATGCAGAAAATCAAACTAAATTAACTGAGCAAAAATAAAGTACACACAAAATAGCAGAAATATCCCTCACTGAAATGAATAGAAAACAAAATGTTTGTAAGCAAAATGCATGAAATCAGACAAGCAAAGCACAATATCCAAATGTACAAAACATAAACATAACTTGAAAATTGCAAAAATGTACTCACCGAAACTCCTACAATCACAAAATGGCGGCCACACCACGTGCAAAAAAGAAAGCAAAATGTAAGCCTGTTTGGGGCTTCTATAATTAAGACACAATAACACGCCGAATAAATACTGATTCAGAAGTCAAACAACGAAAATCAGCGTTAATTCACAAAATTTTCACAGGACTAGTTTCGATGGTTTTACCGAACCATCATCTTCAGCTGCAAAACCGCAAATGAACAAGATAGGAAATAATGTTTAGATAAGATAAGAAAGCCTGGACAAGAATAAGCAAGTGGCGCCATCTGTTGGCGAAACCAGAACTAAAACATAATTTCTCTAAAAGCCGAAGGCAAATTTGGATTGGAATTAGGATCGTTAACTAGAACAGAAAGATTTTTATGAATGTGAAATGCCTCTAGAAAATCCAGTTCTCCAATGGAAGATGTTTTTTGAATAATTTTGGCAGCAGAAAAATTGAAAGTGTGATTTTCGGACCAACAATGTTGAGCAACAGAAGACTTCTGTGTTTCCTTTTTTCTAACATATGCCTCATGTTCTTTGACGCGAAATTTTAAGGCTCTCTTAGTTTGGCCAATGTAAATTAAACCGCACTGGCAAGGAATCCTATAAATACCCCAGGAATTCATATCCGGAATGGGGTCCTTGAGTATAGAAGTTGGAATTTTATTGATGGGAGAGTAAACAAGCTTTCAAGTTCAGTAAAGTTTCAGATTCACAGAAAGAAATGATTAGGCATCTTATCGCTCATAATGTGAAATTCAATAATAAACCTTTGAAACCAAATCTAACTGCGAGAGAAAGAGCTACAATGCGCGAGATTCATTCTAACCCGGATATTGTCATTTCAAAGGCCGACAAAGGTGGCCAGATAGTCGTCATGGATAAGAACACTTACATCGATGGTGTCACTAAACTCTTAAACGAAGGACCATATAATCCGATCCCTAAAGATCCTTTACCTTCGGACTTATCCAAAATAAAAACTGCGATCAAATCTTCGCAAATCATTTCAAGCAACTTAAAACATTCGCTTATCCCATCTGTTGCGAATTGTGCCAGATTATATGCTCTTCCCAAAATTCATAAAAGTGGTATTCCTTTCCGCCCTATTGTATCAAATTTAGGTACTGCCTCGTATCCATTAGCTAAATATTTAGTTTCTAGATTTTCCACTCTATTAGACAATAACATTTACACCATAAAAAATTCAATAGAGTTTGTAAAAAAGGTTAAAAACATTTCTCCTAGTAATTTACTCATGCTTTCTTTTGATGTAAAATCATTATTCACCAATGTCCCAGTGGAGGGTGCATTAAGATGTCTAGAAACCAGACTTCGCGAATTTCATTTCTCTTGCATCGAAATTGATGAGCTAATTTCTCTCACTCAACTCTGTTTGAAACAAACACATTTTGTTTTCCAAAATAAATATTACAAGCAAACTGAGGGATTAGCCATGGGAAGCCCCCTCAGTCCCATCCTGGCTGATATCTACATGCATTATTATGAATCAAAATTGTTTGAAACTTTAAACTTCCCGGCATGGTTCCGCTACGTAGACGATACTTTTACCCTGTTTCAAGGTAATAAAGATGATTTAAATAGAGTTCTTTCAACAATGAATTCTATTGATCCTGCTATTCAGTTCACTTTTGAACTTGAGACTTGCAATTCTCTTCCGTTTCTCGACATTCTGGTCACACGTAACACATCCAACTTCAGTACTACAGTTTACCGTAAACCTTCATCGGTTTGCCTTCCACCACACTTTAAATCATGTCATCCGACTAAACAAAAGTTAGCTTCATTTTATTCCTATGTTTTCCGTGCTCTTCAAGTTTGCTCCTCCAAACTAGCCCTTGATGAAGAACTAAATTATTTAAAAGCAATAGCTATTGACAGGGTCTTTTCACCCAACATTATTAATCAAGCAGTTAAAAAATTCTCATCTCAACACACTAAAAGCCACACTCTTATTTTAGGAGATTATAAAAATTCTGTTGTCATTCCCTTCTTTCCATCAATTAGCTATAAAGTTGCACATATTTTGCAGAAATTTAACATTCGGGTTGTTTATTCTCCCATCAGTAAAATTCCAACTTCTATACTCAAGGATCCCATTCCGGATATGATTTCCTGGGGTATTTATAGGATTCCTTGCCGGTGCGGTTTAATTTACATTGGCCAAACTAAGAGAGCCTTAAAATTTCGCGTCAAAGAACATGAGGCATATGTTAGAAAAAAGGAAACACAGAAGTCTTCTGTTGCTCAACATTGTTGGTCCGAAAATCACACTTTCAATTTTTCTGCTGCCAAAATTATTCAAAAAACATCTTCCATTGGAGAACTGGATTTTCTAGAGGCATTTCACATTCATAAAAATCTTTCTGTTCTAGTTAACGATCCTAATTCCAATCCAAATTTGCCTTCGGCTTTTAGAGAAATTATGTTTTAGTTCTGGTTTCGCCAACAGATGGCGCCACTTGCTTATTCTTGTCCAGGCTTTCTTATCTTATCTAAACATTATTTCCTATCTTGTTCATTTGCGGTTTTGCAGCTGAAGATGATGGTTCGGTAAAACCATCGAAACTAGTCCTGTGAAAATTTTGTGAATTAACGCTGATTTTTGTTGTTTGACTTCTGAATCAGTAATGGTAGGCTTGAAGACTGGTGTTGCAGGCATCTTAAGAAAGGCAAATTCAGATTTGCAGATTATGAGGTGCACCTGTGACCTCTTAGATTTAGCAGCTGAAAAAGGGGCAGCTTCTTTACCATTAAATGTGGATGAACACATTGTTGATATTTATTATTATCTTGAAAGGATTTCTAAAAGAAAGGAAAAATTGAAACAGTTCCAACAGCTGCATAATACTGAAATGAGAAAAATTTTGATTTTTTGTAATTTCTGCATCATTCAGCAATTCAACTGGCAGTTCTCAAAATAATACTGCAAAATATAAGCGTAAAGCTGATACAAATTTCTCTCAAAATAAAGAAAAAAATTGCTCAACACACGAAACATTTTCCGATTACTGTAAGTTTATTTTGTGAAGAACGAATATTTATGTTTTTGTCTTCAGACCTTAACAAAGCTTTTTGCTTTTTTTTTTTACAATTCATTTTGCCATCATTCGATGTTCTGAACACAATTCTACAAAGCAGAATTCCATTAATTCATGTTTTGCAATCAATGATTTATGATCTGTTTAAAGACATTTTATCAAAGTTTGTAAAACCAGTCTGTGTTTTTTCTTGTAATTCTATATATGATGTGATTTATGGTGAAACAGAAAATCAAAAGGAAGATGAAGATTTGGTAATAGGAGCTGCAACTACAAAAGTAGTGGAAGAACTTTCAGAAGAAGACAAAAATAAGTTTTATCTTCATGTTAGAAGTTACTTATGTCGAGTATGTGATTACACACTACATAAATTTCCAGTCAACGATGAAGTGATTTTGCATGCTAAAGTTGCTGATGTTTCTGCTCTAGCAAATGCATCTTTTTTTGATATAAGGTACTTTTTGAACAGATTTCCTGTGTTACTTCGTTTAGTCATGAAAGATGATGATATTGATGTTGCTACTGATATACTGCAGTCGCAATTTTGCAGTTTACAATTAGAAAACTTGGATGAAGTTATATAATCAGCTAGGATTGACACCCAGTGGAGGTTAATTGGAAAATTGAAAGGTGCTGATGGAATTTTAAAATATAGTGAACTCTCTAGAATTATGTTGGCCATCTTGACAGTTCCCCATAGTAATGCAGAGTGTGAGAGGATTTTCAGTGTTGTTGCGAAAACGAGGACTAAATTTAGATCTAATATTAGTGATGACACATTAGAAAAACATTTATTAGCGAAAGCAGGCGTACGTGGCAATTGCTATGAACAAAATTATGAAGTTTCTTTCTTAACGAGAGCAAAATCTGCCACTGTCCATAACATTTGTATAAAAACTGATTAAAGTGCTTTTTTTTTTTTTTTTTTTTTTTTTTTAAAAACGATGAAAGTAATAAAAATGTTTTTTATGTTTAAAGTATTTTTGTTTTGCTTGCATTTAAGACTTAGTAACTATTTAAAGTTAATTCATTATTAAAAACTATATTTTTATCATTTAAAAAGTCTTTTTAACATTGTGAAAAATCTCCTGATTTCTTAAAAAAATCTCCTGATTTTTGAGTGTCATAGGTTGGCAAGTATGTGCATGAAAATGGTTTGCACCCATACCATTTGCAGAGAGTCCAAGCCTTGCAATAGACACATTACCCTCTTCGAGTTCATTTCTGTCATTGGTTCTTGCAGCAGTGTGTGGAGCAGGCCTTTTTCCCATCGGATGAGGCAACTTTCTCACAGGACGGCATCTTCAATAGCCACAGCATGCACCTGTGAGCAACTCATAATCCACACGGCAGACGTCCACATGCATTCCAAACCTGCTTCTCTGTGAATGTGTGGGCGGGTATCGTTAATGACTACCTCATAGGCCCATACCTCTTACCTGCACGTACAAATGGCTTATGTTATCATATTTTTCTGTAAGAGGTGCTAACGGAATAGCTGCAGGATGTTCCGGCTGTCGATCGTGATTACATGTGGTTCCAGCATGCTTGTGCACCAGCCCATAACCACATGCGGGTCCGCAATTACTTGGATGGAATGTTTCCGGGCCGATGGATTGGCCGTGGTGGAGCTGTACGATGGCCACCCTGTTCGCCAGATTTATCCACCTTAGATTTTTTTTTATGGGTCTATCTGAAGAGCATCATTTATCAGACTCCCGTTGACTCACTGGAGGACCTCTTTGCACGACTATCCATTGCGGCTGCAAGACTGACGTTTTTCAAAATGTTTATCAATCCCTTCTGCGACGTTACTAAGCTTCTATTACTGCTGGTGTTCGCAAATTTGAACATTTATTGTGAATACTGTATTCCTACAAAGAAGCACTTTGCGTTGATTTTGTACATAATTACATTTTCCTCTCGTGTCTTTTTTTTTTTTTTTTTTTTTTTTTTTCATTCCTGCCTCAACCCGTCACTTTAAAACCTACATTCCTATAAAAAATGCATGTTTTAGTACGCTCCACCACCCTTCAAAGTTTGTCCCATGATTTATGAAACATCCTGTGTATAATATTGTTACGAAATGTAAAGGCGTGGTAAGATAGCTTCCTGACAAAGCAAGTTTAGGGTTGCCACAAAATGACAATGGGAGGCAGGGTTGCCACATTTGGCAATAAATCGCCCATTTGCCAACAAAATTGACCATATACCATGGACAGATGGAGAACCTTCTGGAACGAGTTCTTACCAGTTTAGCCCAGAATGTTCTCGAACAGAAGCCGAAAGCTATATAAGCCCTGTGAGTCCACAGTCAGTTGGTGTGCGTCTATCATCGAGTGAGTGTGTGCTCCGTCTAGCAAGCTGATAGTCAGTCATTGAGCGAGTGTCTCAAAGTCTAGCGCCAAGTTGGTCGTCGAGTGCATCGCGAATTAGTGCATTATCGAGTTTTGTCTTAGACTGTGCTGAGTCGAGATCTATACTCTTGTGTATTGTCGAGTGCAACACGTGGAGAGTCTGAGAGTACGTGGAGTTCGGAGAACGACGAAGCAGAGTTGGGAGCTGTACTCGTGTGCTTTGCAGTCAAGCTGTTTCCACCGTTATTGCCTCACAGTGTGAAGGCTGTGTCGCTGAATGTGTCAGCGTGTTTATAACAGTTCGACGACTGTAAAAGTGATTTTGAAGCTAGCTTATTAATATTGGTAAACAAAGTGTGTTTCGATACTTCATCAAGTGACATTGTTATTCACTCCAAATATATGAACCCCGTACGATTCGATACTTCATCAAGTGTCGTTGTTATTCACTCCAAATCTACAAAATCCGTACGAACGTGAAGGAAGAAAATAACGTAACAACTGGTGTCAGAAATGTGGTTTGTGAGTGACCTGCCTGCAGAGAAAAGCCATGGCGGAAGAAATGAAGACTTTGATGGACCTTTTAGCCGAGTTGAAAGCTGGACAGGAAGAGATAAAAAAGCCAGATGTGCTGAGATAAAAGACGGATTATGATGAGATAAAATCTGGATATAAAGAGATGACAGCTGAGATCAAAGCTGCATTGAAAGAGATGAAAGCCCGGCGAAAAGAAATAAATGTCGGCCAAGAAAAGGTGCGAGAGCAACTCCAACACGTGAAAGTGGAGTTTACAGAAGATATTGGAGGCATAAAAGACAATGTGGAAATGAGAGAAATGTTTTCTGCAGAAGCAAAGGATGAAGAAATGAAGGAAGTAGCTAATGAATTGCCTGAGAAAGATCAAGACATGATGGATGAAAAATCTAATGGGATTAAAGGAAAAAAACGAAAACATGAAGTTTTTGATTCTCATGTGCCTGAAGTAGAGACGGAAGAATGCGAAAATGCAACAGTAAAGCTGGTAGAAACTGATAGTGAAAATATGAACTCGCAGTTAGCGAGTGTTGAACCATCTGAAAATGCATGTGATGCAGAGATGAGAGAAGTTGATGTGCAGCTTAATCAGTGTGCTCCAGTATTGCAAGAATCTTCACCCACTCGACACTTGCTGCCCGGCTGTCAACTCGATCGACTCCGCAGGGATTGACTTGCTAGACGAGACACCAACTCGATACTAACTATCAAGCTTGCTAGACGGAGCACACACTCACTCGATGAGAGAAGCACACTAACTGACTGCGAACCAGCAGGGCTTATATAGCTTTCGACTTGTGTTCGAGAACATTCTGGGCTAAACCGGTAAGAACTCGTTCCAGAAGGTTCTCCATCTGTCCATGGTATGTTGGAAAATGGGCTATTTATCGCCAAATGTGGCAACCCTGCCTTCCCTTGCCATTTTATGGCAACCCTAAAACTCCTTTGCGGGGAAGCTATCTTACCTCTCCTTTACATTTTGTAACAATATAAACATATACGCATGGGTTATAGCTTATTTTTTAAATATAAAAGAGGTAATAGATACTACAAGGAAAAAAGTTTATGGCATAGCAAATTATTTATATTAATTAGCATTTATTATGAAATGGAAAAACTGGCATTAACTATTTTTAAGAAACAGTATAGCTTAGGCAAGATCTTTGTTGGAGAGCCATAGATCCGATTTGATAAACTTCAGAGCTGAGAAGAGTCTTTCCATACTAACTTGATACTGTTAGGGCTACTACTTTTAACTTTTCAGGATAGATTTTTATAAGTTCTAAAAGATGTCTTGCAAGCACAATAATATTTTTCTATTTCTTCAAAGGCCATGTAGAAATCTTGTTTGTACTTTTAGGCTCTTGGCTCTTTATATTCATTCACTTTGCCTTAGCCTTTTCAATGTTATCCAAAAATATTTCTCAAAATCTAATTCATCACTGGAAGAGGATGATAGAGACTCAGTTGCAATGCCTGCAGTTTGACTGTCCTGATTCAAATTCTCCAATTGTTCTGAGAATAATTTCATTCTTAATGAAATTTAATAGATGGCTTTCTTTTTCTTTTAATTTGTTTATCATCCAAGAAAATTCGGTGTCTCAGATCTACATATATTAAACCCAGCAAGATCTCATTGTCAGGCAAGCTAGTTTCTCTTTTCTTCATTGAAGAAATGATTCCTTCTCCAATAAACCCTCCATTTCAGAAAGAACAAACTTCACATTCTTCCATTTTTGCCTCTTGTCAATTCTTCAGATTGCAGCCTTTTTGTGGCTAAATACGGTGTAGAAAGAAGAGTTTCCAATTGTGCAAGATCGTCCCACAGTTTTTGTGTTATTGAAACATTACAATTGTCTACATCTTGTAAAAAAGTTCTTAATTCTAACAACCTCTTTATCGTCAAATATGTACTTCCTTATCGTGTTGCTTGATCAATAATTGCTCCTTTTTCTGCTTGCTTCCTAAGAATGGCATCAATTTTGGGAGTTCTTGCTGCTATTGCTGCTTACCTAAATTTACCAGTGAGATTTGTAACTAAATGAATCAGTTTAATCACTAATGGCAAATATCACATCCATCCTCCTCCCTTATATTTATTTATTAATATGTCAATAAAATAGAAAATAACTACCGTAATTTCCGGAAGAAAGGCCGCATTCGAGAAAAATGGCGGGAAAATAATTAAAATTACAGAGAAACGCTGCATCAGCATAAACGTCGCAATAGATTAAATTGCGCGTGACATTGTCATAGGCCGTATAGATGCAAAATCTCAACCTATGCTCTGATATATGACATATCAGTTAAGAAAAATGCATGAAATTAAACCATAACTCAAAAATAAAGGTAAGAAATGTTGAAAATATATTTACATTCACGAATATACTTACATTTACCCACTGAAGAAGTCCATATTTGTAATACTCAGACTATATTATAAAAAATGTTGCAACAATGAAATATTAAATTTGGATGACAAAAGGAAATTTTAAATGCATCATATGAAGCGATGAAAATCTGATTCTTCACTATCTGAATTAAAAAGATTTAGTAAATCCTGATCTAAGTCTTCCAGATCGTCACATTCATCCTCTTGGTTTACAGTCTCTTTATCTAAGGATATAATTTCAGCTTCTTTGAACCCTGCTATTATTGACGATGTTTTTACTCATTTCCATGCACATCCAACCCACTTTGCAACTTCTTCATAAGGATGCTCTACGCATTTTACCGCTTTTGGTATACGTATGCAATCCTTCACTCATCCAACACTCCCACCGCCTTCGGACTTCAGCTTTGAAGGATTTATTACCTGACAAATCTAATGGTTCTAAGATTTTTGTCAAACTACCAGGAATTATTGCTACGGTTGTGGACAATTTTTGACATCTGGTTTTCACTGACTCAAGTAAATGAGCACGCATGGAATCCATTATCAATAAAAAGGTTGGAAAAAAGATCCCTTACGACACTGCCAAACTTTTTGTAGCCACTCATGCATGATTGTTTTGCACTTCCAGCCGCTCTCGTTTGCACAAATAATTATGTCATTAGGAAAATCTCCCTTCGAAATAGTCTTTCATTTAAAAATGATCATCGGCTTTAGCTTGTCACCATTTGCGGCACAAAGCTAACACACATGTAAATGACATTCTTTCATGCCCCATCGTAAGCACAGATACAGTTTTTGCAGCAGTTTCATCAACAGTTCTGTTTGCAGGAGAGTCGAAAATGAGCAGCGTTGTTTCATCCATATTTATTATCTGTGACCAAAGTTTTTTTTTTAAATCATATCTGTCACATATTTTAGAAAAGATGCCTTTTTTATCCTGCCAGTCCATAGGTAATTGTTGCCTGACTGTTGTTCTAGTACGTACAGAAATATTTTTTCTTTTCATAAATCTGCTACACCAGCAATGCCCTCCTTTGAAATCATTTATGTTCTGCTATAAATTTTGCTTCTAAGCGAATTTTTACAGTGGGAATTGCCATTCCCTTTTCTCGTTGTTCCTTTATCCATTTGTCATCCTCTAGATTCGGCCACTTACAGTACCACTTCTTTTGGCTTGTTTCTGTTGTGACATATTTTTAAATTCTTCTTTTTCAGTTCTCCAATGTCGCATATATCTGTTGTTCACTTCATACTCTCGAGCTGCTGCTCTATTTCCAATTTGTTCAGCACGTGAAAATACATTAAGCTTAAAACCAGCAGTATAGCATCCGTGCCGTTTAGGTGCCATTTTCAAAAATTTTCCGCTCCCTTCTTACTTAAAAACTATTCAACAAGTACTTGTACCCAAACTGATGGGATCTGTATTTGGCAGAATGCCAATAAAAATGGATTCATGCTGAAGGGGAAATACATTGTCATCAGAGTATCAGAGTTCCTTATTGGGAGGCAGGTGGAGTTTGCAGAAAAGGCAGGGGTGGGGAGAGGATGGGTCCTGGATGATTCATCGAATGGCAGAGGAAAGAGACTATTCAAAATGATGAGAATGCTGATTTGAAAGGAGAAAGAATGTTATTGTTCTGAGATCCGGTTTAGAGTGAATAAGGCATGTAGGTTGGTTCAAGGGAAATAATGTTCGCAAAAAGCAACTGAGTGGTCTTTTGTGTGGGAACAGCTCCAGTCTATGTACTATGACAAGGCCATCCAAACTATGTACAATGACAAAGTTATTCAAACTATGTACAATGACCATCATAGGAAATATTTTATTTTTAGTGCACCTAAACGCCGCATGGGTAGAAACGCTGCACCCGCTGAAAATTTAAGTTTTGAACATGTAAATGCCATGTTGTTTCTTCCAGAAATCACAGTATTTATTAATGTATATAGTCCATAAATAAAAATAATAACTGAGGTTGCCAATATTATTTTTTTTTCAATTCATTTAAATTTCATTTGAAATTCAAACTGTCTAACAAAAAACCGGATTCTGAGTCAACTTGTTTTTAGTGACTCCAGCTCTGACTCCTTTTACCCCAAAATCTGCCCAATTCCGACTCCACAACCCTGCTTCTGACTTACGCAAATCTAGATTCCGTGATTTAAATATTCTGGACTTTTATAGCATTCTACCTGCCGAATTTTTACGCTTAAAAAATAATGTAAGCAGATAAATATTTACATGTTATTGAGTAGTGCTTCTGAATTCATTATTAATTGATGACCAAGATGGAAAAATCTTGGAATGTCATGGTAAATACTGTGACTTAATATTTTACTCTTTTACTCCATAGGGGTGACTCCTCTGCAGGTAAGAAGAGGCAGTGAACCAGCTTTGAATTGCCTTTTTCCATTATCTCCTTCAACAGACCCCAGTAAAAGATGGTCAACAGCAGTTGTTATTAATACTAGTGAAGCTCAAGATTCACTTGATAACCAAGAAGTTAGCTTAAATTTCATTATATCCATATAAGTGAAACTTTTAACTATAGTTGTGTCTTTCTTTTTTATGTAATATCTCGCTTGCCATTGGAAATTCAAAATGTAAAAGGGTGCCTCATGCTTTTGTGATATGTTATATAAAATTGTAGATGAATTTTGTAAAGATAATTATTTAATCTTTGTTTGCATTAAACTATATGACAAATTATTTTTCTCCTTTTAATTCATGAATTATTTTATGATTTTTAAATTATATATAATTATTCAGCATAATTATCTGTAATATAAATGGCTAGTGCTTCTTATTTTTGTTTTGTTTAAAGAATTTATAAGGTAATTGTAACATATCCATAAATAAATAAATTAATAATAGAATTTTGTGACCTTGCAAACAAATTAAACCTGCTAGGGCCTACCAGCGGCCGAGCAGTAAAGTCGCTGAACACTGGTAGTTCGGTCCGAGGTTCGAATCCTGCGAATGGGCTGGCTGCATGGGCGTTTTCGGGTTTTTTTTCCATGTGTAATGTATATACGAGCCAATTTCCCTTAGAAAGTCCTCCATGAAGCCCTAGTGTGCTTTGCCATAATTAAATAAACTAAACCTGCTAGAGTTAATGTTGATGCAGCATTAGCCATATTTTACTTTTAGCCATGACAGTGATGGAAACATGCTGTTTTGTTGCAGGTTGAGATGTATGCTACAGAGTTTCTAGAGTAAAGAATGGTGGTGCTACACATGTATTTTGTTTGCTTTGTGAAAAATGAAGGCAGATAAGATGAGAAAGTTTGGTTAAAAGAAGTTATGGCATTTGATTTTGAAAAATCTGGGGTATATTTTAAATGTGTGTTTGGTTGCATATTAAATTCATGAATCTGTTTCAAATCTTCCTCTTAGTTTTCACTTATTTACATATTTCGTTTTAAAAGAAAAATTATGTTGTTCAACAAGGTAAGGATTACTAGACAGAAGTCATAAAATTTCCCCTTCCTTGAAACCAAGTGCATGCCAAACATTTAAATGCATTTTTCTCAGAGCAAGGATTACGACATGAGTGGGCTTGAGAATCTACTATAGAGTCTAGAAGAGAGGATTGGAGCAAAATTTTTTTTTTTTTTTTTATGTACAGTCAAAAGTCGTTAATTCGGACACCCATAATCCGGACCTCAAAGCTACAAACTTTCTGCGCATGCGTTGCGTTCACGCATGCGCACAGGCGTTTACGAGAGCGCATAAGACCCTTACGGCTGCGAATATGTTTGTACGCATGCGCGTTTATTGTGTAACGGAGTTATACGCTAAGCTAAAGTTATCTAATTCAGTTAATGTTGCAGATTGCGTTGTTCCTTAATCTTCGAATTGGATCCGGCTTATTATTTTTTGCAGACTGTTACAGCAATTTTATAAAAGTAAGCTTGAACTTTCGATTATGTCAAATAGAATTTCCGATATATATTTACTACAAAGCGAAAGTATGTTTTGAAATCCGAAATCTGTTTATCAATTTCACGCTGCTCTGCGGCAGAGGGGGGGGGGGGCAGAAACGTCATTATTAGATTATGATAGATTAGAAAGATTATGTCAAATAAAATTTCCGATATATATTTACTAATATGTAATTTGTATCTACAAAGCGAAAGTATGTTTTGAAATCTGAAATCTGTTTATCAATTTCACGCGGCGGATTGGAAGTTAATCTGTCAGCACTATCCTTATCTTCAGGGCAGATGTTTTTATTTTATTTGGTTTATAATTCCGTACTAAGTGTAGTATTTTATCTCGATGTACTCCGTCTTTGATATGATTTAAATCAAGTTCCTCGTCATTATAATTCGCTTCGGATAGTGAAGAAAGTGACCCAGAGGTTATTGAAAACGAAAACATTTCGATTGACAAATTAGTCGGTATTCTCAACACAGCAATTATAGGACTTGAACAGCGGAACTTTGTAACTAAACAAGAAATTATGTCATCCGGACTTTTGACTGTATTTGGTTTCTTGTATGGAAAAGAGTTCTGTAAGATGTAAGATAGGAATATTTGGACCCTTCCAAAAAAGTTACTATATTTGACAGAAAAAATAGAACTTGATATAAGAGCTGTGTACTTTACAAATGTGCCAAATCATGATGTCCAGAGAGTCAGGGTGTACTACCTGCAGTAAACTGTGATCAGTTTACCTGTCAGAAGGCTGCTCAGTCTTTAGGTGATTTTACATTATGATTTAAATGTCATGAGTGGCATAAATACAGCTATGTTACTAAGCGATTAGACAGCATTCGAATGCAATTAAGCACAGATTTCAATGCATTTGAATGAATAGTATTGATTGTAAGTTAAGGATGAGTTTAAAGTGAGGCTCACACCAAAGTAATTGATGGTAAAAGTAAGACTAATATTATGTTCTTCCACCACTAAAAGATTCTCATCAGTCTTTCTCATTATTAAGTAAGAACTTTGCTGCATTTAACAAAGATTCTTTGAAGCTTTTATTGTTCCCCCCCTCCTTCCACCCTTTTTATGTTGTAAAATGGTGTATTTTCTGTTTTTAAATTTTTGATGGGAAAACAACATTGAAAGTAAGCCGTGAATTCAGGGATTTGTGCAGTAAGTATATGCTAGGTCTCATTAAAATTCACACTGTCAATGTTATCCTATTGTAACTGGCTTTGGCGTAGACCTTAAGCTTGTCAATAAAGAAAAGCAAACAACTTGCTGACACATAGATTTGATGTTAAAATCTAAATTTAAGCAAGAGCATCTCAAGTCTAGGTGACATCCAGGGCATGAGTTAATGCTATTAATGACAAAATTGCATTAATTTTTTGTTAAAATATTTTAATAAAGAATACAATCTTCTTTATCTTTACATAAAGTACATGTAAAATATTGATGTGCTTTAAATATTATTTTAAGATATATTTTGACAAGGGCAGGAGGGAGTTCCTCTTAAAAAAAGACTTATATGTCTAAAGGTTCTTTGCATCAGTAGAATTTATAGGTTACTGTTCTAGAGGTAATTAGTAATGCAAGTCTAGAGGTTTTATACAGTTACAACAAGCAAAATTCTCTAAACATTGGCTAGTTACAGTCACTTTGCAACTGTGTTTGGATTCTCACATACTTGCTTATATTAGATTGTTGTAGAGCATCATAAAATATTTGAAACCTTTCCAAGATCACCCTGTTAAAAGTGCTGCTTATGTCAGTAATGCTCTAGTGGTTTTCATTTACAAGTAAATGGGTACTTTGGTTAATCACTGAAGTGTACCTTCCCTGGAAAATTTCATGCTTTTATTATAGTAGCTCATTAGTTTCAACTTTTTAAATTAAAAGCCTGCTTAATTTTTTTCTATTTATGGAATTAAGTACTTATGGCAATTCTTTTAGAGATGAACTAATTGTATTTCCAATTTAAGTTTCTTTTTATCAAACAAATATGCTATACAGGAAATTGAGAATTATTATAATAGGTATAGAAAAAAAAAATGTTTATTTTTTTATTTCTGTGCATCTCATTTTTTTTAAAGTGATTTTTTGAATTTTGATTTTTAATGATGTGTGTAAGCAATCAACCCCAGAGTTAAAAAAAAAAAAAATCTGATGTGTACACCACTACTTCCTTGTGCGGAATATTAAATTATACGCATTTTTTCTTGCATTTCATTTAAATTATTGGATTGAATTAAATCTACTTTGCCGGCAGCACATAAACCACAATAGAATAAATGCATTCTTTAAAATTCACTCTAGTATTTGTTTACCATAGCGACACTCTGGCGCTAGATTCACTTAACAATATTATATTTCGTTCATATTATAATTCGTAATGCACAAAATTTTTAAATCATTTAAAGAATAGAATTATCTAATCGTTGCCACATGTTCTATTCAAATACTATAATAAAGCTAGAATGATATATAAAAGAAATTAAGCAAACAAAACAAAGAAGAAACAGTTTTTCACTGACGATTGAGTATTTCTCATTTAATAATTCAGTTCTCACTTCACGAGAAGGCAAAAATACATAAAAACTCAACATATCTATATTAAAAATTACGAAGTAAATCTTAAACGCTTATTTCCTCGAAAAAATTCCAGAAAGGATTAATCATGATTTAAGTAATAAATGAAGGCGTTATCTTTGTTTTGCGAAGCTAAGTTTCTCTAGATTGGCACCAAATCTGCTAGTCTGCTGTTTCAAATGTAAACTTTAAAATTGTTGATAATTCTAAAAATATTGCATACAGATTTACTAAAGGCATAAAAACCTTAACCGGAAGATAAAAATAACATAATCATTTTTAAAGCAAAAAATGTACAATTTACAAACATATAAGAGTAAAGAAACTGAGATCATTGAGTCGGGTAACAGAGTGGATATATATATGAATATTTTTATATACGTTTGGTGTGGCCGATTGCAACCAAAATACGAGGTGCACATCTACATGTTATAGCAGTCCTATATATAAAATTTCAACGTTCTGAGGCTACTCGTTTTTGAGTTATGCGAGATACGTACGCATGTATGTACATATGTTCGTACAGACGCCACGAAAAATTCTCTTCAGAATTAATTTTAAAGCAGTTTTATAATTTTTTTGGAGGAAACGAGTCTTTTATTCTGTTTTTTCGTACAGATATCACGCAAAAGCATCCTTAAATTGCATTCGATAGCGGACAAAATGGATATTTTCGTTGAAATATGCTACCTGAAACTTTTCGCGATTACGATACTTCCTTTTTACTTCGTACAAGGAAGTAAAAAGCTTTAAAAAAAAAAAAAAAAAAAAAAAAAAAAAAAAAACTGTTTTGAATGACTGTTCTGTATCTTTATTGGCTGTAACCAAATAATCATCAATAAATGTGTCCTAATCTTGGAATTTGTGTTTACGTTGAAATGAACTTGAGTAAAACGAAATGGCTCTGAAAGAGTAGAAGGAGCTTCCTATTCAGTTTTGAAGTAATTTCTTTTACTAGAATCACTAATGTAGAGGAATTCCTTAGCTGTGAGAATCGTTTATAGCAGTTTGATTGTCTTTGATTCTAAGTCTGCGTATATATTAATGTTTGGTACTAACAATTGGTTAAATTTGTCTGTGTATTAGTGCAATAGCATTTAAAATTTATTTTCTGAAGTAATAGCAATATTATTCACATAACAAAATGTTCGAAGATCATCCATGTGAGAGAATGATAATGATGTTTTCTTTCCAAAGGTAGTCAAAACCTATCCTCTCAAACTGACTTTTTCTAGCTATCATTTATTGGGCTGCTAGCACAATTAATTATAATCATTATGAACCAAACAAAATGAAAAATAAATGCAAACAGAAGGAAGTTCCAAAAGCATGCATTTAGTATGTATAGGCAAAATTCCATCAACTTTAAATTAGAAATATTAAGTTGAGCTTCTGATTGATAGTGAGTTGATTCCCATGTGATTGTTATGTTGAAATTTCGTCAGAAATGTTCTTTCAATATGAAGTGTGCTAGGAAATGAAGACAATGAATTTAAATTGGCTTGGATGTCAAAGAATAGGGGGGGGGGAATGAATGTACATTTCTCAAGATGACAATGAATTGCTCAAAATCAGTGACAAGTACTTGATTAAATGCATTCAAATTCCTATGGCAACAGCTCTTAAGAGTACTTTGACTTCCCTCCAGTAAAATTTGTTTTTGTCTGTTCAACAGTTCCCCCCTCCCCGCCAATTCTTAGTTAGAGGTACTTTTTTTTTTTTAATTTCAAATTCACAATTCAGGTAATAAGGCAGCTATGTTATACACCCAAAAAGCTTTGTGATGTATTCCATTTAATCAGATTGACTATGGAAGGAATCCAGTGTAATCGTTATCAAAATCAGTAACATTCATAAACAACAGTAAAATGTAGCTGTGATTTTTTAAAATAATTTTTAGATTATTTTTTGTTTGTACAATGTTTGTGTGAGAGTGTCTTCTTTAGTATTTGACAGTTTTATCCATCTAAATTGCAAAGAAATTGGCTCCAGAACTGGCTATTTTGTCATGGCTTTGAGATTTAAGAGGCAACATTTCATAAAACGAAAACAAAATATTTATTAACCTAACATTAAAACATTAAATTGAACTCAGAGCAGTGTATCGCTACTACAGCATACAACTTGCAAGCACCTTGCTAGTCTGCAGCAAACATTCAACTAATTTAAAACCCTAGCAACCTCTCTGGAGGAAGAGACAAATTGTGCTAAGAGTGCCTCGTTGATCACCGAACAGTCATCAGATACTAGATATTTACAAAAATGTCACAAGAGAAAGTTTTCTTGATCATATTTTAAAAGTTCCCCCCTTATTTATATCCTTTTCTTCTAATATACTATCTGAATTGTTGGAACATATTTCAAATTTGCCTATGTGTACTTGCATAAATAATGAAAAGTGTTCTTGGAATGTATGTATGTATGTATGTAATGTCTTCAGGTATTTTCTAACAACCACTTAGCAATTCTCGAGAAAGCTGAACATTACCTGTAATCACATACTGTTCTTCAGTCTTCATGTCCATCGCGGTGGTCTGAAGAACATTGTTTCGTTCCTGAGAAAACTGGAATGTGGGAGTACTTGATTCAAAATTATTGTTTATAGGATTATTATAATGCATCAACAGCCCATCGTTGATCAACCTGAATTGAATACCAAGTTAGAGCCAGAGAATTCTTATGAAAATTTTATCTAGCCTGTAACATTATACCCACAAACAATCAGGGCACTCTCATTCAAGAGATGGTCTCAAAATTTCCTGACAGATGAGAATGCAAAAGTTGTCCCGAAACACCAAGGAAATATTGGACAAAAACAAAGAACACAGTTTTTAATGGGAAGAGATAAACTTTATCTTTTTTTTTTTTTTTTTTTTTTTTAATCTTTGTTAAAAGCCATTTTTTGTTCTCTCTATCAAGAGCATTTTTATCTCTGTGGAGAGATTCAATAGCTGCTAGCCAGATTTTTCTGCTACCTAACTTGAGAGCAACCTGCTTGGAATGGCCAGCTGTGGTCAGTAGAAGTAACAAGGCTGTTTGCTTTGCACAGGAATTTCACCCTGCACCAAAAAGAAAAATGCCCTGAGAACTTAAACACCTTACTAATAAACAGAAACTTAGCAGACCTTTGTGTATCAACCGTTTGCTTTTTTTATCTTCCCCCTCCCCTGTGATGAGAACCTTACCTTATAAATTATTTGCACATAGCCTAGAATGTTAAATAAATTAAATGCACTACCTCCTTGCTTGTGTCAACTCAATACAATAGCTTGGTTGGTTAGAGTAGTTTTGTTATTTGATTCAAGTAAATATAATAAATGTTGAGCAATATTCAGAATTTTTCTGTTTGTGCATCTTACTTTGCTGTATATGGAAATTTTAATTTCATTTTAGGAAAATGAAGCAAAGGAAAATGCTTCCTCCCAGGGCAGTTTGGAAATAAATGGTGATATAAAAATGTCATCATTGACTTTCTTCCGAGGATCAGGACGTTTATCTATCTTGGGTAACAATGCAGAAACATACCGCTGGGTTGAAGCTGCCGATAGGCAGTTAATGAAGGTAGTACTTTTTTAAATTAGAAGCCATTATCATAGTATAAAATTTGTGTTGTTTTAAATATAGTAGTTACTTTATATGACATTCTTATTTTGTAGGATTTCAATGAAAATTTTTCTCTTAAACTGGCACCACCTGAAAGTTGTGAAGCTGATGATGCTAGTGACACATCTAGCTTGAGTGATGGAAGGTTTGTTTATTGTAATAAATAATAGCATTCATTTCACTGTGTGATTCTTTAATAACCTTTGTATTCATATGTATAGGTGCACACAAATATAAAAACCCAATATTAAATTAAAAAGAAGCCCCCCCCTTTTTTTTTTTTTTTTGCTTTTTAAATTATGTTTAAACTGCATTTAAAATTGCCAGTTATTGCCAAATTTATTAATTAAATTTGTTGTAATTACTTAAAAAATATAAATAATTTTAAATCAGTCAATGAACAAATTTAAAGGATCGAAATGAAACCTCTGCTAGCTTTATCCATCTTTTTTAAGATAGCCACTTAAAAAAATCAACTTTATAGATATCTAATATTAATAATTTTTTTCTTATCTCTTTTTCACTGTATCTTTTGTCAGTTGTTTGATATTTTCTTATCTTTCTGTAAAAAGTGAGATTAGATTATCAGTGAGTGACACCTTGAAACCGAAACCTGGTAAAATGAAGGATTCTTATCAATCTGGAGTTATATGGTCTCTTTGATTTCAAGCATAAATTCACTATATAGGTCCTACCTTCACAGAGTTAGATAAAAATACACTTTTATGTATATGCTAATACTGGGTATACTGTTATTTATACTGGAGGAGGAAATCAATCAGTTTTTGGTCTAGCTCTATCAGTAATATTAATGTCAGTAATTTCCCCTCTTAAATTTTTTTTTAAAAAATTGTCTTTGCTAAGGCTGCGTTCAGACGGTGGCATAAAGGACATAGAGGCATAATCATAAGGTCATAAAATACGGGAGTTCCATTCACACCTGCGAGGCGGGGTCTAAGCTGTGGCCAATGAGAGAAGCTGAATTTGCGCATGCGTGGATGTGTCTACACCTTTCGTGCTCTGTTTTCCCGCTTGATTGATTTCCCTTGTTCACTCTGCTGGTTTTTGTTATTTTGTGTCATGGCTTTTTCAGCTCACAACAAAGTTTTACTATCTCAACAGAATGCTGTTTTATCTGCCCTTCTTATTAGCCAAGAGACAAAGGAAGAAGTTATAAAAGAAAAAGAGCGAAATGGTCTACAGATATTTTTTAAAGAATTTTCATAATAAAATGAAAAATAATGGATGGGATCCGTCATTTACGGGATCATACACAGCGTACATGATCCTGAGCTTAGCTTTTGCTTTACAAGTTTCATCCATATTTTTCAATTTATTTTGTAAACTCATTAAAAAATCCATGTCATCATCATAGATTTCTTGCAAGATCAACTCGTTATTTCATTCGGATACAATTACAACTTATTCAGATGTGATGTGATTTAAAAAAAAAAAAAAAAAGTCGCCTTTGATGTGATAGCGAAATTGTCTGCAGAAAGCGACAAAGCAGAAAGTTCGTTTTAGCTTTGCTATGATTGGTCAACGCTTATCCCAAACTCGGCGTAAAGTTAAAAACTTGGAACCTTAATCAAGCCCTAAACCAGATTTTGTGATGTAGCACAGACTGGTTGTCTTGACAATGGAGCTCAACTTTAACCTCTTATTCTCTTTATGCCCCCATCTGAATGCAGTCTTAGGGGCTGTCTTAGGAGTGAAGGTGAAAAAATGTGGCCCATCTTATTGCTTGTGTCCATCTAGATGAATTTTTCCAAAAAATTGGTTTTGGAAAGAAGTCTAGTTATTCATTTAGGATGCAGTGCTTGGCTGTAATCCTAAAATTGAGGTAGCATGTAAATATTTATACTGTACATTAATTTATCTATGAAACATGTACACTAAAAATGTATGTAAATATAAATTATAATTAGGAATAGGTTTTTAATGCTTAAATTTAATATGCTTATTTCACCTCTCTCCTCTAAAAACAGTAATCTTTTTCTGCACTGTGTCATTTTGAGACTTATCCATATCATGCAACTCTTGCATAATGCTAATATTGTAAATGGAACTAAAATTCAGACTGTCAATAATACAGTACAAAGTCCAAAATATGGACATCCAATATCCAGAATGATCTAAAATCCGGACCTCAAAGCCTCCACTAATTTTTTTTTATTTTACTTAATTAAATTTTTTTGGGTATGTTTTAATTATTTGATTCCCTCCCCCTCCCTTCTGCGCATAATAAAAGATGTGGAGAATCCCGATTCGTAATTTCACTTCAGCACTAAATAAAATACATTGTTATTGAAGAAGTAATCATTTTAGGATAAAACTGTATGATCAATAATTTGAATCTGTTTCTAAGTGTGTGCTTGGCATGCATCTCAAACCGAAACACATAGATAACATCTTTGATTTTAAACCTACTGATCATGCAGCATGCCAGCATGATGAACCAATATTTATTATATTTTGCTTTCACCACATGTTTATCAACATATGACAACTTGAGTAATGACTCATGTAGCGATGTCTGAAAATTTTTTTTTATGTTAGTAATTGAATAATAGAGAGTATAGTACCCTTTTATGTTGACATTATGCTTGGTGATGTTTACAGATTTAACCCTCTGACTGCTCAATTAATGGACCAAATCGCTTCAAAAATTGTGTAATTATTATTAGTGCATATTTTAAGTCTATATATATTGGAGAATTGAAAAATGACTTTTTTTCTTTCTAGAAAATACTTTTTATATAGATTTTTATCATGAGAAGCTAAAGTTGCCAGAAAAATCAATTTCAGATGTAATTACCAAAAAAAATTTTTTTTTCATAAATTTCAGTCAAATTACAGTAAATTTCTATTTATTGCATAATATAAAAAAACAAAATGTATAAAATTTAAGAAAATATAAAGCACTGAGGAAAAACTACCTTAGAAATGCAATTTGGAGTTCAAAACAGGTTTCAAGGCAAAGTCCAACTTCACAGTCTTTGCACCAGATTCAGTAAATCTAATTAATGATCAATCTAATTACTAATTCAATAATATAATTAAATAATAAACAATCGCTGAATGTTTTCTAGCATCCGTTTCTGAAAGAAAAAAGCAGCAAAAAGTGAAGTTTGAGCGGCCTTCAAATACTGCAATTTAGTGACAACTAACAATATTTGTTGGCCAAAACTAGGTATCTCAAATTTTATTAATGATATTAGAGTATTATTTGGCATTTTCAGATGCACCAATGTCCAAGCAGAAATATCAGTGAACAATGGTCTTTAAACCTGGGTTTGATTCCAGACAAACGTGCTGGCTGTGCTTGTGTTTTCATGGTTTTTGCCATGTCTAATATAGGTATGAATGAGTTTCCCATAGAAGTTCCTCCACAAAAGCACCCCCTTTGGGTAGATAACCTTTTCGTGCTTTGCCCATAATCAGATAAACCAAACCAAGCCATTCAGAATTTTCTATATTTTGTGATTGTAATACTTTAAATTTTATATAAAAAACCATTATTTTTACAGTATTAATTGTGTAATTATTATTAAAGTGGATTATATGAAGTCATTTTATGTTAAATAACCTTTTTTTTTTATGATTACTCATCAAATAGTGATCAGTTTGAAATTTAATGAAAGTGTCATGTATAGAGTTTAAGTTTTTCTTTCTTTTTGTTTCTTTCTTTGTATAGACTAATTCTCCTCCTCTTTTTTCTAGAGAAAAGACTATAATTTTGAGAAATGAAACTGGACCTCTTGGAATCCATGTTGTACCAGATTATGATAGCAAAGGAAGGTAATATTTATTTTTGTCTGAAAGAATTTTAAAGTCAGTAGAAATATTTCAGTTTATGTATTACAAGAACTACTTTTCATTAATTACCTGTTTTATTTGTTATTTTGCTCTTTGCTTAGGTACCAGTTAAGTAAATATATTAGTAAGATGCAAGCATTCCCTGCAGTATTGTAGCATTTAACAGTCATAGTTTGCTGTTTAAATTTTGACTAATTTTGACCGACTGAAGCTCAGGATTGCTATTTTGACAACATGTTACTTACAAAATTCTGTGAAATAAATCAAATGAAATTCTCAGTTATGTACCTGTTTCTTATTCAGCTGATTAGCAGAAGTTGTATTAAGTTTTCATGTATAATTAATGGTTTATGCACTGTTAAGTGTTTTATATTAAGCTTAGTTTATAATCTGTTAAAATTATTCAAAGTTTTTTATTATAGTTTTATTAAGATTTAGTTAATAATCAAGATAGATTTACTTCCTTTAATAACTGGAATGCTTATAGAAGACGTGTTCATAAATTAAAGGCAGTATAGTTTCTGTAAAAATTAAAAATTAAAATTTCCTAAGAATTAGTGTACTGTTTTTTATTCCTATTATTAATTGGAAAATTGTAACCTTCATATTTTTATATAGTTTTTAGTTACATAAAGATACCAAGGTTATAATTTGTTATTATACCTGTTTTATTTGGTAATATAGTTTACTAAATTATAGAAATTGAAAATATTTCAGAGATACTGGACTTGTTATACAAGGTATTGAAGCAGGTGGAAGAATTGATAGAGATGGCAGGTTTCATGTGGGTGATCGAATTACAGAAATTAATGGTAAAAGTCTTCAAAATGTAAGCTTTCAAACTGCTCAAGAAATATTTAAAAATGCTTTAAAAGCACCCCAAATCAAACTAGAACTGGTCAGAGGCCCAGGCCATTTACGATCAAAAACTGCTGCTATACCTAAAAAACCTCCACCTCCAGTTTATCCTAAGTCAAGTATTAATGGAGAAGTTCAGAAAAAAGCAGACGATGAAACAGCATTAGTTGAAGGTGAAGAGAGAGGTAGTTAGTCATCTCATTTTATTTGTTTTTATGTTTTACAAGCAGGAATTTTATTTCACTAATTTAATTGCTTTAACCGTTTGACTGCTATGCGGCACAAAAAGTGCTGCATTCATTTGTCTCAAAAACCGCGACACAGCGCTTTTGTGCTGCGAGTTTCAGTGTGTCTTTGTTGCTCTGTGGGTGTGAACGTACGTAGTCTGACCTTACGCGTACTTTGTAACATGAGTGCATTCTAAAATAACTAACTGTGTCGCAGTATTCGAGACAAATGAACGCAGTGCTTTTGCACCCCGTAGCAGTCAAACGGTTAATATGATCAACTATAAATTTTTATGTATCTGTATTTTTCTTTGATTTTAAAATAATGGCATTATGTACAGTGGAGTAGCAGAGCTAACCAAGTTTTCAAAAATATTCTGGAAAATCAAATTCAGGCAGTTTTCATGGGATAAACTTTAAACTTTAGTTTTTTCCATCTTATTTGTAAAATACATTTATATATATATATATATATATATATATATAAAAAAAAAACTTATCAGCATTTGCCTGTTTAGCTGTGATAATTTTTAGCCCTAAGTTGTGATTTGCCCAGAAGGGCTATTAATTTCATTTTGGTAGAGTTACTTATCAGTTATTACTTCTGATTGACATGCTTATTTTCAAATGACATGGCATTGTCATTCTAATTGACATGTTTATTGTGGTTAACTATTTCGCTCTATTTTCTTTTATTAATCAAAATTAGTGTATGTATCCAAATGATCAAAAGGTTGTTGACTCGTGTTCCTTGATCTATTACACTAAGATATTTAAGTGTACATTTATTTACAAGCCATGTGCCACCTTGCATGTTTACAAGCGTTATACCTCGTGGCATGTACATGATACATATATTCTGCCACCTGGCATGTAAATTGATACATCATGCTAGTTTCTGCCACCTGACAGATACGATGCAATTATATCAATTACCGGTAATACGGCCGACATTTTTGGCATGCCTCTCCCTTTTCGTTCTGTAACGCAACTAACTCTATGTGAGGTGCGCCCTCTGGCTGCCAATCACTGAGGAGGCCAAAACAATTAGCATAGTGCTGTATTTACTTTTTACTTTAATTAAAATTTAAAAAAAAACTGGTAGAAAGGGAATTCAATATTTTGAAAATGAACATGTTGATTTTCTTTGATTAAAGTAATGAACTGAAACAAATTCCAAGTCTTGCTTTGCTAATTACTTTGACTAATTGGTAAGTTACGTGCTATGCTAATTGGTGTATAAATTAAAATTTTTTTGTTTCCTTCAGGTATCATTCAACATTCCCTCTCCCAACACATACACAGGATTTCAAAATGACATTAAAAGTATATTAGATCATATTTAACAGATAATTTTACTTTTACTCAAGTATAATATAAAATTATCTAGGCAATATGGGATGTTAGCTAGCCAGAAACTGTTAGAATGCTTTTCTAATCATGAAAAGTGTGTAGTGTACTTATTAAAATGCAATAAGTACAAAAACAGTTTGATATTATTTGATTGCCTTCACACATGCATGAGGTTCTAACTGTAGTCTGATAACATTCTCAAGCGTCACTTCCCTTCTTAGCATCTTTTTATGCAAGGAATTTTCTGATGGAAGCATTCAGCTTGTTCAGCACTGACAAATCCTTAGTTGCTTGGGGAAAGTGTGTGTGTGATTGCAGAAAATATATTTTTAATGATTGTGATGAGTTCTTTGTAATTATTAGCTTTGGGATTCTAAGAAACTTACTTGCAGTCATCTGAGAGGCATTCCAAGGTTCCCCTCCCAAAAAAGTGGCTTAATATGTCATTGAACTGTGTCCTTTCATATCGCTCCATATTCTGTGGAACCAAAAATTTTTGTTTGTTTGTTTCTCTTGAATCTGGAAATTTGTCTGCAAAATAAAAGAATGCTGTACCATTACAGTCCTTGGCCTTTACAATGTTCTTTATGAGTTTTAATTTAATGTAAGAGGGCGATAATAAGATCAAATTACAGTAAATAAGAAATTCACTTGCAAGTGTACTTTAATACAGTTTTTACAGATTCATTAATTCCTGTTCTTTTTGGAATTTGTTTCTTGATCATCTCCTCTGTCTCCTTCACTTGTGAAACAAGAGTATGGTAGCTGAAATCCAGGTAATCTTAATTTTCAAATCATTAAAAATCTGCTATTAAATGTTTTTTATGGTTGATTTCTTTCAAAACATTTTTTTAGAGTATGGGAAAGCTGTCATAGTTGACATTTACCTGTTCATAGCAAGTAAAATGTGTTATTTACAATGTATGAATCACAGTTCTTTTCAGTTTAACCACTGCAAAAGGTATAGACATAAAATTATGTATTGGAGGATGGTTTTCCCACTTATTACACGCAAAAATTTCTGCCAGAGCTTTATTGATTCAATTTCAGGTTTGATGTGTATTGGAAGACAAGTCGAGTGTCATGCAGGATGTTCATTTTGGAATTTTAATCAAGAAAATATTACTTGCTCATAACATTTTGATGAGCTTCGAAATCTCTGGCCCAAACCCGTAACGTTCAGAGGGTTAAGAATATAATAACCAAATGCTTATTGAAATGATCCTGTTCTCTGAATGGCCTCTGAATATCTTAATTGTATTTAGTATCTGCAACATTTGTTCTTTGGTGCATTCATTTTGTTGTAATTGAATTTTGTTGCTAATTGTTCCTTTTAATTTGCAGTAATATTTTCTGTGTTTGATCCTCATTTATTTCTGAGAAATACAAAATTATATCCTAAAATATAAGAACCAATCAAAATCATCTTTTTTCAACCATTTAAGTTTTGTATAGGAAATACTGAAGGTAAACTATTGACTTTATTTATAATTGTATAAAGGGATATTAGAAACCATCGAAGTTTCTTCCCAGACTTATTAATTTCTTTCTTAGATTCACACAATGTAATAAGTATTTACTGCTTAATGAATCTTGATTTTTTTTTTTTTTTTTTACATAAAATTTATCTGAAATTAAATTTTCCAGCTGGTGGAGTGAGTACTAAAGTTGCAACTGTTACGCCAACAAAAAAAGTTCCAGCTTCTGCAACTCGTAGAATTGCTTCAGCAAATACCAGAAAAATAGGGAAAATGTTAACAATTGAATTAACAAAAGGTAAGTTGATCCATCTTGTTTCTATTAATTTTAGCTACTTATTTAATAATTGCTTTAAATTGTTATAAGTAAAATAATTTAGTATTAGTCAGCAGATAGCATACTGAAATTTAATTTTTTTTTTGTCTTATAACAAGGATTCAAGACCAGTAATCAGATTTTTAAAAACTTTAGTTTCTGGGACATAATACACCATCTATACTAATTCAGAAGTCAAACAACAATCTATGTTTTTTAATTTTTTTTATCATTCTCTATTGAACCATAAAAAAGATTATGAATTATACATTTGGGAAACATGCTTTTTATGTACTTCATATAAATGAATTTTAACTCTTCAAGTGACATAACTTTTGGGATCTACTCATTAAGAAATATATCTAATCATCATTTCTTATCTAAATTTGTATATTGAATTATTTTAATCTGTTTTAATAAATTTCATTAAAATAATGTATATTAATATGACCTAAAAATGATATTTGGATCATATAAGAAAAGACAAAATATTTTAACACATAATGTACACCAAATGTCAAAAAATCTCATAGCCAGATAAAAGTTGTCATGCCACTCTGGGTTAAAAATATGGCTGCTAAGCAAGTATACACAAGTTCATGAGTTTGCTGTGATATTAACTTTTGTAACAGTTTTAAAGAAATGAAAATACATATACTTTATTTCACATGATCTGTCTACAAGTTAATTCAAATAAGAGGGAAAACTGTTAGGATCTTTACATAGCATCTTTTTTTATTTTTATTTATTTATTATTATTATTATTATTTATGAAGAATTAAGACTATTGTAATGTAATAATTATTTTGTAATCTGAAAATTAATATATTTTCAGGGCAGGCAGGTTTAGGTTTTAGCATAACAACAAGAGATAATCCTGCAGGTGGTAATTCTCCTATATATATAAAAAATATTCTTCCTAAAGGTGCAGCTATTGAAGATGGTCGCCTGCAACCTGGAGATAGACTGCTTGAGGTATGGATCACAAATGTAACTCTAAAGATGTTTCCATTGATTTTTATTTGGAGGTTTTCAGCAGTGTATTTGTAATATGGAAAATTAACAATATGTACCCAACAGTTTATGGAGCACTGAAAATTGATTAGCTACAACTAGAAAGGATTTAAATTATAATTTAAATTTAATATAGATTTAAATTACTGAAAGCATGAAGTCTCAATTAATTTTGGTAGTATTCAATTTGAGAAGCTAATTCCCTGCCAACTTATTATTTACATTAAAAATTTTTTTCATGTATAATCATTTCTTTATTTTTATTTGAGACTAAATGCAAAATAAAGGAATTTTTAATATTGATAGGTATGATATTTAGATTAAAAGTATTATTGTATTTGTATGGTAGAATGGCCAAAAAAACACTTTTTTAAAAAAAAATTTTATTGCTATATCCTGACAAATTTTTATATCACCTAGCTATATATGAAAAATATATATATATATATATAAATATACCTTCTGTTTTTACATCTCGCTCAAAGTTTTGAGAATGGGTAAAATTTTGATGTTTTTTGTTAATATTTTATAGTTACTAAACATATCATTGTTCAAACGCAGTAGGGTCTAATGTGAAGTTTGGGACATGAGGAACGCACAGTTGCATAAAATAAAGTAAAACTCATAATTTCAACTTATTTATTCTTCATTCAAAAAGCAATATTTTATTTAGTAAAAATAGCAATATTTTGCTACAAATTTGTTTGTATTTTTTCCTACAAATCTTTACAAGATTATCGATATATATAAAGAAGAATTAGTGTTTGTGTGTTTGTTCGCGATTAATTCAGTCACTACTATAGCTATTGCCACCAAACTTTCTACTATTCTGTTATGGGTTTTGGAAAAGTCAGTATCCATTAAAAAAATAAATAAATAAATAAAATAAAATAAAAACTCTGAAAACGCTACTTTTCTCCTTCATTTTTCTGAATGGCAACAGTCTTGCACACGCTGGAGATAAAAATCTGCTTTATTTTGAGAAGTGTTACCACTGCTCGCTCTGAAATCGTAGTGTTTGTTAATAAAAAATTTCTAAGTTTTACAATGAAATAAAAATAGCATTGCCAAACATTAAACACGTTATTCCCGATTCCAAAAATTCATGGGAAGCCATTTTGACTGTTCCCATCTTCGTACGACTTTAATCAACTGAGATAGTAATTAAAAGCTCTGAAAACACTGATTTTTGCACTCATTTTTTTCGTATGGCAACATACTCGTGCATTGGAGATAAAAATGCTTTATTTCAAAAAGTGTTGCTACTGCTCGCTTTCAAATTGTAAAGTTTGTTAACAAAAAATTTGTAAGTTTTAGGAAAGCTATGTATATAGAGAAGAATGTGTGTTTGTTTGCGTTATTGATTTCTGATCAATTATGATAAATTTTTTCCCACATTTAATCAACTAAAATTGAATATAGCTGAAATATTGGATGGAACTTGAACTTTTACGACCATTTGATTAGAAATATGAAAATCATTAAAAACTGCCTGCCATTGTTGCTGATATAATGAGAGAGAATTAGTTTATTTTTCTATGCAAATTTTTTATGTGGGTTCCATATCACATCTGACTAAAAAATGTGTGACAATGAATCGTATTTTTTGCATTGTTATTAGAGAAGGATTACAGTATTACAGTTATTAGAGAAATATTCTCTCTGTTGTTAGATACGGTACTCTCAATCTAACTGGCATCAGGGTACTTACGCTAGTGTTTATCTGTTTAAAAAGAATACATTACTAATGCTTGTGTTTTTATTTGCTATTATTTGTGAAGTTACAAAACATATTGAGGCAATATTACATTTTATTAACTTAAGATACTGAAATTGTGATTTTGAGTCCAATATAAAAAATAAAATATTTTTCATAAAGCTTCATTTTTTTAGGGCAACCGCTTCAACCAACATATGCACAGAGTTATGTCGTCCCTAACGAAGAATTTTTTTCATCTGGACAAAAACTCAATTACGTCAGTCATCTATCAACTTAACCAACAAAAAATGAAAATTGTTTGGAACTGTGCGTTCTGGGGAGGATTTCATTATATATAGAATATATGAAATTTCAGAAACTAATTTGCAAAATTTTACAAAGTGACTAATCTGCAGCTTGATTCGAAGATTCCATAGGGCATTGCTTCAGAAAAGTTTTCAAACACAGTGACAACTAGAACATCAAAAACATAAAATTCTTCAATTTATATAAAAATATGGCCAATGTTGAAAATGTTTCTAAGAGCATAGAACTTCTTTTTTTTTTTTTTTTTTTTTTTTTTGGAAAATCAGTTTAAAAATATAACAAATAATTATTGGCTTTTGACAAAGGAAAGAAAGCTGGCAATTTTTAGAATGTTTTACTCTCTTCTAAAGAGTTTCCTCAAAATCTTTCAAGGTACACTGCGCACAAAGAAAGGGGAGGGAAGTTCTGTATCTTCCGTTCTACTGGGCCGATTGACGAAATTAAAACTGCGTTTTTCATGTCTCTAAAGCACAATTTAGATATATATTAGATTTATATACAGCAAGTACTTCTGCTATATAATTTCCTATTTTATTGCATGTGAGATTCATCTTGAAGAACTTGATGTGATAGGGAGTGATGGAACTGTTATTAATTGTTTGAAAAAGGGTGTTTGTCTAACAGATTGAATCACACATTGGTAGACCATGACTTCTGCACTTTAATGAACTGCAGTTCTCTCAACTATTTTATCACTTGGATGATGTTATCATGGGACTCAAATCCTTCAATGGACTGATCAGGAAGAACCTTACTGCCTGTGTGAAACTTCCACTGGTTCACTTTGAACCTGTTAAATGCTCCATTCCTCAAGCTGGCAGGAAACTGCTGAGCAAAGATCAATTATATTTACTTGATGTTTCTGTTGCTGTAAAGACAGGTATAGTCGTAGAAGATTTAGCAGTTGATACTCCTATTCTGCTTTAGCAAATCAAGTTCTCATATGAGTTTAGAAGAAGCTTCTAATAAAATCTGGTAGTTTATGAATTTTATTTTGAATTGTTACGTGCTTGTCTGGTTCAGAATCAAAGCTAGCAAAAATTTCACAGGTGGTTCAAAGAAAGTTTTTAAAGCCATCAGAACATCACTGATACTTAACTCAAAATTTACTGCAAATCATCAACCCAGTATTTAAGCAGAATGCTTCCTTTGCTCATCCCAAAAATTTGATCTTTGCAATGGTTGTGGAGGAAAAAAAGATGTATCAGAGGACTAGGCTGTACCAATTGATGAAAGCTCAATCACTTTTCTGAGAATGACGATTTGGAAATTTACCATACCAAAACTCAACTTCAAAGCAACAGACTACATAAGCCTGATTTGGGGAAATACTTACAATATTTGCCCTCCCATACTATATGGGGACATTAAAGATGAGGGCATAAAAGTGTATTTTAAATTGGCATACCAATGCAACCAGATTTCCAAAACTTGTGATATCCAGGCTGTAGAATGGAGTGTCAAACTTATAGTGGATGGCTTGATTTAGGATTACCCATAAGATGAAGATGTGTTGTACCAGAACTTGTCCCAAAATCTAACTAGAAGTTGCACTCTTTTGAGTACAGAATTAAAAATGATAAATATATTCACTGTTTATTTACAAAAATGAAAAGTAAAATTACAAAAAAATTGCATTTTTTTAGCTTCTTGCACAAACAATAAATAATTTGAATATACAGGTTTTAATGCTCATGCTGATAGTTGATGTTGTGCCACAAACTTCATATTAGGAACGATAGCATTTCAATAGTAATGAGTTTAGTAATTATAAAAAATTGGCAAAAAACAACATTCATTTTTATTTATTTATTATTATTATTATTATTTTCTTGTAAGATTTTATGTGCGATGCAGGAATGGAAGATATGATTTTATATGAAAACCTTTTTTCTTTGTTCTGCATAGTTAGGTGATTGGCAACTTTTCTGGGGTATAGCAATTAAAAAAATGTGTCCCTCCGCCTTGTTGTACAGAGAGTTAAAAAAAGAAGGGAGATGGAAAGTTTTGTATAACTCCCTCTAATAGAGTGATCGACAAAATACTTCATCTCTGAGACGCATTACTTAAATTATACACAACATTTATATATAGTATTGTTCTAATATATATTTTGATGCAAAATTGGGATTTTCTGAAATGACGTGCAATTTTTTTAACATATTATTTATTTTTCAGCATAAATTGTTCCAAAGTTGTAGGTTTTGTAAAAAAACACTAAATTTTGAGCCCAATTTCGAAACAGCATTTTGCATTGAATCACTTAAATGCGATGTAGCACTTTTTAGAATGTCGCCATCAAATATTATCGCCCTATATTACATTTCAAGAAACTAAATAATGAAGAATCTGCATGAATTGAGGTATGTTTCTTGCATTGTGAAAAAACTGTAGATCCTAGAGTGCATCAAATTTTTAATCCTGTACCCAAACATGGTCACCTGGTAGCTCGAATTTGGAATTTGTTTTACTGTCTATTTCAAATTTTGTAAATTTTTAATGGATTTTTGAGTGAAAAAAACTCAACAGTATCAAAGCGAGCAGTGGCAACACTGTAGGAAATAAAATAATTTTATCTCCGGCATGGGAGACTGTCTATCTGAAATTCTAAAGATATGTTGATTTTAAGTATTTTTAGCCCAAATGCTCTTGATACGTATGTGTGTGTCTGCAAATGATTAAATCTAATGTGGACACCACATGATTTCTTTGTACGACCTATTAAATTATACACCTTTTTTTTTTTTTTTTTTAGCTGCATTTTATGTAAACGTATTTCCTTGAATCAGGGTTGCCATGCTACCTGAAAACTGGAAAAAGTCAAGGAAATCAAAAATTGACCAAAAGTCAGGGAATTTAACTATTTTAGTCAAAATCTGGAAAAATCAGGGAATTTCATAATGGCGATCCTCCAAAAAGCGATTTTCGCGCCAATGTTGAAAGTGATCACGTTCTTGGCGAATTATATATTGCGTGTGCATCATTCAGGCAGTTGGTGTTGAGCCTATTTTTTGCAGCACCAATCAGATTGTCTTTCAGAAAGACAAAGAAAGTTTCCAGTAACCTCTTGAATTCAGGGGCTTGCACATGTGGAACGGAAGGAAGAGTTGAAGTTCTGCCTTGTGGTTAAGAGAGCTCGTTTTTCTGTTTTCAGTTAAAAAGTCTGGTAAGTTAAATTTTGTAATCTTTTACATCTTTAACATCGTTAACATTTTACATCTTTATTAACTTTTTTTAATATATGTTTACTTAACACTCTATCGTATTTGCTTGTTAAAATGATAAGAATTCATACATTACATTTTTAAAGTTAAAAGGAGTTTATTGTTACTTTTTGAATCGTATTTTGTGCAGTACAGTCAAAAGTCGTTAATTCGTACACCCATAATCTGGAATGATCTATAATCCGGACCTCAAAGCTACAAACTTTCTGCGCATGCATTGAGTTGATGCGTTTACACGTCAACTCGTTGGCGTTCACGCGTGTGCGTAAGACCTTTACGGCTGCGAATATGCGTTTACGCATGCGCATAATACATTTACACATGCGCGTTTAATGTATAAGGAACGGTATAGGCTAAGCTAAAATTATCTAATTCAGTTAATGTTGCAGATTGCGTTGTTCCTGAATCTTCGAATTGGATCCGGCTTATTATTTTTTGCAGACTGTTAGAGCAATTTTATAAAAGTAAGCTTGAGCTGAGCTTTTCATTATGTCAAATAGAATTTCCGATATATATTTACTAATATGTAAAGGATCTACAAAGCGAAAGTATGTTTCGAAATCCGAAATCTGTTTATCAATTTCACGTTGCTCTGCGGCTGGGGCAAGGGGGAAATTCTGCGGCGTGCAATGAATTGGAAGTTGATCTGTCAGCACTATCCTTATCTTCAGGGCAGATGTTTTTATTTTATTTGGCTTATAATTCCTTACTAAATGTAGTATTTCATCTCAATGTACTCTGTCTTTGATATGATTTAAATCAAGTTCCTCGTCATTATAATTTGCTTCCGATATTGAAGAAAGTGACACAGAGGTTATTGAAAACAAAAAAAATTCGATTGACAAATTAGTGGGTATTCTCGACACAGCAATTATAGGACTTGAACAGCGGAACTTTGTAACTAAACAAGAAATTATGTCTGTTTAATAGGATTAAAGATAAAGTATTGTCACATGAAATGAAGCAACTTACATTGAAAGAAATGTTTAATAAAGTAAACAAATAAATATTAAGCTTTTTCTTTTTGTAAATTTTGATACCCTTTAGATCATAATTGTTCTTTATTTCACAAATTACGGTTTCATGTTTTTAATTTTGTAATTTCTGCATGCCATCTTACCAGATTTAAACTGATGATCTATAATCCGGAATCGCTGAAGTCCCGACGAGTTCAGATTAACGACTTTTGACTGTATTAAACAAATCAAATTGAACTGTCGAGCTTTTCAGCATCGTTGGCGGCGTGTATATATTATGATTATCGGACTTCAAAATTACTCAAAAAAAAAAAAAAAAAAAAAAAAAAAAAAAAAAAAAAAAATCTGATACTTTATAAATTTCATTAAAAAAATTGACTTTGTTTTGTAAATGGCAAAAAAATCTTTTTTCACCTTTTTTTTTTTTTTTTTTTTTTTTTTTTTGTTGTTGTTGTTGTTTAGTTTTGAATTCAGTTTTTAAATAAATTCACATTTAAAATTCATTTTTGAGAAATAAACAGCGATAAAACTTGAGGCTGAATTCAGAAACAAACATTAAATATTAAAATATTTGTACCCTCTTTTTTTTATACACTTCATGTAGTAAAAATAAGTAATCAATCCTGCTCTTGCTTGAAATTTCTAATTTTGCTGTTCCCTTCCCCCATGCTCGTACAAAACAAAATCTTTTAAAGAATTTTCTTTTTATAAATGCCTTGTTATTTTGTAGTAAAATAAACAAAATAATAACAAGCTATCTTGGCTATCCATTCAATATAACTATATTCAGCAAAATACCATTAATTTTTGTAAATGTTATTCATGTCATTTAATGTTGCTTCTTCCTTCTAAATTTATTTCTTATTAGTTAATACTTTCAAATTTCAGGCAATTTTCTATGGCATACTCTTGAAACTAATTCTGGCAGTATGATAACATACCATTACGAAATTTAGTGCACATATCTTTAAGTTATGTATTTTGTTAAATAAGTATAAAATACTTGAATTTATTTAAAAATATTAAGTGGATTTATTTCTTTCCTTTAGCTGCAAAATGTCTGAAAAAAAGACATTTTTTAATCCAGATTGGGCAGATTTTAATCTCAAGCTTCAGTGGAGTCCATGGTTGCAACCTATCGAAGGACCTCATAACATGGCAAGATGCACGTTTTGCCAAAAAAAATCATGCTTAGTAACATGGGAGGAAAGCAATCACAAGCCACATAAACAGTGTAAAGCATAAGAAAATCATTTCTATGAAGATGAACTCAGAAAACTTAAAAAACTGTTTCTCCATCGATAAAAACAGTTCTGAAACGCAGCAGTCTTCTGCACTAGTTGCTGAATCATCAAATTTAAACTCCTTCGTAACTAAGGACAAAGTTTTATCTGTGGAATTACTGTGGGCTATGAAACTTGTTTCTTCGCGTATGATATAATGCATTTAATGATGCTGCTGTTCTGTTCCAGAAAATGTTTGATGACAGCAATAAAGCTAAAGCTATGACCCTGGGACGTACAAAAATGTCATTTTTAGTGTCATTTGGTTTAGCTCCATACTTCAAAAAGCTGCTCATTTCTGATCTTAAGAACACTGAATTTGTAATTTGCTTCGATGAAGCGTTAAATAGAATCGTCCAGAGAGGTCATATGGACCTTTTTGTTAGATTTTGGGATGGGACAGTATGCGGAAGGAAGTCAGTACAAGATACCTCACATCAATTTTTTTGGGACATGCATCTGCCAATGATGTTCTGAGAAGTTTCTTTGAGGGAACCTCAGAACTAGATAAAAAGAAATTGCTGCAAGTATTGGATGGACCAAATGTCAATCCTAAATTCCTCAGAGATTTAAAAGAAAATTTAGCAATTAATGATGCCTGCCATATATTAGATATTGGATCCTGTGGTTTGCCTGTTCTTCATGGTGCCTTTAGAGCTGGTCATAAAGCTACTGACTGGATTTTAAGTGCATTATTTAAAAATATGCATAGAGTATTTAAAGACAGTCTTGCTCGGCGAGCAGATAATGTTGCCATCACTAACTGTACGACTTTTCTGCTAAAGTTTTGTGAAGTAAGATGGTGTGAAAACATACCTGTTGCTGAGAGGTCTATTGAAGCTACATAAGCTACTTTTGGAAAAAATCTCTTTTTTATTTCTGTTTCAGGAGTTCTACATCCATTTCTAAAGTAATTTCAGACAGCTGATCCTTTGTGCTCCTTTCTATATACAACTTTCCATAGTATGCTAAGTCATCTTCTCTCCAAATTTGTAAAAAGAGATACACTGCGAGAGGCAAAAACTCTGAAAAACTGATAAAAATAGATATTCTGGATCAAAACTGTTGCAGACAGATATAGATGTGGGTATTGTTGCTGGTGCAAGTTTAGCTAAAAGTGGAGCATCTGATCTTAACAAAAGAGAATTCAGAACTCGGTGCAGAACATTTTTGGTTAAGCTTGTATCAAAAATATTTGAAAGAAGCTTATTGAAATATAGCGTAGTTAAATACATTTCTTCATTAGATCCTAAGCTCATTACGTTTAATGAATTTTTATGTGAGAAAAGGATGGAGAGGTTTTTACATGGACTGTATGAAAGTGAATGGATAAATTTCACAATTACAGATAAATCAAAAGTTCAGTTAGACTTATTATTCAGAAGTAAGGGTGTATGGAAAGAGACTTTTGTTAATTATGCTGCAATGGGGCTTGATCACTTTTATAAGGACTTGATTAATAACTCAGATTTGAAAGAACTTTGGAGTGTTATAAAACTAGTTCTAATTTTATCACATGGCAGTGACAAAGTAGAAAGTGGTTTTTTAGTTAATAACGATATGTTGGTGAAAAATCTCCAGGAAAATTCTTTAACAGCATTGCAAGCTGTTTATGATGTTATAAAAGTAAATGGAGGTGTGATGATTATTAACGTAACTCCTGATATGTTATGACATGCCATGGTGCATATCACCAAGCACTCGAAGACAAAAAACTGTGGTGATAATAAACATAAAAAAAATATTAGACAAAAGGAAAGCACAGGCACAGATTAAAATTTTGGCGTCGAAAAAACAAAAATCGAGCAGAGATGTTTCTTCAACTGACTTGCAAATTGCAGAGTTAAAACAAGAAATCTAATTTGTTGCTTATTTTTCATTAGTACTTTTTCTATTAATGTTTTGTTTAAATATATTAAATGTCTTATTTTTAATTTTAATAAAAATTTACATTTAACATATATTATGTATGCTTATATAACAGTTTTGCATCAGAAAAAAAAAATGCTTTTTTAACCTTTCAGAATTTAGCAAGTGTTGAAATATCACTGAGGTAATTGTTTGCCAATTATATATTATTTAATAGGATAGATATAAATGGGCCCCACACTGTGATATTGCATTCTTCATACTTACACCAAGTAAAATTTAACTGTAAAATCACAAAATATTAATAAGCAGCATATCTTTAAAATTTCGATAGTACATTAAGTGTTACCATAACATTTTCCCCCGCTTTAATTTGCTATGCTATTTCTTTAAAAACGAGTTGCTTGCAAGTACAGTCTCCTAAAACAGTTATTATAAAAAAGAAAAAAGGCTTGTGTCATTTCATAAAAATAATATTTCTAATTAGACATCTCATGAATTTAACGCATTTTTTTATTTAAATGAATCATATTAAATAGAATGTTCTTAAGAATTGTTTATTGCTTTTAAATATCTTAATTTGCTGCTCAGTAACCTTCCAGATTAAATTTGAAAGCTGACTATCTTAGGCTTTACTGAATGGTAACACGTTGGTGCATGGAAGATAAAAGTATTGTTCTTCTGGTAGGGCAACACACTGCTTTCAAATAACGAAGTTTTTGATTAAATTTGACAGATAATTTAATCTTACACCTTGTGTTTTATTCAAACAGTATTGCCGCTGCTGTCTTTTAAACCTGAGAGTTTGTTAATCAGAAATTCATGAAACTTGTACAAAGTATGTTTGCACAAAACCTGAAATAAATAAAAATTGTACTCAAAACATGAAGTTTGAGTTTCAAGATGCACTTGTTTGAGCGCGAGACTGCATATTCAAATTTTGGTTGATCTAAGTACACTCGTTTTTCTACATTGCGAAGAATATACATATGGATGTATAGATTATTCATTACTTAATTTCTTAAAAAGTCATAAGTTGTGGTAACATTTGGTGGGAACAATTTAAAGAGTGATATCAACCAAAAAAAGTGAGGTTCGAGACTAATAGCACCTTTGGCACTAAAAAATGTTAGAAGTTAGAATTCATGATTAGGTATTAATATATTTCACATCAGAATTATCATAGATAGTTTTATAAATAGTTGAGTAACCTAAATCATGCATTATAAAAGGAATTTATATTAATTTGGAGTTCTTTCAAAAATGGTACCACTGTACAAAGCAAAATGTACAAGAAACTTTCAATTTTGAATCCGAGAACATCCCAGTTAATATTTCAATGTTGCAGCCATGGTGTGTGTATCAGTTTTTAATTTGATTTCATTGTTTGAAGTACTAAAGATGCAAAGGTATTTAAAATACTAAAGCTGCAAAGTACTAAATTAAAAAGGTAAATAAAAGCTTTTCTGCCCTCCTCAGAATTTTTTCAATATAAAAATGTAAGAAAATAGCAAAATTAAATTAACTAAATAAAATAAAATTTAAGAACTATATTTCAGTAATAATAAATTATACATCAGAATTTCATTTTAAATAACCTAAATCATGCATTATAAAATGAATTTAAGTGAATTTAGAGTTCTTTTGAATGGTGTCAATGCACAGTGAAAATAAACTTCTGTAAACTTCATTCTTCAGGGTTGGTAGCTATGATGTAATTATTTTGGGAATTATTCCCTCAAACCAAAGCTCTTTTAAAAGGAAACATGTATATAAATAACTGTATATATATTTTTTAGGTTAATGGCATGCCAATGACTGGTAAAAGCCAAGCTGAGGCAGTCTCAGTTCTTCGTAATATACCTCTTGGTAAGACTGTGCAGTTAGTTGTGTCCCGACAAGAGTTAGAAGAATCGGAAAATGCTGAACAAGATAATGATTCAGTAAGAATTTTTAATGCTTATTTTCTGTTTGTTTCAGAGGTACGTATGTAAAGAAGAGTATAATAGAAATAATTTTAAAAGATGTGATTTCTCTTTACTTATTTAAATTTTTTAAAAATGCTATATTGTTGATTTCTTTTTTACAGCAATTATAATTTATACTCATTTTAGCGTTTTTATAAATTTCGAAGGAAATTGGTATGCTTATTATGTTTGAGTAACTAGGCAGTAATCTGTAAAGGTTCCATCCTTTAATTTTGGCACTGAAAACAAAACAAAAGAAAAAAGAAACTGATTGCAATCACGTTTAGGATTGATGTAACCTGAATATGTTCAAAATAAAACTTGTACTTCTGAAGTATTTTAAATGCTTCTTAACCTTTTAACTGTCATGTCCGAAATAATCTCGGGCGCAGCACTGGTATTCCAAAATGTTATGCCCGAATACTACTCGGGCTAATTTTTTTTTAGTGCATTGTATTGTTATACTCGAATATATATCGTGAGAAGTTTATTTCAGCTTCAATTCAACAGCTGGCGGCATTTTACTGAAGGTTTCAAAGGATAGAGGTTAAAGTTCAAAGTGCGCGGCATTTTTTTGATTTTTTGACTGCGAGGCAAACATTTCATTTTTGAAATAAAAAAAAAAAAAAATTGACAATTTATGCACCCAAATCATCAAAATAACTTGACAGTTAAATGATTAAATGTCTTTAAGACTGGACACAAATTAGGCTCTATTGAAAATTAATTTTAAAAACTTAAACAATGGCTTGTTTTTCTTAAGAATAATTGATTTTAAAATTATGTTTTTCAGCATTTTTTTATTTAGGTAGCTGATGTTATGCAAATAATTCCTGGGGCATTTTGCGTGAGTTCAAAGAGATACAAAGAAAAAAATTGACAATTTATGCACCCAAATCATCAAAATAACTTGACAGTTAAATGATTAAATGTCTTTAAGACTGGACACAAATTAGGCTCTATTGAAAATTAATTTTAAAAACTTAAACAATGGCTTGTTTTTCTTAAGAATAATTGATTTTAAAATTATGTTTTTCAGCATTTTTTTATTTAGGTAGCTGATGTTATGCAAATAATTCCTGGGGCATTTTGCGTGAGTTCAAAGAGATACAAAGAAAGATTGTTCAGCCATGCATCAGGACATTAAAAGAAATATTTTAAAAAATATGATTTTAAACTGCTACTTGCGATTTTCCATGAATCTCAGGAACAGTTTACATTCCTTTTTTTGATTATGTTTAATAATCAGAAAATTCCTATTACAGTGATAATAGTGTGGTGCGGAAAAAACTTTAAAAATTATCAAGTTTACATTGTAAAAGTAATTTGGCAGAGTTACTAAAAATTATACCATGCCTGTTCAAATTTTAACTGTGTTGTTATTGACATATTTATTGCGAGAGCAAAAGTAAGCATAAACTTGACAAGGAGACAGATAAATTATTTCATTGAAGTGTGTATGCAGTGATGTCTTATAACAGCTGTATTAAGAATTGGATTAAAAAAGAAAAAAATTACAGTGCATATGGTTGCAAATTAACAATGCACAGCTAACTTTTGGGGTGTCAGAAATTATTGTACAAGGTTTTCGCAGAACAGTTGTCTTAACTGTTCTAATGATCAAACATGAGGAATATTTACAGTCTCCCAAAAAATAATTGCTCTCCTAATAATAAAAGTTTTTAATTTCTTATGTATAGAGGAACTTTTACATGGAGTGTGTGAGTTTTGGGGTAACTTTCGTTGGAAGTTATTATTACGATCCCCATTTTTTAAATAGCGCCAAGATTATTGGTAAATTGCCAGTGCAAAACATATTCAAATAGCTGGCAGTCTCAACAACGATCATTTATAGATTGCTCATGGTGAGAGCACGGTAAACCATATGTTATGGTATTTTCTTTTTCAAAAACATTTTTTCATATAAATGTTCACAATCACTCCTAATTCTCTTATTGCAAGAAGAGCTTTGAGTATTCCACATGCTAATATAATTTCATTTAAAAAAAAAAAAAATGTTGAAAAATATTTGATTTACTGATAAGTGTGAAAGACATTATAAATTTTTCCAAGAAAGTTGCATGTGCGAAAATGACCATTAACCAGCAAATCATACAGGCATGCTAAATCATATATTAGCTGGAAGTGTATGCATATTGTCTCTATGTTACAGAGAGTTCAAGAGCACTTTACAGATAAAATTATGTGTAGCCACTGAGAGCAGATATTTTGAACAAATGTTATCTAAAATTATTTTATTAGTAGAACCTTTGTTAGAATTTCTTATTTTGTGTTTTTCTTAATTTTGGCATAAACTGTCTTTTGTGTCATGAATTATTCCTTTTCTGTTTTTTGTCATTCTGTGGTACTGAATGAATTTTAAGATTGATTTCTTTGTGTCTGTTTTTCATGTCATATCTGCAGTAGCTAAGAGAGTTATTTCCAATATTTTCTGAAATGCTTTTTTTTATTTTGGTTATTAAAAAATTGTAATTCCATCTTTAATTTCCTTTCCTGTGCAAAAGAATAGACAGATTGATTCTTTTCTTTATAGAACTATTTTACAATGGACTCTTGCTGTTTACATCTGTGCTAAAAATTAAGATTTCTAAATTTTGTACTGATCAAAATTTTTCATGATAATCTGTATATCAATACTTAGTAAACACCAGAGATCTTTTCATAAGCCTAATATTTATATGAATGAGTTAAATATGAATTTAGATATTGGTCTCTTGAATTTGCATGACCTTCGAGTTTTCAAGAAAAGTGATGTCAGTCTTTAAAAATGAAACTAAAGCGAGTGTAACATTTTCCTAAATATAAGTATAGAGACAAGGGGGATGTATGAAAAGTTAAACTTTTGTAAATGGAACTGTATGTCTGAGCAACAGTTAAAAAAATAAAGACCAGGTAAGAATTATTGTGGACATTGTGTGTATTTATTCATGCTTACATTAATACAGGATGACCATAATTTAATCACCGGGTAAAAAATTTAAAGTGAACATGATTTTATAAACTAACGGGAAATAATTTATACTGATATAATCATTAGCTCAAGAAATTTACGTTTCTTCGAATTTTTAGGGGTGTCAGTAGGAAACTTGCATCAGGCATTCAAAAAGCTATGTTAGTTTTCTGGTTATAGATAATGAAATCTCTAAAAATAGTTTAAAGGCAATTTCAACAGTTTCAAGAGATTGGACAGGTTCTGCATAAAAGAAGTGTAGGTACACCAAGCATCAGTGATAAAAATGTTTCTGCAATTTAAGATGCATTTGTGTGCAGTCTTAGGAAATCCATTCATCATACAGCCTACAAACAGGAATTTTCAGGTCAACTATTCATAAAGTTGTTCGTGAACGCTTAAACATGACTGCATATAAATGGCAGATTTTTCCAACAAATCAAACATAATGATTTAATCATCCATAAAAAACTTTTTATCAACATTCTTGACCGTATCAATAATGGTGATCATTTCTCCAGAAAATCGTATTCAGTGATGAAGCAACATTTCGTGTTTGAAGAGAGTTCATTTGACATAGCTGGAGGATTTGAATGTCCAAAAACCGTCATTTTGTTAAAGAAATTGAGAGAGGTATACCTTAAGTTAATGTGTCATATGTGCTAACTTATAACTAAATGATTGATTTCTTCTTTTTCTGAGAGTCATTAGTTCATTCAGAAGATTACTTCAATATGCTTAGATTATTTTCGGTACCACGATTAGAAGAAATGCAGCCAAAACTTTTTTTCCAACAGGATGTGGCCCTGTCATCGGACTACAAATGTGTATATGTTTCTAGATGAAACATTCCCAGATTCTTGAATTGGTAGAGGTAGACCAGCTGCATGTCCACCCAATTCTCCAGACGTCGCACCACTCAGCTTCTTTTTCTGGGGATATCTGAAGAACCGAGTTTATGCTGCAGAGATTCGCAGCATCAAAGAATTCAAAAATCAAATCACCACAGAAACAGCTACTCCGCGAATGTTTAATAACCTCTGGAAGGAAATCATGAACAGGCTTCTCTGAGCAACTAATGGTGCTCATATTGTAGTTATATACAATTCAGTCAGTCTTTTTTTCCCTATCTCTTATTCTGTATTATTTAAAACATGTCTTTACCCTGTGGATAAATTGTGAACACTGTGTATGATTAACAGATTTTATTTGTTGCTTTTCTTTGTGTGCTAATTATAAGGCATATGTGTGTCATTTAAATAAGTTATGCATATATTGTTGAAAAATAAATTATACATGTATTGTTTAAATAAGTTGTAAAAAAAATTATATATATTAAATAGTAATTTTTTACCTAGTTGTTATCGTTAAGAAATATGATATTTGTTAAAAGTATTCTTTGAAGTTTTTTATAGTAATATGCATTTGCAATTTTTTTTTAAGTCATCAAAATTAGATGAAGAAGCTGGCATATTCCCCTGGAAGCACAGAGAAATTCTGACATTCCAAATTCCGTTGACTGATTCTCATTCAGCAGGTCTTGGTGTTAGTGTAAAAGGTAAAAGTACTTCCACTGCCAGTGGCTCAGTGGATCTTGGTATCTTCATTAAATCTGTCATTCCTGGTGGAGCTGCTTCAAAGGTAGACTTTCTTTTGAATAATTTGAACTGTTAGCAAAGATATCATGATTTAAAATTAAAAATTTATTCGAAATCTCTGAATTTTTTACCAAGTTCTTCTTCATTGTCTTCTATACTTGATGTGAATTTGAAAGTTTTCATAAGTTCAGAAATTTCTAAAATTATGAAATCAAAATTATATAATAGCATCTAAAAAATTATTGATGAAATTACAAGTGCACGTACTCAGTTTTGGTTATTGATGCATATGGTTCTTGGTTCTTAATCTTTTCAAAGTCGGGCAACCCTAAGCTCTGAAGTTTTTTTCTCATAGCACTTACAGTACAATGTAAGCTTTAACGTTCTCGCTGCGTGTCCCTCGATTTCCACATGCAACATAGAAGTAGCAAAATTTGCATAACCCGCGACTTCCGTGGAAACGAATTTTTCCTATCTTATCTAAATGTGGAACCCGCTCTTTTCCTGTTCATGGTTTTATTTCAGCTCTTATGTGATGTTTAATTGTTTATTCAGACCTGGGTAAACAGATGTCATCATCTGTTGATATTTCTGCGAAATATGCAAGCATTTCACATGCTTTTCAAAACTTGAAGATGTCTGTACTTCAACTCTCAATTCGATGAGACTAACTGCTTGACATTTTGCTAACCATATACCCCATCCTCCATCAGTAAAGAGCCTTGTAGTTTAATAAGGATAATTAAAAGATAATTGAATTATTATCTTTGCTGCTAAAAAAACTGAAACTGTCAAAAACATTTCGCAAAGAAACGCAAATTTGAGGCAAAGATTGCAAGGTAGAGTTTCGCCTCGAGCCTTGTTTTGAAGTTTATCATATTGAACTTCTTTTCTGATAAGTGTTTTGTAAGCATTGCATACTTTTAGTAGTGTATAAGTTTTTCCTTTGTATTTCATAAAATAAATCATAATTTAACCTAGATTAATTTTCCTTTTATGTGCTTATTCCTCAATCTCAGTTTTCCAGCAACCTTTATTTATGTTCTGAATCTATATTTGAAAAAAAAAAAAAAAAAAAAAAAAAAAAAAAAAAAAAAAAAAACCTTTTACAAACATTTTTTGTGTATATTTTAACTCTAAAATATATAGATTTGAAATATGTAATAAAAAAATATTCAATTTTTAACCTATTTTGATTTTAAAATAAGTTACACAGCGAGAGGGTTAAAGCAGTGGTGGCCAAGTTATTTGAAAAAAGAGTGCAAAGAAAAAAAAGGAAGATTGCTCCAAAAAATAGCTTTATTATCATTATCATTCAGAAGGGAAAAAACATTGTTGAATGCCTTGCAGATGCAGGGTTAGCCACCCCTGCTTCAGAGTATTACTTTTGTAAAAGAATAAATTAGTGATATTGATCCCTGCAGGCATATTTAGTTCAAAATCATTTAAAAGTAAATACTCAGATTTAATGCGATGTATGAACTTGGTGATAATCTTTTTGGATTTTAGCAATATTTGAACAAATAAACAATAAAGCCGCTCACATCTCCTAAGTTTTGCTCCCTCTTGCATTCGTTTGTTGTAAAAAACCTTGCTTTACAAAGATACATAAAAAATAATAATAACGTGTTTAATTGCCATTTTGCTAGACCCTGATATTTGTCTTTAGTAAAGATCCATAATTTTGGTATATTTTCAATGAACATAAAATTTAACCCACGATCTGAAGAAAATGACTTTGGTTGTTTTTTTTCATTCAAAGTAAAACTGGAGAAGTCAATAAAAGCAAGTAAATAGATTTCTTATCTGTTTGAACCGTTCAGCATTCCACACTGAAAGATATTTTTCAAAAGTTTGTTGCTGTATGTTTGATTATTAAAAAAATGATTACCTCATTTGTATCATGCTTAGCAGAAAACATTTCTGCTTTTCTTTCTCTTGCATGTTTTCCATAATATTTTTATTGCACATAATTTCTCAGTCGGTGTAAGAATGTTTTTGTTGTTTCTTTGCATACATAGATTGATAGTATTAAAGTAAGCAGACATCAGTCAAATACACCATTTATTGCTTTTTAGATAGTTTGTTGAAGTCTTCCAATCTTCCCCCTGAATAAAAGCAGTAATTCATTATGACACGCAATTAAAAACCTTTCCATGTAACAACCACCTCGTTTCTGTATGAAGAAGTAAATGTTAATAGTCTATAGTTGAACAGTTTAAAAATTTGGCTTTCCATTGGTCTCATTTTAATAAAACTAACAGTGGAAATTCTTTGATCCAACACGTCTTAAGTTTCTTAGGCATTATCTTCATGATAAGTACTTCTGAATGCAAGAAACAGTGGTGAAATATTATATTTGGATTGATTGTTTTTGCTGAAGGTAAATCCTTTGGCTGATCCCATGATAGATATTACTTTTTCAGTACAAATACTAACACATTGATCCCATGATAATTTTAGTGTATTCAAGCATGATGTTATCAGGTCATCAATAAAGTCCTAATTAATATTGTACAAACCAAAAGGTCTTCACAGCATAAAAATGGAATTATTATCTTTTGTTCATAAATTAATTATACAAAGCCATTGTAAGATGTGCTGTGCCACTTATCTGTTGATCCATCTGCTATAATACAAGGGGCATGCTAGCAAGTTCACCTGCAACTGCTTTCCTAATAGGTAGGATGTATCATTAGTTTTTTTTTATGTGTATTCTGTTGTTAAGTACCAGAGTCTTCATAATTTTTTCTTTGTTTCTTTCTCAAATGTAATTGTCACAATTTCATTACAGACTGGTAGAATGAGAGATTCTGCTATGGTATGTGGTTTTAATTTGAAAGCTACTAACTCAGCAGTTTTATCTGACACAAGTTCAGCTTTATCACATATTTTCATTATTGTTCCAAATTATCATCTTTGTGTACCATGCACTGCCGAAAACCTTTCGAAGAATTCTTTTTTTCTTTCTTCTTCTTTTTTTTTTTCCCTCTCTCTCTCTGTCTTTTTAGTCCAAAGGGATTTGAATCCCGAAGGACTATTAGTTTCGTTTTGGCATTTTGCGTCGGACTCATAAATGTCGGTTCACTTTTCAAACTGTTGCCACAAAATGTTAGAGTCCTGCATTATATTTGAAGAAATTAAATAATGAAAAATCTGCATAAATGTATGTATATTTCTCGTATTGTGATAAAACAACGGTACATAGAGTCATCGAATTTTGAATAACGTAATCCTCCAACGAATATGAGCATGTGGAAGACCAAATTTGAAATTTGTTTTATGATCGATTTCCTATTTTTTAAAACTTTGACGAATTTTTGATTAACAAACTCAAGGATTTCAAAGCGAGCAATGGCAACGTTGTGCAGAAAAAAACATTTTTATCTCCTGCGCATGAGTCTCTGTATCGGAAATTCTAAAGATATGCTCGTTTTAAAACTATTTTGCGATATTGCTGTTGCACTGGATCTTATGGTTTAAGTGCGAGGAACATGATATTTAATAAAGAAAGGTAACACACAAAATGTTAAAAAACGCCCCTTTGGACGTAATTTAAAATCTGAAACATTTCAGATTTTTTTTTTTTTTTTTTTTTTTTTTTTTTTTGTCAAAGATTTAATTTTTGCTATTGAAAAATATTAACTTAGTGGGTACCGTATTGCTATTGACAAGCTTGTGTCCACATTCATCAGAGGGAGAAGTGGGTCAATCTATACCTTTGGTGCAGGTTTATCTGAATTTTAAGTATTCTTCATAATACAAGAAATTGACATTTTGAGCTAATTTCACAATTTTTATCTCTTCTGCATCGTTTTCATTTATCTACTTCTAGCAGTAACATTATCATCATTGACATAAAAATGTCATTTCTCTATGGTGAAATAATGCATTAGCTGTAATAAAAAATATTTTATAAAAATATAAATTTAATTGATAATATGTTCCAGAATTTACATAAACTAGTTTAATTCAAAAAATCAAACTGATGCATTGCTGGAAATCAACAATGCATCAGTTTGATTAGTAACCACGTCAGCTGCTCAGAATTCAAATGTGAGCTAAATGACACGCAATGTATAACACTGTAAAATTGAAATCTAATTGTTTTACCAGCAATTAAAAGGTTCTGTTTGTTAAGTGGAAATGTATGGCACTGTTAACTCAATATTCGGAATAGATCCTTGTCTCATTAACTATTTCATACTCTTTCCTATACCGTTTCCTTATCAAGCCCTTTTTATTTTGATTTCACATTTTCCTATGTCTAATACTTTAATGCTATCAATCAACCTACAGCTGATCTTCTCAGATGCCAGCGAATCTATCCTTCCTCTGACAATCACCGTGATGTATTTTCTTAGTTTCCTATACCTTGATTTAGTTATGTAACATCATGTTTTCATAACTATTTTAGGTGAGTATTAAGTTTATGGTACCATATGTATAACTAAAAATAGCTGATTATTATACCGTAAAAAATTATGTTACATTGTACTGATGTTTTCAAGCATCAATTTTCAATTATGCATTTAATTTTTTTGCTGACCATTTGAAGTAGCTTTATGTAGTACCAGTGCACTATGGATTGGGAGCCACAGTGCTATACTAAGAACAGTACACTAGTGAATGATTAACTGATAGGGATTATAAAAAGCACAGGATAATACTTAATGTGTGAATAGCAATCCACATATGATAAACATGTTTATCATCCCATTTCTCTGTCAAAATCTTTTTCATTTGCAAGCATGATGAAAAAGACGGAAGTTGACGTAACCTAGAAGTTACCTTCTCAATGAATAATGCCATTTTGGCTAAATGAGGACAATGTGAACCCCCCCTTTTTTTATAAACTTTTATAACTGTATTTTATGAAACACAATGAAATAATATGGGTAAAATGTGTTACAGTTCTGTCTTCTAAGAAATAAGAATTGATACAGGTGTACTTTATGTGCTTGGTACATGTAAATGTGGGACTGTCGAATTAACTTATATATTGTGGCTGCGCAAGCAATAAAAGACTGAAGGGGAATGTAGTTGTTCAGACCATCTGGGACCTTTCATTATTTAAACCAGAGTCATATTGGTCTGCTCTAATTTTTTGCCTACATGAAACCTTTGTAGTAAGAAATGATTTGAAGGATTAAATGGTATAATACCAAATCTGGAAACATTATGTGATGAACTTTCTGGCATTGCTAGGCATAACAGTACTATATGGCAAATGACTGTGCACTTAATTTTAGAATACTTCAGCATAAAATCATACCTTTAATGACATTTTTATGTCATATTTCTCATCACCTGATAGCAGGTGTTTCTGGTTGTACTGCATTTACATATGAAAAACGGTTATTCATCACCAACCTAAATTCATTTGCAGATTACTTGCATTCTTTCATGCCAGTAGTATTTCTTTTGCAAAAGATTTCTTTTAAGTGAGTAAAAGCCATGTTACCCACTTCCAGTTTAAGTAATGCCTTGTTGAAGCTGATGAAATAAATTGGCTATTTCATGTTGACCTCTCAATTCAATGTACACTGGTGGACAATTGCTAAGGACAGATGACAGTAGCATCGATAGCAACCACAAAATGGAAGGCAGGAAAATGTGGAAATTAGCATAAGTGTGAGATGCACTAAGACGTGTTGTGCATATGCAAATTTGGGTTTCTGAAGTTCATCATAAAGGATTTAATGCATATTGACCATTGTTGTTCAAAAGCAAAATTTAATAGGAAAGAATGAATTGACAAACTTGCAATTTTTGATAAGTCTTCCTGACATCTCTTAGATGGTTTTATGCATGACCATTTAAGTGATGGTCTTATTGGACAAGATTAAAGAAGGGCAAAAAATAGCATATATTGCTAGGGAGTTCAACCTCAGGCACAGTGTCATTTCAAAGCTTTGGAAATATTTTCAAACAAATGGAATGTGTAGCAAATGTCATAGGGGAGGTCATGTTCTCAGTACAGTCAAAAGTCGTTAATCTGGACTCGGTGGGACTTCGGTGATTCCAGATTATCGATTTTTTCCGGATTATAGATCATCAGTTTAAATCTGGTAAGATGGCATGCAGAAATTATAAAATAAAAAATATGAAACCGTAATTTATATAATAAAGAACAATTATGATCTAAAGGGTATCAAAATTTACAAAAAAAAAAAAAAAAAAGCTTAATATTTTTTTGTTTACTTTATTTAACATTTCTTTCAATGTAAGTTGTTTAAGTTGCTTCGTTTTATGTGATAATACTTTCTCTTTAATTCTATAAACAGACATAATTTCTTGTTCATTTACAAAGTTCCGCTGTTCAAGTCCTATAATTGCTGTGTGGAGAATACCGACTAATTTGTCAATCGAAATTTTTTCGTTTTCAATAACCTCTGTGTCACTTTTTTTCACTATCAAAAGTGAATTATAATGACAAGGAATTTGATTTAAACCCTATCAAAGACGGAGTACATCAAGATGAAATACTACATTTAGTAAGGAATTATAAGCCAAATAAAATAAAAACATCTGCCCTGAAGATAAGGATAGTGCTGACAGATCAACTTCCAATTCATTGCGTGCCACGGAATTCAATTCATTGCATGTGCAGGAAGTTTGTAGCTTTGAGGTCCGGATTATAGATCATTCCGGATTATGGGCGTACGAATTAACTACTTTTAACTGTACGACGCCTGCCGAAGATAGTTATTGATATTACTGCAAAAGATTGTTCTGCGCCAGTTCCTTTATGTTGATATTGTTATCAATATAAAGGAACTGGTGCAGGACATTGAGGTAGCAAATCAGTTACTTGCTGCTGCTGGCAAGCGAAAGCCCTCTGAAATTCGGTAGCTAGACGTTTGCATCAAGGAAGACTGTAGGCTTGCTGTCCAGCTGCGTGCATTCCAATGTCTAGATGTCACCATTCTGACCATTTGCAATGGTTTCATCAACATCGCAATTGGAGGAGACAGCTGTACTTATTCAGAAGTCAAACAACAAAATCAGCGTTATACCTACAAAATTTTCACAGGACTATTGTCAAGTTATGTTTATGTTTTGTACATTTGGATATTGTGCTTTGCTTGTCTGATTTCATGCATTTTGCATACAAACATTTTGTTTTCTATTCATTTCAGTGAGGGATTTTTCTGTGTTTTGTGTGTACTTTATTATTGCTCAGTTAATTTAGTTCGATTTTTGCATTCATGCCTTCATCCGTTAATCGTTTCGCTAAATTACGCCTGAAACGGCAAAAATTCCTGAATCATCTTGACTTTTTACTTAAATGTAAATGTAAAAAATTGATCCCCAATTTTATTCAAATCAAATCTAATCAAAAACCTTCGAGTCGCGTTTCAAGAATTCTGTTAAATTGCAAGCTTGCCTTACTTCGGTCCGTGATAAGGGATACACGTCAACAATTGTCCAAAATTGAACATGAACTCTATAAGCTTCATCTGGAACTCGCTAAATCATATCCAAAATTCACTGCCCTTGAACAAAAGTCTTGGTCTAGAACGGAGAATGCAGTTAACCGTCATAAAAACACCTTTGCAGTTAAATTCGAAAAACTTCTTTTACAGTCTTCCAGTTCAAGTAGTTCAAAAAATCTTCCCATTGTAAACATCAAGCCAATAGTTAATATTTCTAATGTTAGTCTTTCAGAAGAACAAGAGAGAATTCTAAAATATAATTTTAACTTCTCACAAACCTGTAAACCCTCGATTCCAAAGATTTTGGCTCCTATCGAAAAAGCTTTCAAGTTCAGTAAAGTTTCAGATTCACAGAAAGAAATGATTAGGCATCTTATCGCTCATAATGTGAAATTCAATAATAAACCTTTGAAACCAAATCTAACTGCGAGAGAAAGAGCTACAATGCGCGAGATTCATTCTAACCCGGATATTGTCATTTCAAAGGCCGACAAAGGTGGCCAGATAGTCGTCATGGATAAGAACACTTACATCGATGGTGTCACTAAACTCTTAAACGAAGGACCATATAATCCGATCCCTAAAGATCCTTCACCTTCGGACTTATCCAAAATAAAAACTGCGATCAAATCTTCGCAAATCATTTCAAGCAACTTAAAACATTCGCTTATCCCATCTGTTGCGAATTGTGCCAGATTATATGCTCTTCCCAAAATTCATAAAAGTGGTATTCCTTTTCTCCCTATTGTATCAAATTTAGGTACTGCCTCGTATCCTTTAGCTAAATATTTAGTTTCTAGATTTTCCAATCTATTAGACAATAACATTTACACCATAAAAAATTCAATAGAGTTTGTAAAAAAGGTTAAAAACATTTCTCCTAGTAATTTACTCATGGTTTCTTTTGATGTAAAATCATTATTCACCAATGTCCCAGTGGAGGGTGCATTAAGATGTCTAGAAACCAGACTTCGCGAATTTCATTTCTCTTGCATCGAAATTGAGGAGCTAATTTCTCTCACTCAACTCTGTTTGAAACAAACACATTTTTTTTCCAAAATAAATATTACAAACAAACTGAGGGATTAGCCATGGGAAGCCCCCTCAGTCCCATCCTGGCTGATATCTACATGCATTATTATGAATCAAAATTGTTTGAAACTTTAAACTTCCCGGCATGGTTCCGCTACGTAGACGATACTTTTACCCTGTTTGAAGGTAATAAAGATAATTTAAATAAAGTTCTTTCAACAATGAATTCTATTGATCCTGCTATTCAGTTCACTTTTGAACTTGAGACTTGCAATTCTCTTCCGTTTCTCGACATTCTGGTCACACGTAACACATCCAATTTCAGTACTACAGTTTACCGTAAACCTTCATCGGTTTGCCTTCCACCACACTTTAAATCATGTCATCCGACTAAACAAAAGTTAGCTTCATTTTATTCCTATGTTTTCCGTGCTCTTCAAGTTTGCTCCTCCAAACTAGCCCTTGATGAAGAACTAAATTATTTAAAAGCAATAGCTATTGATACAGGCTTTTCACCCAAAATTATTAATCAAGCAGTTAAAAAATTCTCATCTCAACACACTAAAAGCCACACTCTTATTTTAGGAGATTATAAAAATTCTGTTGTCATTCCCTTCTTTCCATCAATTAGCTATAAAGTTGCACGTATTTTGCAGAAATTTAACTTTCGGGTTGTTTATTCTCCCATCAATAAAATTCCAACTTCTATACTCAAGGACCCCATTCCGGATATGAATTCCTGGGGTATTTATAGGATTCCTTGCCAGTGTGGTTTAATTTACATTGGCCAAACTAAGAGAGCCTTAAAATTTCACGTCAAAGAACATGAGGCATATGTTAGAAAAAAGGAAACACAGAAGTCTTCTGTTGCTCAACATTGTTGGTCCGAAAATCACACTTTCAATTTTTCTGCTGCCAAAATTATTCAAAAAACATCTTCCATTGGAGAACTGGATTTTCTAGAGGCATTTCACATTCATAAAAATCTTTCTGTTCTAGTTAACGATCCTAATTCCAATCCAAATTTGCCTTCAGCTTTTAGAGAAATTATGTTTTAGTTCTGGTTTCGCCAACAGATGGCGCCACTTGCTTATTCTTGTCCAGGCTTTCTTATCTTATCTAATCATTATTTCCTATCTTGTTCATTTGCGCTTTTGCAGCTGAAGATGATGGTTCGATAAAACCATCGAAACTAGTCCTGTGAAAATTTTGTAGGTATAACGCTGATTTTTGTTGTTTGACTTCTGAATTAGTATTTATTCGGCGTGTTATTGTGTCTTAGCTGTACTTATGTATAGGGTCAGTTCATAAGTTCGTGCTCATTAAGAGTATGTGTGGAATTTACTATGACACATTTACTAAAACAGTACAATTTTGAACCTGTTGAAACTTGTCATCGTTTGACTAACATATTATTCAATTCATCACCAACTTTCGTAAATATCGAACGCATTTTAGTACCCATAAAAAAGAATATAGATAATTAGTATAAACGTGCTGTGCTACATTTTTTATTTTCATGTGGTGAATCTGCCAGGTTTGCAGCGATAAAAATTAATAGTGTACATGGTGAACACACTATTAGTTTAAGGAGTGCCCAGAAATGGTTTAAAAAACTTAAAGTTGGAAAAAGCAGCATTGATGATGAACCCTATTCAGGACGTTTTGAACTGTTAGAACCAAATCAAACGATTAATTCAGAAGTTTATAGTGAACAACTTTGCCATCTAAATATAGAATTGATCAAAAAACGCCCACGATTGGTAAATATCAAGAAAGTATTGTTTCATCATGATAACATTAGACCTCATGCGGCTCGAACAACACTGCAAAAAATTAATGAATTTAATTGGAAGCTTTTGCCACGTCCTGCTTACACCCCAGATATTGCCCCAAGTGATTTTCACTTATTTTATGCCTTACAAAATTTTTTACTGGAAAAAAAAATTAAATTTTAAACAGGATGTACACAGTGAACTTTTTAAGTTTTTTTGCATCAAAACCAGAGTCTTTCTACAGCAATGGCATAAAAAAGTTGCCTGTAAGATGGCGAGATGTTGTAAGTATTGGAGTAAAATGTATAAATGATTAAAATGTTAAATTGTGTTTTTTTATATTATTTAAAAAATGTGCACGAATTTATGGACTGACCCAATACTATTCTCAGATGAGTGTAGTTCAGTCTGTCATTGGTTTACAGATGTCAGTTGATCTGGCATGAGATGGGTACTGCACACAGACCGACAGACATACAGGAAAGAGACTGATATCCTACATGTAGCATCATGGTATGGGCTGGGGTTATGATCAATGGCCTTACATTGTTCTGCATGCATTAAACTGGCCAATGATATATTAGTATTTTTCTGCTGCCTCATGATCGCATGTTCCATGGTAATAAACTTGCTTTTACAGATGACAATGCAACATTGTGTCTCGTTTGGCCTGCACGTTCTCCAGAACTGAATCCCATTGAAAATGTTTGAGATTCTTTGATTGACATAACCCTTCAATAAACAAGGACACCCTCATCCATGCACTGACAGGGGAATGGAGTAAATTAGCCTAACGCCTGCTGGATAATGTGCAAAACATGACACGATGTGTGGAATCTGGCATCGCCTTCCATGGTGGCCATATTCCACACTGACATCTTACGCCAGAATGCCTGTAGACAATAATTGCATTTTTTTTCACTTTTATGTATTCAGCACAAAATGATCATTTTGTCCCTTGAATGTTTTCCAAAGTCTTTTGTATTAGAGCACAATAAAATATCTTTATTGTTATGTCCTTGTCTTGTACGTAGAGCATCCAGGAAAGTTTCCCTATTTGAAAAAAAAAAAAGTACTCACACTTTCAGAAACATATTTATTGGCAACACGTACAGCAATATTTCAGCTATTTTTCAACATAGCCACCCACCAGAATTGAGACACTTGTCGTATCATGGGATCAACTTTTGTTTCCCTCTGTCGTAAAACTCTGCTGGCTGTGAATGGAACCAGCGTGTGACAGACGTCTTCAGCTCTTCGTCGTTGCCAAAACGCTCACCGGAGGACAGGAATTTCTTTAGGTGCAAGAAAACATGAAAATTGCTGGAGCAAGATCAGGGCTGTAGGGTGGATAATCAAACAACTCTCAGCCAAATTCCAGCAGTCGAAACAGCTGCTGTGCATTGAGCCGTATGTGGACGAGCATTGTCATGGAGGAGCACAACACCTTCTGTAAGCATTCCACGCCTCTCGTTTTGAATGGCATGTTGCAATTTCAGCAGTGTTTCATAGTAAAAGTTAGCATTTACTCTTTCTGCTCATTGAATTTCTTCCACGTGGAAGGAACTCAATGAGCAAAATGTCCTTCCTGTCCCAGAACACCGTGCTGATCACTTTCCGTACCGACAACACCTGTTTGAATTTCGTCCTGATCGGAGATCCACTATGCCGCCAATGCATTGACTGCTGCTTTATTTCCGGAGGGAAGTGCGAAATCCAAGTCTCGCCACCAGTGACAATCCTGTCAAGAAACTCATCGCCATCATCGTGATACTGTTGCAGAAATATCAGTGTTGCTCCTATGTGCTCAATTTTGTGTTCGGGTGTCAGGTTTTTCGACACCCACCTACCTGGCATACAATTTTTTGAACAGCGGGTGCTTAGTGACAGTCTCATGTAACAAAGATTGCGATATCTGCAGAAAATGGCTGCTCAACTCCATAATTGTGAAGCGACTGTTCTCCATCACACGCTGCCGCACAAGCTCAACAAGATCATCAATGATGAGGGATGGTCGCACACTGCACTCTTCATCATGGACACTTTGGGGCCCACCAGTGGCCGAGCGGTAAAGTTTCTGAACACTGCAAGTTCAGTCCGAGGTTCTAATCCCGTGAACGGGCTGGCTGCTTCGGCATTTTCGGGGTTTTCCCCATGTGTAATGTATATACGAGCCAGTTTCCCTTAGAAAGTCCTCCATGAAGGCATCCCTCCTCTGAAACTGATAGCCCTAGTGTGCTTTGCCGTAATTTCAATAAACCAAACCAAACTATGGACACTTTGACGACCTTCCAAAACTGCCTACATCAGCAACGCACCATCTGCTTACTCATGATGCTCAACCCATAGACCTGACAGAGCTGACGATGAATTTCAATTGGCGCAATGCTTTATGCATTCAAGAACTTTATCACTGACCAAGCTTCACAGGTGGCGGAAGAAGGAATAAGAGCTTCCATTTCAGATCACTGCTACCACGCTACTGGCACGAGGCGGGACTTCTTTGGCTGGCATATGATTGATACATCATAGATCCAAATTTTGCAAGTGACACGGCTAATTATGTTTACTTTAAAGGGGAAAACATCGGGGAACTTACTTTCTGAATGTGCCTCGTATTTTAATGCACTTGACATTCAACCACCCCTACTTTTTTTACACTCTATATAGCCGTTTGTGACCCATCCTTAGCACTTGTCCACCTGTGTTTAACTTAAACATGCGAGAGATCAGTTACAAAATAAAAATTTGGATCTGAGACAATTAAATTAAATAATTAAGGTCTCTTCTGAAATTACATTTTTAACAGCTACTGCAAGACAATTTAAAATATGATTTTCCTTTCCTTAGCAGATATGTTTCCTTCAGCAATGTACGGATAAACGGTTTAAATAACTCCTTGTAGGGTTTAACCTGTGTTGTATTTTGGAATGTTTTTAATCTGACATATTGTTTAATGAAAAACAGGCATTATCTAATAAATTAGGCTGTGTCTATTTCAATGAATTCATTAGATAATGTGTCTATGTCTTAGGCAAGTGACTATATCTAGACATACTGTGTCTTTGCTAAACGAAAAATAAGTCTCCTGGCAAAATAGGTAATTAATTCATTTTTTAAAAAAAAAAAGCTCTCCAGTGTTTTAAAGAATTACTTAGAAGCCTTATAAAAGATCATTGTTGATTTTTTTGGCTCTCTTGAAGAATGCAAAATTTAATAATGATTAGAGCTAACAAGCAATATATATAAGAAATGAAAGTATTCATTGTTGTAGGTTGCTCATTTTTAATTCCATTTCAATGTTTATGAAGAATCAGTCTGAACCTCCTATAACCATAACATGCTTAATATTTCGAGAGGGGAAGTCTAAATTTTATCTTTTAGTTGAAATCATTTGTATTCTGTGTTGGAAGTACTGTAAATATGTACAAATAATTAAGTATAGACATTTTTTTTTAATTCAGCAAAGAATATTTTTATTAAGAAAATTTTGCATTTGTATTTTAATATATTTTCACTTTTCTTATTTTATTAATGGTTCAGTAATCAGTTTTAAATCATATAAAAAATAAGGAATTTGAATTGGGCAAATTTATTCCAGGATGGACGGCTTCAGACAAATGACCAGTTAGTTAACATCAATGGAATATCTTTATTGGGGATGAGTAATAGTAATGCCATGGAAACACTAAGGAATGCCATGTCCCAGTCAGATGGTCCTATTCGTAATGCAATAATTCTTACAGTGGCTCGAAGAATATTTCAGCCAGCAGAAACTGAAAATGTGAATAATCCTACAACCCAGAAAATTGAATCACTTGTCAGTGTAAAAGAAGCCAATTTTAATGAAAATAATTCTGATGGATTAGATTTCCAGAAGGGTATCCATCAAAACATTTCTAAATCAAATCAAATTATTCCAGAATTAGATAATAGCCAGAAAAATAACTCTGTTCTTCCAGGCTGTAATCCAGTTATCGAAAGGTTGACAGGACAGGTACCATTGGAGAAACCAAAAAGTAGTAGTTCAAATGAAGGATATGGTTATTCTCGGCATGAAAAAATACAACCAATTCTAAATGATGAAATAATCAAATCTTCATATTCTACCACAATACGCTCGAGCCAAGATGAAACTGTTATTATAGAAGGAGAATATGATCCTTCTTCAAAGAAAGTCGCAGATTCGATTCATCAGTCTAATGGAATTCTGCCAGAAAATGCCAGTGTAGCACCAGCTGGGAGTCAGTATGTTATATATATTTATTATCTAGATGAAATATTTAGTTCCCTTTTTAATTATTTTACTTTGTATATTGTAATTAATTTTCTCTAAATTATAAATATATTTCTTTCACACAATAAGCAGTCGTTTGAAATAAAATGCTATGAAATTTATTAAAATTTTATTGAAGAATTTTGTAGATTGCTTTGCGATCTGCATTGTAAAATTTTTTTCAGGCGTGAGAACGGCTATTTCCTTTCAGACTTTTTGGAATTTTTAGAATAATATTAGCTTTCTTCGTTAGCATAATATATATATATATATATATATATATATATATACAGTCAAAAGTCGTTAATCCGGACTCGTCGGGACTTCGGCGATTCCGGATTATCGATTTTTACGGATTATAGATCATCAGTTTAAATCTTGTAAGATGGCATGCAGAAATTCTAAAATTAAAAATATGAAACCGTAATTTATGAAATAAGAACAATTATGATCTAAAGGGTATCAAAATTTACAAAAAAAAAAGCTTAATATTTATTTGTTTACTTTATTAAACATTTCTTTCAAAGTAAGTTGTTTAAGTTGCTTCGTTTTATGTTACAATACTTTCTCTTTAATTCTATAAACAGACATAATTTCTTGTTCAGTTACGAAGTTCCGCTGTTCAAGTCCCGTAATTGCTGTGCTGAGAATACCGACTAACTTGTCAATCGAAATTTTTTTGTTTTCACTAATCTCTCTGTCACCTTCTTCATGTCTTTATCCATTTTTTGCAGCAATTCCACTTTTTGTTTGATGGACATCGAAACATACTTTCGTTTTGTAGATCGTTTGGGAGCTCCAGCATCGAAAATTCTATTTGATATAATCGAAAGTTCAAGTTTACTTTTATAGTATTGCTCTTACAGTCTGCAAAAAATAATAAGCCGGATCCAGTTCGAAAATTAAGGAACAACACGATCATCAACATTAACTGAAATAGATAATAAGATAATTTTAGCTTATTCCGTCTGTTATACATAAAACGCGCATGCGAAAACGTATTCTGCACTTGCGCACACGCGTATGCGCAGACATAAAAGGTCTTGCGCACACGCGTAAACGCCTATGTACATGTGTCAACGCGGCGCATGTGCAGAAAGTTTTTAGCTTTGAGGTCCGGAATGATTATAGATCATTCCGGATTATGGGTGTCCGAATTAACGACTTTTGACTGTATGACCAAATGCCGAGAAATTCAAGTAGGAGCTGTAATAGCAAATTGCACAGAAAAAGTTTTGATCAAAATGTATTTTTAATATTTTATTTAAAAGCATTATGCTTATTTAAATTACTTACGATATTTTAAGTTTTGTTCTAAATTTAATAATATAAATTTTTTTATGCTGTGAAAATATACTTAATACTTAAGTAAATATGTTTATACTAATAATATACTTATACTTAAGTAATATGTTTATACTAATAATATACTTATACTTAAGTAAATATGTTTTTCCCTTGTATTGCATTATGTAATGGTTTAAAGTTTTTCCTAATTGAAATCTAATTATTTTCATTAAATAACATGTATTTGATCCATTAAGGCAAGGAATGGACATAATAAGTACATTTATTTCAATGATTTCACCTTATTTTTCACAGTTGGAAATATGAACAGTATATGTTTCCATAGAATATTAGAATTGAAATCCACTTATTTAATGAAAACTTCACATTACTTGGTTGTTCAATAAATAATTTAGTTTGCTATTAGAAAAAAATCATATATGTGAAACATCGGGTGTAGTAAATTTAATAGCTTTTCAGTGAGATTGATTTCACTTGTAACTTAATTCTAATTTAAGACATTTGGCCATTTAAATTAAAACTTGTAGTAGCAGTGGTGTAATACATCAAGTTTATTGTCTTACTTTTTTTATATATGTTGACAAAATGAATGCTTTAAAAGCTGCATTTGTATTTGTGCTATTATTTGTAAAGCTCTTTAAAGCATATTCATTACCTTTTATGCAATGAACATGCCTCTTGCTTCTCTTTTCATTCTCCATACAAATATTTATTTTGTATTAAAGTATACTAGAGCTCATTCTGTTACTATTATGCCTTAAGGGATGTTTTGGGGGAGAAGAGATAATACATCAGTTTAAGAATGTAAAACAAATGTTTAATGTTTTAAAAGAAATTGCATGCTAAATTTATATTGTGATTATTTTATGAGAAAACCAATTCTTATGCAATTATTTAAATGATTTTAGATTTATTATTATACCTCTAACTAATGTTCTTGATTATGCAATGCTTAAATTCTGTAAGAATGTTTATAATTGAAATACATTGTTATCAGATTAAAAAAAAAAAAAAAATGCTGCCATGGAATTTAAAATCATTGATTGAATTTTTTTTTTTTTTTTTTTTTGTCTTAAATTTTTCATATAAATAATTGCATCATATTACTTCAGCCTTATACAAGCAAAATTATTGCATATTAAATAGAATTTTTATTAGAAAATTTTGTCAGAACTGATAGGCAATTAAACAATTTTAGATTATCTCTTGATGAATCTAATCCTGGTTTTGCTCGTGACGGCTTTGGACGCCAAAGTATGTCAGAGAAGAGGCATGCGCAGTTAGATGCTCGCAGTACAGATACTTATCAAAAGACCAAAAAGGCTCGTGAGGAAAAAAATCGTCACCGTCATGTATTTGAGCAAGAATATTTGGAAAGTGGAACTGATGAGCCTAACTTAAGGCTAAGTCCTTCCATTACAGATGGTAGGTATTTTGTTTTTAAATTGTAAATCATTTATTTTATCTTGAAAATTATTCTGCTTTAAGGATGGTAAATCTTTTTAAAAATAATTGTTAAAATCTTACTTTGATCAGAAATAGGATTTGATTTATTTTTCTCAGAAAGTATTATTGTGTAAGTAATAAGGTAACCGTAAAGGTTCTTGCAGTTCATGATCATTTTGTTGCTTGGTGCTTCACTAGCTTCTGAAAATTCTGACTTTATATCATTTCACATTTATTCTTAGTACTCATACTATTAAAGAAATACAAAGCTTTGCTGCTTAAAATGTTAATAGCTTAAAAATATTCTCAGTCATAGTTGATACGAGGCGTATTCGGAAACTAAGTACCGTTTTGGAAAAAAAAAAATAGTAGAACAATTTTTTCGAATCCAATTTTATTTTTACATGAAAATACATGTCTTAAACTATTTTTCAACATAGTTTCCGCCAATGATCAAACACTTGTCATAGCGGGTGACCAGTTTTTGTATACCATCGTCAAAGAAACGTCCCGCCAGTTTCGATAACCAAGACTCCACAGCATTTTTCGTGTCATCATCAGATCCAAAGCGCTTGCCACCAAGCTCGCGCTTCATGTTCAGGAACAAGTGATAGTCGGACGGCGCCAAGTCCGGGCTGTACGGCGGGTGATCGAACTGCTCCCAATGAAACTGTCGAATTAACGATTGAGTGACACCAGCAGTATGGGGCCGAGCATTGTCTTGGAGCAACACAATTCCTTTACTGAGCATTCCTCTTCGTTTGTTTTGAATGGCATGCCTTAGTTTTGTTAAAGTCTCACAATATCGTGCCGCATTAATGGTTTCACCTCTGGGAAGAAATTCAGTAAGCAAAACGCCTTTCCTATCCCAGAAGACAGTGCACATGATTTTTGTGATGACATTGTCACTTTGAACTTTTGTTTTTTTGGAGAATGAGTGTGTCTCCACTCCATCAATTGTTGTTTCGATTCTGGTGTGAAATGACACACCCAAGTTTCATCACCTGTCACAATTTGGTTTAAAATGTTTCTCCCTCATCACTGTACTGCATGAGAAATGTCAGGGCACTACCAAGTGCTTTGTTTTGTGAACATCAGTGAGCATTTTTGGAACCCATCGGGAACACAGTTTGCGATAATTAAAGCGGTCAGACACAATTTCAAAAAAAAAACAGTACGTGAAATTTGTGGAAATGCCTCTGAAAGAGTTGTCATTGTGAAGCGTCTGTTCACATGAATTGCTTCATCAACTTTCCTTACCAAATCATCGGTGACAACAGAAGGCCGACCACTCCGAACCTCGGCGTGGTTATTTGTTCGACCTGCATTAAACATTCTTACCCACTTTCTCACCATTCCATCACTTATCGCGTATTCACCGTAAACTTTTGTCACTTGACGATAAATTTTGGCCGGTTTAACATTCCTCGCGTTCAAAAATTTAATCACTGCACGAATCTCACAGTCAGTGGAAGAACTAATTGTCTTAAACATTTTGAATGTGCACAGCAAACTGAAAACACAACGTAGAGCAACCAAAATGGCGACAACTGAAAGTCAGTGAACAAGAAAGACTAGTGCACATGCGCTGGATGCCTACCACAGCGCTGCGACTGCGCTAGAATGAAACGGTACTTAGTTTCCAAATACGCTACGTATTTACATGTTTTTACCTTAAGATTTCTTGAAAGAGATAGACTTATAATTGTATTCAATACAGATGGATTTAATGTACGTGAACTATGGCAAAGTACGCGATTGTTTATCTGCTCATGAGGAAGGAGCTTTCTAAGAGGATTTGGCTAGTATTCACGTTGCATTTGTAAAGAAGCCAAGACAATCCCTATTCAACCAGCTCATTCGCAAGGATTTGAACATGTGTCGAGCTATCTGTGCTCAGTGCTTTTAGCTGCTCAAAATCTTCTGCTCTGATTTAGTATGACAGATGTCGAAGTATGAGGGTTAGGATTATATGATTATAGCAAAGCCCACGAGAGCTATCGGCCTTCGTGTGCCCATTCTGTGGGAAATTGAATCATGTTACACATGGAAAAAAGCGCAAAAACCAAACAGGTAGGTATCCCGTTCATTTGTTTGGCTTCGATCCAGTTTCGAATTGACAGTATTCAACGGTCTTAACCATTTATCCACTGCTGAGGCTGAAAGGGAAAAATAAATATTACAGCAACATTCTGTATGATATATAATTATGTACTTTCTATCCTGGCTTATGGTCACACACAGGCATTCACACACCTGCAATGCTACAACTAACAGCAGATTGCCGGAACAAAGCTTAACATACTTCAAGTTAATCGTCGGCATATATTGGCATTTGGAACTTGATGTCTAACTAATAAGTAAAAAATATTTCATTTCTGAAATAATCTTGAACTCAAATCAAGTTTTTTTTTTAATGCTAATAATTTGTACAACTTATGCATCACTTCATTTCGTTCAAACAACATTTTGCATTGGAACAAGCAAACAAACTTGAAATAAATTTAAATTGTATTTAGAACCCAAAAAGGGCAATTAAATTAAGTTTTTAAAGACAATTATTTTGTAGAGTCATTAGGTATTTTTTGGAAGCAGGCAAGATGAAAAATTAACAACCGCCTTCGCCAGGAATCGAACCACGGACCTCTGGAATATTGGCCCAGCATTCAGAACCACTACACCACGAAGGCAAGCCATGAAGGTGGGAGAAAGGCCTTATAATTTCTTTTCCAAAACTATTAACTATATTAATGTTTATTGCTTATTATTATTAATTCAAATATTTAAAGAAGTTTCCTATTATTTTACGTGTATCCTATGCATGTACCGATTACTAATCTCTAGGCTTATTGACGCGTCCATATTTTAAAACACATCGCCTTATGTGTAGTGTGAATATAAGACCATTTTCCTTAGAAATTCCTCCACAGAAATATCTCTTTCATTAGGAAGCGCTATAACTCCAAACATCAATTTGCAGGATTTTATTATTTATTAATCACATGAAATAATTCAGACTATGACATTATTCGTAACAGGGAAGTGCTAGCCAAGATACTACTCGGAGCAGAACTAAGAGCACGTGGTGTAGTGGTTCTGAATGCTGGGCCAATATTCCAGAGGTCCGTGGTTCGATTCCTGGCGAAGGCGGTTGTTAATTTTTCATCTTGCCTGCTTCCAAAAAATACCTAATGACTCTACAAAATAATTGTCTTTAAAAACTTAATTTAATTGCCCTTTTTGTGTTCTAAATACAATTTAGAACAGTATAATACAGTAGTAGAATAATATAAAGCCTAACTATCATGTTCGGGGAATTTCTTAGCTGCACTTCTACCATTTCAAATTATCTGCACTCATGACAATTCGAAAATAAATAAATATTCAGCGTGTCCGAATATCGGTACTATTCCACAGATTGAGTAGTGCATTTTCATTTTTAAAGATAACTATATGGAACTGAAAATCGAATTTATGTGCAAATGGGTATTAATTTTATGAGTGTATTTCAAGTATATAGGTTAATGTTAATTCTTGTTTATACATATATATATATGTGCACATTGTTAATTGAATTGTGCTAGTGCGTCCCCCCTCTTGCATTCCAAAACTTATATTAGTATACATCTATTTTCAAAATTTAGATAAAAAAATATTTTTTGATTATAATGAAGTGCGATCCATCTCTACTTAGAGTTTGGCAGTTAGTAGATATATTCTGGAAGGTGGTTCATATCCGTGATCAGGAGCTAGCTCCATGGCACACTACTTCTACTACTACTGCAGAAATTGAAACACATTAATTAGTGCTAAATTTAATTTGTAATATTAAAATATTTAGTAATGCAGAAAACTGATCTCCAGGAAATAAATAATAATTCATCTCTGTGTCTATATATTCATACTACTGTTTCCCTCACATCTATGTTTATGACACCTGAAGAAGGAAAAAATGTTTTTATCAATACAGTACAAAGTCCGTAATCCAGATTCGTTGGGACTTCAGCAATTCTGGATTAAGGGTTTTTCTGGATTATAGATCATCAATTTAAATCTGGTAAGATGGCATGCAGAAATTATACAATTAAAAATATGAAACCGTAATTTATGAAATAAAGAGCAATTATGATCTAAAGGGTATCAAAATTTACTAAAAAAGAGCTTAATATTTATTTGTTTACTTTATTAAACATTTCTTTCAATGTAATTTGTTTAAGTTGCTTCGTTTTTTTGTGCTAAATGCACATGCGTAAACATTAAACATGCATGCGTAAAGCATGCAAAAAAAAAAGTCTGTGGCTTTGAGGTCCGAGTTATAGATCATTCCGGATAATGGACGTCCAGATTACAGACTTTGTACTGTATTAGGATTGGATTATTCAGTTATGGCAAAGCACACGAGGGCTATCTGTTTAAAGGGAAGGATGCCTTCGTGGAGGACTTTCTAAGGGGAACTGTCTCGTATATTTGTTACACATGGGGAAAACCACGAAAACGCCCATGCAGCCAGCCCGTTCACAGAATTCGGACCTCGGACCGAACTACCAGTGTTCAGCGTTTTTACCGCTCGGGCGCTGGTGGGCCCGTACTGTGAACTGAACAAAGTACTTCAATGTTTGACATTTATGAACGACTTTGCTATCTTAAACTCTTAATTGCCACACAGACCAGCAGGCAGTTATCTTCACATTTTTGCTAGATTTCAAAGGGAAATGCAAAATGTAGGTCTTTTAAGGAAAAAAAAAAAAAAAAAAAGCATGGAGATATTTTCTCATTTGAATAGCATTTATGTAGTAATTTAAGAAACTAATTTGCTAAAACTTCTGAAACATTTCTCGAAATAATTCCACTTGGATTTGCAACCTATTTTATGCTAAAATTAGACTTCCCAGACCATATTTTACTCAATGGGGATAGAGGCTTCTTGGAGCCTGTGGATTCCGTTCATCCTTTGCCGGCACTGACCCCTAATTGTTCACTGAAAGGACCAACTTGCGAACGACAAAAACCCTCAAAGTAAATTGCTTAGTAATGAACGATAGCTTTGAATGAGGGAGAGAGTAAGTTTCTTTTCTCCCCCCGTTTTTTTGTGTGTATGTGCATGTAAACAACTTGTCATTCTGTTTTTGTGAAAATTCAAACATTAAAAAGATACATTCACTGAGATATTAAATTTTATTATGCTTATATATATATGTAATATTATAATTTAAAAAAAACTTAGCAGCAAAAGGTTGAAATAATTCAAATTATAATACAAATATCCTATTTATTTCGAAAAAAAGGATTTCCTCTTAATCCCTTCTGTATTTGAAAGATTATTAGATTACAAGACATAAGTAAATAAATAAGTGGAATAAAAGTAAAATGTTTAAGAAAGTAAAAGAAAAGAATAGAAGTAGTTAATAAATTAGAGAAACGATCAGTATAAAAGCAAATTTTAAATGTAGCAATTATTTTTCCCTGTTAATTCCTAAGCTTCAGAAGGTAGAGAGATATATATCCATATTATTTCATCTGTCATCATGCAGTAATGAAAAGCAATGCCAGAAAAAATAAAATTTAAAAATTTGCAAGAATAGGAATAATTTTGAAGGCTGCATAAATAGGAAGATACCATCCAAAAATATTAGGTTCCCCTCCCAAAGTAAAAAATGTGAAAAATCAGTGATACCCTCAATATGATTCGAACCACTGGATCTCCCAAATGCTAGATGGATCGGCTTCCATTTATACCAAGAGAACACATATAGGGGAGTATCATAATACCTTCCACTTTAAGGGCGATTGAGAAAGGCATGATAACAAGGTGACCTAGTTCACATGAATTATCGACTACCTCGCTTTAGCTTGGTAGTCGATAATTCACTGTAAACATTTAAGGTTTTTTGGAGCAGGAAATATAAAAAATTTCTCCATGTGACTCAAACTTCTGATTGCCGGTTGCAACCATTAGTGTTATTAGAGCACCCAAGGAGGAATTTGATAATTCGCTGCTATTAAAATGTATATTGAATGGATAATTCTAAACTTTCAATAGCTTAAAAGTGATGTTAGTACTGGGAAGACGGATCCGAGTGTCTCCTACCTCGCTTGCTGCATTAATTAAGATGCACACTATACATGTACAAACAGACATGCCTTCTCCAAGATTTGAATCCTGACCCACTCGTACCACAGTAGGCTTTCCTAACCTTTATACCATCTAAACGAAAATTGAAAACCTTTAGTACCACTACCACCACCACTCTTGAACAAAGCTCAGATCACATACATTTACAAGTGTTAGAGAAAAAACTCAATCAGGATGTTGGGGTTTTAATTTTTGAATTTAACAGTTAAAAATACTTTACTTCTTTGCATACCACCAGTGGTACGTGTACCATCGGTTGAGAACCCCTGGTCTAGGGAGCTAAAGTGAGAATGTTTGTCAGTATATAAAAAGATTCAAGAATAAATATTGTTAAGAAGACATTGCTCACCCATTCTCAGTTGAGATAATACATATCTGAAAACTTGGATATGAAATGTTACAGAGTTGCAATCAATAATGCTACAAGGTATTTCTCCCGCCTTCTTGGCATGCCTTCGTGGTGTGGTGGTCTGCACATTGGGCGTGTATTCCAGAGGTCCGCGGTTCGATTCCCGGAGAAGGCATTGCTCATTTTTCATCTTGCCTGCTTCCAAAAAAAAAATACCCAATGTCTCTACAGTGGCACCCGAAATAAAAGGGTGGTGGATGATGATCCTCCACTCCCAGGATTAGGTGATTGGGTCCTCCTAAAAACCCCAGTCGCCCTTTAAAAGGAGGGGTATATAAGGTATTTCTCCCACCTTCGTGGTATGGTGGTCTGCATGCTGGGTGCGTATTCCAGAGGTCCGCCATTCGATTCTTCGCGAAGGCGTTTGCTCATTTTTCATCTTGTTTGCTGTCAAAAAATACCTATTATCTTTACATCGCAAAGCATACAATATTTATTTAAATTGACTTGGATAAGTTACCTTAAGAAAAATTCTTACCGTCTCATTAATAATTCCTTTTTCTAATGCGTCTCTCTGAAAGTATAACGAATTAGAGAGTATTTTTCCTTGTATGGAACATAAAGTAGCTAAAATTTTAAATGAAAATTGCAAACAGAAATTTATTTAAATTGTCTCTAATCATTCTTATGTTCTATGTCATTTGAGTGTACGAATTTGAGTTGTTCCTTGAGATACTGTAATGCCATAATATAAATTGTGAGTTCCACTATTTCAAACTGAGCCATGTACGAGCAGATATAATTCATTTAACTGTGAGAATTAAAAAGGATTTTCATGTTTTGTTTTATGCATTTAATCTGTAAAGTGCGGAAAAGGGAGAAAATCCTGTCTTTGAACACTGATAAATAGTTTTTTCTAGTCTCTGGCATAAGATTGCATCAAATTTCTGTTTGATTTAGAAATGCAGTCTCTCAAATCAACTCAAATATTAATTTAAATTCCATATTGCTAGCAAATGCACAATAGCTGAAATTAGTGATAGATTTTTGAAAAACCACCAAAATTCTAAAAATTGCTTTAAAATTCAGAAAAATTTACGCTAGAAAAACTATTGATCAGTTCCGTGATCAAAAGATCAAGCATTTATGAGGATTAGTTTGACTGTTAGCGAACAATTCGTGAAAAAATAATTCAGAACTAAATATAAATATGTATACCAAATTTTGAAAAATTCCTGAGGCATATTGTATTATTATTCCAAATGCATATGAACTTATAATGTCAAGGAAACTGGGTCGGTAAAAAAGGTATTAAAATTTAATTTCCCAAAATAAAATGGTCTCCCAATTAACAAATACGCAAATAAAACTAAATAAAATAGTGAAAAAAGTAAACGTAAAACAAGTCGAATAATTGAAAATTTACAAGAATGCAAGCTAAAATGCATCAGGAAGATTTTGGGATGTGAAACTAACGGAACAAGTACTTGCTGCTATTCATTACCGGAGAGGTATGTTATCCATCACTCTGAGGGGAAGCGAACATACCGCTCTAGGCAATGGCCCATCTTAACAGAGTTTTGTGAAAGCGAAACATACCTTTTTGGAGGGAGTTGTTAGACAAAAATACAGCCGATTTCAAAGCATTTTGTTCTGAAGGATCAGCTTGTGAATGGGTTAATTTATCCTTGTTTTTGTAGTTACATTTCTTGTTTTCAAAGAATTTTATTAAAATATATATTTCCAGGAGTAGAAAATTTCAGGTATAATTTTTAGAAATGTCATTAAAATTATTTTATTTATTCTAATTGATGTTCTTAGAAATTTTCGTATACAGAAAATATCATATGGCAATTATAATTTTCAATTCATATTTTTAAGGTATTAGCTCAACTAAACATAGTTCTGAAGTAGAAGTACTAGGACCATCTTTAGGCCTCAGAAAATCAAGTAGCTTAGAAAGTTTGCAAACAATGATTCAAGAGCTGAACAAAGATGATGAAGCTTTGAAAAGAGCTTTGCAATGTGGAAATTCCAGAAGTTCCCGTAGTAGGGGCTGTAATGAGAGCTTTAGGGCTGCAGTTGATAGATCATATGATGCTCCGGCAGCTTCTACTATGGAAACATGTAAGTTACCTACTTTTCCACTATATGTGATAATTTTATTTCAGGCATGGTGAAACTGGAAGACAGACTTCTATATTGCTGTTTATGAATAGGATTTGCTGCTGTTGCATGTGATAAAGTAATAATATTTGCGGTTTTTCATGAACCTATCAAGCTCATTTCTCTCTCTTTTAATAATAATTTTTTTTAAAAAAAACTGTTTATTTTCATATTGAATTGGCTGCATATTTTTTATGTATGATACAGTCAAAAGTCGTTAATTCGGACACCCATAATCCAGAATGATCTATAATCCGGACTTCAAAACTACAAACTTTCTGCGTATGCGTCGCGTTGACGCATGCGCGTAAGACCTTTACGGCTGCGAATATGCATGTGCACATGCGCATAATACGTTTACGCTTGCGCGTTTAATGTATAACGGACGGTATAAGCTAAGCTAAAATTATCTAATTCAGTTAATGTTGCAAATTGCGTTGTTCCTTAATCTTTGAATTGGATTTGGCTTATTATTTTTTGCAGACTGTTAGAGCAATTTTATAAAAGTAAGCTTGAACTTTCGATTATGTCAAATAAATTTTCTGATATACATTTACTAATTTGTAAAGGATCTACAAAACAAAAGTATTTTTCGAAGTCCATTAAACAAAAAGTGGAATTGCTGCAAAAAATGGATAAAGGCATATCCTTTGTTTATCTAAACTTTAACGTTTGTTTATCTAAACTTTGTTTATCTTTAACGCCGCGGCGGCATGCAATGAATTGGAAGTTGATCTGTCCGCACTATCCTTATCTTCAGGGCAGATGTTTTTATTTTATGTGGCTTATAATTCCTTACTAAACATAGCATTTAATCTCGATGTACTCCGTCTTTGATATGATTTAAATCAAATTCCTCATCATTATAATTCGCTTCCGATAGTGAAGAAAGTGACACTGAGGTTATTGAAAATGAAAAATTTTGATTGACAAATTAGTCGGTATTCTCCACACAGCAATTATAGGACTTGAACAGCGGAACTTTGTAAATGAACAAGATATTATGTCTGTTTATAGAATTAAAGAGAAAGTATTATTACATAAAACGAAGCAACTTAAACAACTTACATTGAAATAAATGTTTAATAAAATAAACAAGTAAATATTAAGCTTTTTTTTTTTTTTTTTTTTTTTTTTTTTTTGTAAATTTTGATACCCTTTAGATCATAATTGTTCTTTATTTCATAAATTATGGTTTCATATTTTTAATTTTATAATTTCTGCATGCCATCTTACCAGAATTAAACTGATGATCTATAATCCGGAAAAATCGATAATACGGAATCGCCGAAGTCTCAACGAGTCCAGATTAACGACTTTTGACTGTATAAATAAAAAACATTTTCCCTAAATTTAGGTGAATATCGCCCATTTTACCTAATTATTAAAATTAACATCTCAAATTTGTAAGTAGTGCAGTGGTGTGAGCTAATGCATTCCTAATGAGTCTTGGTGATCATTTTTTTGACAAATTGAGTGACACTTGTGATTTTTTTTTATTTTGGTTACTCTGTAAGTTTCAGGAAAATTTTAAAGTTTTTTAAGCCATATGACTGATTTTTACAAAAACCCGTTTAAACCATATAAATACGACTAGGGGTGTTTGTGCTTCTGGGAAACCCCGGAATTCCGGGGATTTTGAACTTCGATCGCCGAAAATTATCGTCGTTCAAACGGAAGTAGGAATATTAATGAATTATTTATTTTGATCTGGGTAATTTTGTTTGCTTTGAAAGCAGAAAACGCAAGGTCAGTGTGTGTGGTGAAAACGTTTCCTTTCTTTCTCCAAAGGCAGTAATAATGTGTGAAAAGGGTGGGGAAAAACTTCTTTTTTGTTCTTTCCTTATTGCGAGTTATGACTCATTCCCCCGGTTCTCGGACATTCTCTTCTGGATTCTTCTCGGCAAGTAGGCGCGGCAGAAAAAAAAAGGAGAGTCTTCGTTCGACCAGATGTGCGATCACGTGACTCTGTGTTCAAAGGTCTTATCTCTCCTGGCGTGGCACCAATAAGTAGAGAAGGGGGATTTTTCGCGGTATTAGCTATTTGTCATTGATCGCTTCTCAACTTTTTTTTCTCCGCTGTGTAAAATTTTCGTTTCATTTATTGATTCACGTGTAAATTTTTTGTTTCGTTTATTGAAATATTTTTTTATTTATGTACGCAGGAGAATTTCACTATGAAATTTCTCTATATAAATAGTGATATTATACAATTAGAAGAAGGTGTCCTGAATGCATTTAGGTGGAATTGGATTGAACGGAGAGATGGTAATGGGGATACCATCGGCACATGGTGCAAGAAAATAAATGTTGCTGGACAAGCATATTGTGTTTTTTGTAACTCACTGCTGAAGTATGGTGGGGAAGGATTCAAGGCTTTCACAAATCATTCTAAAACTGTGACGCACATAAAATATTCAAAGTGCATTAGACATTCAATGACTTTAAGTAATTGTGCTAATTCAAAAAATACTGATGACTTACTGGAGACTGATGCTCGGCCATTGGATATAGTGACAAGAAAATCACGCCAAGCGGTATTAATAACTTCGTTTATCGCCGAGAATTCTCTTTCTTTCAATGTAGCTCCCAATTTAATTGAACTCTGCAAACAGTTGAGCCACGATCAGACAGTACTAAACTCGTTGCAAATGTCCAGGACTACTGCATGTTATAAGATGAAGTATGGGCTCGCAAAAACTATTAAGGAAAATATCATTAAAACTTTAAAGGTGACTCCATTTTCTCTAAATTTGGATGAAAGTACTAGCAATGCTCAAGAGTGCATACTGGCAATATTGGTGCAGTTTTATGACAACAATCAAAATGAAGTTGTAGTTCATCATTTTGCATCTCTAAAGATGGAATCTTGCAATTCAGAAGCTGTTTTTAAAGCAGTTGTTAATACTATTGAAGATAATAATATTCCATGGGCAAACTTAATTAGTGTATTAATGAACTCGTGTAACACCATGCGTGGAAAAAAGAAGGGTGTTGAAACCAGACTACGATCAAGCAAAGCACCCCACTTATTAGATATTGATGGTAACACATGTCACACAGCTAATAACTGTGCAAAAAAAAATTGTTTCATGTTTTGGTGGATACTTAGAAGATTTGTTTGATGACATCTATTTTGATATGAAAAGCTGCAGTAAAAGAGAAAATTTTTTCAAAATCTGTGAATCCCTTGCCATTAAAAAACTTAAGCCCTTGAAGAGACCAGACCATAGGTGGGTGTACATTTTATGTGTTTTAGAAAGAATCAAAGATCTGTGGGATGCTCTTATTGCATTTTATTTTCACTACTTGTATAAAACTGATAAAGGGGATTATTTTTCTTATGTTGAAACTGTATACAATAAAAGAAATATTTCTGCAGCTCAGAAAAAAATTGTTGAAGGGGTGTATTCTTGCTTGCATTCCCAACAACTCACAAAGGATGCTTTAGCTTGGAAAAAAAGAATACTAAATGGGTTATTTGTTATGCAAAACAAAACTTTATTGCATATGGCATTATATTCAGCAGTATTACCAGAGTTCAACACATATATTAAATTCTTTGAAACAAAAAAACCAATGCTTCATTTAATACATTCCAGTATTTATAAATTGATGGCAAAATTTTTCTCTTTTTTTATGAAGCCAGAAAATATAGAGTGCACTTCTTATAATGATTTATTAAAGGTTGATGTCACAAATCGAGAATTCCATCTACATAGCAAAGTAATATTTACTGGTGCAGAAGCTTCCACTCTCCTGAAGAAATTATCAAAAAATCATCCAATAGCAAAAGAATTGCAAATTTCTCTGATGAAAGCTTATACTAATACAGCACAGCATATGAAACAGAAATTACCCCTTAAAAGTTCATATCTAATTAGTTTTACAGCATTAGATCCAGAGCTAAGAGGTAAAACCAGTACAATATTAGCTTTTGAAAAATTATCATCTTTTATGTCCCATATTTTTAGTGATAATGAAAAGTCAAAAGTAGAAGCTGAAATAAGGTTATACCAGAGTGATATTGATATCACCAAAGAAATGCTCTACACATCTGATGCAAGTGGAAATCAAGTCAAGTGTACAATTGATAAATATTGGTCTAAAGTTTTTAAAAGATGATTTCACAAATGGTTATAAGTATCCTACATTGGCTAAATTGGTCAAAGCCTGCCTTAGCTGCTTCCATGGCCCATTAGTGGAAAGTGCATTCAACTTAATGGATACACTTGTCACTGACTATAGAACCTCTCTTAAGATTGATTCCCTAGATGCAGTGCAGACTATTAAATATGATTTAATGGCTTCTAAAGAAACCTCATGTGAAAAATATGGCTCAAAAAATCCAATGACTGATCCAATTCACAAAGATCTCTTACTGAATATGAACAGAAGTTGGAAAACATATCAAAAGGACTTACAAACATGTATTTCAGATGAGTCACCTATAAAAGTCTCTGAAAAACGTTCTACATTACCAGAAAAGCAAACTGCTTCTACCTCTGCATGTGCAGTTCTCGAGGAAATTTCTTCAACTGTAAATGAGGAAAATAAAAGTCAACCTTCCTGCAATTATGAAGTTCACCACAAAAGAAAGACAAGCCCACAAACATCAGAAAATAAAAAAAAAGCAGCAGAAATTAGATAATTTTTTTTTAAAGAATTAATTCAGGTAATTTAAAATATTTACATAAAATGTAGTAGTTTATATGTTTGAAAATTTATGGTTATTAATTTTGCAAAAAAAAAGTAATTCATTGAACTTTTATAATTAGGTCATTCAATACTTCATAATTGTAATTTTTCATTTCTCTCCCCCCGCTTCTCAAAACTCCAAAATTTCGGTAGTAAGTCCGTAAAAGTTTCAGGGGATTTTTTGGGGTCCCACAAACACCCCTGGTTTGTTATAATGTTGAAATTGAAGTTCTAAATTATAGAAACACATAAAGTGTAGAACATCAGCTTTTCTTTTCAACTAATAGTATTACTTTCTTATTTTAGTGGATGAAGAAAGTGAAAGTGGTAGTTCTGTAGGCCATATGTTAACCAGAAGTGCAGAGTTACCAGATACACATCAAAATCTTATTGCTGATGCTTTCCAAGATGACTTGTTGAGTATGTATTGCAGAAGTAGCAAGTCATCAAAAAAGAAAAGTTTACTTCGAGGTCTTGGATCAGTATTTAAGTAAGTCTTACCCCAGTAATCAGATAATGGCAAAGTTTAAGTTGCTTGCATGTAAAATTGATCTAGTTGTTTTTGCAATAGCATTTATAAATTTATTCCTTTTTTAATACTTCACTGTAATCAGACAATTTAAAAAAAAACTTGCATATGTTGTTTTATCTATATATATGTAAATATTTAAATCTTTTTTTACTACATTTTTGTATTGTTTATTTATTTGTTTTGCATTTTTTGCCACATTAATTTTTATATGCGTACATTTCTAATATGCAATTGTAGATTTTTTGTTGATCTGAGAATGGCAACATTCAGAATATAAAAATAGCCTCAAGGAAACCTCTTCATGCAACAGATGTTTTTTGATTTTGTAGAAGCTAGTGTGTATTTAAATACGGTTGAGAGAGCTTGGACGATGTTTTGGTTGTTATTCTACTGCAAGTATTTGGGCAAGTGCCGATGTTGGAAGCTTATGCCATCCCTGATGAAGAAACTTGGAAGAAGTCTTAGTAGAAAAATGTATTATGTAGGTTGTAGTGCCTGAACTCACTCTGAACAAAGAACCAACTTCAGATCTGTCATATATAATGGACTTTGTAGAAGTTTTGATATGGAAAAAACTCATACCACTCCTTTACATTCACAGTCGAACAGCATGGTGGAGAGATTTAATTATGCAGTATTAGACCATCTGTCTCTATTCATATCCCAAACAGGGTTCGTAGCTGTCCTTACAAGTGCTTATATGTCCTTATATTTGAAAATAAAATATAAAGGCCCTTATGTGCTTACTTTTTCTTTAAAGCCCTTACTTTTTTGTTTTTAGTGCTTATTTTTTGCTTTTAGTGCTTTTTTTTAATGAACGCGCATTTTTCCTCCCGTACCAAAGACGAAACTAAATAAACAACTTTTCTTCCTTATATGGAACGTCAGATGGTGAATCATACTCCCGGAAATAGCTTTTCCCCCTAACTCTGCACATGGAGTTTCCCCTTTCCTACCTCCATGTCTCTGCATTAACATAACCTATGGTGCGTGCGAGAGTATACACAATTGCACGTCGTTCTTTTGTTCAAAGAATTGCGAAAACCGTAGAAAATTCCGGTTCATTCGGTATTCTTTTCCGTCCACCCAAATACTACACACGTCTGAATTTCTATCAAGATCTTAATAATTTGCATTCTAGTTCCGCATGGTCAGTTCATATTCGTGTTTATTATGATCGTTATGCTTATATTATGAGCATATGTATGAATATTTATAATAATATAGTTGCAGTAGCTGCTGAAGTGTAGATAAACTTCCAAAAATGGGTATATTTTTACACAGATTAGCTTTCTAAGGAATAATATTCGGAATGGCTTAAATAAAAGAAAAGTAATCGAACAGTCAGAATAATTTTTTTCCCCCCAATACATTATACAGTACGGAGGTTGGGAGGTTCTCCCCTTTCTCCGCAAAATCTCTAATATTGAAGCAGCGGACTTTTTTTTTTTTTTTTGTCATGGTCCAATCTGGATTGAATAGGACTAAAAAGTTTTGCGGTCTACCCAACCCAAGCGAAGAATGATTTTATTCCAGAAATTTAGCGCAGTCTGTTCAAAATTAGAATCAAAAACACCCGAGATTAGTAAGTCTCTTTCTTTTCCTTCATTTAGTTCTTTATTCTCCGAATACCAACAGCTGTTGATTCCGATTGCGTAATATCACATATGGAAGAATTACACCGCACGTATTACGCAATATAATGTATGCGATATTTTGCAGAGATAATTAATTTTGATGTTCAGTCTGAGATTTACTTATGAACACGTAAAAGAGTTTTACTGTGCTTTCTAAGCAGAATATTTCTCAGTTCCGCTGGTCTATGTTTATATGATGCACATATCGAAATGTCAAAATCATTTATTTAGCCGAGAAATCTAAAGAACGGCTACAATCCACCCCCTCCTCTTTTTCCAGTTACGCTCGACTATACGGAATATTCGGCAATTTCTGAGTATGCGGGTTAGTTAAGCTTTTACTGTTTAAGGATGACTGCATGAAGCAATTTCCCTTCTCCTGATTTCAGAAATGTTCCTCTTTTTTACTTAAATTACTTTGCTTGGAATATATGTTAAGGGAAAACTGTAATGCAATGAAAATTTAGAAAATGTTCAGAATTATGATTTAAATTATTTAAATATTAATATGAGTGGAAAAATAAATTGTATTTATTATTAGGTTCCAAGCGAATACAATTAATATGACTTATTATTATTTATTTTCTATATTTTGAACTGAAATTTCATCATTAAATCTTGTAATATAGTTTAGTTCTGCATAGTTCATTTTTCTCTCATTGTAAACTAATTCTGTAAATTGAACTGTCATTTAAAATTTTAAAAAAAAGTTGTTTTCCATGGTTGAGGTAATGCTTATTCTCTTAATAAATATTGCATTGCTCATATTTTAAATTGAAAGTCTCATTTTTCTTTTAAGGTTATGCAGTTGTGTATAATGTAATTAGACAGGTGCTTTTTTTTTTTTTTTTTTTCTTAAAATGTGCTTGAAAAGTGCTTATAGGTGCTTATTTTTTTAACTAAAATGTGGCTATGAACCCTGCCAAAGCATCGAGACCAAAAATTTCTATTATTCCTGCTATGACACAGGAGTAATAGTATCATACAGGATAGTACTGGATTTTTACCATAACAAATATTTTGCCATGCGGCTGCTAATAGGAAGATGGCTGGACACACTTTCTCTGCCTGACCAGTACCTAGATAATCTTTAGGTGCATTTAGAGATATTCTTCACTAACCTAGGGTAAGATCAACACAGTGACTAAGAAGATGAAGAGGAGATAGTGATAGCAAATTCATGAAAAGGAGATAATTAAATCTGATTGTAGAACCCCAAGAGACACCAAGGGATCTCACTGAAGCTGCAGACATCATAGGAGAAACCCATCCACGTAATCAAGAAACTGAATAACATAGTGGTGCATATCCAAAGAACTCCTTCAACTAAAAATAGTGCACTGCAATAGGCTTGCATCTTACTTTAGTAATGACAGTTATATGTCTCTCATTTTGGTTATTGCATTGCCCCAGGTAAAAAGTCCTTAAGGAATAGCTATTTGTATCTATATGTTGTGTGTATATATATAACTGTAAATATTTAAATTTTTACTGCATTTTTGTGTTAAATTTATTTATTAATCTTGATCCATATTTATTTTTTATGCATGTGTGCATTTCTAATATGTAATTGTTGATTTTGTTGATCTGATATTGGTAATGTTCAGAATGTAAAAATTGCCTAAGTGAAATGTGAGATACGCTCCTTATGCAACTGATCTTTCTTGAATGATGTTTTGGTTGTTATTCTACTAAAAAATTTAGGTGAATCATGAGATTACAAGTATTTTGGCAATGGCCGATATTTCTTGCACCATATGGAGAAATTTGTATTTGCATTTTGCGTAAGCTATTTGAATTTTGTCTGTAATTAATTTAATAATAAATAGTTAATTTCTTCCTGTTATTCGAAGTGATCATTCAGTGAGATATAATATAGATAGATATGGTAGCCTGCAACAACATATAAAGGTCTACACATGTACATAATATCGTTTTAAAAAGAATTAATTCAAATTACTTATCATTAATTTAGGTAGGTTGTTTTTCTACAGTCTAATTTCAATTAATTTTTTTCTGCTAAATGTTTTATGAGAAAGCAAGGTTAAGTTTAAGCACTCCAATGAATTTAATATAAAGGACTGCATTATGAAATGTTTTGGAAGACTTCTGTCTGAATTCGAATAAAAAATAAGAGCAGTTGTATTTGGGATTACCTAGATATAATATTTTGCAGCCTAGAAGTATAATTTTAAGGTACTTAACATAAAAATTCTTATGCTTACTATGTGTTATTCTCATGCAGTCAGTCATTTTTTATAGTATTATGTAAGGGAGCTCAAAAGTAATTCAACATGAAATATACTTTCTAGAATATTAGAAATGGATATGCATAATGAACTTTAATGCAAGAGGGTACTAAATTTAGCTATAAAAATATTACACGAATTCATATTCCTCATTTGTTATCCGTTAAGCACAAAGTTTACTTTAATACTGTTGCTGAGTTTTGTATGTATGTGTGTATATTTGAGTTTGTTTCTTCCTCTCTGCTAATTGCTTTTAACTCTTCAGATTTGGCAAAAATAGAAAGCATTGTCAAGATATAAAAGGTAAAAGTGAAGAAGAGCTTACTCAAGATCCAGATTATGTGTTGCAACAGCAAAATGCCACCGTTAAAGAACTGGATAGGTACATACAAATAATATCTTAAATGTGTAGCATTTTATTATATTTAGCCTTTTAATTAAAAATAAAAACTGAATTTTTATTATTTGATTTTGAAAGAAAGTAACAATATTTGCCCGAAATTCGTCAGTATCAGAATTTGTTGCAAAATATGTGTAATTATGTAATCAGGAATTTTTTTCAAAGAAATATTTTTATTTCAGTCTAAATGTTTGATACTACTTTGACTAATTGTTCTGGGATTTTATTTTTGTGCAGTACTAAAATATATTATGAAACAAAACTTTATATATATTCAGTACGTAATTAACATTAAGAAAAGGAACACACACACACACACAAAAAAAAAAAAAAAAAAAAAAGAGAGAGAGAGAGAGAAGATAGAAAAGAAACACCAAGTCCACTAGGTCACATTGTCATTAACTGAAATGCAGCATCTGTATTACATCAAATCGCAGACGGAATTGACAGGCAGATGTGTTCCAGATATTTCAAGTGGTGTGTATAAAGGCAAATAGAAACACATGAACATTTATTGCATTTTAGAAGGAAACTGTCATAGTACTTGAGGGATCAAAAATAGGATATTTTTTCTTTATATTAAGGCTGGTAAATGACATGAAGCATAACCAAAATAGTTAAAATGCAGATACTAGTTGAGAACAATCTCTTGACTCAGCATGGTAGTTGACAGTAAAATCAGCATAATGCAGTAAGATGAAAGTACTTTTTACTTTTTGAAAGAAAAAAAAAGGGGGGTTTATGATACACTGATGTGAGTGACTAATAAAAAAAAGGCAGGCTGCATTCTTGCATAATTGTATCAAGCAATCAAGGCCACTTGCCTTGCAGTTGGGTTGTTTTGTGCAGGCTTCTTGTAAAGCAATCCAATTAGTAATTGTTACTTTCAGTGGATATGGTTATATTGAACCAAAGATCACAAAAAAAGGATGATATATCACTGAAAAGACATCAATAGGTGAATGCACATTTGACTTCAGAAGTTTACCAATCACGGTGTTTGTTTGCAGTGATGAAAGGTTTGGGTGGTTCTACAGTGATCAGTTTAGATTGTATCAATTCTTGTTGAATGTAGAATGTATACAAGAGACATTTTCTAGATTTAGGTGTTGTGCTGGAAGGACCTGTAAATGTTCCTCATTTTTTTAAAATTATAAATGAAAATATTTCTCGAGATGTATGCATAGACTCCAACTACTACGGATTGTCCGTAGTTTCTACGGAAATTCATGATAAACTACAAGCTACGAAAAGTATGGGAAAAACTGCGGATTTTACAGAAACGGAGTAGGAGAACCAGTACACAAAACAGAACCAACTAATTCATGCGATGATTGGCTGAATACTCATGTCATAATATATCACGTGTTGAGTGCGTTGCTGGTTTTGAAGAATAGCCAATCGTAGATCAGTAACTCCAACTGTTAATGACTGGTCGATAGTCCCCCCCCCCCGCAACATCTGGTCTCCCAGGCAAAGAATATGTATTGTAGACACAGACATTGTTTGTCCCAGGTTTGTTGCAACTGCATGATTAGCTTGCCTTCGGCTCTATTGCGTGTATTATGGTTACAGCTTTAGCATGTGTCTTGTGAACTGGGATTTAGGTGGAAGATTTTTAATAATGCTACCTCGAACGAAAAAGGCCAAAATTATCACAGACGTTTAAAGATTCATATTCTTCAGAATTTCCATGCATTAAATCATCCGTAATGTCTGTGAATCATGCACACTGCAGTGTATGCAACAAAGACTTCTCATTTGCACATGGTGGAAAAGATGACTGTAAACGGCATGTTTTTTCTCAAAAACATATAGAACTTGTCACTGTAAAATCTAAAGAAATAATGAATTTCTTAATAAAAGATGACAAAACAGGTCCTATAGAAGCCGAATGCTATTTTGTTCGATTTTAATTGAACACAATCTACTGCTTTCTGTTTCGGATCATTCCAAAGAGCTTTTCAAAGCAATGCTTCCGGATTCTGCCATAGCAAAAAAATTTAGCTGCGGTCATATCAAAACTGCCGCTATTGAGAAAATGCTTGCAGAAAGTTCTGTTGCCGATATTATAAAATCAGTGTGCAATACATCGTTTGCTGTAAGTACTGATGGAAGCAATGATAACAAACTGTATCCATTGATTATAACATATTACAGTAAAGAAAAGGGAGTGATAATTACGTCATTGATTTCTATTTTAGAGTGCACGAATAATACTGGAGAAGGTATTTTTAATTGTATAAATGAAAATTTTAAAAGCAAAGGTTTAGAATGGAAAAATTGCTTATCATTTTCTTCAGACAATGCTAGTAATATGATTGGAAAGTTTAAAGGTGTAGCATCGTTTATCAAAATGCATCAACCAAGTATAATCAATCATCCGAGGTTGTCTATGCCACCTCTTGCATATAGCTGCAAAAAAGGCTACTGAAAAATTAATTGGCTCAGAAATCGAAATGTTGTTAATAGATATATATTTTTATTTGGTGAAAAGTTTGACACGGAAGCATAGCTTCAAAGTTGCTCAACAAATTTTGGGACAGAACACAAAATCTCATAAAATTTTGAAATATTGCAGTACGAGATGGTTATCTCTTTTAGAATCTATAATAAGGATTTTGGAACAGTGGGATGCTGTGATAAATGTTTTTGGAGATCAACCAGATAACAGTGAAAATGAAGGAAAGAGATTTCAAAACATTAAAAAAATGTTACAATCACCTACCACCAAATTGTACTTGTTAGTTTTGAAAAATACTTTGTCTCTGTTTATAACAGTAAATATTAATTTGCAACTACAAGTTCCTTATATACATAAACTGAGAAGAGAACTTGTTGAACTTTTAATGAATTTATTTGTTAGATTTCTAAAACCATCAGTAATTTCTAAAGAAAATCAAGATTTTACTGTAACATCTCTTTCATTAAAAAAAATTCAAAATTTCTAGAAATGCTGTATATCAAAAAATGTATCCCCATTTGCCTACAGATGTAAAACGTACTTGCTTGATGGGTGGAATGCAAACAAACATTGCACAGAGTGTAAGTTTGAATCATTTGGAAAGCTTTGGATGGATAAATTCTTGACATAATTTTAAGACAGCGCAAAATGTACCCAAAAGGAGAAACTTACATAAAGCAAAAATTTACTGAGATTAATGACTCCCATTTGTTATTAAAAAAAGGGGGGAACACTGAAAACATAAAATGCTGACTACTGGGCAGTCGTAAAATAAATTTGTTTGTTATTTTCATAACATATTTTAAGTATAGTGGGTTTTTTTTTTTTTTTTTTTTTTTTTTTTTTTTTTTTTTGTTAAAAATTTATTTTCACGTGCACATAAGAAAATAATTGTCATTAAATTTACTTATGCTGAAGTTTCTGAAAATCAAAATTGTTTTTATTCAAAATTGAATGCATTTTATTGTGAATTAAATATCCAAAATTCTCTTTTAAAAACTATTTTTAACCATCTCTATATAAAATTTACATTATTATTGTATACAAAATATCTTTAATTAATGGCCTGTTAATTGTAAAGCTCTATTTAACAAAATATTCTTTCACAGGGTTCGTAGCGGTTCTTATAAGTGCTTATAAGTCCTTATATTTGAAAATAAAATATAAAGGTGCTTACTTATAGGTGCTTACTTTTTCTTTAAAGCGCTTATTTGTTGGTTTTTAGTGCTTATTTTTTGCTTTTAGTGCTTTTTTTTTTGTGAACGCACTATTTTTCCCCTTACCAAAGTCGAAACTTAAACAACTTTTCTTCCTAATATGGAATGTCAGATGGTGAATCATACTCCCGGAAATAGCTTTTTCCCCTTTCTCTGCATTAACATAACCTTTGGTGTGCACGAAGAGTACTGACAGGTGCCCGTCGTTCTATTGGTCAAAGAATTGTGAAAGCAGTAGAAAATTCTGGTACGTTCGGCATTCCTTTCCTCCCACCCAGACAGATACTACACACATTTGAATTTCTATCAAGATCTTAATAATTTGCATTCTCGTTCTGCTTGGTCAGTTTATGTTCATGTTTATTATGATCATTATGCTTATATTATGAGCATATGTGTGAATGTTTATAATAACATAGTTGCGGTAACTGCTGAAGTATAGTAAACTTCCAAAAATTATTTTGTGTTTTAACACAGATTAGCTTTGTAAGGAATATTCGAAATGCCTTAAATAAAGGGAAAGTAATCGAATAGTCAAAATAATTTCTTTTTTTTTTTTTTTTTTTTTTTTTTTTTTTTTTTTGCCAATACATTATACAGATTGGGAGGTTCTCCCCTTTCTCCGCAAAATCTCGAATATTGAAACTGTTACAGTTTGCTGCAAAACAAGCAAAGGAACTCTTTTTTTTTTTTTTTTTTTTTTTTTTTTTTTTTTGTCACTTTCCAATCTGGATTGAATAGGACTAAAAGTTCTGCGGTCTACCAACCCAAGCGAAGAATGATTCTATTCCGGAAATTTAACGCCGCCATCTGTTGAAAATTAGAATGAAAAACACCCCAGTTATTTAGTTCTTTATTCTCCTAATACTGGCAGCTGTTGATTCTGATTGTGTAATGTCACGTAGGGAAGAATTACGGCGCACGTATTGCACAATAACGTTTGCAATATTTTGAAGAGATAATTAATTTTGATCTTCTGTCCGAGATTTGTTTATGAACACTTAAGAGAGTTTTACTGTGCTTGCTAAGCAGAATATTTTTCAGTTCCGTTGGTTTATTTTTATATGATGTACATATCAAAATGTCAAAAGCATTTATTTAGCGGAAAAATCTAAAGAGCGGCTACAGTCTACTCCACTCCTCTTTTTCAAGTTACGCTCGACTGTCTGAATATTCACCAATTTCCAAGTATGCGGGTTAGTTAAGCTTTTACTGTTAAAGGATGACTGCATGAAGCAAATTTCTGGTTTAAAAAATTTTCCTCTTTTTTATTTAAATTACTTTGCTTGCAATATCTGTTAAGGGAAAACTGATATGCTATGAAAATTCAGAAAATGTTCAGAATTTAGATTTAAATTATTTAAATATCAATATGAGTGAAAAAATAAATTGTATTTATTATTAGGTTCCAAGCGAATACAATAAATATGCCTTATTATTATTTATTTTCTCTATTTTGAACAAATGTCATCATTAAATCTTGTAATATAGTTTAGTTCTGCATAGTTTCCCCCCCCCTCTCTCGTAAACTAGTTCTGTAAATTGAACTGTTATTTAAAATTTAAAAAAAAAAAAAAAAAAAAAAAAAAAAAATTCCCCATGGTTGAGGTAATGCTTTATTCTTTCTTAGTAAATACTGCATTTCTCATATTTTAAATTACAAGTCTAATTTTTAAGGTTATGCAGCTGTGTATAATGTAATTAGCCAGGTGCTTATTTTTTTTTCTTAAAATGTGCTTGAAAAGTACTTATAGGTGCTTATTTTTTTATCTAAAATGTGGCTATGAACCCTGTTTCAGACATTGCATTAAAATATGCAAATCTTATGTTTTAAGGGTGTCAGATAATGCTAAAGAAAACGACTTGTTAAAAAGACAACTTCCACAGATACCCAGAGAAAACGTTTCAGTATCTAGTTTAGATTCTTTACCTAATCGGCAAGAAAGGATGCAAAGTTTAAGAGAACAACATCAAAGAATGCATCAGAAAAGACAAGGTCAATATCCTTTGGAACAGAAGGAGGAGTACTATGAAAATGAGCTTAAAGAAAAAGAGAGCAAATACGTTAGTATTAGTTTCATATCTGACTATAAATGTACATAAATTTCTGCACTGCTGCTATGTGAATATTCTATGGTTTCATTTAAAGTAATGCAATCTAATGGATTTTGGATTATAAAAACATTGATATTGCCTATTTGAGACTCTGAATGTACTTTGTCAATGTAGTGTATTCTCTTCAATGTTTATTACTCTTTTATCATTTGCATCTTGTCACATAATTGCAGCCCTTATTTAATAGTAAAACTAAAATGTTTTTTGTTATTGTATCTCTGCAAGATAATTAGCTATTTAAGGGTTAAACAAAAATTATAGTTAATGGAGAAGATTAAAATGATGTATGTTTCACATTTGAGATTCATGGAAGTGCAACAAAGTTTCCAACATGTAAAAACAAAATTCCCAACATCTAGAAAATGGGGGGGGGGGGTAACAGGTGCTTGTATTAAAATAGTGTGGTTAGTTATACTTCTACATTGTGATCAAAGAGATATTAATCCAAAACTTAAAAAGTCGTTAGTTTACTTATTGGAACACAAAAGAGGCATTAGCCCTATTTATAAAGGACTCTTCATGATTATCAATATCATTATCATTAAGAGTGCTGAAAAGATTAAGTATAAATGACAAAGTGCTTAATAAAAATGGAGCAAGTTGTGGGCCAATTGTGGTGGTATTTTTTAGGTGGCCATGAGTGAGTGTAGCTCTCTAACAAATTATGCAGTGGAATGGGAATACAGGAGTTCAGATTGGGATAATGATTTCTGCCTGAATGGATTAAATGGATCCTACTTTAGTTACAGCAGAGTATTAATCACAGAAGCTAATTAATTTTACATAAAGCTTCTTAGGCATTGTTATTTTTGTCATAATGAGGAAAATTTCACTTATGTTTCTAGCATTATTTTACTTGTAAATTTGCTACTGAAATGGCGCCAAAAGAAAGGTAAAAAACAAGTTTAAGAAACTTTTTTTAAATAATCAAATTTAGAATAAGCTTTTAAAAGTGATTCTGATAATGATTAATATGATAAAAGTCTGAATATTAGTTCTGTTAGTCTAAAAATTGTTTTCAAAAGCACAAAGTAGGTATGTAAAATTATTGAAAGTTTGTCACTCTTGAAGTTCAGTTTGCAAGTATTGATGTTAAAGTGACAAACACATCTATTTCTTTCTTTCTTTGCCCCACCCCCTTTTAACTCTTTGCGTGTTATATGTGGTTTGGTCATGAAATTTTAAAGATTTCCAAAATCTGATGAATAAGTAGTATTTTCTTGATTATAATATCAGAATTATCCTCTCACTTTAAACCTTTTTTTCTTTTACTATGCAACCAATATGAAACTGGATAGATCAGGAGCTGGCAGAAATTTTTATGTGTAATGAATGGAAAGCCATTTTTCTATATGGAATAATATGTTTATAATCCTTAAAGGGTTAAATGACAAGAATGAACATATTGTTGTACATATTATATGCACTGTGTTACAGATAATATACCATGTAACGCAATGTATAGCATTGTTATGCATGATATAAATATACACTAATACAAGAATAAATAATATTCATACATTCAATGCTGTCATTAATCTGATCATAGTGAGTATTTTCAATATGAACTTGACAAGTCATACGTAAAATTATTGGGGCAATATTTGTTAAAATTTAAATATGAAGTACCTCTTGGGAAGTATATAATATTAATTTAGTTTCTTTCTTTTTTAAAGTAAGGCATAGCATGTGCAATGTTTGTTAAAAATTACATTTAAACTGATGAAAATTGGTCATAAATCATATGAATCTCAACTTTCAAAAGAGTTACCCTTTAACATTCTGCTGTGTTGCTAAACATGTTTGCTATTTAAGAAAGCTGTTGAGAAGTAAAAGAGATAGTCTAACCAAACTGTACTGTTATGGGTTATTGTACATATACATGTGAGGAGTGACTGCTAATTTTCTTAACTTTACCAAAAAATTAACACTAGAATGGTGGGTGGTGTATTTAATTATGGTAAAGCACACTAGGGCTATCTGCCTAAGGGGAGGGATGCCTTTTGTGGAGGACTTTCTAAGGGAAACTGGTTCGTATATACGTTACACATGGGGAAAACCACGAAAACACCCATGCAGCCAGCCCGTTCGCGGGATTCGAACCTTGGACCGAACTACCAGTGTTCAGAGACATTACCGCTTGGCCGCTGGTGGGCTCTAGAATGGTGGGAAAATCTTACCTACTGGAATGATGGTAAGGGGTCATTTTGACCCTTCGATGAAAGTACTGAAATAACAACGGGAAAACAATTTTAAATGCCATACATTGGCACAAATGTGTACTTTATATGTATTTCATAATTTATATTTAATATCACTTGATCATTTATTGACTTTTTAAAATACTGTAAACGTATCGAGTTCATGGTGATCAGTTGGATCATACTACAATTACTCATATAACTCATTAATTTGATATAAGAATTGATTTCAAATAAATGGTTTCACAAATTAAAACTAATGTTAACTAAAATAAAACACAATTTAAATAATACTATTTTTTATGTACTTACTCTGATGATGATTCACTCTCTAAATCCAGAAATGAGAAATGTTTTCTGATTTTTCAGTTATATCATTATATGTGTAGCTGAATGGAATATGTAAAGCATTTCATTTCAATTCTATTTAAAGTTTAAAATATTAGAGATTACACATATGTATTAAGAGTTAATGCAGTTGATATAAAAATAATTTTTAACAATTTTTCCAGTGCATTTTCCTCACACAACTTTGGAACAAGATGCACAGTATTCCTGAGCTTTGTTTCCATTGCATCTCTGTACTTGACACTTTTTTCTCTTTATATCCATTTTCTTTTCATGTGTTTTTTCTGGAGACTCAGGAAGGATCTTTGGGAGTTTTGAAGTCGTATGTACCACTCTTAACTCCTCTCCTAATTTCAGTAGAAAATCTCTCCTGTTGATGGTGTTTCCTGTTACACTTTATCCAGGCATTCAGAGCTGTGTGATCCAAAATATTGAAAAGGATATGTACAGGCCATCATCTAGGAGCCGATTTAACTGAATATTTTTGGCACATCTGATTACGAATATCCATACCATACTTCGTTTCGTTGTAAAATGCTATTGAATCGGACCACTTCTTGAGACTGTCTTCACATTTTACAGTAGAATATAATGAGCTCAGTAGAAAAATGCTTTTGTTTCTTTTGCCTTGATAGATGGTAAGTGTGGTATTATCATGTTCCAGTATTGTCAATTATCATGTTCCACTATTGTCAATGAATTAAGATTACTACGCATATTTTTCAAAGATATTGGAATTTCTCTTCTGTTCTTTTTCATTGTGCCATTCATAGTTGTATTTTTTTATTTTAGCATTTCTGCTAATTTAAGACTAGTAAAATAGTTATCAGTGGTAATATTCCTCCCTTTGTTTAGATGCGGCTCCATTAATTTTATGGAAACATTTTCAGAGAAACGTAATTGACGATTTGCTGTTTCATCTTCATAAGGAAATCCATTCAAGAGGTGTTTAGTATCAACGTCGACAGATAACCAAAATTTTATTCCAAATTTGTCAGGTTTATTAGGCATATATTTTGTAAATCTACACCTAGCTTTAGATGGGAATAATTGTTCATCAACTGTAATATGTTGTCCTGGCCGGTAGCATGTTTTTCAGTTTTCAATAAATTCCTTCCACATGTCTGATGCAAGAGCAAATTTATCAGTCTGTAATCGACTAGATCTTGTTGTCTTTTCATCAAACCTTAAAAATCGTTTTATTTCTTTAAATCTATCTCTTGATATAGTTTCTTTGCAAAATGATATTCTCCACGCTTCGGACCACAAGGAATATAAACCTTTGCTCCTATTACTCCTCGAACATACAATATAGCGACAAAAGCATCTAACTCAGCCAGATATAACTTCCAGTCTTTTTACAAGTTACCGATGAGCTTCGGATACTGATTTGAGATTACCAAGAAAACATCTGTCCTAAGAGTTATCACCTGCAGTAAGTAAGCTGATATAACAAATGGAAAAATACTTCTGTAAAATAAACTATTTCTGAAAGGAAATGTAAGCATGAAAAATTCTGCATCACCTTCCTTGCAATATTTTCTTCAGAGGAATAGATAATTGCAAACAAAGGAACAACAACTTATGTAGACATTACAAAGTAGTGAGACCATCCAGGTTTTTATCCCTCTCGGAGATAGTATGAATGCAATCAGAAAATCCTTATCAGTGAATGTTTTTCATGAGTTATTTGACAATGCCTCGATCAAAAAGAGGGATAAAAGTAAAGGGGCCAAAATGACTCCTCATCCATCGTTCTAGGAGTACATGCCAATATTTCAAAAACTAACAAACCTAAAATGCTGAAAATTTTTTTGCGAAAATTTGTTATCTATAGGAGAAGTCAAAAAATTTCAAACGATTTCTTCCAATAAAACAAAAGTAATCAAAGGTCAAGAGTGTTCAGGGGTTAAAATAACCACTACCGCCGTTCTAGTGTTAAATAACTGTCTATCATACTTCTATACTAAGTCACAGATCACAAGCCGCAACTTCGTTAACTTATGTTTTTAAATTTAATGCTTTTACTTTAATATTTTGCAGACATCTTAATGTGAGATAAGATTAATGTATTTCAAAAATAAAATAATAAATAATAAAAAAAAACAAGACTTGGCAAATGCATAGTGGTCTGTCTGCTTAAAATAACTATTATCAGATGGAAATAGACTGGGGTGCTGCATCATAACTGGTATATCAAATACAGTACAAAGTCCATAATCTGGACTCGTTGGCACTTCGGCGATTCCGGATTAAGGGTTTTTCCGGATCAATATAAATCTGGTAAGATGGCATGCAGAAATTATACAATTAAAAACATGAAACCTTAATTTGTGAAATAAAGAGCAATTATGAACTAAAGGGTATCAGAATTTACAAAAAAAAAAAAAAAAAAAAAAAAAAAAAAAAAAAAAAAAAAAAAGCTTAATATTTGTTTACTTTATTAAACATTTCTTTCAATGTAGGTTGTTTAAGTTGCTTCGTTTTTTTGTGCTAATACTTTCTCTTTAATTCTATAAACAGACATAATGTCTTGTTCAGTTACAAAGTCCTGTAATTGCTGTGTCGAGAATACCAACTAACTTGTCAATAGAAATTTTTTCGTTTTCAATAACCTCTCTGTCACTTTCTTCACTATCGGAATCGCGTATGGGTAAACGCTTTAAGCACATGTGTAGCGGATGCAAGCAGTAAACGCGCATGTGTAAGTTTGTGGCTTTGAGGTCTGGATTACAGATCATTCCAGATAATGGATCTCCAGATTACGGACTTTTACTGTATTGTCCAAAACTATCTTCACATGCATGAAATTACAGATTCTCAAAAACTATGAATTATATTTCTGAATTTGTTTAGAATGCTGCATAACACAAATTCAAAGCAAATAATTTGAGATAAAAACTGCACATGATGTAAAATTCTATTATGACACAATGAAAATGGCAATATTTATGTTACAAGGAGAGTTTGGGGGTGGGGAGAGAATAATTTATAAAATATAATTAAGGCTGATAAATTTAATTTGGAATATGATCTTTTCTAACTTGTACATACATATCACAGTGTGTTTTCATGCTCGCAATAAGGCTGTTAGCCAAAATTTGGGGAATTAGGTTCCAGTCCTCCAGCAATCCTGTCTTCAGAGCAATTAAATCTCTTAAGAGGAGGATGTATTTATGCAACTGCTTTACTAAGGTAGTCCCATAAGTTCTCTGTTGGGTTAAGATCAGGAAATTTTCCTCTCCATGTATTCACTTAATGTCTTAACTTTCAAGGAAGAGATCAACAAGTTTACTTTATGGATGAACATTATTCTCCGTAAATAAAAGTCATGTGCATCTGAAAAGTCTTAGATAAGGTTTTAAGACCTCATCTCTATATCTCTGGCCAGTTGCAGATCTGTTTGAAAACATGTAGGGGCATACATCCATTGATCAATATTCCTCCCAATAATCATCACGCCTGTATTACTGAATCGATCATGTTCCCTAATGTTTGAAGAAAGATTGTGTGTTCATAATTGCTTCCAATTGTAAAACCTTTATAATCGGACTCTAAACTTCCAGTCATCAGTAAAAAGAACATGGGGCTATTGGTTCTGATAGTCTTTGCACCAATTAAAGCAGTCCTTTTTTCGTTGTCAGAACAGTGGTACATATATCTCTGCCTTTCTAGCATAAGAACCTTTTTTTTTACTAAGCCTTATGTATGCAGTTTGCCATAATACAATTCCAGTGACAGACTGCAAGTTCTGAACTTAACTGCTGAGCAGTAGACTTTCTGTTACAATAGGCAGTTATTGCCAGATAATGGTCTTCAGAAGCAGATGCTATTTATTTACTACCTTGACTAAATCTCCTTACAATAATTTTAGAAGAGTTCTGAAATTATTTCCATAGCATAGAGACTATCTTGAAATATTCACCTGTTTCGCTGCTTCCATAATTATCTACTCCTCTGTTAAATAGCTGATGACATTTTCTATTTTACAGATTCTTCCTAATAATTAATTAGATTCATAACAACCATAACCAGAAAATCTTTCCATTATCCTTGGTTACCTTTGGAGACGATTGGGACAACATATATAGGAATTTTAATTATTCAAATATGTGTTCATGTTTTACTATCAATTTCTCTATACTCCTTAGTGACAGCAGCACCATTTTCAGTCTATCATCAATTTGTTGTACGATAGCAGAAACTCTTTCTTCAGTTGTTATTCTTTGGGAGAAACTTTTTCTCCTTTTTGTTGTTCGGCAGCAGAAAGTCTTTCTCTGATTTTTATGTTTCACAGCAGAATTCTATCTCTGATTTTGTTGTTCAGCAGCAGAAATGCTTTCTTCAGTTTCTCCAACTTTATTTTGAACTGTGTCTATTCTGCCTTCCATAGCTTCAAATTTGTTTTCTATTATAATAGTAATTTCTCTTTTCATTTCATTCTTGATCTGCTTTCATCTCTTCGTTAATGAACTTGTTAGCCCCTTCTGTCTTTTTTTTTTTTTTTTTTTTCCTCCTACTTTTATCTTTTCTTCGAATGCAGAAAAAGCTGTTATCAGCTGTCTTCGTTTCTCTTCCATTGCTGTTGCCATTAGCAATCAGGCTCTCTTCCAAGACCAAAAAATTTTGCATTCATAATAGATTGAAGGAATACAGAAATGATGATAGCTTGATAAAATTTATTTTTTCCAAAGTAGCACTTAACAGATCTGAAACTTTTCAAAAATTACTTATACAGCTTTTCTCACTTTCAATGACACAGCACAATCATTCATTATTACTTCAAACTGCAAAGAATCTTAAACACAATATGCTTTGTAAGAGCGAACCTCTCATGTTCCTCAAACACCATAGTCATTTCTGAGCTAATAAACTGAGAAATGATGCTGTCTGCAGTCTTGTATAGTTTTTACCTGGCCACCGAGTAATTTCCAGGACCTTCCATTTCTCAAAATAACTGGAAACCATATGCAGTTAAAGTTACATATAAGGGCTGGATGCGGTTACAATTATGCAGGGATTAGATCTAAATGTCACCAAGATTGGCAACTTATAGTGATTTTTCTCGACATTCGTCGTGGAAACCATCGATACCTTGGTGTTATTGGCAAGATAGCCCCATTTACCTGAATGTTAAATTGACTAGCCTATAATCTTATTTTTATAACAGAGTTTTGTTTTCTCAAGATATGTCATGTTATATTGTACAAGAGATACTACAATTTTATGTGTAATTGTACTAAAATTATATACATATATGCAAAATTTGTAGTTTTCTGATGTGTGGAAGAGAAAATAGTTTTCCTTAATAGAAAATGTTTTCAGTGATTTCTGTGAAGTTTTCTTTTAAAACTTCTCAAGTAAATATATTTTTTTTTTTTACTGTTATGGATGTAGGTTCTTCCATTTAATGTTGTGCATGGCAGATCCCATAGTCTTGATACTCATAAGGATACTGCTCAGTAAGTACTGTTTAAAAATTTTTGTAGCATAAACATATGCATATATATTGATTTTAAGGTTTAAATATTAAATTTATTATACTTATTTTTCTGAATAAGTTACAAAAAATTTTTTCTGAAAATTCATTGACTTATTTGTGTAATTTGTTATTCTATTCCCCTGAACTGTTTGCTTATACAGTACAAAGTCCGTAATCCAGACTCGTCGGGATTTCGGCGATTCCAGATTAGGGGGTTTTCCGGATTATAGATCATCAATTTAAATCTGGTAAGATGGCATGCGGAAATTATACAATAAAAATATGAAATCGTAATTTATGAAATAAAGAGCAATTATGATCTAAAGGGTATCAAAATTTACAAAAAAAAAAAAAATATTTATTTGATTACTTTATTAAATATTTCTTTCAATGTCAGTTGTTTAAGATGCTTCCACAAAAAATTCAAAAAGTTCCTTTTTCTTATGTCATATATAGTGGATTTTCTAATGCCATACTTCTTGCATAATTTTGAGACGGATAGGCCTTTATGCATTTTTCTGCAGCAATTCCACTTTTTGTTTAATGGGCATCGAAACATGCTTTCGCTTTGTAGATCCTTTGGCACCTCAAATTCTTTTTGACATAATAATCGAAAGTTCGTGCTTAATTTTTATAAAATTGTTCTAACAGTCTGCAAAAAATAATAAGCCAGATCCAATTAGAAGATTAAGGAACAGCGCAGTCTGCAACATTAACTGAAATAGATAATTTTAGCCCAGCTTATACCGTCCGTTATACATTAAACGCGCATGCGTAAACACATTATGCGTTTACACATGAGCATAAAGATTGTAGCTTTGAGGTCCGAATTACAGACTTTGTACTGTATGAGATTCTAAAATGTTGTCACAAGACCCCCCCTTCTAAAAAATTGTATATATTAATAACCCTTACCAAAGAGAAGAAAGCAGAACAAATGATGTGAAATGTAAAAAGAAAATGTAGTGTTATGATACAAAGTCTGGATATAGTAGCTAAACAAAAAGTATTTAATAATATGAGCCAGTTTGATGGTTGTGAAAATGCGTAAATATATTATTTTTTTAAAAAAAAAGTACAAATATGTAAATTAAAATGCATGAGAAATCGGGAAATTTTTAAATGTAAAATTCACAAATAAATTGAATACGTTTAAAGAAATAGCAAACATATTATGAAAAAATTGCAAATTTATGTTTAAAATTAAATTGCTAAACCGCATGTTTGCTAATTGTTGTTTGTAATATGTTGTTGCTAATCGCATATTTGCTTTGAGGTCCAGATTACAGACTTTGTACTGTATGAGATCCTAAAATGTTGTCACAAGACCCCCCCCCTCTAAAAAATTGTATATATTAATAACCCTTACCAAAGAGAAGAAAGCAGAATAAATAATGTCAAATATAAAAAGAAAATGTAGTGTTATTATATAAAGTCTGGATATAGTAGCTTAACAAAAAGTATTTAACAATATGAGCCAGTTTGATGGTTGTGAAAATGCGTAAATTTAAAAAAAGTACAAATAGGTAAATTAAAATGCATGAGAAGTCAGGAAATTTTTAAATGTAAAATTCACAAATAAATGGAATATGTTTAAAGAAATAGCAAACATATTATGAAAAAATTGCAGATGTATGTTTAAAACTAAATTGTGAAACCGCATGTTTGCTAATTTCTTATAAACATTCCTTTTTATTTTATATTTTACATTAATTTTTTTTTCATTTCTTAAATAACTTTGTATCTGCATGTTTATGCATTATCACTGCTTTAGTTTTTTTTATGCTTTTTTATATTTGTCAAACTGTCTTTTGGGGAGAAATGTTCACATTCCTTTTAGTTTACATACGTAAATTTAAATCTTTATGAATTACTGTATCTTACAGCAACCTTATCTGTATTTGAAAAATAGTTGTGTAATTTTTAATCATTATACATGCTAGATTTAGGTTTAAATTCAGTTATATATTAAATTCTTTCGTATGTGTATATGTATACTAACATACTGTAACAAGATTATCAAAAGTTTGCAATAAAAGTTTTAAAAATATAAGAAACTAATCAGTTATGTCAAATGTATATGGAATGAAACTGACATGTGTATCAGTATGACAACTGTACATTTCAGTAGCAAATCTTGGATCCTGCTAGAGTTGAGTACTTAAGGATTTGTTGAACTGAGCACCCCTACCCCAAAAAAGTTTTTTGTTAAATCGAAAAATAACTTTAGTAAATTGCTGGTCAAGATATGAGGGTGTCCACCTTCCCACTGTATGCTCTTCTATGACATCTCTTACATACAGAAATTATAACTGTCTTTTAAAATATTGAAAAATTAGAGAACAGGCTTACTAAATGTCATATTGCTGTAAAGCATTTGTGTAAAAACTTATTGCCAGAAATAATAGCTGAAATCTTGTAGGTTAGACATCGCCAGACTAAGGATCCAAATAAATAAAATTCCAGTCTGAAAAACTATCTATAATCATTCTGGTCATACACATAAATTCCTCACATTCATGTAATGACTTCCAAAATTGGATTTTGGTTACTGCATTTATAAACAGAAAAATGCATGTATTACAGTTTAATTATAAGTATGATGATGTAATAGTACATAAATATCATATTTGAGTGAACATTATTTTTATAAAATAGTGTAGTTTAAATGTTATGCTTGTGCATTGAAATTGTTGCATTGATTTTGAAAGATGGGAAAATTGTTCCAAGATAAAATTGTTAGAAATTTGTTAGAATTGTTAGAAATTCTAACATTGTTAGAAATTGTTAGAAAAAGTATTTTTGTGTATATATAAACAGTGTATCCTTAGAAAAAATATTTTTTGTATATTTGATAAACAGCATATCTGACGTATTAACTTATAATGTAATATTAAATGCATAAAAATTGTTCTAAAAATTTTTTGAGATGTGTATTAAAAATGATGGGTATGCATTTTATATCCACTAATTCTCATTTTATTGTGAAACTGTTACGAAATAAATGAGATGTGATCTTAATATGATTTTATTCTTTTCTCTTAACCCTTATAGTGGTTTACCTGTACCCAGTTTTCCTGGAGATCCAAACAGATATAGTCATTATATGAATTATAAAGAAATTCAGCAGCATATAAACCAACGAGTGCAGCATGATATGCGAAATTCGTCTTCCAAGAAAATTTCGAAATCTGAACCAAAAACAACAACAAATTCTGCTGTAGAAGGTCCATCTAGCAATTTTTTTGACTATGAAAGCGTGCATCATCATCATCAGAGGCACACAACAAGCCAGTCTTCTGATATTAGTTCTAACTCACTTCCTCGTGGTGTGCATACTTCAGATCATGCGTTAACACATCAGGGCCCAATGAACAAACCTTATTTTGTGCATGAGGCACATGATAATGGAAATTATGGACGTATGAATGTTCATCATTTTTATCCGAACACCAAATTATACTCGCATATTGTTCCAGGCTCTAAAGTTTGACTTCCATGCAAGTTATTATATTTTTCCATTATAAAACTGTAACAAATATATATATAAACTAAAAAAATCTGTTTAAAGCCGTCCATGTTTTGCCATTCAATGCATAAATATCTCAAGCTCTTGTACTTTAACAGTGTGTAAGTCCTTACCCTTAATTTTTTGAAGTCAGGCAGCTCAATATATATGTGTTCTGTATTAGTAAACAGGAACTAATTTTCTGTTTCTGTGTTTATAGAGCCTTTAAATACCTTGTACATTTTTTGTTTTAATTAGTAATGGGTTGCATATTTTGTTCAGAATCTGTGAAATGGCAGTTTCATAATTCGTTATTTGCATCCCTATTTCTGTATTTTTCATAAAGAGAGGTTGTAAATCTGGTTATAATAGTTCTTTATATTCTTCAAGTTTTTCTGAATGTTAAGCGTTTTCTCATAATTTTTTAATATATTGCATCACTGCATATAAAATACAGAGTCCCCATGTTGTGAATGAGATATGTTTCCAAGAGCTTTATTAGGCAGATTTGTTGATAGCTCAGATCCCTAATGAGCAGAGCCTATTATGGTAATAATAAAAAAGTATTAATAATTCTGTAATTTTTCATATATGGTAATAATAATATGAAATGCTATGATGATGAGATTACCACCACACCATACAGGTGTTTTAATGTTTTTTCTTTTAATTCAAATGAACAAAGTAACGAAAAGATCATATATAATGTAATAAGAAATAAATTGATTAAATCTCATGCATTGTTAATTTTCTTCATGTTCGGAAGGGGCATTTAGAGGTTGGGATACCAGATGATTTAATTTACTGCTGAAGTCTCTCATCTTTTTTTTTTTTTTTTTTTTTTTTTTTTTTTTTTAAATTTCCTTCAATATTGGAGCAAAGTACAAAAACTGCAAACTAGTGTGACATGAAGATTCATAATATGATATCTATTTCTTGCTACATACACTTAAAAAGGACTACTGGTTGTAAAGAGTAAAGGAGTATCTGAAGTTGTATCCTGAAGTAAAAGAAGAAAAGAATAAATATGTGGAAGTCATACACTAATTTGTAAATCAGGTCCTGCAACTTTTATACTGTTCTAAGTTCCAATATTATTTGTTTGTTTAATTATTTTATCATTGTAGAAAACTTATTCATACAAACCTGTTTTAAGTCAAATGTTCTATGAACAGGGGACTGCCTGTATTTTAAAAGAAAGTTGAAGTGTTTCTTTCTTTCTTTATCTTCCCTCCTCCCCGTAAACAGAAAAGCTTTAAATATGCAGGAAAATGTCAGTTAATTTTTTTTAAAAATTCTTGTACTCCCTTGTATAGTAGTTTTTTTAAATGTGTTGATCAAATTTTTGGTTTTCCTCCATAAGCACTCCAGATTTAGAAATTTAAAATAAAACATCATTTTTTTTTTTTTTTTTTAAATAAATAATAGAGTAGCAAAGTGGATTTTACTCTGTATAAACATTCCAAGTTTAGCAGATAGTCTGTGATACATTCTAAACTGTATTATGTAACAACTTTTATTTTTAAAATAATATTTGACAAATGACCAAAACTACTAATTATATTATTTTTGCCATCTATTCAGCATATTTATCAGAAATGGGTAAAATACTTGAATTTTCAACATTTCTGCAGATAATTACTTTTTTAATCAAATAATTGTTATGGAATATTTAAATGTAAATGACCCCCTTTTCTATGAAATTCTTAAAAATTGCTTTCTTTATAATATGTTATGAAATGATTTTGAATGAATCTGTACCATGAGATTTTAGTTTTAAATATTTATTAAGTATTCGAAAATGTATGATAATTAACTGAAGAGTTAACTGATTATTGCATTAAAGTTAATTGGGAATAACCTTGTGTTGAGGTTAGCTTAAATTTAAGCAGATTCAACCTTGTATTAAGTTTAGCTTAAATTTCAAAGAGCATATTTACAGGAAAATGCTTCCACATAAATAATAAATTTTAGAGTATTATTTCTTTTGTGTCTCAGTTACGTTTGCAAATTTTCGTTTGGAGGTATATAACATACTTTACAGCATATTTGTATTTAAATATTAGAAATGACTCTTTTATATCAGTAGGATTGGTAATAAAATATGAATATAGCCTTGAGCTAACATGCATGCTGGTCTAAGATTACATTCCATTTAATTTAAAGTTAAGTTTTATGTAATTTAAAAATTGTTGTCCTTTTTCTCTTTTTATGGTGATGAATTCTGTGGTTAGTTACAATTCTGTACTGTATTGTGTCTGTTTTCTTCCTATGTTCTGCCTGTCTTTCTTTATGATACTGTTTATTAAAAAATCTGTGATATAATTTTTTTAAAAGTGTTCTTGCATACTTTTATTTTTAAAAAAATGTAAATTCCACTTAATTTAACTTTCAATTTAAAAAAATCGTGCATATTTTAGAAAAAATGAAATGCATAAATGAAAACTAATTCGATATGTTTGAGGAGAAAATTATATATGTAAAAAATAATTACCAATAACGAAAATTGTGTCTTCATAAAATTTCTCATTTTTTTATTTATATTACATTGTAAAAATATTCTTTATCCTGTGTAATTCATATGATCTTCAAGTACCTTGAAAAATGGCTTAAATTTTTTTCAGCATTTTAAAGTAGGAATTTATAAATTGAAAGCTGAACTATATATCTCCTCTTTTGTACACACATATAAATACTTGTGTTTGAAATCAATTAAAACAATTCAGGATTTATTTATTGATGTTCTGCAAAACATTTAAACTTGTTTTCTGGACCTTTGGCATGAGATGCAAAATTATTGTATGTGTATCATGAAATTTTCGTGATATGGAAGTATTTTTTTTAATACAGTTTCAATGCATATATATATATATATATGGTTGATTGATTTGCTGTAATTTATTGAATATTCTATTTGAAGACTTAAAATGTGTATTTTTTAGATTAAATTCATATGTGTAATATAATATTGGTGAGTTTATCAAAATTTAAACATGTTACTGCAGTCAAATTTTGTATGCAATCATATAAACAAGATTTATGTATAATTGTATTATATATTCCAAATCTAAATTACTGCATTGATTGTTCCCCATCTTATCTATTTTAATATTTGTGAGTGAATAAAAATGAACAGGTTTATGATCTTTTAACTAGCAGCTGTGTAATTATGATTTTTTGGAGCTGAAATTGTCATGTTACATGATATTTGCATTTCCTATAACTGTTTTGCATTCAGTTACATTACACTAACATGTAATTATATCTGTACTTTTGAGCACAAACAATTCTAAATGGATATTTGCAGGAAGTAAAATACTTTGTTATATTGAAACAAATTATTATTGTTTCAAATGAAAACATAAGAGAAAGTAAGATAAAGTGTTGGTTTGAAGTCAGATTTTGAAAGTAATGAAATATGATGATTCATTTGAAGAAAAAAAGATAAATTTGTTGCAGTGATTGCAGAGTAAAAGACAGGGAAACTTCTGTTCATGAATTTAACTTGTTTCTGAATGAATGCCATTTGTAAACCAAAGCAATTCCTTCCATAGGAATTGATATAAAATGGATTAATTTGTTCCTGGACTACACATAATTGTTAATTTAAATTTTACAACAGTACATTGTGCACAGCCTCATAGCATGAAAACAATCAAAATCAGTAATTATAAATACAATATTAAACACATAAAATAGATACAAATTTAATTTTAAAATACTTGTACAGAGTGAACAGTTTAAACACAAAATGATGAGAAAGATGCTTTGTTTGGATGCATATTTCCCTCCTATTAAATCGTCAGATAACTGTCTTTAGAGGCACATCTTTATCTACCTTTTGTCTCTTAGCATCAGTCGACAGAGCTTGATACCCATTAGGCATCTGTTCCACTCAAAATTTTTCTAATGTTATTTGCTGATGGTTTAAAATGTATCTTAAATGAAAAATGCTTAACCTGTAACATGCTACTGCTTTATCAGGGTAATATCATTACCTGAAAACTTTCTAATTTGCTTCATTTTGCACATATTTCACAAATCAAAGAATCAGGAGCCTTTTTTATTCTTCCTCTTCTTCTGAAAATATTTCTTTCAAGTTGCCTTTTGCTACTTCTGAGGCTGTAAATGTTGCATTTGAGCTCATTTTTACGATCTGTAATAATTTTGCAACTCTTCATTGTTTAACTTCCTACAGTTACTTTATAGTTATGTAGTCACTATATCATAGATAATGAAAGAAATTCTTAAGTATCAAAATCCTCACTGTTTCTGTTTGCAATCCATTCTAGCCATAATTTTCCCCAGGTCAAATTTGCAGTCTTTTGAGTCACATCCTGCCAGGCTTTGTAATGAGGGTTAAGTAGTGGCAAATATTGATATTTCAAGAATCTCTAAGTGGCATTCTTATATGGAATTGATTAACTCAAAACATCTTTGAAAATCATATGTTGCCAACTTGAGTGTTGACTCGTAAACTCGAGGCACCATTCATCATTCAAGGTGTTTTTTTTATTCAGATAATTTGTTCATGAAGTGAGGTATTTGTGACCTGAGGTTCTATTTTTGATTTAAGTAAGTTCAGTTCTATTAAGGTTATTAAATTCTGAAAGATATACTGTTCATGTTAAATAAATTGAAATATAAATAAATTATAAAAAGTTTGAATAAAGAATGAACTATGAAATTAATAATTGAGAAATTTAATATACATCTGTTTGAGTTATTAATTAGAAACCCTGATTAACAGCATTCTTATTCTGTAACAAATTTGGATTAGATGATGAGTTCTTATATTAAACTTGAAGAGCATAAATATAGTGCCATTCTTAACATCTTTATGTTTAGCTTTTTTTTTTTTTTTTTTAAATCTTTAAATTCATATTAGATGAGTACTATAAATAGTGTTTAACCTATCATGTATATATTTTTTGTTGCAATTCTGGTATTGTTCTAGAAATAATTCAGGACTTTTGCAATAATAAACAACCTTATTCTGAATTAAAAATTTAGTTGCTTCCTGGATACTTATGCATCAGTAACTGTTTCATATATTCTTAAATTAAAATGTAAATCTATGTTAATGAAATGTCAGACCTAGGCACACAAATAATCTGGAAGGGAATAGAAATGAACAGCAGGAAATGACATGTAAGTAAAATATGAAGTACTTTAAAGTCAAATGTACTTCTTCAGCGGTGGACCGGCCTCATAAGAACAGATATCTGTGCTTAAGTGTGAACACAGAAGAAGCATCCAGAAGTTTTCTAGCATTTGCCAGAAAGTTTTCTATGTTGAACTTGGTATTTCAGTGTTTCCATTGATGCTTGTTTTGCTTGTCTAATTTGCATATTTGTAGCTGAAAAAAAGGTGTTGTTTGACTTTTCAAACTATGGTACTGTATGTTCATTAACTTGCACCAATTCATGTTGCAAATTCTTGTACTTTTTTGGACAGTGACATTAGATTTAAATCTTCAATATAAATATCTAATTATAAAATAATTTTTAATTGTTTACTCTGTACGCACTGTTACTTAACCTTTTCTCAGGCCTTTTCTTTCTTCTCCCCTTTTGTTGTTGTTGTGTATGTTATTCATTGATATAGTTTTTATGCATTTTGTAGTACATACAAAGTGTATTCAAATATGCAATCCTTAAAAAATATTTCATTTTGAAATTTAACAAAAAGAAATTTAGCATATTCTATCCAGTATAAGTTATTAATTTACAGAAAATTATAGAGCTTTTATAGCCACTAAATAGAATAAATTTTAAGTTGTAAAATTGGATGCTCATTGCCATCATCAATGTGAGAGTGTAAAATGGGGTTTTTTCACACTTTTAATATAGCCAATTCTTAGTAACCGTAAGTACATATACCCACTGCTTTAAATTGTAGATACTCAGCAATATAATATAGAATAATTTTTGTTATATGAGTAAATGCAGAACATTTCATTCTCATTTTAAACTGTTTCCTGTAGTTTTATTAATCATATAGTTTATTAGACAGTAACTTCAAAGTACTCTTAGTAATTATACATTGTGAATTATATATCAATAAAAATATTGGATGGTGATTTTTTTTTTTTTTAAAATATGTGTGGGCCTTCTCTTAATAACATTACAGTTACAAGTAAGTAAAAAGTTATAATGTAAAGCTAATCATACTTGCTGTTAAACATGTGTGAAGCTACAAAACATATGTATTTTAAGTGCCTCCAAAGATAATGTTTTAAAGTATCTTATTTTAATGTATTATTACTTACATGTGCATGTCTGAGTGAATGTTTTTAACCCTTAGATCAATATTTGTAAATAGTAATAATTGTAACTTTATATAGTTGTACTGATTTTTTATTTTTTACTGAAAAATGTATTTATGTAAATAAAAACATTGTTTTATTTTAGTGGAGTTTGTTTCATTTTTGTGGTAGATGGTGATTACATGAAACAGAGTATGATTTTTTTCGCAATATGTTACAACCAAAAAATTTAGCAAGTTTTTATTAATGATAAATTACCATAATTTTTTTTTTTTCAGATTTGTTGTATATTTATTGTATTTAAAAATTAAACATAAAAAACTGGGAAATCTCTTCTTGATATGATAAATTTTTAAGTTTCTTGGTAAAAAAAAAGGAAATATGAGAACTAAGAAAAGTTAGACAAACTGCACATGTTGTTACCTGTAAATATTGAGGAGGGAGGAGTAAAGACAATTATTTTCCCTTACAGCTCTTATTTCTCAGTTGGCAATTTCTGGGTCATTATTTTCAAAGATGTGGTGGGCCATAATTTCTCTAATATTGGGCTGCAGTAAAAATAAGGTGCCTGAAATCTGATTATAACAAAAATACATGAGAACTGTTTGTCTAAGAGATGTCTTAATGGAGGACTTTCTAACAATTCAATAATACTGCTGAAATTTTTTACATAGTTAGCCTTTGAAGTAAAATCTGAAAGGAAGATAGATGCTGAGTATCAGTTTGTAGTTGGAGGGAGGTAACTGATTTTTGATATTTTAAAAGGTAAATGTTCTACTAATAGGAATGGTCAAAACAGAAAGTATTTCTGGTTCTTGGTGATTCTTGGATTGAAGAAAGACTAGAATGATGAAGACTATATGACTTAAAGTAATATCAGTATGTACTTAAGGCTGTGTATGAAAATGAGAATTTAAGTACGAGTGCTACTATTTAGATAATCAGAACATGAGGATAAAGTGTTAGGCTGTATATTGTATCATAATTTAAGTATGAGTGCTACTATTTAGATAATCAGAACATGTGGATAAAGTGTTAGGCTGTATATTGTATCATAGTTTTTGCACACCATTCATCTATTTATCCGAGATGGCATTAACATGGCTCACATAAAAGAGAATTTTTCAAAAAAAAAGAAAAAAGATGTGTATATAAACTTTTACTGTATTTGAATTTAGACCTATAATATGCTGCATGTCTCATTTAAAGTCTCTAATGCATCCTTTTTCTAATTACATAAATGGCCATTTTTTTCTAATTATATGCATTCTCTTTATCTACGTAATGCACTGATATCTGTGGATTATGGAGAATTTTGTACAAATGCATGCAAAAAGATATGAATTTAAATAAATTTTAAGCTCTGTAATTAATAGATTTTACTATCATCTTTGTATTTCATTCAGATTCATAAATTGATGGGGAAAAGCTATAAAATATTACAATTTTATTGTATTGTCAAATTCAAAATAGGTTTTCAAATATGTAGTATTTAGCACTGAACAAACAAATTTTTATGAAACTTAAAGAAACACTTGTTAAAATGCAGGAATAATTTTTCCTTTCAATTATTATACTTCATAAGCAAAATTCAATAAAAATATAAAATAGCCCCCCACTTTTCTTTCAAGCCAAGGTTCAAACATACCTCAAATACAGAAGTGTTGTTCGCTGAAGTTAATCGTACCATTTTTTTAACATTCAATAAAGTTCCCATACTTTAATTTAGTTCCAGCAGATTTTGCGGGACGTATCAGTGCTGAGTATTGTCACAGAGTGATGTCATATCAGTTTCGTTATCATAATTTTCCAACCGATCAGATATGCCGTAATGTAGGTCTTTGCCAATATCCGGGTTTCTTCAAATAGTAAGTGTGCGACGAGTGGCTAACTGCTGTGAGTGAGTAGTGTGGCGAATATAGTAGTAATACTTAGTACTTTTATTGTTATTATCGACAGTGTTGAAAATATTTGATTCGTAATTTTTAATTTGTATGAATAAATATACAAGTGTAAATTACATCTTGTGTCTAGCAAAATTTCAGCAAAATATGCATTTCTTTAATTTTAATTTAGAAATAGGTAATAAGATTTTTTCCCCGGTGTTTGAAATTAAATATTTAATTTTACTGTAGTGTATTTAACATATAAAAATAAAGTTTATATAGGCTTACTTCTATTGTTCTTTGCTGATTGAAAGGTAAAAAAATTTGAACACCTAAATAGAATATTTCAGTTAAAAATATTGTAAATTCTTGTATTAGATATTTAAGAAAGTCTAGAATTGTAGAAACTGCAGATTATAGATTGCATTTTTCACATTTCGAGTTGTTTCTAATAATGTGCATAAAGCAGCCAATAAAATTTCAGTACTCTTCCTGTTATCGGGACCGAATTAAGAAATGTAAGTATGCATGTATATATGTGTGTGTGTGTGTGTACACAATATATATGTATGTACATATTTGCATACATTTCTTAATCTGGTTCCGATAACAGAAGAGTACCTAAATTCCTTGTAAATAAATAAATAAATAAAAAAAAAACAGCAATTGCATTCAATTCAATTTACTTATGTTTTAGTAGTATGATTAAGTTCATTTTATAACTTATTTTTTCTGCATTAATGGATATACAAGCTTAGCATTCAACTGAAAAATTTATTTAAATTTCAGTTTAATTCTTAAATGTATGATTCAGTTTGATTTAACTGGAAAAATCATTCAGATTCATAAATTGATGAAAAAGCTATAAAAATATTACGTACTGTCACATGTAAAATAGGTTTTCAAACATGTAGTATTTAGCGCTGAACAAATTTTTATTAAATGTAAAGAACCATGTAATAATTTAACACTTGTTAAAATGCAGGAATAATTTTTCCTTTTCAATTATTATAGTTCATAGTAAAATTCAATAAAAATATAAAATAGCCCCCACTTTTCTTTCAAGCCAAGGTTCATACATTACCTAAAATACAGAAGTGTTGGTGTTCGCTGAAGTTAAACGTACCATTTTTTTTTAACATTCAAAAAAGTTCCCATACTTTAATTTAGTTCCAGCAGATCTTGCGGGATTACTACTGAGTATAGTCGCGAATTGATACCAGATTAGTTTCGTTATCGCGATTTTCCAACCGACCGGATATGCCGTAATCTAGGTCTTGACCAATATCCGGGTTTCTTCAAATCGTAAGTGTGCGATGAGTGGCTAACTGCTGTGAGTGAGTAGTGTGGCGAATAAAGTTGCTGAAGCTAATACGCGTCTCATATAGAAAATTTATTAAATATGTTTTCCTTGTTGTATAAACTTGGATTGTTGCACATATTTCTATTTGTACAAGTAAATGCACTTGAGGGTAAGTGGTAGTTTTCAGTTTAAGGAATTTGTTTCGTCATTTCATGAGAGAAATCGTGATTGACAACTGCTAACTTGGTAAAGTTATGTAGGCAATGTAAACAAAACTGCAGGTGTGTTTCGTTTGAAGGCCGTGTTCCAGTAATGTAGGTTTTTTCTAGAACTTGGCTGCATTTTTCGATTTCACTCATGATACCTAAAATTTCCGATTTTATTTTAAATTGCTTAGTCGTATTTCGGCTCTGAACTCATTATCCTTTAAATATTCTTAAATTGAATTGTAATAATAGATTAAAACACACCACAGTCTTTTAGTTAAAGTTCACTGTATCAACTCTGAGCAACAATTATGAAAATGCTAGTTCATTGCAATTAACATAAGTAAATTCATTTTAATGGTATAATCGTTGTTAGTTTTCCGCTGTAAAATCGTTACTGCTAAATTTGAATAGTTAATTTACTAAAAATCCTCTCATCGTTTCCCGTATACTGCAAGATATAAATAATATGCTTAAATTTTCCCGCAGTTTGTTTTGTCTTACAGCATGAAACATGTAAATAAACTGGAATATTAAATGAACTGCATTTTGTGTTATAAATATTCCAGTACATTTGTTGTAATGCTTATTTTGATAAATCCAGAGTTATTAAAGTACTGTTGCGTATGTTTAGAAATACAAACAGCTTTATTATCTAAGGAATGAAACATTATTTTACTTGGTTAAAACTTTTATTGTTTGAAATATTTGACTTTTAATAGATATAAATTTCTATATTTTAACAAATACTTTTATTAATATTGAATTGTTATGTATATTATATTTACTACCTTTTTAATAATTAAGATTTTTAATAATTATTTTGTTTCATGAATTTCTGTTAATTGAAATTGAGTATTTCTATTTTGGAAGTTAGCTAAACAGTGTATGCTTATCAATATTTATATAACAAATCTGAAATTACTACATATACATTAAGGGAATTTAAAAAAAAAACAAAGGCCATCTAAAGAGCTGTTTGATTTTTAATATTAATTAATTATGTAGGGAAAATATCTTGGAATCTAGGGAAGTCTAAGCATTAATTGAAATACAATTATCCTTCCTTCATATCTGTTTTTGATTTATGCATTATGATAACCGTAATTAAACACCTAGTTTCATCTAAATAGCAGTTTATTAAAGAAATTAATATGTTCTGTTATTCTGACTTAAAAATTTCTTAGTTCCAAACTTCTGGAGAAAAAAATCATATCCACAATTAGTGAAAGTAACACAGGATGCTATGTGGCCTAACTTATTCAGAAACATTATCTGTTATTGTTTTAATTCAGAACTCTTATATATAAGAACTATTTTACATGTTTTATCACCAAGAAATATAAAAGTGAAAACAGTCATAAACTAAATTTATGGCTACTTTTTGATGATTTGCATCCCCATCAAAACAGCATTGATGAGGTAGCACATCATGTCACCAAAGTATACATGTGGTAACCCAGGTATGCACATAGTATTCCCCTAGACAGCTTTCCCCTTCTTCCAGTATTTTCACCACTGTGATTGCAGATTATGATCTCTCCTATGGGAATTTCAGTGTTTTTGCATTGTGATGGGCAGAATACTGTAATTTTTATTATCTTAGGTGAAATTTCAAACTTAAGTTTCTCTACTCATAGAACATAATGCACATCACTTAGAGGCATCATGTGCCTTTTTTTTTTTTTTTTTTCCTCCCCTCATTTTAAGGTTTTGGTGCCGAGTTAATGGAGTTCTTGGCTCTAGTGTAGAATTGGGTGCCCCTTCGATTAGCGACAATTTTTTGTTAAATTTTGGCGATGAAATCTTATTTCTGGTTACCATGATAGTGTAACTTTGCTTTAGCCTCCTGATTTTTTTAAAAATAAAAATAGATTGATGTGTACGTGGACAAATTTAAACAGTGCGCAATGCCTAGTTTGTGCAATTCTGGGATGTTTTTTAAGTGAAAACAGATCGATGTGTACATGGACACAGAGTTTATGCAATTCTTTGACTTTTGGTTTTGTGTAGCGGCCATCTTGAAATTGTGTCCTCCTGGTGCCGATCTTGGCGTCAAAAAAAGAATCGCCAAAAAACAAGGGGCACCCAATTGTAAACTTTTACCGAGTTCTTATTTTGTTTTATAGGAAAACATATCATTATGTACATGGGAAAAACAGCATCCCAAAATATCAAAAAAAGCCTGTGTCTTTAGTATGAAAAAAGATGAATGTGAAGCATTGGATGCATTGTTGAGAAACAGATATAAAGAAATTCAAACAAATGTTTTCTTTTAGAGTTGGCAACAAGTTCGTGAATGCTATCCAAAATCATCAATGAGTTAGCAACTTTTCAGTTAGGGTGTAAATAATAAAGTACTAATTTATGTATACAGTAAAGTCTCTAGTAACTAGCATTCAGTTTTATTCAGCATTTAAAACAAAACATAATTCTTACTAGACATTATCACTGTACTATGTTTTTCATTCAAAATAAATCATCCATAATGCCACCAACTATTTTGAGAACAGCAACTTTGATGTCTCATAGCTCCATTCATTATAAACCATTTAAAAAATCAATGTGTGCCAATTATTCATGCTATTTTTTGCATTATTGTTGTAGTTCAGCTGTTCATGTTTTAATATGGTGCATGTTCTCACAGTACCATATTAAAAATATGTTAAATACCACCCTAATAACTATAAAAGTTAGCATTATTGGCTGCCATATTGTTGGACCTGAGCTTGAATCGTGGCTTGTATGTTTGCAAGTGTAGAGTGTCTTGACAGCTTCACTCAAAATATAAAGTGAACCAAAAGTCTTCCTCAGAGGTTTGTTAATATTAAAATACATGGGAGACCCTTTGACCCCTGGGAATACTTCAAAATGAAAATGGAACTGTATAAAATCGCACTTTATGCCGATGAGGTGCCAAGGCCCAAGCCAACAACAGGTGCAAATCTGTGCTTGTCTCGATGATATAATTAGTGGATTTATTTTGCTGTTACTGTCATACAAATGAGATAATTTAGAAAAATATGTTTATATTGCAAAAGAAAATGATTCTTAAAATTGAACAGAAACATGAAGTTTTAAACAAGCTGCACAAATAAATGTAAATTGATAACAGATTTGTCTGTAATTTCTACTGTCAGTTAATGATTCAAATTGAAATGGATTTTTATAAATTTGTCATTTGTCAAGCAGCTATCATATTTCTTCAAGAAAGAGTATACTCCACAAAGTAAAACTGTTTGAATAACTACCTCATGAAATTAGAATGCAAGCCAAAATGAAAATATTTTCAACCACTTAGCTTAATACAGAATTTTTTGCCGATTAACTACTAGATAACTTGGCCACTATCATTACAGTAGAAAACTGTAGTTATACTATCTTCATTTAGCATTTATTCATATATTCTGTTAATTAAAAAATTTTGTTTTCTTCTTCTAATATGATCTGAATATCTTCAAGGCCCACCATCCACTGAGTAGTAAAGTCGCTCAATGCTAATAGTTCAGTCTGAGGTTCGAATCCTGGTGAATGGGCATTTCCGTGGTTTTACCCATGTGTAACATGTATACAAGCCAGTTCTCCTTGGAAAGTCTTCCATGAAGGCATTTCTCCCCTTAGGCAGATAGTCCCTTTGTGCTTTGCCATAATCGGTTAAACCAAACCGAAGATCTTCAGATTTACAGCTTTTATTATCAGCATTGTAGATGGGCTGTAAACAGGCCAAATTCCAGCATTTTCAGTGCCCTAGGTCAGCTGTTCTCAACCTTTTGACTAACATGTATCATCTAAACAAAAACTGAAAAACTTCAGTACCACTGCTAGATTTTACAATGATTTTTTTTTTTTTTTTTTTTTTTTTTTTTTTTTTTTAAGTTTCTCATTAGAAATACTAAAAAAAATATATATATATTTGCCCTTTGCACAACCTATTGGCTATTTGTTTAAATATGCACACTTAAAAAAATATTACATTAAAAATTGGTTACCGTTTTACTTATCAGAATTAAAAGTTATAATACTTTTATTTTAAAATGTAGTGCACAATTTAAACCTGTTTTATAGAGATCAATTTCTCTGTGTCTGGTCTTATTTCACTGAGTGTTAACCATAAATTAGGATCCACTTTTAATTTTATTTAATTGTATTTATTTTTCAAATATAACATGTTGACACAAATAAGTTGTGTGAAAAGGCAATAAAATTTAATAGCTTTATTTGAAATGTCTTTAAATTCCTTTTTTTTTTTTTTTTTTTTTTCCCGGTTTTGCTAAAAGTTAACAGTTGTGACAAATAATTGCCTCTCAAAATACTCCAAAGTCAATAATCACTTATTCCAAAGGATATTGTTCTCAGACATAAAACTGTCTATTACTTTGAAAATTTTATTTGCAATTGTTTTATCTTGAAGAGATTTACAAAATAAATATCCGTCAGCAGTTTGTTTATTCTTTGAAACATATGTAAACTAATAATTGAACAAAGTTCATTATATCAGTACTTTTGTCCAACTGCAATGCGAAATAGTCGCTGTGTTTTAGTTTTTTAATGTCTCTTTAATGGAATTTCCCATTTCATGAATTCATCGACTTGCTGTATTATTTCATGAATTCTTCTACTTAACTGTATCATTTAATAAGTACTTTAGCCACTTTTACGTTGAATAATGTCAAAGATATCTTCTGCTGGTAATATAAGGTTTTCTGCAATAATGTGGGCGTGTCCAGTCATGGCAACTGTTAGGCTTACTAGGAACTAGCTTCCAAAGCTTTTGCAGTTAAAGTAACAAAACCTTTCATTACTTGTACTGTTACTGATAATTTCCTCTTAAAATATTGCTCAGATTTATTCTTTAAATTGGCATGTTTAGATTCAAGATGTCTCTTAGGCTGCTATCACACGGCGGTTTGTTTCGGAAGAACAACTGTTTGGAACAATTTTTCTGCTTTGTCACAACAGCCAATCACCATAGATCGCTTTAGGGTTAACACAGGGGAAACTGGTTCCCCATTACAAACAAGCTGATAGCATTCGAAGCTCATAGCTGATTGGTTGAAAACGAACAACTTGCAATTTTTTTGGAAAGGAAGGAAAAAGTCGCACGTCTTTCTATCAATAGTAAACTAGTATAAAAAATTGTCCGAAACAGTTGTTCGAGTGAAACAAACGTGTGATATGGGCTTTAAGAAATGATGGTTTCATACTTTGATTGGATAATAGTTCACTGCAGACAACACAGTGAGGTTGTGGGTACATTTCATCTCCATTCCAAGTAAACCCAAATGATAAATAACTTTCATTATATTTTCTATAAACATTTTTCTTTTCTGTTCAATATTCATAGTGCTAGCAGATTGTCCTGGATCCATCACCTCTCAACCATGACTTCTCCACTAAGCCAATCCTATCCATTTTTCCATTTCAAAAATCTAGCTTTGTTTTATTATTTTTTCACAAATATTTTAATGCACAATATATTAATAGTTCTTCAAAAATAAATGACATTCCCAAATTACATAAAAAAGTAAGGAATACAAAGCAACAAGAAGACAAAATACCTGTTGTTAGAGAGAGAAAATCGATGTAAAAAAATGCTTTTAATACAAAATAGAGCAATATGAGCCCAGAAATGGTGGCGCATTAAGTGCAGACATGCTGATATATTGATCGATGCTAAAAGAATAAAGAGACAATATTATTTTTTTAAAGAATCTTATTTTTATTTCATATTAAATACAACATCCATTTCTGTTACTCCTTTTTGACAAATTTTGTTATTTTTATGACTAAAAGAATATTTGTGAAAATAAAAATGGATTATTTTGCTAAAGTCTGTGAGCGGCTTATTGACCTTAAACGAAACTCAGATTGCATAAATTTACGAGTGTTGGAGAAAAAAACTTAAAATAGGATTTCAGGGCATTTTATGTTTGAATTTACCACCTATTTTTCTCTTGCATACCACCGGTTGAGAACCACTGCCCTAGATGATTAGTATGATTGGTGCATGCATAAATAGAACATATTCAAGCATCAAAGTGAAATGTACCTTTATTTAACTCTTACCTTTAAAAACAACTAAACTGTCATCCTTCAAAAGTTGCCATGAGAAGAAAACTAGCGTATGTCGCCATGTCAGTGCAAGTATTTAAAAAATATCTATATACAATCAAAAGTCTTTAATCCGGACTCGTCGGGACTTCGGCGATTCTAGATTATCGGTTTTTCCGGATTATAGATCATCAATTTAAATCTGGTAAGATGGCATGCAGAAATTATAAAATTAAAAATATGAAACCGTAATTTATGAAATAAAGAGCAATTATGATCTAAAGGGTATCAAAATTTACAAAAAAAAAAAAAAAGCTTAATATTTATTTGTTTGCTTTATTAAACATTTCTTTCGACACGCGCATACATAAAGCATACATTACACATAGTCGAAATTAGAAAATTGCAACCAGAAAACTATTTGATGTGTAGATGTGTATTCATGATATTTATAATGACGAGGAATTTGATTTAAATCATATCAAAGATGGAGTACATCGAGATGAAATACTACATTTAGTAAGTAATTATAAGCCGAATAAAATAAAAACATCTGCCCTGAAGATAAGGATAGTGCTGACAGATCCAGTTAATTGCGCGCAGCGATGTCCCCCCCCCCTGCAGAGCAGCGTGAACTTGATAAACAGATTTCGGAATGGTTAGAAAAACAAAGGATATGCCTTTATTCATTTTTTGCAACAATTCCACTTTTTGTTTGATGGACATCGAAACATGCTTTCGCTTTGTAGATAGATCCTTTGGCAGCTCCAGAATCGGAAATTCTATTTGACATAATCGAAAGTTCAAACTTACTTTTATAAAATTGCTCTGACACTGCAAAAAATAATAAGCCGGATCCAATTCAAAGATTAAGAAACATCTCAATCTGCAACATTAACGGAAATAGATAATTTTAGCTTAGCTTATACCGTCCGTTATACATTAAATGTGCATGCATAAACGTAGTATGCGCATGCACACACGCAAATGCCTATGTGCATGCATGAACGTATTTTGCGTTGATGCATGCACAGAAAGTTTGTAGTTTTGAGGTCCGGATTAACGACTTTTGACTGTACCAGAAATCCTCATTGCAGTGAGTGACAACATTCATCTTTTCTGCATAAGTGCTCACTATAACATGAGGATAAAAACTTGAACATTTTCGTCGAAACTTACTTCTCATGTTTTTTCCCCTATTCGTTGCTGATGTTAGACGTCGGGTCATGTGTGTTAATTTTTAAATATTTAGCCTCTTGCGAGATTGCTTTTCTTTTTTAAATGTTAAATAAAATTGACTTTAATTGTTAGCTGTAATTTTGTAATTCTTAGGGCTTTCTGATGACCTTCTAATGGAGTTTAAATTGTGATAAAACATCGTCATAAGTTCATGACCTAGCAATTCTCTACACAGATTTTATATTAAAATATTTCATTTCAGAATTCTAGGAGGGTCTTACTAAAAATGATACTTTATATCTGCATTTCAGCACATGCAAAATTCCAATATCAGTTGACTGATAAATGGATGTAAAGTTTAGAAGGGAGCTTTAAACAGAGATGTTATTTTTTACTAAAACTTTAATTTTGATAAGATAACATTAATAATGAAAGACTAAACAAAATAATAAGCTAGATTAAATCGGAAAGTTAAGGGAAAATGAAGTTTAGTGTGGTAACTGAGCTTAAGCTACAGTACCTGATTTGTTTTCCTCATCTTTGGTACACCAGTAAAAGAAAACCAGTATATGCAGCATTTCCACTCCAAATAAATATTTTCCTTCAGGGTTCACTTATTGTATACAAGGTTAGATAAGATGGAAAAATGCTACTTCCCTCCCCATTTCCGCTCTACATAATATTCAAGAACCAAAAATAAAAATATAATTCATTAGTTGGCTGGTGTTTAAAGTTGCAATTCCATGCGAGATCATTCAGTATTATTGAGGGTGATGTTTTTTTTTTTTTTTTTTTCTTTCAGAAAAAGAAAACTCTGCTTTTGCGAAAATATTATATTATCTGTTATTTTACTATGTGAAATATGACAGAAGAATAAATTTTAGAATCTCAGTAACCAGCTCTTTGAATTTTACAGAGTATGATGATGCATTGGCATATGCCCTGTTAAATAATTTTTTTTTCCATCATTTGTTCGGACTACAACTTGCATTTGATGAGTCATAACCACATGTGCTATCCTTATCTACCTCTTCTAAGACAATGCTATAGTCTGTCTCAAATTATATCCCAAAACTCAATGCTATAGTCTGTCTCAAATTATATCCCAAAACTCAATGCTATAGTCTGTTTGTCACAAAAACTGCTCTTGCCCCATATGTCTAGTTGGTGGCAATCCCTATAGCAACAAGGACAGTATATTCAGATAGGGGTGAGCCGAGTGAATGTTTTATCATTTATAGTGGAATGTTTTATTATTTAAAGAGTGTTTTACCAAATATATATATTTATTATTTATAGTGGTATTTATTGTATCATTTATAGCAGTATATATTCACTTTGAAATGAGTCACAATTGATATAGATCCTGTTTAGAAATGAAAAGTTTTGTGTAGTACAGTACAAAGTCTCTAATCCGGACCTCAAAGCCACAAACTTACACATGCACATAATGCATTTACGCATTTTTTAATTGTTAATTAATATTTTTAATTGTATAATTTCTGCATGCCTTCTTACCAGATTTAAATTGGTGATCTATAATCCGTAAAAAACCCTAATCCGGAATCGCCGAAGTAGTCCCGACGACTCCAGATTATGGACTTTATATTTTTTTTTTTTTTTTTTTTTGAATAAAGTTGTAGTTTGATGAAACATGATAGTATGCATTCCTATGTTTACCTTTTGCAAGAGAATGCTACAACTGCCCATGAGCATCAGTACACTTTTTGCTACTACAGTCAAAAGTATTTAATCCGGACTCATCGGAACTTTGGCGATTCTGGATTATCGGTTTTTCCGGATTATAGATCATCAATTTAAATCTGGTAAGATGGCATGCAGAAATTATAAAATTAAAAATATGAAACCGTAATTTATGAAATAAAGAGGAATTATGATCTAAAGGGTATCAAAATTTACAAAAAAAAGCTTAGTATTTATTTGTTTACTTTATTAAACATTTCTTTCAATGTGCACATGTGTAAAGCATACATTACGCATAGTCGAAATTAGAAAATTGCAACCAGAAAAATATTTGATGTGTATTCATGATATTTATAATGACGAGGAATTTTATTTAAATCATATCAAAGACGGAGTACATCGAGATGAAATACTACATTTAGTAAGGAATTATAAGCCGAATAAAATAAAATCATCTGCCCTGAAGATAAGGATAATGCTGACAGATCCAGTTCATTGCGCGCAGCGACGTCCCCCCCCCCCCCCCCCCCCCGCAGAGCAGCGTGAAATTGATAAACAGATTTCGGAATGGTTAGAGAAACAAAGGATATGCCTTTATCCATTTTTTGAAACAATTTCCACTTTTTGTTTGATGGACATCGAAACATGCTTTCACTTTCTAGATCCTTTGGCAGCTCCAGAATTGGAAATTCTTTTTGACATAATCGAAAGTTCAAGCTTAGTTTTATAAAATTGCTCTAACAGTCTGCAAAAAATAATAAGCCGGATCCAATTAGAAGATTAAGGAACAATGCAGTCTGCAACATTAACTGAAATACAAAATTTTAGCTTAGCTTATACCGTTTGTTATACATTAAACGTGCATGCGTAAGCGTATTATGCGCATGCTTAAGCGCATTACGTGTTTACGCATTTGCAGAAAGTTTGTAGCTTTGAGGTCTGGATTATAGATCATTCCGGATTATGGACGTCCGGATTAAAGACTTTCGACTGTATCACAGTTAACAACCTACCCAATAACTTTGCAGTTTCATGTAATTTTATATTTTTTCCAAAGAGTTGATGGAAAAGGGCAAACAATGAACAAAATGATTTGGATCATCATGTGGTGAAAAAAGAGAATGTTGAAACGTTTGATGATGGCATATGTGTGTGGGACTTGGCTAAAGACCCAAATTGATAAACTTCAGAGCTGAGAATAGTCTTTCCACCTAACTTCAGGAGAAGGAAAACCTGTTAGTGTTAGGACTACTTTTTTACTATTTCAGGGTAGATTTTTTATAAGTTCTAAAAGAGGTGTCTTGCAAAAGCAATCATATTTCTCTATTTCTTCAAAAACCATGTAGAAATCTTGTTTGTATTTATTTGTATACTTAAAGACTCTTGGTTCTTTATTTTCATTCACTTTGCCTAAGCCTTTTCAATATATTATCCAAATGTTTCTCAAAATCTAATTATCACTGGAAGAGGATGATAGAGACTCAATTGTAATGTCTGCAGTTTGACTGTCCTGATCACATTTGTTTTAATACCATTTGTTTACAAAAAGTAGAAATCATATTTAAATAGCATGAACCCTTTTCAAGACAACCATCCTAAAGATCTGTGGATGTCTTTATAAAGAGATACTTTCCTTGAAAGGTTTTTCTCCCAGTTTTATTCGTCTTGGAGAGAGAGGATATGTTCAATACATGTGTTTATTTATGGTTTCTAAAATACTGGTCCCTATCAGAGGAGATTGCCAAGATTGCATTTATTATATTTCTTTTTTAAAGTTTCCTTTCCTCGAAAAATTTTCCTGTTAAACATCTTGCTTCTGTTCTGTCTACTTGCACATAGAACTCTTTAGTTTATTATAATTTAAATACTTTCCTGTTTGAAAACATCTAGGTGGAACATGAGTAACAGAACAATATCACAAGCATTTGTTTCAATGGTACTTACGTATTATCGCAACCAGGTTGGCACGATTTGTAAGTTTGAGTAAAAAAGTATGAATAGAAAGAAAATGTACATTTATTAAATAGCAGTGTACACGGATAAAGTCAAGAGTGTGCGCAATGCCATTTTTGTGCAATTCTGGGATTTTTTTTAAGTAAAAATAAGTTGACGTGTACATGGTTATGGCGAATACGGTTTTCAATCAGTGCTAAAAGCAATAGCCAAAAGATTTCTGCCGAAAAAATAATTCTGCAACTTATTCAAATTCAAAACCGGAACCATGTACACGTCAACTTATTTTTACTTAAAAAAAAATCTCAGAATTGCACAAAAATGGCATTGCGCACACTCTTGACTTTATCCATGTACACTGCTATTTTCTCATAAATTACAAAAATTTGCACGAAAATGCAGGAAAATTTTGTGAATCTCCACATGCTCTTTTTACAAAACTACGTATAACACGTAGGGTTGCCGTAAGTAGGGTCACCAAATTTGTCAATTTATGCGAATTTTGGCCTGGTTGCGTTAATACGTACGTACCGTTTCAATCACCAGTTCTCCCAATTAAGGAATCATTGCCTCAGTTTGACATTTGGTCAGTATCACATGGAGACCGTTGTATTTTAATTTCTTATTGATTCTAGTCTAGGAAATTTCTTACATGATTTGATCTTTGGAACTATACTTTTCAGTGTTCTATCCAAAAATAAATAAATAAAAATCTGGAAGGTTTCAGATTTTAAATTACGTCCAAAGGGGTGTTTTTTTAACGTTTTGTGTCTTACCTTTATTTATTAAATATCATGTTCTGTGCACTTAAACCATAAAATTCAGTTCAACATTAATATCGCAAAGTAATTTTAAATTAAGCATATGTTTAGAATTTTCAATACATAGTCTCGCACGCTAGAGATAAAAATGTTTTTTATGTACAACATTTCCATTGCTTGTTTCGAAATCCTTGAGTTTGTTAATCAAAAATTTATTAAAGTTTTACAAAATATGAAATCAATAACAAAACAAATTTCAAATTTGGGCTTCCAGATGCCCATATTCACAGTAGGATTACGTCATTCAAAATTTGATGGCTCTAGGTACCGTTGTTTTATCACATTGCAAGAAACATACATACATTTATGCAGATTCTTCGTTATTTAATTTCTTCAAATATAATACAGGGCGATAATATTTGGTGGCAACAGTTTGAAAAGTGATACAGCCTTTTAAAGTTTTCAATGCAAAATTGCAAAACAAAAACAATAGTTCCTCAGGGATAAAGCCCCTTTGGACTAAAAAAGAAGAGTGATTTTTTAAAAAATTTTATTCTCATTAATGTTTTAAAAAATTGCTGTTATTAAATTATTTTGCATTTATGTAATTCTGTTTGGGGAATCATAATAAAAGTTGTATATTTCTTTCTTCATATGCAGTTTTTATATAGGGCACTGTGTATTGTAATAGACTGATCTACCTACTGAAATTAAATTTATTATTGTAAGCATAAAAAGATGGAATTACTGTAGGGATTCAGAAGTGTAAAGATTATTTTTTATTATGTAAAGTTTATTTTAGTAATCAATCTATAACAATTATTTTTATGTTTGACCACTATATAATCCTACCTATGTAATATAACCAAGTATGTAATGCATTTATCTGTATGCATAGTAAATGTTTTCTTCTCTCTTAGATGTAACACAGAAAAGTAGTTCTAAATTATCTGATTTCAAAGCTAAGTTAGCAAAAACAGAACTGTCAGCTAAATATGAAGAAAGTGATTCTGTGAACCTACAGGAAAGTTACGACAATGAATCAATAGCAGATTTAGGTATTAGTGTACCTCCAGAGCATGTAAATGATACTGTAAGTACTTTATAGCTATAAATAAATTTTTATAATACATTTAAATTTTTATCTTTAATGTGTATATAAATTTAATTTGACATTAAAATGTACTAAATGTAACAATCATATTTGTAATATTGTAAAAATCAATGAGAATTGTAATCAGAAAGGATACATACTTAATATCTTGTCGATTGTAAAAGCTGGCTATCATTAAACCATGAAAGTTGGCAGAGAACTTCCTCTCCCCGCACCTCCAAAAAATGAACCAATCATTCCTGCAGAATTCTGAGTTGCACTTCTATCTGAAATTCTTATAATCAAACATTCGTCAGTCTCTTTGCACAATCGACCAAACAGCTACTGCTGCAGAAGTATTTCCTACTTCATTCTTGAGCTTTACGCAAAAGAGTTTCACCAGTTTCTACTATTTTATTAGGTCCTTCAATTTGAAGCTGTGTTTAGATCATCATGAGTACAAACTTCCCCATAAGTGATTGTTTCAGTCTATTATTGATTTGCCAGATATATTCAGCTGTTGTTTTTCCATTTAGGTCAATTCTCATGTTCATTCCCATGTTAATTCTCTCGACCATATGTAAATGCACCAGAATGCAATCACAGATGTGACTACAACCCTTGGATTCATGTTCTTCAGAATGCAAGAAATAAACACAACAGTAGCAGTTAATTTGTATTCTTGTCTAACAGCACCTTTGATTTTGCCGAGAATCTTTCAGGGTTACATTAGGTAAAAGTGAGATGTTATGACTTCTTGTGCATAAATGGGACTTAAGTTTCATGTTTCATGTTCATCATAGTGTTAGTACATAAGTACTAAAATTTATTGCCACATATCTTTTAATAAGCTTCTATAATTAAGATGTACTCATACAAAAGATAATAAATGAGATCTAGACGTCCGATATCCAGAATGATGTAAAATCCGGACATAAGAGTCGTCAACAACACATTTTTTAGGTTTTTTTTTTTTTTTCTCCCTGTATGCTTTATGCATGCGCATTTGATCCCTCCCCACTAATGAAACATGCAGAGAGTCCCAATTCTTAATTTCACTTTAGCACTAAAAAAAATACCTCATTATTGAAGAAACAATCATTTTAGCATAAATTTGTGTGATCAATATTTTGACTCCGTAGCTGCATATTTGTTTGCCATGTGTCTCAAACTGAAACATTCTACATAGAAACATCATTGATTTTACACCTACTAATATTTTATATCCCTGACGCCAATCTGGCCAATCATTATTTATTATGTTTGGCTTTCAGTAATGCATGTTTATCAGCATGTGACAACTTGTGTTAGATACAACAGTAAATGTACACTATTTTGTCCATTCATCAACTCATTTCTACATAAATGATCTCAAAAATTTAAAACAACCAAACAAGTTTATTCTACCAAAATAATAATGTTTTACAGCTGTTGCCACTCAAAGCAAAACTAAAAGGGTGGTGTATTTAATTATGGCAAAGCACACTAGGGCTATCTGCCTAAGGAGAGGGATGCCTTCATGGAGGACTTTCTAAGGGAACTGGCTCATATACACGTTACACATGGGGAAAACCACAAAAACAACCATGCAACCAGCCTGTTCACAGGATTCGAACTTCGGACTGAACTACCAGTGTTCAGCGACTTCACTGCTCGGCCGCTGGTGGGCAAAACTAAAAAAGGAAATTAATATTACACTGGTTGAATGTAGATGAACAATGCTATACTTAACATACTCCCTCCTTTTGATAACAGGAATTTTATCAAAACAAATATTTGATTAATCTAAAATATAACCTAAAATTCCATTTTTAAGTTCACTTAGAAGTCCATTTCAAAGTTCACTTAAAAGTCTATTTTAAAGTTCACTTAAGCATATATTTTAAAGTTCACTTGAACGTCTATTTTAAAGTTCAAAAGCCCTTGAATTTAGAGGGCACCTTTATAGCTTGATCACTTCATCATCTAATCTATAGCACTCATCCAAATAGTCATTAAACGTTTTACCATCTGGATAAAAAACTGGTTTAGCTTTAGAATAGAAATTACTTTATCAAACAAAGTAATTACTTACTTTATTCTTCCTGTGTGAGTTGACTCAATCATTTCTTTTTTAACCTGTGATTTAGAATAAATTTTGGATTTGTAATATCAACACCTGATGCTTCAGAAGCACTTTCTTCAAGTTGTTCTTCACCACACTTATCACTTTTACTTGATCCAATCCAATGATCCCAATCTTCATTATCGAGTTTCTCATCATATGGAAATTTTGGGCTTTCTTCTTCTTGAATAGCATAATAATCATCATTAAAAAGCTCTTTCGTTTTCGGTTCAAGTTTTTCAGGTTCAAAATCACTTTCAATATCATCTTTGTTAAGGTTCAATTCATCTTGAGCAGGTGCTTCTTTCAACTTTAAAAAATTTGTCTTCAAGTTCTTTTCTCATTGAATCTTTCAAATGTTTTAGATCTTCTCTTTTCTGCTCTTTCTTCATTTTTTTTTCTTTCTATGTATTCTTCATGCTTCTTCTTCCTTTTATTATCAACACGTCTGAGAGAATCCTCAATCATCCTTCGATATCATTTAATGAATTTTGAATCCGGCTTATCAAATCGGGAAATATACTTACATTCAAATGATCCAAACCTGAAAGAGAATAAAAACTTTAATAAAAACTTTTCTTGCCTTTTCATATCTTTTTCATCATCACTTGACACTGCAATATCTGTTTCTTCATAAGTTGGAATCTCATCATTTTTATATTTTCCTTTACACTTCTTATCTAAAATAAAATCTCTTAAAAGTTTCTTATTCTCTTTCAGGTTTGGATCATTTCTAAACTTCTTCAAAAAGGAGATTTCTTTCTTAACTTCTTTTTCTTGGCCTTTCAAACATTTTAAATAGTCAGCCTCTGCATCTTCTCTTAAATTTGCTATAAAATGATCGTTTACGACCTTATCAACTTCACTTCTAGATTTCAATTCAAAGGGATCTGTAATGCCAATAGCTTCTAATTCCCAAAGGTTTCTGATACCTTGATTGTGAATTAAGAGGGAGGTAACAACAGGAGCAATAGAATTTTCACCTCCAGTTGTTGGCGATTTACCCATTAAAACCCATCCGAGCAGTGTTTCCATACCAAAAATGCCTGTATTTAGTTTCTGTACTTTTCCTGTATAAATATTTCCTGCAAAGTCTGAGCCTATCAAAAGATCAATCTGTGGGTTGGTGCAATCAACATCTGCGATATGAATTCCCTTTCCAGCTTATTTTGATATCCAAGGTCCTTTCTGTAGATTAGGTATAGATCCACACATTTATAGGCTGATCTAACACAGGAATCTTGCAGCTATAACCAGTATGCAGATTCTCAACATTTATTTTATAACATTTATGATTCGTATCTGATGTCCTTCCACCAAACACAACATGTGTTAATTTTTAATGAGCTTTTGATCTTATTCCTAAAGATTCTACTGTTGATTTTAAAACATAGGAATATTAAGATCCAGTATCGATCAACACTCGAAGATGAAGTTTCTTTCCTCCATGTTGAATGGCAACCACTAAAGTTTGAAGCAAAACTCTTCCTGAAGTGCCTGTTGAAGAAGGAGAGCTAATTTCACAATTTTCTTGATTGCACTCGACTGGAACTTTTGATTTCTGCTTAAATTCTGGACAACAAACAAGGTAATGCTTCCTACCACAGAACATGCATAGAATTTTACTTTTACAATTTTTAGCTCGATGATTTGTTTTCAAACATCTAAAGCAACATTTTTTCTTTCATAATTTTCAATTTTTCATCATGACTTAAATTTTGTGCTTTGTAGCAATCTTTGCTTTGATGAGATTTTTCACAGAAAGTGCAATTAACAACATTTTTGTTATTTATTTCTTTTGCTCCTGAAAACAAGTTGCTTGCAGTAGGTACAGTAATATCTTCCCTATCCTTATGAACTTTTCTATAGGGATCACTTTGCTTCATACCTGACTTTGCTAAAGTTATTTTTTCTTCCCCTTCGACCTGAGTTCTTAGAAAATTTAAAAGTTGGCTCAGTCTTGCACTATATGATTTCTCTTCATTTACTGAGTTTCTCAAGCAAATTCTCAACACGTCTTCTGGAATACACGACTCTACAAGGGGGAAGAGCATTGCAGAATATTTATCTGATGTCATCCCAATGGATTCTAAAGATCTGAGGTGGGATTCAAGTTTATCATATAATTGAGTGATAATAAGCCTTGATTTGGTAGCATTTTTAACAACTATAGTTCATATTTCACGAACATAGTATTCCACTAACAATTCCTCACCATCAAATCTTGCTTTGAGTCTTTTAATCGCTTTTGAATAATTTTCTGCCATAGGTGGATAGCTATCGATAATCTCTTTTGCTCTTGTACCTGGGGATATACGTTGTATTAAATATTGGAATTTTATCTTCCAATTCAATTTCTTTTTGATCGTGAATATGTTTAAATTGACTCCAGAAACACAACCATTCTTTAACTTCACGGCTAAATTTCATTAGTCCAAGTTTTTATTTTTGATTTCTCATTACTTAATATATTCCTGTTTGGCTGTGATTTACTTTCTATAAAAGAATTGATGCAAACTAGTATAGCTTTATCAAATTTGACTTTATATTCTTCTACATATTCAAATTCATCAGAATAACTTTTACCATTGTCATCTGCACCTAAAGCAAGTTCTAAAATTTCGCTATCAAGAGTAATTAAACCAGCACTAATGCATTCTAAAGTAGCTAATTTAATCTTAACATCACTTATTTCTATGTTTTCATCATCAAACAGAGACATTAAACTTTTATATGTCTTTATAAATGATGTTCGTAATGGAGATCACTTCTTAACAAGATGCTGCATTGCAAACCAAAATTCAATTAATTATTTCTTATACATAGTACTCACCTCTTATATTTAATCACGTACTGAGGGTCACCAAATGTTAGATATGACAGTAAATGTGCACCATTTTCTCCAAGATCTCAAAAATTTAAACACAACCAAACAAGTTTATTCTACCAAAATAATAATGTTTTACAGCTGTTGCCACTCAAAGCAAAACTAAAAAAGGAAATTAATAGATGTAGATGAACAATGCTATACAAGTGTGACAGCAATGACTAAGCAATTTAGATATATATATTAGTAATTAAATAGCAAAGAGTATGGTAAACTTTTCTGTTGACATTACGCTTGGCGGTGATTACAGATTTAAGTTAAATGCATTAAGAAATGTTGGCAAGGAAAAATTTAGCAAAACTTTCTTTTGATGCGCTAAAAATAGATTTCCTTAATGATACTCATAGGCCAAAAGATTACATTTAGGGCTATTTGAATTAAGAATCACTGATTTGTTGTTCACATAAACATGATAGAAGAAAGACAAAATTTAGCGAAACAATTTGTCCTTTGTCACCATTCTCGTGATAGCTGATACTGAAGCTATTGAATTATTTGCAGATGAATTTATTGAACTCACTAATACTGAAAGGTTATGTCATCAAATTTACAACACTGATGAAACTGGTTTTTTCTGGCAATATGTACCTCGAAATACCTTGGCAGACTTTACAGAAAAGGCTCTAACTGGTGTCAAAGATTCCAAAGCGAGAGTAACAATTTTAGTTTGAGCAAATGCTGCAGGAGTGCATGCCTGTAAGCCTTTCATAATCAAGAAAAATACATAACCTTGAGCATTTAAAGGAGTAAAGATTTTCTCTAATATATATACATCATGCAAATAAAAGAGCATGAATGACACAAGCGTTGATAAATGATTGGTTTGATAATTATTTCATACCCGAAGCTCAGCAACATTTGCATTCGGTTGGTTTACCTGATGACACAAAAATTATGCTAATTGTAGACAACTGAACGGCTCATACTTAAAAGTTTTAGTGCAAGATAATGTTTCTGTATTATTCTTTTCTCCAAATTGTATGTTCATAATTCAGCATATGGATATCGGAATAATGTGCGAGCTGAAATGTAAATATAAAGTAGCATTTTTAAAGTCCATATTAAATTTCTTAAATAATGGCAAGACAATTCAAGAATTTTTGAAATATTTTAGCATAAAATCTGCTGTATGGAGCATCACAAGATCGTGGGAGAATGTATATCCAGATACCTTTAAAAAATGCGTGGCATTATTTATGGCCAGCTACAACGTTTCACAGTGAGGCTGATGGAGATGATCCCCACGAATTTGAAGGTTTTTGGATATCGCAACCCACAGGTAAAATTCTCTGATTAATGGATTTTTTAAAGAAATGTGGAGAAGCGGTAATAAATAAAGATGATGTAACAGAAGTTTTTCATTGTAATGACTATGCCCCAATCATAAGTAAGTTAATGGCAAGATCTGTAGTATGGTTCAAGATTGGAAAATACTGATAGTGAAGAACGTGACAGAGAGGTTATTGATAATGAAAAAATTTAGATTCACAAGTTAGTCGGAATTCTTGACATAGTAATTGCAAGACTTGAACAAGAAATTAAATCTATCTGTAGAATTAAAGAGAAAGTATTAGCACAGAAAATGAAGCAACTTAAACAGCTTGCATTGAAAGAAATATTTAATAAAGTAAACAAATAAATGTTAACTTTTTTTAAAAAATATTATTGATACCCTTTAGATCAGCGGTTCTCAACCTTTTGACTAACGCGTACCATCTAAACAAGAATTGAAAAATTTCAGTACCCCTACGGCATTTTACGAAAATTATTTTTCAGTTTCTCAATAGAAATATTTTTAAAAAATATATTTTGTCATTTCCATAACCTATTGGCTATTTGTATAAAATATGCACATGTAAAAAAATTATATTAAAAATTGGTTACCATTTTAATTATCAAAATTTAAGTTATAATACTTTAATTCTAAAATGTAGTGCGAAATTTTGGCCTGTTTAAGAGAGATCAATTTCTTTATGTTTAGTCTTATTTCACTTAGTTTTAACCATAAATTAGGGTCCACTTTTAGTTTTGTTCTGTATTTATTTTTCAAATATAACATGAAAGAAAATCCTTGTTCATACAAATAGGTTGTGCTAAGAGGCAATGCAAATTTAATAGCTTTATTTAAAATGCCTATAATTTCCTCTTAAAATATTGCTCAGATTTATTCTTTAAATTGGCATGTTTAGATTCAAGATGTCTCAAGAAATGATGGTTTCATGCTTTGATTGGATGATAGTTCACCGCAAACAACACATTAAGTTTGATTGTCCTTTTCATCTCCATTCCAAGTAAACCCAAATGATAAATAACTTTCGTTATATTTCCTGTAAACAATTTTTCTTCTCAATATTCTTAATGCTAGTAGATTTTCCTGGATCCATCACAGGTGAACATCACTTTTTCGCTTAATCAATCTTAGCCATTTTTTGATTTTGAAAAATCTAGGTTTATTTTATTATTTTTTCACAAATTTTTAAATGTACAATATAATGCAATTCAAAAGCAAATAACGACATTCTTAAATCGTGTAGAAATGTAAGGAGTAAGAAGCAACAAGAAAACAAAATATTTGCAGCAAATCGATGTAAAACAATAATTCTAATTGAAAATAGAGCAAAATGAGCCTGGAAATGGTGGCAAAATAAAGTGTAGACATACTAATAAATATCGATCAATTCTAAAAGAATTAATGAGATACTATCATCTTTTTATAGGAACTTATTTTTATTTACTATTAAATATGACATCCATTTACATTACTTCTTTTAAAAACATCATTTATGACAAATTTTATTATGTCTATGGCTCAAAGAATATGTGTGAAATTAAATACAGATTATTTTGCTATTTGTTAAAATCTGTGCATCTGTTGACCTTGATTATAGCTCAGATCGCATAAATTTAAGAATGGTAGAGAAAAACTTGAACAGGATGTTGGGATATTTAATTTTTGAATTTAATAGTCAAAAATACTTTGTTTTTTGGGTACCAGCTATTGTTCTCTTGAATACCACCAGTTGAGAACCACTGCTTTAGATCATACATGCTTAATTATTTCATAAATCACGATTTCATATTCTTAATTTAATAATTTCTACATGCCATCTTAGTAGATTTAGAATGATGATCTAACATCCGAAAAAATCTCAAATCTTGGATCGCCGATGTAAGAGTTTTAGTACTTACATAATAAATTTTTGCTGAACTTAAATATGGGTAATTGTGTAGTGTGTGATCTACTGTTTTGAGTTAGTAATTCATTTCTTAGATGTTGCCACTGAAATGCTTTTTTAAAATTCGAACAGGTTATAAAATGTCCAAAAAAAAATTGATGAAAATAACAATCAATTTTAGTGTTGCCATATAAAAAATAAATAATGATACTTAATGTTATCTAGTCAGCTATATAAGTTGGCTATGATTGAACCATTAGATGGCAGATATCCTGCCAAAGTTGCCTTATTTGTCCCTGCAGAATTCTCAGCCACACTCTTATCTGCAACTCTTACAGTAAAACATTCATCGGTCTCTCTGCATAAAGTACTAGATAGCTATTGCTTTGAAGGTATTCATCCTTCTTCCTTTTATTAGGCTTTTCCATATTATTAGAAACTTAAGTACAGACTTCTTGTTAGTGATTGTTTGAATCTGTTTTGTCGGCAATAGCCAACTGTCTTTTTTTCCGTTCAGCTGATGTTAATTCTGTCAAACAATTGTAAATGAAAGGCCAGTAGTACAGTGGCTAGTGTGTTGTGCAGTACCACCACCACAGTTCTGAGGTTCAATCCCCTGTCTGGACAAGGATGACTCGCCCTTTCATTCCTTGAATGAGTCGATAAAATGAGTGCCAAATTCTCTTGGGAACAAAACACTGGTTGCTCTGTGACTAGCTGACCCCTTGTCCAGATTATATGCTCATGCACCCTGGGACCACTGCTCAGGATTTCGAGGCACTGCAGGCCATGGCCCACTAGAGCTGTTGTGCTTTTGAGTTTAGTTAGCTATAAAGAACTGGACAGTCACAAACGGGATTTCACAGCTGTAGAACTTATTTTTTACATATAGGAAAAAAAGATGCTGCAATAACAAGTAATATTTTCCTTTTCATAAAAATAAGTTGTTATGGAGATAAATGGTTGCAGGGATTGCCAGAGCAAAATTGTTTTTTACAAAAATAACTTGCCTGAAAATGCACTTTAAAGTAAACAAAATCAGTGAGTTATTCCTGGTTTGGTACATTCATATTAATGCAACTGGTAAAAGTTGCCAGGTTTTCAGAATGTGCCAACTCTGGCAACCATGCACATGACCATTCTTCCGCAACCATGCTCATAACATTACTTTAGTCAAGCAACAATGTCATTTTCATATGCATACTTTTTTGTTGTATCCAAAGTTCCAACTGTTTTATGAACACATCATAATATTTTTTGCCTTAAACTTAGTCTTAAAATAGAATTCTTTTGTAAAAAAAGAAACAAATTCTTAACTCGGGGGGGGGGGGGCGCGAAACTACGCTAAAATTTTTACCAAAATGTTTACTTTTTCTTTTTTTATGCAGAAGAATATTTGAAAATATAACTTAACTTAAAATATTAGACAATTCATGCAGTTTTAGTTCTTTAATATATATATATTAAATCTAAATTTTTTGATATATTTTGTTTTTTATTTACCTCATAAAATCAAATCAAAAATACCACAATTTTAGTTCAATTAATTTGGAATAACATGATAATACTATTTCCTGTTATTCCAAATTAATTCAAAGTACAGATTCCATAAATGTATATTAAGTTTTTGAAATATCAATCACAAAGCATAAAAAAACAAAACATCACCCTTTGAGATGAAAGCCTGTAAAGTTTTCATTGCTATAGAAATGAATAATACTCTGATTTTATGAGTTTAACTCATACTATTTGGTAACGAATTTGTATTTTATGCTTTTTGTGTATGTTTTGAATAAAGTTATTGACAGAAATAAGGAAAATGCATCTGAGAAAAAAATTAATGTGTTGTTTAATGAAAGTGATAATGACAGTCAACCATTTTCAAGGATACATTATTGTAGATAAAGATATATTTTTTAGATATTTAAAAGAGAGTTCAATGTGCAAACTGTGTTATAATCCTCTAAAATATTTCTGAGAACAAAAATATATTAATAATCAGTTTCATGAACAAGACGTTTAAACTTTTGTCAACACACATAACTTGAATATTACCACAAAATACTCTCACTTTTCATAATATTTCTATACAGAAATTAAAAACATCCAGGCTTATAAATTATTCCTTCTTGATGCAATTGCTAATGTTCTAAACTTGTTTTGGATCTTTTCCTTGCTTTTTGTGCTTCTATAGTGGTTTGCAGTAGTCTGTCTTCTTAACAGTATTTACACATTTCATTCACTTCGAAGTTAAGATTTTACTACATTTATACCTGAACGGATACCCATTTGCCTCATGACAGATAGCCTACCCTTTTTACTGATGTTAAATAAAATTGCTGCTTCATGTACAGCAATTTCTGCTATTTGTTTTCCAGATCTAGAAGTCTTTGGACACATCTGCCATGTGCGGGAATTAAAAGATTCATTCGTATTCTGGGTAAAGCTACCAAGGCGTTGTTTCAAAAGATCTGGACTTGATGAAACTTTAAAAACTGGTTTTATAACATCCATGACTGAAAATGGCAAAGTTGCTTTATGATGAAATTACCCATCGAGCCATTTAAAACTGCCTGTTGATATTTACACCATGATTCTGCACCAGCAGGACAATATATATGTAACGGTTCAGCATCAGTTTACCTCGTATGAAAATAAACCGCCCAGATACCCTTACGCGTTTTATCAACTGACAAAGCATTTAAGCGAATTGCATTTCCATAGTACTGAGTCAGCTTATTTATCACAGTGTCTGTTAGTCTTCCTTTGCCTGATAAAGGTTTACCTTCCTTCAGATTTTCAGATCTATAATCTTGTTTTAGCTTTCTCAGTCGAGTTCCCATTCTCTTTTGTCGTGACCAACACGTTCAAGTTTTGAAACAGTTTCGTCACCATATTGTTTGCTATCATGCGTTGTAGCCAGTGAATGTTCTAGAATAAGTGTCGCCAATATAATTAATATGTTGACCTCTTTGAGCTTCTGATCTGCGAAAAAATTTTATCATACTATGGACTTCCATTTTTCTGGAAGAACTGACATGATTTTTTGACAATTTGGCAAATACTTCATTTACCCCTCTTCGAAAGCTTTTATAGATTTTTTTTGCTTTCCTCATATAACCTTTACAAGTGGATGAGAGAACTTCAAAATCTAAAACGTTCCCTGTTTCAGCTCCTGTTACAGAATTTACTTCTATATGCGAAGTATATCCTCTCGTTTCCCACTTTCCATCCCCACTTATGGTGACAGAATTTGTTTAGTTTTGCTAGAGTAATTTTCATACTTTTAATGGCAACAGTTTTTGAAGCTGCATGTATATGCTTTCAGATTTTATCATAAGCATTCTGTATCACAGATTTACCTAGATCCATTACACCACAAAATGTTTCTAGAGGTTCCAGACCTTGGCCAATGCATCGTATAGCATATACAATTCATCTGCTCAATTCAGGAACATTTTTGTGTTCCTCAATCAATTTTGAATTATTGAATTCATTTTTAAAACTGCATGGTTCACATTTTTCACATTTTATTGAATTCAGTTTTAAAACTGCATGTTTCGCATTTTTCAAATTATTGAATTCAGTTTTAAAAGTTCACATGTAACAGAAATTGCTGGAAATAATCCAAAGTGTTTTCTCTCAGAAATATTGACAGAATTACAACACAATTTGCACATTACTTTCTCTTTACTTTCTCTTTCAAAAATGTAAACAATGTCTTTATCCATAATAATATATCCATGAGCATGGTTGACAATGTCAGTATAACTTTCATTAAACAATGCATTATTAATTTTTTACTCAGATGCACTTTTTACATGTTGACTGTGAGTACAGTACAAAGTCCGAAATCCGGACTCATCGGGACATTAGCGATTCCGGATTTGGGATTTTTCCGGATATTAGATCATCAGTTTAAATCTAGTAAGATGGCATGTAGAAATTATAAAATAAAAAATATGAAATCTTGATTTCTGGAAATAATGAAGTATTCTTAATCTAATGGGTATCAAAATTTACAAAAAAAAAAAAAAAAAAAAAAAAAAAAAAAAAAAGCTTAATATTTATTTGCTTACCTTTCCAAACACTTCTTTCAATGTAAGTTGTTTCGTTTTTTTGCATAATACTTTCTCTTTAATTCTGTAGACAGACATAATCTCTTGTTTAGTTAGTCTGTAGACAGACATAATCTCTTGTATAATCTTGTTATGGTTGAAGTCCTGTAACTGCTATTTCGAGAATTCTGACTAACTTGTCAATCGAAATTTTCTTGTTTTCAGTAACTTCTCTGTCACTTTCTTCACTATTAGTAGTGGTATTTTATGGATCTAGAACCATACTACAGATTTTTCCATTCATTAATTGATTGATGATTGAGAAGCGTTGTCATCGTAATGAAAAACTTCTTTTATATCATCTTCATGTATTACTGCTTCTCCGCATTTCTTTACAAAATCTGTTAATTGGATAATTTCACCTTTGTTCTGTAATATCTGAAAACCTTTACAATTAGCGGCTGTCATCATCAAATTTAGCTATCCTTCACTGTACATATTTGGCTATGCATCATGAGCTTGGCGACTAATGACAAGTTGTACCGTTAAATTTTATCTTGCTTCTATCGTGTACTGAGACATTTAAGCCTGGATTGTATTAGTTTTGTTATTTATTATACTTATATATATTTCTTGCACCTGCTTAAGGCTTATCAGAGTTCTGAATAAATAAATTCCCGCATATACTTAAGCCTTATTGAGGGCTGTCATTAAATATCTTACTGCCTGATGCAGTCTCCGTGGGTCCTAAATTCTGTGACCCGGTGTGACCATACAAGCTCTGGCACGATTCTGGGTTTATGTGAATAACAAATCAGTTATTTTTAATTCAAATAGCCCTACATGTAATCTTTTTGTCTCAGAGTATCATCAACAAAATCTAATTTTAGCATGTGGAAAGAAATTTTTGGTAAACTTTTCTTCATCAACATTTTTTAGTGCTTTTAACTTAAATCTGTAATTATTACCAAGCATAATGTCAACATAAAAGGTTACCATACTCCTTTATTATTCAATTACTAACATAAAAAAATTGTTTAGGCATTGCTAAGTGAGTCATTACTCAACTTGTCATGTTTTGATAAATATGCGGTGAAAATATAATAAATAATGATTTGCTAGGTTGGCGTCAAATCAACAATGGATCTATGTGGAATGTTTCGGTTTGAGATGTGTGCCAAACAGATACGCAGTAATGGAGCCAAATTAAATGATCGTACAAGGTAAAATGATTGTTTCTTCAATAGCAGGGTATTTTATTTAGTGTCGAAGTGAAATTAAGAATCGGGACCGTACAGATATTTTATTATGTGTGGAGGGGGAAATCAAAATGCACAAGTGTAAATCCTACGAGAAAACGTAGCTGGTGGTTTTAGGGTCCGGATTTTAGATTATTCCGAATAATGGGCGTCCGGATTTCGAACTTTGTATTGTATTATGGTCATCACCTGATGAAAACAAGCTTTTATCAGGAAGTTCAGATCTGATATTTCTGTAATAGTTGCCGTAGAAGCGATGTTTTTTACTTGACACACGTAACATTCATGTTTTCTTTTCTCATAAGTAAGGGGGGAAAGTCATATTGTTTCCACTGTAATGTAGTGATTATAGGATTAGGTAGAATTTGGAAATGCAGGGGAACTAGAGCAAGTCAGTAACAGCTAAAACGAGCAACAGTAACACCTTAGGTGCAAATTTTCTCTACTGTGTAATGCTGATGGAAGTTAAGAAATGATCATGATTTCAAAGATCACTGATTACATCTGGCATTCCTTTTTTTTTTTTTTTTTTTTTTTTTTTTTTTTTGTGACTTCATAAGGGATCAACTTAAGCCCAGTAATGATAAAAATATTTTTTTTTCCTCTTAAAAATCAAGAATAAGAAAAAGGAGAATCAAGAATTTAATAAAAGTGGATTGCAAAGTGCCTCCCTTTTTAAATAATAAGGCAGTTTTTCCAGTTTGGCAGGAAAGTATATCAGTGTTGAAAAAGTATAATATTAAAATATATTTCATTTCTAAGCATTCTGAATATGGTACTGATTTAACTCCAAAAGCAAGGTGAAAGAAGCAGCTAATTGATTCTTTTAAAGTTTATTCAGACGGCAAAATGTGTTCAGAAAGCAAACTAAAGAGCAAAATGCTAGTGTAGGAAATGGTTTTGTTATTGCTGATAACAATAGGAGGGACTATTTTCTTATGGAAAATTATCAAGGAATGCATGTCTTGACTGAAGCTTGTAAAATTGTATGTCCTGATATTTTTAAACACAAATTTGAATATGTAAGTTTATCTCAGAGAACCATCATGAGAATGGTCAATAACAATTATGATGAAGAATTATCAGGGTTCGTAGCCGTCCTTACAAGTGCTTATAAGTCCTTATCTTTGAAAATAAAATATAAAGGCCCTTATAGGTGCTTACTTTTTCTTTTAAGCCCTTATTTTTTTTTGTTTTTGGTGCTTATTTTTTGCTTTTAGTGCTTTTTTTAATGAACGCGCATTTTCCCCCCTGTACCAAATCCTAAACTAAATAAACAACTTTTTTTCTTTATATGGAACGTCAGATGGTGAATCATACTCCCGGAAATAGCTTTTCCCCCTTTCTCTGCATTAACGTAACCTATGGTGCACGTCGTTCTATTGGTCAAAGAATTGCGAAAATCGTAGAAAATTCCGGTACATTCAGTATTCTTTTCCTCCCACTCAAATACTACGTTATGCTTATATTATGAGCATATGTCTGAATATTTATAATAATATAGTTGCAGTAGCTGCTGAAGTTTAGATAATAAACTTCCAAAAATGGGTTTATTTTTACACAGATTAGCTTTCTAAGGAATAATATTCGGAATGGCTTAAATAAAAGGAAAGTAATCGAATAGTCAGAATATTTTTTTTTTTTTTTTTTTTTTTTTTACAATACATTATACAGTACGGAGATTGGGAGGTTCTCCCGTTTCTCCGAAAAATCTCTAATATTGAAGCAGCGAACTTTTTTTTTTTTTTTTTTTTTTTTTTTTTTTTTGGTCACTGTCCAATCTGGATTGAATAGGACTAAAAGTTTTGCGGTCTACCCAACCCAAGCGAAGAATGATTCTATTCGGGAAATTTAACGGTCTGTTCAAAATTCGAATCAAAAACACCCCAGATTAGTAAGTCTCTTTCTTTTCCTTTATTTAGTTCTTTATTCTTCGAATACCGGCAACTGTTGATTCCGATTCCGAGTGCGTAATAAATATCACGTATGGATGAATTACGCCGCACGTATTGCGCAATCAAGATCAGCAAAATACTTTCTTATAGGATATTTAAAAACCTTGTTGCGCAATAACGTTTGCGGTATTTTGCAGAGATAATTAATTTTGATGTTCGGTCTGAGATTTATTTATGAACACACAAGAGTTTTACTGTTCTTTCTAAGCAGAATATTTCTCAGTTCCGTTGGTCTATTTTTATATGATGCACATATCGAAATGTCAAAATCATTTATTTAGCCGAGAAATTTAAAGAACGGCTACAATCTCCCCCTCCTCCTCTTTTTCCAGTTACCCTCGACTATACGGAATATTCGGCAATTTCCGAGTATACAGGTTAGTTAAGCTTTTACTGTTAAAGGATGACTACATGAGGCAATTTCCCGTCTCTTGATTTCAGAAATGTTCCTCTTTTCTACTTAAATTACTTTGCTTGGAATATATGTTAAGAGAAAACTGTTATGCAATGAAAATTTAGAAAATGTTCAGAATTTTTATATAAGTTAAATTATTTAAATATTAATATGAGTGGGAAAAATTGTATTTATTATTAGGTGCCAAGCGAATACAATTAATATGGCTTATTATTAGTATTTATTTTCTATATTTTGAACTGAAATTTCATCATTAAATCTTGTAATATAGTTTAGTTCTGCATAGTTTTTTTTTTCTCTCATTGTAAACTAATTCTGTAAATTGAACTGTCATTTAAAATTTAAAAAAAAAAAAGTTAATTGTTTTCCATGGTTGAGGTAATGCTCATTCTCTTAATAAATATTGCATTGCTCATATTTTAAATTGCAAGTTTAATTTATGGTTATGCAGTTGTGTATAATGTAATTAGACAGGTGCTTATTTTTTTCTTAAAATGTGCTTGAAAAGTGCTTATAGGTGCTTATTTTTTTAATTAAAATGTGGCTATGAACCCTGATTATGATCAGCGTTCATCAGATGGTACTCGATTGCTTTTGACAGAGTTTCAGGAATCTGAATAATAAACTTTACTCCTGAAATTTAAAAAATTGTGAAAGAAGTAAAAAACATCATTTGTCTCTTAAGATTCTTGTTTGTTAGAAATTTATATATTTTTTATGTTAAAATTCACTATCCTTGATTATAACAATTTGTATCCAAAAATGCTGTTTTATTTATGGCCTGCATTACCCCTGATTCTTTAGGTAAAAGAGTTGCCTAGATTTAATCTAAATGAAATGTGTAGCATAACTATATTTAATAAACATTTATTGTGTGAAATTCTGGTGGAGGCGAATGACCAACAATTTTAGATTATTTTTTTACCTATGCCATATAGTAACATAATCCTCAATAATATATATTGTAGATATACATTACAATAATTCTTTTCTCCTAAGCTATTTAATAGCAATAATGTATTTTCTTTGTAGTGACATTAGGATTTTTAGAAGCAGGCAAGATGAAAAATGAGCAATTGCCTTCGCCGAGAATCGAACCACGGACCTCTGGAATTCCGGCCCAGCGTGCAGAAACACTACACCATGAAGGCATGCCAGGAAAGTGGGAGAAATACCTTATATACTCCCCTTTTTAAAGGGCAACTGGGCTTTTTAGGGGACCGTATTGTAAAATCCCGGGTGTGGAGAATCCTTATCCAACACCCTTTTAGTTCGGGCACCACTGTAGAGACATTAGGATTTTTGGAAGCAGGCAAGATGAAAAATGAGCAATCGCCTTCATCGGGAATCGAATGACAGACCTCTGAAATACCTGCCTAGCGTGCAGAACTACTACACCATGAAGGCACGCTAGGAAAGCGGGAGAAATACCTTATATCTTATTCTGCATTACGCCCCTTTTTTAAAAAAATTTTGCATAAGAAAAACATTTTATTCATTTATTTATTTGCTGCTAAATTTAATTTACTTCCATCGCTTTATAATATGACGTTCTTTTTCTAGCTTAAGGAAGATCATCATACATATTACAACTCAACATTCTATTCTGATCCAGAGGTAGCTAAATCATTATGGGTGGATTTGGATTCATTGCATGATAATCATGTAATTACCCATGAAATGTTATCTGATTCTCATAGGCAAGCTACAGTAAGTAGAGAGAATTTTATAAAAGTGTTTATAAACTGTAAAATTCAAGATTTTGTGATATTTAAATATACTTCTTTCTTATTTAATTTTTGTTTCCTTATCTCAGTTTTCAGTTTATGCTCTTGCAATATATGGTTTTTAGATTTTCAGAATTAGTGGCATATATATATGCAAAATAATGTTATGGGTACTTTTGCATGTTTTTTCTTTAAATAAATAATTTTAGTTTATGCATTTCAAATAGCTCTCATTTCAGATGTGCGTAATTCTTTTAGTTTCATAAGTGTATTGCTATCCATGAATGTTTTATTCTGTCTTTTGAGAATAGAAGTAATTAACTGAAAAGGATTTTATTGATGTTATTTAAACTCTGCTATTTCTAAGCCCTGTAAAATGTTTTATTTTAAGTAAGAGAGTTTTTTTTTTTTTTTTTTATATATTATTTTGACATTGTGTTACTTTTGATATAACTAACTTTAGTATAGTGCTATTCTATGGTACAATTACTAAAAGTCGTTTCTGGGTAATGTGACCTCATTACAACCTTCTAGTTAGTGCCACAATAAAGTGTGTAGTATATGTAAGTGTGTATAATAGTTTTTTTATCGAAGAATTTATTTTAAGTGAAACACGTCATCATGTCGTTTTTCGCTAAAGGACGTAAACAAGATATGTGTGTTCTAGCAAAAGAACTTGGGGTGAATGTTACGGAACAAATTGACAATAGTTGATATTAAGGATGCCATTTTAATGAGTTAGGGATATAATGAAGAGTTCACTAAAGATCTATATTTTAGAATTATTGCGGAACGAAAAGAAATAAAGGAATGTGAATTTACGAAAGAAAACAGCGAGAGAAACGCGAATATAACGAAAAGAAAAAGATAGAAGAACGCAAGCACGAGCTTGAGAAACTGAAAATACAAGTAGCTAGTTCAGGTGCTAATCATGATTCCGTACCTGCTTTGAAACTCACTGACATGGGTATTCCTAAGTTACAATTACAAACTTTAATTCCTCACTTTAATCCAAAAAGTGATGACATGAGCCTTTTTCTCACTATTTGAAAGGCAACTAGCAATTTTGAACATACCTCAAGGGAAATGGGTAGTGTATCTCTTAGGTTTATCTAATGACGTCGCAAAGGAATCTGCTGGTGATGCACAAGATTATGACAACATTAAACAAATTCTCTTAAAGCGTTTTAAATTGAGTGCTGAAAAGTTTCGACAGTTATTTTCGCAACATCACAAAAGTCCAGATAGTACATGGCGAGATTTTTACTTCGATTTGAGAAATTTCTTCGATGGCTGGATTGGCGAATTAAAAGTCAATACTTTTGAGAAGTTAAAGGATTTGATGATATCAGACCTTCTGAGTATAGAGAACATTTTGTGGATCATTGGTCCGAGTGGACTGATCCGCTTCAACTGGCTGATAAATTAGATTTATATGAAGAAGCTAAAAACATCAGGAGTAGAAACGTCAATAATAACACTCCAACGTAGTGGTCCTAAAAATTATAAAAATAACCCTCAACTTGTTAAAAACTCAGTGACAAGGAATTCTGGCATGAGAGAAGATCGATCAACTGTTAGTTGTTATGGTTGTGGAAAATTGGGCGTCGTTAAGGCTAAGTGTCCAACCTGCTCTCCTTCTTTAAGTAAAGAATCAACTGATTCAAAGCAATTTACATACAGTGTCTGTAGAGACACTTCACACGACTCTTTTAAGAGTAAAAATCAACGGATTTACGGGAATTGTCTGTGCTGATACTGGTGCTACTCGCACTATAGTGGGAGAAACATTATATAATCTCTTGAAAGAACAAGGATCAGAATTTAAGAAAACTACTATGAAGGTCACTCTTGCAGACGGTATTCAAAGGAACAAAGAGGTCCACATGACCCAGGTAGACATTCACATCGAAGAAAGATCATTCCGCATAACTTTATTTGCGCTTTCCTCAGCAAAGGAGAACAGGACTCTTTTAGGATCGGATTTTCTTAGAAGTGCTGGAATTGTTTTAGATCTACAAAATCTGGTGGTTTTACCACAATAATCCGCAACAAAAGTTTAAGTTTATTGATGATGATTCTAAACCTAACGATCGAACCAAATGTACGTCGGAAGTTGACACTGTACTGTTAAGAGAATGTGAAGGACAACATCTATCAGCTCATCAAAGATCACAATTAAATGAAATATTGAGTCAATATTCAACTATCTTCCAACCAGGGGGAGAAGCAACACCTTTCATAGAACATCGAATTAAAACTGGAAACCATCCCCCAGTAGCTGTACCACCATACAGAATGAACCCTGCTAAGAAAGAAATCTTAAAGCAAGAAATTGACAAGCTCTTATCCGAAGGAATAATTGAAGAATACGAATCCCCTTATGCATCCCCAGTTGTTTTAATACTGAAACCTAATGGAACAGTACGCCTCTGCATAGATTACCAGAAATTGAACACGATTTCAGTTCCAGATTCCTACCCACTTCCGAGAATGGACGGAAACCTACTCCTTTCATGTCGACCCTTGATCGCCGTGCAGGTTATCACCAAGTGAAGGTGTACGTATCCAAATGATCAGAGGGTTGTTGATGCTTGTTCCTTTATCTATTGCACCAAGATATTTTACTGTACATTTATTTACAATTTATTTACAAGTCGTATGCCACCTGGCATATTTACAAGTGTTATGCCTCCTGGCATGTACATGATAGACATATTCTGCCACCTGGCATGTGAATTGATACATCATACTAGTTTTCTGCCACCTGACAGATACGATGCAATTACCTCAATTAGCAGTAAAACGCCCGACATTTTGGCGTGTCCGCTTCCCTTACGTTCTGTAATGCAACTAACTCTTTGTGCGGTGCGCCGTCTGGGCACAGATCACTGAGGAGGCCAAAACATCCTACCCCCCGATGAATTACATTCATCTTAATACAATCTTCAATATATGCAAACAAGTAAATGAAAAATATAGAAACTGAAAACATACAAAAACCTTCAAAAAGTATAAAATTACATGTTACACTTACCAATCTTCTAGCAAAACATCTTATATCTTACTATATTGAAACGTTAACTATGAGGGTTAAACTAGAACAAACAAATAAAATTATTAGTACAATAAGAAATGAAAATAATAATAAAACATATTCAATATGAAACAAACACTTAAGTTAATGTTCTTCAACTGGTAAAAGACACAGTTTGGTAATAGGACGTTTAATGTCCCCATGCACAGTTTTTAGTCTAACTACTCAGACATTATTGTCTCTTCCATGAAACACTTCTATTACTCGCCCGAGTTTCCAACGTAATGAAGGCAGATTATCTTCTTTAATGAGAACCAAGTCATTTAGACTAATATTTCTGCTAGGCTGTCTCCATTTGCTACGCTGCTGTAGTTGGCACAGGTACTCTTTAGACCACCGCTTCCAAAACCCTTGGAACATCTGCTGTGTTAGTTGCCATCTTTGCAATGGAGACACTCGTACTTCGGTTAAATCTTGTTCTGGAACAGCTGTTAAAGAAGTCCCTATAATAAAGTGTCCAGGAGTCAAAGCTGTCAAATCATTGGGATCACTGGAGACCGGTGTTATTGGCCTCGAATTTAAGCATGCTTCAATTTGTGCAATTAGAGTTAGAAACTCTTCATAAGTCAAAATTTGAGTTCCAACACATTTCTTTAGATGCAGCTTCATAGATCTAACAGCTGCCTCCCATATACCACCATGATGTGGAGCAGCTGGCGGGTTGAATATCCACCTTATGTTTTCATTTGCTAACCACCTTTGAAATTCTGAGGTTGACTGGACAGATGAAACTGCTTCCTTGAGGATTTTATTTGAACCTATAAAATTAGTTCCACAATCACTTCTTATTTCTTGAGGTTTTCCTCTCCTCGAAGCAAATCGTTTTAGAGCAGCTAGGAATGCTTCACCTGATAAGTCGCTAGCAATCTCTAAATGGATAGCCTTTGTAGCTAAACAAACAAAAATACAGATATAACATTTAATTGGTCTTATACCTCTTCCCCTTTTCATTTTCACAGAAAATGGGCCGGCATAATCAACGCCAACCTTTGAAAAGGTTCTACTTGGAATCACTCTACTTGCAGGTAGTTCTCCCATTAATTGAATAGATGTTACTGCTCGTACTCTGCAACATTTTATGCATTTCCAAATGCATCTTTTAATTTCATTCTTTGCACTTATTATCCAGTATTTCTGTCTTATTGCAGCTAACATTAAATGCAACCCTCCGTGTAAATGTTTTTCGTGATAATGCTGTATCATTAATTTTGTGAAGTCATTATTATTTGGCAATATAATGGGATGTTTACTTTCTCTGGTAATTTCTGCGTTTCTTAATCTACCTCCTACTCTTAAAATTTCATTTTCATCTAGAAATGGATTAAGTGAAATGATTTTGCTTTTAGTTTTAATGGGTTGTTCTGTCTTTAAAGCCTTAATTTCTTCTGAAAATTCATTAAGTTGAACATTTCTTATAATAAATTCTGAAGCCTTCCGTAACTCATAGGCGGTAAGAACAACAGATTGCTTTTCACGAGCGGATTTACAGTTGTTCACGAAGCGCAGAACATAAGCCATTATTCCCAGTATTTTGGTTAAATTTCCGTACAGTTCAAGATTTAGTAACGGTTCTGTAGATTCCACAAGTGTTTTCAAAGTAACACATTTACGTTCTTCACTAACGTTTTGCAAGTCAGCTTAGGTATTCATTTCGTTTATGTGATGTCGAATATCTACTTCTGAAAGCCAGGGTGGCCCAGAAAACCAATCACTATCATTAATTAGAGCTTCAGCGTCCATCCCCCTCGTAAGTTTATCAGCAGTGTTTGTCTTCCCACTGCAAAAGTACCAGTTGTTTAAAATTGTTTTCTCCTTGATTTCTACCACACGATTTCTAACAAATTGTTTCCACTCTTTGGCAGATCCCTTGATCCAGTGAATGCAAATTTGGGAATCAGTCCAGTAAAATATATTTCCCTCATCCAACTTCGGAAATATCGATTGCAAATATGAAACTAATCTTGCAAAAATTAATGTTCCCAAAAGTTCAAGCCTAGGGAGTGTTACCCTTTTTAATGGAGTCAAACGGGATTTCGACATTATGAAACTTGTTTTACATTTATTTTTCTTCTTAAATCTAAAATATGCTAAAGCACCATAACACTTGGGACTGGCATCAGAAAATATGTGAACTTCTATAAACTTCCAACACATATCACTGAAGTACTGTCTGGGAATTTCGAAAAACTTTATTTTTTCAACTTCCTTTAACCATTTCTGAAATATGAATTTTGTATCAAGAGGAACATTTTCGTCCCATTGAATACCCTTTTCCCACATAGTTTGCATTAAGAGTTTAATTCGAACAGTAAATGGATTCATAATTCCTAAGGGATCAAAGAGCATACCACATGCTGCTAAAATGATGCGTTTAGTTACTTTGAGATTTTGTAACTTCTCAAACTGAGATACATCTATTTCAAATTATCATTGACATTGTCCCAGATAAGACCTAAAACTTTCAACGGTACCAAAGAGTCTTCAGATGTTTCACGAGAGTCAGTTCCATTAAGTTTCCATAGTTCATTCAGCTCAGGTGAGTTTGAAACCCATCTACGTAGATTCATACTGGCCTCGCTAAGAATGAAAATCATGTCCTTGCTTAAATGTGAGGCCTTTGCTACATTAACTGTCCCAGAAATTAAATCATCTACATAAAGCTCTTTTAACATACTGCATGCCTCTTCGTAGGCATCTTCATACTTTTTTTAATGCAGTCTTATTGTAGCTGTTAATAAATAAGGTGAGCACTTGACCCCGAAAGGAACTCGATTGTGTTGGAGAACTTGTAAGTTGGGATTACTGTGATCGAGATTTGACCCTTCCTCACTTATCCACAAAAAATTTTAAAAATCCCTGTCTTCTTTAGCTAAGCCTACCTCTAAAAATGCACGCTGAATGTCGGCACAAAATGCAATTGAATGTACCCTGAATTTAATGATAATCTTTAGCAAATCAGGATTTAAATTAGGTCCGCTTTCCAAACAATCTTTAAGTGATAAATTTCCCTTACTTTTAGAAGAAGCGTCAAAAACTATTCTAACCTTTGTAGAATCCTTCTGCTCGCGCACTACCGCGTGATGAGGCATGTAATACCTTGTTTCCAAATTACCATTTAAATACGTATCTACCCTTTCCACTATACCATCTCTCAAGTGTTCATTAATTATCTCATTATATTTTAAATATACCTCGCTATTTTTCTGAAACTTATTATTTAAAAATTGTAAGCGCTTTTTCACGATTTCATAATTGTTATTTAAACCTTCAACACCCTCTTTCCACAATAATCGAGTTTCATACCTTTTATTCTTGTAAGTTGTATTTCGTTCAAATGACTCTAAAATTTCTTTATCTGATAGAGATATTTCTTTATCCGAACTTATCCCAATTGCTTCTAATTCCCATAATTTTTTAACTCTTTCATAATCTAAGTCCTCATTTACAATGGTTATATGATTAACTCTTGCGTCCTTACACTTTGATCCTTCGTCCTTGCCTTGAATCACAAAAACCGAAAGTGCTTTCTGTTGCGATTAATTTTTTACAAATCTTCACGTTTTGTTCTCCTAAAATTTCCCAAATATAATTCGAACCTATTAACACTTGAATTTCGTCACTCGTACCAGCATCTGCTAATTCTATTCCCTTCTCAAATGCCATCTTTTGTATCCACCGAGAAGGAACTTTTACTTGACCTAGTGTCATAGAATCAATGACTATTGCGTTAATTTTTATCTTTTTACTGGGATGGCTTACATTTTGCAATACAATTTCTACGATATCATACAAGCGCTCTTTTGCATCTTTGCATCCAAATGTGAAAATAATAAGCGCTTCTTTATTAATAATTTTCAACTCCAGTGAATCAACCACTTCTCATAAGATGAATGACTTTGTTGACCCTGAATCTAGCATACAACGTAATACCTTTTCGTTCCCCCCTTTACACCTAACTGTTGCCAAAAACGTCTGTAAAAGAACGGAAGTAGGTAGTTTAATTTTGTTATTATTTTCATTACATAAGAGCGAAAGAGAAGCTTCAGGGATTGGCGTTTGTTTTGTCTGATTGGAAGTATCTGTCTCTAAACCTATCGATGCGGTGTCACAAATTAAGGAATTATGTAAACCTTGGACATTGCACAGTCTGCATTTTTCATCTTCATGAGCACAGAAATGCCTTGGATGCCCTTTCGAAAAGCAAATAAAACATAAACCTCGATCCATTAATGCCTTTCGGCGAGTCTTTAAATCAAGTGCGCAATCATGATTCATATGACAAGCAGATAAACAAAATATGCAGACATTTGGATTCTCTTTCTTAGGTGGGGTAGAGAACTTTCGATTTGGATTAAAATGTGATTTTTGAAAGTATTTAGAGGGAGTTTCGTTTTGACTAGTTAATACCGAGGCACCTTGCTTATTCATACTGTAATCATTTCTTTTAGAATGCATGTAAGATTTATTTTGATAACCTTGATGGGAACTTTTGTTTCGTATTGATGTTTCATTTACATCAAAATTCTTAGAACGTGCTAACATCATTGATGTTTCCCTACATTCCACTTCCGTTTTCAAGAACGTTAGTAGTTCATTAACATCGAAATTTTGTTTATCACTTCTTTTCCTAGTGAATTCTAGAGTTAAATTCTCGGGTATTAACTTTAACAAAATAGGGGATAATAAATGTCCATAAGAACCACTAGTAACATTTAAAGAATTTAAATTCCTTATTTGTATTTCTATATCGTCATAAAGCTTCCTCAAAGAAGCCGTATTTCCGGAATATTTTACAGGTTCTAAACTCAACAATTTATTCATATGCGCATTAATTAGCAGGTCATCTCTGCCGAAACGGTTTTTTAGTATATCAACAGCCACCGTATAGTTTTCACTAGTAAATGTTAATCCACTAATAGCATTTAAAGCTAAACCTCCCAAAAGCGATTTTAAATAACAAAACTTGTCAACCGAACTGAGACTTTTGTTTTGGTGAATGGAATTACTAAACTGATTCCAGAATTCAAGCCAAGAACAAGGATCACCGTAATATTTTGTAATCGTTAATTTTGGCAATTTTAAAGTATTAACTTCACAAGTTTTCAACTTCGGAGATATAGTTTCCTCACTAGAATTTCTAGATTCAACTTTACATGCGTTTTTTCTTAATTTTTCCTGAATTTTACATTTAAAACTTATAATTTTTCCTGATATTCCTGCGCGGAAATTACTTCTGTTTCTAACCCCTGTTCCGTAATTATAAGTTTTTCAATCTGAGAATCGTATTGTTTCAACAACTGCGATTTTTCAAGTAACATTTCGAGTAATTCTTTTAATTTCTCATCCGCGGTTTCACCCTCTTCTAACAATGCAGAATCTATTTTACTCATCAACTTAGTAGTTAAGTTACGCGTCACCGTACGCAACTTCTTTGCCTTATTCGTAGCCTCCATTTTACCATTAGATTCTATCAACTATAATAATCAACAAGATTTTTATTCAACAATTCTATTCAAAACTGGAAAAATGAAAAAGGGCCTACCTCGAATTTCTTCGCGCTAAATCCTGGCTTTTCAGTCATGAACTCACTACTTTTCTTCATCCATTCTTCATCTCCACAAATCACGTCCGGGTCACCAAAAAAAATGTACGTATCCAAATGATCAGAAGGTTGTTGATGCTTGTTCCTTGATCTACTGCACCAAGATATTTTACTGTACATTTATTTGCAATTTATTTACAAGTCGTATGCCACCTGGCATATTTGCAAGCGTTATGCCTCCTGGCATGTACATGATAGACATATTCTGCCACCTGGCATGTGAATTGATACATCAATTCACATGCCAGGTGGCTAGTTTTCTGCCACCTGACAGATACGATGCAATTACCTCAATTAGCGGTAATACGCCGACATTTTGGCGTGTCCGCTTCCCTTACGTTCTGTAACGCAACTAACTCTTTGTGCGGTGCGTCCTCTGGGCACAAATCACCGCAATCACCGAGGAGGCCAAAACAGAAGGTTCATACTGATGATCAAGACAAGACAGCATTTGTGTGTCTCTTCGGAACATATTGTTTCTTACAAATGCCCTTTGGTCTTCGGAATGCCCCAGCAACATTCCAGAGATTGATAGACCGTTTTCGCCATGGACTTGAGAACATCCTAACCCTCATCTATCTGGACGACATAATCGTGTTGTCAGAATCATTCGAGAAACACCTTTGTGATCTCAAAGCTGTTTTCGAAAGGCTTTTGCTCTTTAAACTGCACGCAAACAGAGAGAAATGCCACATCGCTTCTTCTCGTGTGAAATATTTGGGATTTTGGATTACACAAAAAGGAATCGAAGTTGATCCAGAAAAAGTTTCCTCCATCCAGAGAATTCTACCTCCCAAAAACATCAAGGAACTCCAGTCCTTTCTTCAAACATGTTCTTGGTTTAGACGATATATACAAAACTTCCCGGAAATATCACGACCTCTTAGTGATTTGACGAAGAAGAAAGTCCAATGGGAATGGGATTTCAACCAGCAAAAAGCATTTGAAACTCTAAAAAACTGCCTTATAACATTTCCTGTGTTGAAACAAGCAAATGGAACTCAACCGTATATTCTTCGAACAGATGCAAGCAGTTATGCTCTTGGAGCAGTTTTACTTCAAGGGGAAGGGTCTAAAAAGCACCCTATCGAATATGCCAGCCGACTGCTTTCTCCGGCTGAGCGAAACTATTCGACGACTGAACGAGAAGCCCTTGCTGTAGTCTGGGCCCTGAAGATATTTCGTGGTTACGTAGAAGGATCAGAAGTAACTAAAGCATCCAATCATCAACCTCTAAAATGGCTTTTGAACCTTAAGTCTCCAACCGGAAGACTTGCTAGATGGATGCTTGAAATTTAGTCTTTCAACCTGAAAGTACGATACATTCCTGGAAAGGCAAATGTCATCGCTGACATGCTGTCCTGTCCAAGCGCCGAATATGAAGTTTCACCTTGCGAGATTTCAAATATATCTGTGGTGGACACGCCCACAAGAAGTCCAAAAGACATCCGTGAATCTCAACTTAAAGATGAAAACTTTAAAAAGATTATAGAAAGTTTCGAATCCACTCAGAGAACTGAAGAATGTGCCAACTGGACTGAACGGGGATTCTTAATGCATCAAGGTGCTCTCTACCGATATGTCCCTGACTCTGATTCAGAAGAGGCCCAGTTAGTAATTCCAGCTGCCGAGCGTGAATCAATCATGCGAAAGCACCATGATGACCCAATGGCTGGACATTATGGAAAGGAAGGAACATTCCAACAAATTGCCAGACCTTATTATTGGACTGGTATGAAAAAATACATATCCGACTATGTGAAATGCTCTCCTGAGTGCAACCGCTACAAGGCTACCAACCAAAAGCCAGCTGAACTGCTAAGAACTCCTGTCTATTCTCAACGTTTTAAGATCATATCTATTCATTTGTTTGGACCACTGACAAAAACTGACACTGGAAAACAATGGATCTTCATTGTCGAAGACTGTGCTACGCGATGGATTGAATTATTTCCTCTTGCTCAAGCTACAGCACGCGACTGCACTATAACCCTCATCGAAGAAGTATTCATGCGGCATGGTATACCATGAAGAATCATCAGCGATAACGGCACCCAGTTTATCAGTGCAGTCATGCAACAGGTTTGCTGTACATTAAATATCAATCAATACTTGATACCAGTTTACTTTCCTCAGTCAAATCCTGTCGAACGGAAAAATAGAGACTTAAAACCTCGTCTTGCAATCCTAGTAAGAGATATGCATGACAACTGGCATTCCAAACTCGCAGTTATTCGCTTCGCTATGAATACGGCCGTCTGTGACACTACAGGCCATACACCAGCATTCCTAATGTTTGGAAAAGAGCTGAGGACTGTCGACAACGTTGTTCACGATTTCAAAGCTGTGGTTGAAAATGATAACTTTGTTCCTTAAATCACCCCTTATCTTAAACGATTAGCAACTATTACAAAGGACATACGAGAGCATATCGAAATAAAGCAAGATCAACGTAAAAAGCAATATGATAAAGGAAGGCGAAAAGTGTTTTATTCACCAGGTGATAAGGTATGGGTCAATTTACATCCCGTTAGCAATGCAAAAAACAAAAAGACTTCAAAGTTCATACCAAAGCATGACGGTTGGTAATGACACAGAAATCACCTACTTCCTATATTATTTCAAGCCTTCATAAACCATCAGAACCCTTAGGAGTGTACCATATGTCTGCACTAACACCTTTCAAGGACTCGTCCACTTCTCCCATTCTTCCGCTCAGGAAGAGAGGTAGACCACCAAAAGTTACTTCTCGTTCCCGAAATAATCAAGAACTTGTGTTTCCGGACAGTGCTCCAAAGAGAGGTCTCTAGCCCAGTAAACAAAAAAAAAAAAAAAAAACTGAGACTAGAGACAATGTCTCCTTGCCAGGACATCGGCGGAGCCAGAGGGGGAGTTTGTAACCAATCCCGTAACATAAACTGTTGGACTAACTGTGACAACAAGGCTGCCCGCTGGTGAGTAGCCAGAGAAGTACTTCAGTAAAAGCCCTGGCTCCCACTTGATAGGTTGTATCAGACTGTTGCTCTGTAATTTTTCTTAAAGTTAAATGTAATGTCCGTGTGTAACTTAAACCTGTTAATAAATATTTGTTACACTATACCGGACTCTTCTATGACCCTATCTAAAACAACCCCTTTACACATGTTATATTTGAAAATTAAATACAGAACAAAATTAAAAGTGGATCCTAATTTACAGTTAAAATTAAAATAAAACCAGACATAAAGAAATTGATCTATCTTAAACAGGCCCAAATTTCACACTATAATTTTAGAATTAAAGTATTATATATTAATTTTGATAATTAAAGTGGTAAAAAAATTTTAATCTAATACCTTTTTATGTGTAACCATATGGCAGCAAAGTCATGCGGGTGGACTTCTCACCCTTTTCTTACCTTTTTATGTGTTCATATTTAATACAAATAACCAATATGTTGTGCAAATGGCAATATACGAGGGTTGGAACTTTAATAGTGGCAACTATTTATTTACAAGGAATACAAAAGTGATTCATGTCACCATATTTTACAGTCCTTCAATATAGTCGCCAGCATTGTGTACAACTCGTTTCCAACGATGTAGAAGTCGCAGAATACCTGTAGCAGCACCTGTTTTGTTGATAGTTTGAATGGACCGGTCTACTGCCGCAAGAATCTCAGGAACAGTTTTGAAGCGAGTGCCACGAAGTGGTTCCTTCATCTTAGGAATTAAGTCATCAGTCACAAGGGCTTAGATCTGGGGAGTATGGTGGATGGTAAAGCACTGCCCAGCCCCATCGCTTGAACAATCAGTCGCAACTTGTGCTGCATGCGGCCGAGCATTGTCATGCAAAATGAGAGGAGCGTTCTGCAGAAAGTGTCGCCGTTTTTTTTTTTCTCAAAGCTGGTCGGAGATTGTGCTCCAAAAACGAGCAGTAATACTGCGCAGTGACGGTCTGCTGTGGGGGAACGGTATGCGTTAGGATGACACCATCACAGTCGTACACGAGAATCACCATAACTTTCACATTGCTGGGGTTCTGACGAAATTTCGAACGTTGTGGTGACCCTTCAGTTCTGGCTGGTACGATCAGGCCCAAGTCTCATCCAGCATAATGATACGGCGTAAAAAAGCATCTCCTTCGCGCTCATAGCGCTCCAGGTGGGTTCGGGCACCATCGTATCGTAGCCGTTTCTGCATGTCCGTCAATTGATGTGGAACCCATCGTGAAGCAGTTTTTATCATGGACAGGCGTTCCTTCAGAATGTGCAACACAGTCGTATGCGTAATCCTGTTTGTCTGGCCAGCTGACGAATCGTTTGGCGGCAATCACTGTCCATTAGTGCGGCAACAGCTTGCACGTCTGCATCGCTGACACTCGGATGACCTGGCCGCATTTTTCAGCTGCGTTGCCACTATTAAAGTTCCAACCCTCGTATATATATATATATTAAATATTTCTATTGAGAAATTGAAAAATAATCATCGTAAAATATAGTGGTGGTACTAAATTTTTTTCAATTTTTGTTTAGATGGTACACGTTAATTAAATGGTAGAAAACTGCTATACTAGATTATTTTTTTAAGTATCCTTGGTTAAAAGAGTGCCCAAAGAAAGAAAGAAGGGGGGAAGAAAAAATCCTGAAAAATTATTGAGTATTAAAACTTATGTTGGAAAATGCTGAATTAAAATTAAAAGGAGGACTTGCTCATAATAAAGAAAAATTTGTGTCTTAGAAAAAGGCAAATTTTTGTGTATTTAATTTCATTCCCACACTCAATTCAATACAGTGCTATATTTTAATTAATTTGTCAGTCTTTTTTAATTGCTGTTCACATGCAGCTCATTTCCTGGTTTAAATTTTATATATTTGATAGTGATTTTACACCATGCATCCATACATCATCTAAATGACTATATAAAAACCACATTTTCATTAGTGTATAAAACTATATAAAGTACATATGCATAAAATATCTAAAATATTTTTTTCCAGTCAAATTTTAGGATTTTTAATAATGTTTTTTTTTTTTTTTTTTTTTTTTTTTTTTTGGGTAATAATGTAGTATGCAATCTATTCCTTTTGTTATTTAATTATTTACCAGATGGCGTTACTAAAATGCTGTTTTTAAATATGAAAATAAATACAAAAAATTAAGAATACATAGATGAAAATGATGTAGTTGAGTTACTGAATAACCTGTCAAATTTTTAACTTCATTAAATTTAAATTCCCTCCAATTTTAGGGAACAAAAGCCCAGAGTCATGCTCAAAAGGGCCATGAGTTCTACGAGTTGTTCAGCTATATATAATGAATTTTGCAGTCCAAAAAAATAGACATCACTTCTATTAATAGATCTCTATCATACTTCTGCATCCAAATTTGAATAGCTTCATAACTAAAGAATTCAGTAGCTTTCATATTTGAATCTGCAACAAAATGGCAGAGAAAAGAAGTGATTAAAACAACAACTAGTTTTAGGGGGCCATCTAAAAAATAATTATAAGTAATAAAGATGGTAGATCGCATACTACATCAATACCGTTTTTCCTTTACAGACTGTTGAGTTATCGTTTGATTTTCCTTTCTATGGAAGTTTGCTAAGAAATGTTACCATTGCAACTGGAGGTAAGCAAGAGTCGGTCAAAGTAAATTATTAATTTCTGAAGTACAGTTATTGTATTTATTCATTATATTTTTCTTCCTGTCTTTCTCCCTGAGAATGTGTTATGCATACAAAAAGATGTTGCTGCTATAAAGGCTTTTGTTTTGACCCCCTACATCCCCCCAAAACTCACTTTGAATAAAAGATGCAATTTTTTTTTAATCTCTTCAGAATAATTCACTGATATTATCTTACATATTTAAAATGTAAAATAGTCTGACATATAAGACAACCCTCTATTTTCTATCGGCCCCACTAGGAAAATAATTTTTTTTTTTTTTTTTTTTTTTTTTTTTGGGTCAAAAGATTCTTTGTGAAAACGTCTCTCATCATACACCAATAGCCTAATAGCTTATGTATATGATCATTTTGTTTTCAGAACCCAAATATTGCTTTATAATAGAAAGAAGTTGACTACAAGTACTCTTATGAATATAAAATACATTATTTTTATGCTTTTATTATTTTATTTTTAGTTTGATAAATTAAATGAGGAAAATATTGTTTTGCTTTTTAAAAAACAACTTTTGTCGGAAAGCAGTTACAAAACTTTTTTTTATTGCGCTCTTCACCGTTAGGCACTACACGGAGAAAGAGAGATGCTTGTAGAGGACTTTTTAAGGGAAACTGGCTCATATCCATATAACACATGGGGAAAATGCCCATGCAGCCAGCCTGTTTACTGGGACTTACCTAGACCCAGACCTAACTACTAGTGTTTGGTGGCTTTTACCCCTCAGCTACGGGTAGGCAGTTGTAAAAATTTGTGAAACTGTTTTATTGACAAACTTTTTAAATTAGAAAGTTTTAAAAATCTTTAAATTGTATGATTACTATTTATTTAAAATCGTTGAACATTATGTATGTATTATAATTTCTGAAATTAGAATAGAATTGCTGGAAATTAGTAGTTATATTTTCAATTGATAATTTGGAAATATTATTAAATTGTTTATAAAAAAATGTTCTAAAAATCCTTTGTGTGTGAAATATAATATTGTTAACATTCTTTGCTTTAGCATTGAATTTCTATGGAAAAATCGGGTCTATTTCCCCAGACACGAATTAACTTAAATAAAATCATACAGGAAATTTCTCAAAACTGTTGCTTACTGTTTTTTAATGTTGCAAAAGATATTTTATAGGTAAAAATAATTTGCTAATATGTTAATCTGTGAATAATGTATTCTCCTTGTGAATTAAAAGTTACTTTTATGAAAATATTTATTTTAAACATATTATTTCAACATTTTATATGAAATCTTTTTAAATATGTTTCTCTCTATATTCTAAATAGGTTTCTTATATACTGGTGATTACTTGCACAACTGGATTGCTGCTACTCAGTATATAGCACCTTTGATGGCTAACTTTGATACCAGTCTTTCAACAGAATCTGAGATCAAGTATGCTGACAGAAGTATGTTGCATAATATTTTGTATTTAATAAAATTTAACGAGCATTTTCATAGAAACTTTGTAAACTGTTCTGATAAACCTGTTTACCTTTATACTTTGACAATTTGCTGTAGCACATATATGGTATCGGGCGTAGCTAGAGGGGGGCAAGGGGGGCATCTGTCCCTGGGCGCAAAATCCAAGGGGCGCCAAACTATGTTACGACATTTTAGAATTAAATGTTTTCCATCCTTTGCAAGCAGTAGGGGGTGCGAAATCTTCAGTTGTCCCTGGGCGCTGAAAACCCTAGCTACGACTCTGTATGGTATATTACTCCATCTGACTAATTTAATACTGAAAATTTTTATCAGACTGTGTGCGAAAAAACAGTGATCAAATTTAATTTTGTTCACAAAAGAAAACAGAAAGGAAAACAAATGTGTTCATTCAGAAAACCGTGTCTTGTTGAAAATATAATTTTATTATGGGGAGAAAGTAGGAATAACTTTTTTTTAAACTTAGTGTATCACTTTTTTAACATAACTCTCTCTTTCTTTTTTTTTAAATTTGTAAATATAAAGCAATTTTTTTCATCCATCATTGAAGTTATGATATAATAATGTTCTGTTCTTCCTCTCTGTCTTCTTTTTAATATATAATTATATATATTTTTAACTTACAAAATGTTTTGTAACAGTAGTTTAGGAAGTCAGACATATGTCAATCAACATATTTAATGTGACTTTTAAATGTTTCTGTACTAGTTTCTTCTTCAATTGCAGGTACATCATTTGTTGTTCAGTGGAACAAAGTTTTTATTCAAGGCAGAATGAATGGTAGGAGCATGTCTTAATATCATATTTTGGTAAACAGTAAAAATGGTTATTTTTCACAACTAATAAAAACACGTTTGCATTAAATGTTTGTATTTCTTTTTGGTCAGTTGTATAAATTATTTCATAAAAGCTAATTCTGCGTAATAATACATCATAATTTTATGCAGTAGTATATTGAGAGAATTACTAATTAGGAAATAATGGGAATATTGTGCATTATCTATTTCTTTAATGCTTCTAAATTTTGTGACATTTCTGATTTCTTCCAAGTATTCAGTTTAACCATTTAATTTATTTGCAATCATTTATTGAGGTAAATTTCTTTGCAAAATAAGAAATAAATTTTGAGTTTCCTACTCACCTGGAAAATCCTAAAAAATCAGGGAAAGTATAAACATTTAAGGAAGATCAAGGAAATTTTGAAACTTTTTCCAGAAAGTCGGGGAAATTTTAAAAATTACAGATCACTCCTCAGAGATAATAAAAAGTTCCCTTTATAGAATACTTTATAGAATGTGCATTGTAAATGGGGTACAATAAACAAAAATTTATTTTCTTAAAAAAGAAATTAAATGAAGAGTTAGAGCTGTTGTAATTTTAACAACCCTATGCTTTCCTCTCAACTTATTAATGAGTTGTTCTTCATTCTTCATTTTACAAATGTAACTGTTCTGTTACCATTATCTGAAGAAGTAAAGTTACCTTTAAAAATAAATTGAGATAAAAAATCTGTATTGTTGCATGAATGCAGGTTTGTAGTAGATTGAATGCACACATGTCTGATGATATGTTGATAAAATTTATTTTGTCAAAAGAAACTCTTCAGAGTTCTGGAACATGCCAAAGAAATACTCATGCATTTTATCACAGAGTACAATTTGTCATTACTCTTCAAACTGCTAAGAATGCTTAACGCAGTGCAGTGCAAAGAGTGTCTAAAGAGAAAGCTAACCCTGATATCTCAGTTCATGAGGAAGTGACAATTCACAATAGCAGCAACAACTAACTAAATGACTGACTGTGGATGCTCTCTCTCCAGCCTTTTATAGTTTTCAACCATCCGTTGAGATATTTCTAGTATTTTTTTTCTTCTCCAAATTACTAGAAAGCAATATGGGTGTGAAATTATGGTTACATCTGACATAGTGGTCAATTACTTTTATTTAATTTCAATACATATTATGGTGATACACAGATTGAACCCAAATATTGCCAAATTTGGTGATTTTAAGCGATTTCTCGCTAAATTTGGTGACAAAAATAAGTTGCCAAAACCGTTGTCAGCTTGGCAATATTACCTAAGTCACTTTCAACTAACAACTCAGAAACTGATGCTGTATCCAGTCTTATATAGTTTTCTCCCACCCACTGAGAAATTTCTGGGTTGGGTATGGTTACAGCTACATAAAGTATCAATTATTCATTTACAATACCTATTACAGTTATACAAGGAGTGGAACAAAATGTCACTAGATGGTCGCCAATTTTGGCATTTTCTCACCAAATTTGGTAACAAAAATTAGTTGCTAAACGCATCGCCATCTTGGTTATATCTCGCCAATTAACTAAGATAGCAATTTACTTTATGTTAAATAGACTTGCCTTTGTATTCTTATTTTTCCAGCAGAACATAATCTCTTTCGATTTTTCATATTCCATAATATAGAAAAATATAATAATTTCACTAAAATTATCTATCTATGTACAAAATTCATAACATTATGCTGTGATGTTGCACATTATAATAAATAACTATTAACTAAACCCTTTTTTTTTTTTTAATCCAGCATAATTCTAAGTTCCTCATTTTTATTTTGAAATACAAATGGAAACTATGGCTATTTTATTGAGTGGTTTTAATTTATATTTTATAACGTGTAGTTTTTTCATTCGCAATAATAAATAAGAAAATGAAATTTTTGAAATGTTCAAGTTGAAATTTTACTAGAGACGCTGAATTTTTAAAGCAGGAACTGGTGTATTTGAAACAGCATAATTCTAGAAAGTACCATTTGCTATGCAAAGTAAAAGGTAAAAGTTGTATTTATACATTTTCCTCATATAATATTTTTGGCTGCTTGTTTTCCTTCTTTTATTTTTATTATTTCAAAGACAAAAGAAATTACATTATACATACATTATAATGTCATTTATAGTGAATTATAATTGACATTATAATGAATTATATTACATTATTCCGGACGTCCATTATCCGGAATGATCTATAATCCGGACCTCAAAGCCACAAACTTTTTTTTTTTTTTTTTTTTTTTTTTTGTATGCTTTACGCATGCGCGTATTGTGTTTACGCATGCGTGTTAAATGTATAACAGACAATATAAGCTAGGCTAAAATTATTTTTACTGATTCTAAGGTATTTCAGTTAATGTTGCAAATTGCACTGTTCCTTAATCTTCTAATTGGATCCAGCTTATTATTTTTTGCAGACTGTTAGAGCAATTTTATAAAAATTAAGCTTTAACTTTTGATTATGTCAAAAAGAATTTCCAGCTACAAAAAATGGATAAAGGCATATCCATCTCAAAATTATGCGAGGAGAATGCCATTGGAAAGTCAACTGTATATGACATAAGCAAAAAGAAAAAGGAACTTTTTGAATTTTTTGTGGAAGCATCTTAAACAACTTACACTGAAAAAAATGTTTAATGAACTAAACAAATAAATATTAAGCGTTTTTTTTTTTTTTTTTTTTTTTTTTTTTAATGTAAATTTTGATACCCTTTAGATTATAATTGCTCTTTATTTCATAAATTACGGTTTCATATTTTTAATTGTATAATTTCTGCATGCCATCTTACCAGATTTAAATTGATGATCTATAACCTGGAAAAACCCCTAATCCGGAATCGCCAAAGTCCCGACAAGTCCGGATTATGGACTTTGTACTGTATCTATTATCTCAGTTCTGATTCTTTTTAAATTGTAAAATGTACTGATGTTATTTCAAATAATAATGAATTCTGAATTTAAATTTAAGAATTCTTATTTATTTTGTTAAATAATTTATAATTTTCTTTCTATATTACTTTTATGTGATACTTTTGTTTTAAAATGAGAAAATATATTTATTTGCACGTTGAAATTAAGCGGTGTAGTAAAAAATTATTGGTGCTTAGTGAATGTATTTTTTGTGTTATTTTCTCTTTACATTTGACTTTCTTAATTACCTTTTATGCAAAAAACTGTATGTATGGGAGGAAAATTAGTAACTTAACATTTCCTATTTAGATGGTGCATTTACTTTCCAAGTTGTTTTGAAGCAGAATGGGGACATAGTATTTGGATATAAAGATGTGAGTTGCATTGTATTGTACCCGTAATTTTTTTTTTTTTTTTTTCCTAATGTTTTCTAATATATCTGAATCATAAAAATTTCTTTGTGTACTTCTCACAACAAAAGAAGCATCTTCACTGCATAGGAATTTTTTTATGCAGATCACCAACAATTTTTGTGAGAAATCTGAACATATATTTAAAATGTATAATAATCTTGAAATATATCAATTTGTATGCACAGTTAACTCAATTTAAAGTTAAATAATACATCAGAGGATATCAACATGAGTTACTGCTGAGAATTTAATGTGTAAATTCTCTTAGCCTTGCATTGAAAATTAGGTAACACTTAAAAAAAATAAATAAATAAATAATAAAAAAGCTTTATAGAACTTTATAGAAATGTGTTTTCTAAATTTGAAATCTTTCTAAAAATAGTTTTTCCAATACCAATTATTTATCCATTTTGTTATAAATGTATTAACTGAATAGCTTGTTGATTGTGTGTAAAAATATGCTATTTGATATGGATAGAAACATTTTTAGGTATGCAAATAAACATTGTGAAATATTTTACTTGTAATTCATGAAATAAATACTAATAGTTTCTTTCATTTTATTATCTTTCACTTATTCTGGGAAAATGTGCATTGTTTATAAACTTAATGCATTCATTTGTTGGTTCTACTTTCATCTTCAATGCAAAACAAGAAAATTAATATATTACTAATTATTTAAGCTAAGATAAATTTACTTTTGTTTCAAGCTTCTGGACGAGATTAAAACATAATCTAGGATAATTTTAAGGTAAGTTTTAAAAATTTCTTTCAATTCACATACCTGTGTGAAAACATATGGGGAAGTGTAGTATATGTTTTAGTGTATTGATGCTAAAAGAATCATCTCATAGCTGCCAGGTCTTTTGGTTTTACAAGGAGACTTGTAGCTTTACATCGCATCCTGATAAATTGGTTTTTATTTTTTTAGCTTTAACTTTCTGAGCAGCAAGACTAGCTTTATCCAGTCATAATATTTTTTTGTCACTCTGCACATATTAGTTTATAATTTAAGATATTTTTCTTTCATATTTTCTTTAATAATGTAAATGTCATCTTAGAATGTAAGTTTTTGAAAATAAAGACTAAAGAGTAATTACACAAATTTAGCTAATAAATGATGTTTAAATACAGGTTTTAATGGCTGATTCAAAATACCATACCACTCAGAGGGCTAAGGGAAATGTCTCCCAGCAATAAGAGAAAGTCAGTGCATTTATTAAACTTAACTTGTGTCAGTTCCTAGTGATTTCTAGCATAATTTTTCTTATTAAACTTCATTTGTTTGGAATTGTCTTAATCTATTATAGACATTTATAAAACTTTTTATGAAGATTCACCCAATATTTAATCCATTAATATCTGCATTTAGCTTTGTTTTACATCAATAAAATGTACATTACTAAATTAATCTACATATTTAAAAGGGCATTGATCGATAAATCTTTTCTTTTCACTCAGGATTTTCCCAGTATAAAAGTGTAAGAAAATTGCAAAATCAAATTTAGTAAAGAACATTAAATTTAGGATATCTATTGAAAATATCCTGGAAGTTTCAGACTTTTTCTATTTCAAGTTTGGCAGCTATGTTATCCCTAATTTAATAGGTTTTAAATTTCCCTTTTAACCCTTTGCAACACGCATATTTAAAATATATTTTAATCTTTAAAAAAATGCCTTAGAATAAGTCAGATGGACTTACTTAAGTGCCTTTAAGGCTTGAAAAAAATTCTGCGCTTTTATTTTTTACGGGGCAAGGTGGGATACCGTTTGTTCCACCATGCCACTAGCACATGTCTTATAGCATATTGGTGTATAGCAGGAAAAAAAAATCATATATGGAATGAATAAACAAAATAAAGCGTGCATTCTAAAATATTCATAATAAACACACTAAAATGCATTTTGTACTTATTGCATATATGCATGACTTGTAAAATTTTGCATATGCACTTTTTGCATACATATATTTAATATTTTTAAATTTTAGGAACAAAAGAAAATATTTTCTTGAATATTATTTTAAGATTAAAATTTGATACTAAATAAAATATTAAAATTGGCACTTGATTCAAAAACATTTATATATGATTAAAATTGAAAAAAAAGTCATTTTTCATGAAACTTTAAAAAACATGTTGTTTCATTCTTTTGTAAGCATGGAAGCACTTCACATGTTTCACACATCCAAAATGTTCGTCGTTCTTCTTTCGATGTGCTGCAATATGCACATGTTCTCCTGCTCGTTCTCTTTGGCATGTGAATTACATTTTTTAGTCTCTTTTCTGGTTGTACGAACGGGTTTTTAGTTTTTATTTGAACTGGGGATTTCAGTTTTCTTTTCAGCTCTTTCTTGCCTGCAAGTGCCATTAGACCTTCTATAAATGAGAGAAGAAAATCTTTCATTGTTTTTACATCCTGATCGGAACATCATGAACAAACTTTACTATACTCGCATCTAAAAAGTAAAAAAAAAAGAAGAAGAAAATCATGTGCCTTCATTTCTTGCTTTTGCGATCTATTTCATATAGTATTTTCAGTTGATCAATCAGTCGACATATCCCATATTCTTATTATATGAAATAATGCTGTTTGGGCACAGTACTTTTTTTGTCTTTCCATCTCGTTCTTTTCTATTAATTTCTTTCATTTCAGTTTCCTTTTCCAAGTAAGACAGGATAGAAACAGATCTTTTATCCTTCCATTTTATGCAATAAATTGAATCATCACTAACTGAAAAGTCTATATATTCTCTTGACATACATTTGTCTTTTAAATTTTTGAGTAGATACTTCCGATTCATATTTAGAGTGCCACATAGATGGCAGCCACATGCATAGATGGGTCTGTGTCTTTAAAAAGCGAAACAAATTATAACTACTTCCCTTTCTTCTTCAGCAATAAATTCAACCTCAGTTATTCTCTCCTGGATTTCAATTTCATCTGAATCAGAACTTACATCTGAAGCATATGAGTCGCAATCAGATGGCAGTTCAGCAAAAAAATCCAAAGCTTCCTGAGTTTTTAATTTTTTTCTAGACATTTTAGCACATCAGAGCATACAACGGATGTAAAAACGCGCGCAATCACGAAAAAAGTAGATGGAAAAAAGAAAAAATAATCGTGAGTGCTGCCATCTATTGAGCGAAAATTCAAGTGTGTGGTGGGACAAATTTTAACCCACTTATTTCAACTGCAAAATTAATGTTATAAAATATTGAAACCAATTAAGATTTTTGAAAATAAAATACCTTTGAATATTAAAAAGAATCATACATATCATAAATTGTATACCAAAAATTTTAAAATATTGAAAAATGCGAGATACATGGATATCACTCTTGTGATCCTATTTTGAATATTTTCTGCTTATAAACTTAAGCTGTGGTATAGTAGTAACATCTACTGAGAAAAATAATAACTAAAATAGATTATTTTTAAAATATTAGAAAATATCTAACGGGAAACTGCTAACTGAGAAAATAAATATTAATTAGGTGGGACATATATTGACCCACCATGCCGCAAAGGGTTAAAGGTTTGTGACATGTAAGAACTGATATTCATGACTATGTAAACTAATGGTAACATGTGAAAAATTGTCATAATCAATATTTAATGGCTAGGTATGCCAGTTGATTTTATGTAAATGAGGGGTTTTCAAAAAATGGCAAACCTAAACTCAACATATAAACTGTACTGCCAGTATTGTCAAACCGGTAAAACAATCAAAGAACCAAATAAACTAATTAACCAAATTTTTAAAAAAAATGGGCAGCTGGCTCCAAACTTGTCCTCCTAGAGAAGATTATCTGGCCTTGCCAGCAGGGTCACCTCGACCTTTATTCTGAATAGATTCAACATAATAGCTAGATTAAAATATGATGCAATTAAAAATGTTGGTTTAACAATTTTCTGAATCGAGATTTTCCATCTTTCTAGAACATTAAATCACTGGTTCATTTAAATTAATCAATTTTACAAAATTTTTAACATAAATTCACACTTTTGAAACCCATTATTGGTTATTACATAATTTTTCTGAGTAAATTAGTGTAAATATACAATTCAACTTTGTTGCAATTTTAGAAATTTACTACATAATCAAACTACTTCAAAATATTCATATCCAATTAGATTATTTACAATATTTATAATTCCTAACCTGGATAAATGCTATTATACTTTAATATATAAATACTTGAAGTTTGCTTTTGAGGTATTTTTAAAATTTTCTTTTCTAATAGAGACTGTCTGTATGCATTCTCGCAAATAATGTATAGTCTGCATTTTGTGCTTCACAACCTCACTTACATTTTTCTTATTAAACTTCATTTCATTTTTTATTTTCTTTGTGTGAAATCTCTTTAAATATTCTGGACTTCGTCCATGACTTGTCAGTGCTTGATTTATTATTTTGTCACTAGACAGCCTTGTTGTCATAACTTTAGAAAAAATCCAAAATAATTTTCTTCCAGTGTTATCATTATCCCATCGGTCTTGCCATTTTTTCATTATTTCTTTTTGCAATAATGTTTTTATGTATTCTATTGAGATGGTGGAAAAAATATCTATATTATCGTTCTTAGTTGCTTCCTTCGCAGTGTTGTGTGCATTTCCTAGCATTTCTGAGTGACCTTTAACCCAATTAATTTTCAAATTATGCTTTTCCATAAATTCTACAGATTTATTTCTTACTTCAATTACTTTTTTAAAAAGACATTTTCTAGAATTCATTGCTTTCAACACACTTTGAGAGTCTTTGAAGATTGAAACAAAACAATTTGCCAAATTATTTTCATTTATCCATATATCAGCCCATTCTAAAGCTTTTTTAAAGGCTGATAATTCAGCCTGAAAAACTGTACTTTTTTCATTAAGTCTGTATCCCTTATCTTCACATTCCTATTCATTATAATAAGCCATAAAGACAGCTCCTGCATTTTCGTCCATCACCGAGCCATTAGTGAATATCTCTAAATCACGTTTTTGTGGGATTTTTCTTTCCTATATTATATTCTTTATTTTTTCAGAATGATAATAATATTTATCTTCTTTTATATCTATAATTTTGTGATTGACAACCATATCACCATAAATTAAATCTTTTTCCATATGTCTGAACTTCCAAGTCTGCCTTCAAATCCACAGGTATAGCTCCTAGAACTTGTATACTTCTTGTTGATACTGTTTTATAGCATGATAGATAGCAGTGCTATTCTTTGGATCTGTGATAATTTAACTCTTTTTCTTTCCTGTTCCACCACATGGGAGCTCCATATAAGATACTTTCTTTTCCTCTTTTATACAACTCTTTGAGTATGCTTTTATTTTTATAATTATCTTCATATATAAATCTATGTAATTTATTAAAAATTTTATAAACCTTCGACTTAACATTTGTCAAATATGCAATCCAGCTAAGGTTTGTGTCCATAATTATTCTCAAATATTTTATAGAGGCTTTACCAATAATATTTCTCTCTTTCCATGTTACTGAAGGTAGATGAACTAGCGTCACTTTCTTTGGAAAAGTTATCATGGATATTTTATCTTCACTAATTTCCAACTTATGCTGCTCGACATTGAAAATGCAACACCAAGAAGGAGTGATCAGTAAGTGATGAAATTTGGAAAAAAGGCAAGGCCAGCAAGCAGCAATAAGTGATCTTTATTTCAAAATTATAGTCAGAATACAGAACTAGAACGGCATTGGCTCAGTAGGATGTAGGACCACCGCTGACAGCGATGCATGAAGAAACACTTCTAGCCATAGAGTCAATAAGAGTGCAGATAGTATCCTGAGGGATGGCTCTCCATTCCCTTTCAACCATTTGCCACAGTTCGTCTTCTGAACAAGGCAGGGGCAAAATCTGCAAACGTCGTCCAATCACATTCCACACATGTTAGATTGGTGACAGGTCAGGAGAGTAGGGTGGCCAGGGAAGCATCTGTATACCTTGCAGAGCATGTTGGCAGATGCAAGCACTGTGTGGTCGGGCATTATCCTGCTGAAAAAATGTCGACGCCATTCACGTATGAAGCAATTGTCACTGGATAAACAGAAGCATGACTCATCTGAGAACATGACGTTTCACCATTCTGTCATCCACATCACTCCAGTCCAGCACCATTCTAAGCGTTGGCGTCAATGGCAGTCTTCTTAACGGATGCCATGAGTGAAGGCCACATTCAACCAATTGATGAGAAATGGTTCTGGTCGACACAGGAACATCCAGGGTATCTTGCACATGCTCCAGAATCACGGTACAAGTGACTTGCGGGATTGCCGCAGCTTGTCGGCATATGCGTCGATCCACGTGTGCCGACGTCACTCTGGCTGCACCTGCACCCCTCCTTTTTCCCACATTTCCTTGTTCCAACCATGTTTGCTATAGCCGATGCACCATGCTCGCATCCATGTGGGTATCAGCTGCGATTTGACGTAAGGACCAACCCGCCCTTCTCAGTCCGATCACCATACCCCTTGTAAAATCGTCTATCTGCTGGAAGTGTCTTCGTTGGCAGGGGCTTGGGCATTCTCTCCTATTATACGTATCCTCCGGGACAAAAACCAACTTTCTTTGATAATTTGTCTGGCAGAAATAACGACACGAATATTGCCTATTCCACACGTTCCTTCCCTTATACCTTACCTCACGTGCGTCGGAGAGCTGCGCATTTCACATCATTCTCATAACTCAGTGACATGCGTCTACTCTAAAATTTGCATAAATTTCTGACTACTCCTTCTTGGTGTTGCATTTTCAACGTCGAGCAGTGTATTTTCTTCACTGCACTTGGAAAAAATATCCAAACCTTTTCTCGCTTCTTCCTGTATAACTAATTATAAATTTTCTCTATATTTATTCCATCTCTGTTATATATTATTTTTTGATTTTCTAAATAGCTAGAAATAATTTTATACAAATTTATTGGGCATTTTAATCTGAGTAGATTCAACTTTATGCTTGGCCTCCATAGTTCATTAAAAGCATTTCTAATATCTACTAATATCAGTGCAGTATGTAAATTATTCCTTTTATTTTCTTCCACAATTCTTTTTACATTTTCAATTGCTAATATTGTATCTTTTCTAGACATGAATCTATACTGGTTTTCATTCATTAATTTATTGCTTTTCAAATGAAAACATAATCTATCATTAATCAGCTTGTCCAAAACTTTTCCAAAAGAAGACAGAAAGCAATATAGGTCTATATGCCCAAGGATTAGTTGGATTTTTTCCTGGTTTTGAAAATAGAATTAAGCAGGTAGCTTTCCAAACTTAAGAAAATATCCCTCTTCTAAACATCTGTTAACCCTCCACGTATGGCAGCAGCGATTTCCATGGGATACGAAATCCGTCTCACAATACGAGTTGCGTGAAAATAGCGTGCATAAGTTTATTTCTCTTATTTTCAATATGGATCCCGCTTTTTCTCTTGTGTAGGCTAAGAATATTATAATTTTTATATTTTACATTTTGTTTTCCAACTAGATGACACTACAGCTTTATAGCATTGTAAGGGAATACTGTTTTTTACGTTACACAATTTCTTCATTCTGTTGTAATGAAATCTATATCGAAATACCTGCTAACCTAATGAGATTGTCATTGGTCTTATCTGCATAGCAACTGGCTGTTATGATGCAATTAAATACAATATTTACTGGCTTGAGGGAAAAAGCTTAACCCATGTCATACCAAGCATTGAAAAAATTAATATTTTTTTATAAATTCTTAAGTATGTGTTTCTCTAAGTCTATGTATACATATAAAACCAAAAACTTCAAATTTTTATTAGTTTGATCAATACAGCATGTCCTAAAAATAGGACAAGGGTATAATCTACCGCTAATCATTCTTACTTGGGAATGGGAGAAAGCATCTTAAGCATAGTTCAGCATTACATTTTTTACAGGTAATTGTTAATTTTGCTGCACAGGTTTTTAGCTAGCTTCTTCTTTGTCTGTCTTCTGGGATTTTTCACAATAACATGTTCATTTTGAAGTTTATATAGAAAATCTTCATGAGCCTGTTAAACACTCAGTTTTCTTGAAGTAGAAAGTCCAAAACAGGCCTGTTATAGTCAAAGGACAAGGAGAAAAGTGGGCACTCTGAAATTATGAGACTAATGTTTGAGAAAGAGATAGTTTCTATTTAATTTTCAAGTATATTGTTGCAAAATAAAACTTGCGGTTGTCACCGAAACATACCCAAACTGGCAAGAGATGACAAACAATGTGTAACCAGTGGCTACTCTGAACAGCAAGGGTGGACCATGCAGAGATCTAAAGACAAGCATTTACTCTAAAATGGGGAAGGTAATGCTGGTACAATTGTACTATAGCTGGCATTAAAGGAAATAATTTTCCTGGTACAAAAATTGTACCGCCAGCTTTAAAAAGTTAATATTTAGTTGTTGGTATATTTGAATTATAAAGTGTATCTAACAAAAAAACTTACAGGTACCAAATTTTAGATATGTTAGCATATGTTTTACATAAATATTTTTTATTTTGTTTAAAAAAATTCTGGCCCATGGTACTGCTTTCAGGTCACGCATTTGGCCTGCATGCAAATTTGAGTTTGAGACCTTTGCTCTACTTTATAGATCATTTGCCATTATGAGTCATTACATAACTACCAGTTTACTAATTTAATAGGATTAAGACTGATCCAACGCAAATTAAATGCCAATACCTTGCTTGCTGACAAAATTCTTCAATGCTAAAAAAGATGCCATTATGTGAATAATAAATAAAAAGTAAAGAACAAACTTGACTTTTGGCTGAGATAGTATGTCTTTCTGTCCGATTTCGTTGGTATAGAACAGGGGCTCTGATCCATGGGGGAATTCCCTTTGGGAAGGAATTTCATACTTTTAGAAGGGTGCAGTCAGGCTTTTATTTAGCTGTTAAATATTTAGTTTATGAATATAAGAAAATAGTTTTATTCAATTTTTGATATTTATCAGCATCTATTGTTTAATTTATAAAACATGCTAAAAATAATCTAAATATACATATATATATACTAGCAGCTTCGCTGCCAGCCTTCGTCTGGCTTTTAAATGTATCAGAAAAATGGCTGAAGGGAACACCAAGTGTTAAATTTAAAAACTGCTTAAAATTTTACTCCGCAGAACAACTTCATAAAAAAAAGTTATACTTATAACAAAATTACAATGAAATAAGCAATACCCCTTAATACAAATATTAATTATCCTAATAAATAAATTAACTAACTTCCCTTTTCAAAATCTTAAGAACTCAAATGGTATAAAGGAGGTTAAAAACTTTGTTTCCTAAAAAAATCACTCAAAACTTTTCAATATCTCAAAGACAGTGAAATGTGTAATAAATAACATAAAAGAATACAAAAACAAAAAATTCTGAAAAGCAAAGTATAATTAATGCTATTTTATCTTATTTTTTCAAGAGAAAAAAATTACAATGAAATAAGATATATCCCTTAATACAAATATTAATGATCATAATAAAAAAAATTAACCAACTTTCCATTGAAGGAAAAAAATCATTCAGAACTTTTCAATATCTTATAGTGAAATAAGCAAAAAATAACATGAAAGAAACTCAAAAACAAAAAAATTCCACACAGAATTTTACTCTGCAGAACATTTTTATCAAAAAGAAAAAAAAATCAATAAAAATGTATTATATATATAAAAAAATGACAATGAAATATGCCAATCTCTTAAAACCAGTGACATAAGAAATCCGATGAAAAATTGTTGCCAAACCCATATTTCTAAAAGAATGAAACTATTCAAAATGATGCGATTTCATCAAAAATCTATCAACAACAATAAGAAAGGAAAATTGTTGCCAAAATCACATTTTTAAAGATGTGAGATGTGAGAAGTGTACTCGGAAGTTTCATTTAAAAAAATTTTTTTTTAATACAAAAATTATCATTTTTCCAAAATTCTTTTTGTAAAAGCAGTCGCAAGGATGAAAGTGTAATGTGTCCAAAAATCAAAGGAAAGTAAACTTTTTTAGAAAAAATCCCGTTGAAAAGGTGTTAAGCTCGCTTTGTTAAATAAATTTGTATTTAATCGATTTATTGAAACAAAAAATTTATTTTAAGTTCGTAAAATAGATAAGTGCCCACGTTTCATGATGATGTGAAAATGGAGTGTGTAGAGTAAAATCTCGCTTTCCTATATGCCCATTATGTCTCAAAATGACGTGATTTCATCACAAAACATAAAATAAAAAAAAATTCGAATTTCGAAAAGATCGCTTCGAGGTGCACTGGCTCTTGTCTACATATACCTATGTACCAAATTTCGTAGCCATGGGTCTATTAGCTTATGCGCAGCGCAAGCGAAAGACACACACACAGACAGACTCTTTCTTTTATTATATGTAGAGATATTTGAGTTTGGGAAATAGGGGCATGCTCATCTAGTAAGGTGAAAAGAGTGAGGCAAAAAGTTGAGAAGCACTGGCATAGATGAAAGATTTTAGGTTAGATTAGTTATACATTAGGTGTTTCCTGTTGTATAAATAATATCAAATTTGCTTAAAGTCTATGTATGTATATATGATTAATGAAAAAAAATCATTTCCTTTTTCATTTTATGCTGAAAAGTACACCCCTTTCTTGTAATACTGAATTCATTTAATTGTTTTTTAAACTGAGGTAGGCAAATAATGTAAATTGGTGTATTTTTAAATTCTATAATTTATATGCAATTAAATTAAATGCACATTTTCTGCAAAATTACGAAGGTAAAGTGATTTTTATTGTTTACTTAAATTCCACATTCGCTATATATAAGCTTATCTGAATGAGATGTATTTTACATAAATGAAATGAGTGAATTTAGACTCTTATATCAATAAACAAATAGAGTATGATTATAATTTGATGAAAAAATCTAAGTTATAAAATTATAATCTGTATATCTCTTTCCTAATCAGTTTTTTATATTTAAAAGAAATAAAACTGTGTAGAAATAATAAATTAAAAGTATAAACATAACAGTTCTAGAATGAATTAGTGAAGTATATGAAACAATGTTCAAAGTTTGGTATTGTAGGAAAAGGGAAAAATTGAAATCTTTCTTTCCTATGATGTACGATAAAGTAAAAGCTTCAGTATATTTCATTATTGCAATTGATAATATATTGCATATTTCTACTAAATTTTGCCATTTTATTTGTTGTGAAGCTGGAAATCTAGAAGTAGGTAATGTTTTAAAAACTCAGTGATACAATGCCCATATGCAACCATCTTTAATAATATATTTTCAGGTTCAAATATATTAAATGAATTTTTGTGTGATTTAATGCTATTAAATTGGAACTATTTTTCTGTTCAGGTTCCTTATCCAATCTCAAATATATCTGAGTCTCATCATCCAGTTAAAATAGGAATATCTGATGCATATATTCTGGAAACATCACTATTTTGTAAGTAAAATTTTTTATTTATATGTGATATGGATAGTGCTTCTGGCTGTTCAAAATTAAGTTTTCATTCATCTATTTGTATTTAACTGATGAAGAATTCTAATTTATATTATTATTTTTTTAAGTTGTACGAAGGAAAACTATATATGAATATCACAGAATAGATTTACTGAAAAGGAATATTACCAATAATACTGCTTTGTATTTTAGTGCTTTGCCAAGTAAGTATTTTTAACTTTGTACCTTCTAAAATGATTTTAGAATGCATTTGGTTGAAATTTATTTAACTTTTCTTTTTCTTGTAAGGAAGGCTCTGTAATTGAAAAGTTTCGATATTGAACCCATTTTCAAATTTTATTCCAATGTTAAAATGTGTTTTTCTGTTTGAATCTTTTCTTTATTGAATTATACATGTCAAAAAATTTTCTCTAAAAAATTATAAATGCTAATTTGATATTTCAGTCGAGAAAACATACTTCCATCATCAACTTCTTCCAGCTGTGGTAACATTTTCATAAACATGAGAATGTATCTGTTGTGTTATTTATTTCTATAAAAAAGAAACAAGTAAAATAGAATGACACACTGTAAAAATTCTGTGACGATACAGTGAACTAACGAAAATCTGGCAACCTGGAATCCACATTGACTCTCAAAATATAAGCATTCAATTTATAGGCTCTGGAGACTGCAACATGCAGAACAAAATACCGAAGAAAAAATACTTAATAATGACGTCATAATTACTGAACAATGAGTCATAACAGAAATACCCCAGCTGGAAATACCAAATTATTGAAATCATGGTAAGAGTCCCCCTCCTATCCTGCATCAAGGTAAAAAAGCAGTTAATTCACTCAATTTTTCTAATTTCACAATTCACGTTGTTTTAATTTCTGAGCTTTGTTATTTCATGAGATAGTTTACTTTTTTATTTAATTATCTAATTGGATTAAAAATATTTTAAATTTATGTTTTTTTTAATACAGTGACTGAAAAACGAATTCAGGATTCTACTGCTTGCAATGTTAAAAACATAAACACGTTGTATTGATGGTAATATAAAAAATGGAAATTTTGCAAAAGATGGAGGCAGGTACTACTCCTTGGCTTATAGCAGAATCGTATGGAATTGTGACACGCACCATATACGATATACAGAAAAATAAAGAAAAGCTGTTGAAATTTTACAGCAACAGTGATTCTAACACTGGAATCCAAAACCAGAAATCTTTTCTTGATGCGGTATCGGTAAACCTTGTTACTGTCTTATACAAGTGGTTGCGGCAGCAGTGATTGGGGTACCAATTTCATCCTGAGAGAAAAGAGAAAACAGACTCATGTGGATTTAAAAATAGAGGAGGCATGCGGTTTCAGCAGCGGTTGGTTGAAGATCTAAGCAAAGACACTGTATACGTTATCTGAAAACATGGGGGAAAACTTTCAGCAGATGAAGATGCTGCAGAGGTATTTATTGACGAATTTTCTGTGTTAATGGCAGAAGAAAAATCGTAGTCCAGAAAAGGTTTTAATATGGACGAGACGGGACTTTTTTGGCAATGTTCGTTAGTAAAGACATTTGTGGCAAGCAAAAAAAGTGCTCCGTCAGGGATGAAAGAAGCTAAAGAAAGAATTGCTATTTTAGTATGCAGCTGGAATGTAGGAATGTAGGAATGTAAACCAGTGGTAGTGGAAGATATCACTGAATGGATGATGTGTCGAGCACCAATCCCAGAGCTCTGTTAAGAGTAAAATCTTTTTCTGTGATTTACAGAAATAATAAAAATTCTTGGTTAACAAAACGATTTATGACCGAATGGTTCATGCACCATTTCATTAAAGAGGCTAGAAAGCACTGTAATAATGTGTGGTTACCATCAAAATGTAAGTTTTACTATTGTTAGACAACTGCTCTGCACATCCAGATGCAACCATTTTGACATCTGATAATGATGTGGCCCCTTTTTTGTCCCCAAACACTACATCATTGATCCAGCCAATGGACCATAATACACAGTATTAAATGCCAATGAACCATAATACACAGTATTAAATGCCACTATAAATCAGAGTTTCTGAGAAAAAGTTCTTTCAAGGGACCATTCTATTTCATGTTGTGTTTATAAAAAAAGTTCACCATCAAAGTCTGCATTTATTTGTTAGCTGATCATAGAAATCTGTTTCCTAAACAACATTAGTAAATGCCTAGCGTAATGTGTGGCCATCTCTCTTTATTGAAACTGAGTGGTGACTCTGAATTTTCTGGTTTTAGGGTCAAGCAAGAGTTAAAGCAAGAGAATTGCTTTTATATTCGAAAGAAGAATAAATGAAGAGGCTTTGCAAGAAAACGATATCATTGAATGGATGATGTGGTCAGATGAACCAACAACTGGCATATCAGATGACCAATAATGAAATCATTGGCTCTATTTTAAACTCTCCACAGCAAGAAAACAATTTCTACACCGAAACAGATAGTGAACATGGTGAATGATACCTAAAATTTTTAGAACAACAGTGCTGTATCACAGAGCAAAAGATTATGACTCTATATAATTTACAAAAAAAATTTACTCTGGAGCACTCTAAAGTTTTAAAATAAACCTGTATTAAAAAAATGTTTGAAACATGTAAAAAAATGAATATTTTATCCTTTATTAATATCCCTCATTTTTATGTCTTTATCGTATATACTTTTAAATATCCCTGTCGTCACTAATATAAATGAATAGTATAATATAAAAAATATATATAATAATAATTTAATATAATAAATTAATGCAATAATGTGTATTATTGTAACTAACGGAAGTACCCAATGCCAGTTAAGTTAGATTGAGAGCAATGTATCTAACAACAGAGAGAACAATATCACTGTAATCTTTTTCTAATAATGATGAAAAAATATGATTCATAGTTATACATTTTTCAGTCTGATAAGCTATGGAACCCGCATAAAAACTCACAAGAGTAGTTTAGTTTATTAATTTAGAATTAGTTTATTTTCTATAGCTATAGAAAATAAACTAATTCTATGTCATTATATCAGCAACAATGGCACGCAATTTTTAATGATGTTCATCTTTCTAATCAAATGGTCATAAAAGATCAAGTTCCGTACAATATTTCACCTATATTCAGTTTTAGTTGATTTAATGTCGCAAAAAATTTATCATAGATGATTAGAAATCAGTAACACGAACAAACACACACACAGACAGACATTCTTTATATATATACGTTTTGTAAAACTTACAAATTTTCAATTAACAAACGCTATGATTTGAAAGCAAGCAGTAGCAGCACTTTTCAAAATAAAGCATTTTTACCTCCAATGCGTGATACTGTTGCCACTGAGAGAAATGAGGGTAAAAATTAGTGTTTTCAGAGTTATTAATTAATATCTCAGCTGATTAAAGTCACACAAAGATGGGAACAGTTAAAATGGCTTCCCATGAATTTTTGGAATTGGAAATAATGTATTTAATGTTTGCCAAAGCTATTTTTATTTCATTGTAAATCTTAGAAATTTTTATTAACAAACTCTACAGTTTGAAAGCATGCAGTGGCAACTCTTCTCGAAATAAAGCAGATTTTTATCTCCAGCGATCTCTGAATTTATCTTTTTTTTTTTTTTAAGTGGACATCGACCTTTTCCAGGACTCCAAAAAGAATTGTAGAAAATTTGGTGACGATAGCTATAGTAATGACTGAGTTAATTGCAAACAAACACACAAACAGACATTCTTCATTATAGATAATGTATATAATAATTTAATTAAATGTGTCTAATATGCCTTATTTATTTTGCATTTTTAGTCTGAATATTATGATATGTCTTTTCTGTCCCGAAATCTGCAACCTCTGGTCCTAAGCATTGCAGATTTCTGGAGTTCTGCTGTACTTACTTTGAAAGTGAGAATGTTATAAAAAATCACAAAACATTTAACTTAACGATGGCTGATGTAATATTTCTGCAGAAAATTCTTGGGCCCATGCTGTCATGTGATAGAAAGGGTTCCTCTTTTTGTTTTGTTGCAGATTTCTTGTTCTTCTTTTTTGTTTTTGTTCTTCCTCTTTTTGTTTGTTTACATTCATTCTGTTGTCTAATAAACACTTATAGGTTTTTAACCAAATAAAATAAACTAGATGTTCAAAATAATTGGTAATGTAAATTAATTCTTTTAACATTTCTTCAGTATTATATGTTATATATTGTGTCTTATAAAATTAAATTGGAAATGAGAAATGTTAAGCTTTTCAGAAGAAAAGTTGATTTTATATCTTTCGTTCAGCCCAATTATTTGTTACTGAACAGAAGTTGTTCTTACTGAATGAAGCTTCTTATTTCTAATCCTCATGTTAATTTATGTTGCTCTAACTTATAATAAAAAATATTTAGATGAAACCATTTTAAAATTTCAAGAACTACATAATTATGAAATTCTACTACTATTATCGTATATGGTAATCTGAGAAGCTTAATGATACAGGAAAATTATGTTACTGATGCTGGAAATCTTTTGTTATGTATTTTGCTCACCTTTAATAAAATATTCTGCATTCTTTACTGATAGTTTTCTATTAACACACATAATGAATGTAAAAGTAAAGTAATGAATAATGAAAAAAATCTGATTTTATTGAACCTTCCTTTTATGTAATCAGATTAAATATTGTACTGTGTTCGGGTTGATTATATGTAGGAACAAACTTTTGAAAGGATTCTGATGAATGTGTTTATAAATGATTTCACCATTGTTTATAAAAGACCACAACAGAACACTGATTTGTTATGTTTCTATTTATCTTTTAAGGAATGTCACATATAAATGATTGATTGATGTAATAAAAAATAATCACAAAATGTTTACTCTTAATTTATTTATTTTAGCATGCAGTAGTTTTAAAGATTGCATGTCTTGTATGGCTGCTGATGCAAAATTAGAATGTAATTGGTGTGAAGCTGTTAAACGGTGCTCTGATGGAATTGATCGCTTAAGGCAAAACTGGATTAGTAATGGCTGTATGCATGTGGTAAGTTTCTGTTTGATTTTGCATGTCATTTTTTAAAAACTAATATGTTGCATTCTAATAAAAATATCTCATTATTGAAATGTAATTTTAATCAGTTTACATGTATTATAGCTTGATATTCTTTTTAGAGAACATACAGTTGCCCTGCTTCATCTGTTTCAACTTCTACAGGTGAGTTCATTCCATAAAAATTTATTTCTATTGAATGTGTATTGGTTCTATAATGAAATTAACAATTAAGAAAACAAAGTTTATAAAATAAGCATGCAAGGGTATTTTAATGTAAGTACAAACAATTTGTAAGTTATTAAATAAGCAAAGAAATGTTTCTTTTTAAGTTTTTGAAACAAAACCATAATTTAAAAATATAAAGCATGTACTTTATTAAAATTAAAAATCTTAACTAAATAAAATGACTTTTTAAAATTTATTTAATTAATTTTGAATTCACTTAATAATTTTAAAAAATTAATTATCTTATTTAGCTAAAAATTCTGGAATAGCTGCAACTTAGCCATAATTATCAAATGATGCTGTTTAAGGCTGCGAGTTCATATAAAATAGTTACTAAATTTTAAAAAGTATGTTGTTAAGTAAAAGAAATATTAATATATAAATTAAGTATAAAAAATTCTTTTAAATGTTTTGTGACTACATGTCAAAATGGTAATTTTATCTGCCGTAAATAGTTCTTGGCAAAATTTGACTGAAGTTAACTTCTCACGGCAGTTTTTTTTTTTTTTTTTTTTTTTTTTTTTTTTTTTTTAACATACTTCCTTCTCTTATTCTTATCATCTATCTTTTTGTACTATCTTCTGTCTGCATTTTTCAAAAATGCTTTGTCAAAACAGACTTTCTTTAGTAATGTCCAACTTAATTTTATTTGAATTGGAACATTCTCAACTTTTCAGTATCATTCTACGAGTCTGAAAAAGCTGTTTACTTCCATAGTATTATTGCTCCAAATGCCTATAAATAATGCCTGCTGATGGGCTTACTGCCACAGACCAACTCCCTTTTCGACCTGTGTTGTTCAAATAAATCCAGTTTTTATCACAAGTGACAATCCGGTCGAGAATTTTGTCCTTGCATTGATATTCGAGCAGATTAGTGCAGGCCCGAACATGTCTATCCCATTCTGCTTGAGTCAGCTCATGTGACACCCAGCAATTGAAATTGTATGTCAAGTTTATGTGATCTGTAGCGCGACTAATGCACATGGCACTAACGTCTAACTCCTTAGCAAGTTTTTGAGTGATTACATGCTGATCTTCTTCCACAAGTTCACACAGGAAGGCCTCTTCAACACCAGTAGGTCGGCCAGAATGCTCTGCTGCTTGAATATCACAGTCCTTGTTTTTGAACTTTTGGTGCCAAACCTTCTCAGTGTCATGTGATACAATATTATTACCTAAAGCTGTACACATGATTTGGTGACATTTCTGTAACTGACTTTTTGCAACAGAACTGGAAGATCTAATCTGGAACCAACTAATCTGTTAGAGTGATATTTCCATTTCAGACACCTTGTACTTAATTTTTTTTTTAAACAAATTTCACAACAGAGTGTTCTAAAGCAGATTTTGTTTCTTTCAAATGCCAAAAATCATTTGACAGACTATGATTAAATATGCCAGTGTAAACTGATTGGGAAGGCAATATTTGCAGTGGCAGGAAACTTTCATTAAAACCCTATATTTAAATATATATGATTAGAACTTGTGTAATTAATTATTTATTATGATTCTGACTTGTGTTAAAACCTGATATTTAAATATGCATGATTAGAACTTATACAGTTAATTATTAGTTATGATTCTGATTGATATATAAAGAAGTTGATTATGATTGCTACTGATTTCTTATATTGCATCTCATTGATAATGAATTTCAGTGGTACTTGCATATTACTGCAATCACTTTGTCACCTTTGAAAAATTTTTCAAAATGCACCAAACTCTGGCAACCATCCACATAACAGTTCTTCAGTTTTAATAAGCAGTTTTGTCATTTTTGCTTGCGTTCTTTTGTAATTTTTTAAGTTTTGTTGATTTTTCTAATGAAATAGGAAATACTTTTTAACATAATTTTAAAATGTTTGCTTGTGGAATTTGCCTGCAATTAAAGAAATACTGATGTTACTTTCTCATGAGTACAATATTTTGCCACAAAACTACTGAAGGCAACAGCTGCTTTAAACCTATTTTTACAACCATCCCTCTGAAGCAACAAAAACCCACTTGTAAGTAGCTATATTGATTTGATTTGAGATAAATAAATTTAAATGCAAAATAGTATGTCTGTATGAAATAAATAATTTTTTGCAACTGTAAGTCATCTTTCTCTTTTTTAGGGGGAGGGTAAAATATCAAATGCACAAGGTGTTTGCACTAATGCACAAGTACCCTTTCAATGATTTTTAGATGATAGAAAATTAGTTTTTGAGTATAAATTCTGTGTTTGCTTATATTACTAAACCTTGAGTGAAGTTTAATATTATTCGTTGTATTAGATCAATCACTTAGTAGCACATCTCCAGGCAAAAGAGTTGAAATTACAACTAAATATTTAACTACTAAAGATGCAACATCTAAATCTGCATCAACATACAGTTTTGATTCTGGTTCTGGTGCATATAATTATGCTGAGTATAAATCTCAACAAGCTGCCCATTTCGTCCAAGGTGTGTAATTATCTTCATTTTTAATTTGTGTTATTTTATGATGTTTAGTTTTCCTCATTTCTTTTCTGTGTACATAGTTCTTTGAATAATTTATTTTCAATGTTTTTAAGCCTTATTGAAGTGTATATTGCTGAATGTATATAGTAGTAAGGAATAAGACTTTCTAATTCAGACTTGTATGGATTATTATTGGTGGAAGACTTCTTGAGGATCGAGTTTAAACTTTTATAGTAAAGCAGTAAACTCTTAATAACATATGATTTTGAATACTGACTGTGCAATGAAATTGCATTGTCTTTTGAATATGAACATAATTTATTTGAAAGAAGTAATTGTGTATTCTTACCATTTTGATAAATTTAAACTTTAATTATATTTTAAAAATGTGTATACTGAGTGCATAAATCTCTATTTCTATTTTGAAAATATTGTTGCATTTTCCTTTTTTGACACCAGTTGTTACGTTATTTTTTTACTTCACGTTCGTACGGGGTTCGTGAGGATTTGGAGTGAATAATGACAATACTACTTGAGAAAGTATTGAAACAAACACTATTGGCCAGTATTGTCATGACAGCTGCAAAACACATTTTTACAGTCATCGGTGAACTACTATAAATATGTTGACCCGATCAGTGACACAGCCTTCAGATTATCACGGTGGAGACAGCTTCACAACAAAGCACTAGAGTACAGCTCCCGACTCTGCTCGGTCGTTCTCGGAACTCCACGTACTCTCAAAACTCTCCATGCTACATGTCGCGATGCATTCGATGACACACAGAGCATAGCTCCCGACTCTTCGGTTCAATCGTTCCTGGAGCTCAACACGCTCTCTCGATGATGCACTAGCACGATTCACTACGAGACTCTTTCGGTGCACTCGACGACCCACTCGGCACTCTCTGCCCGGCTGTCAACTCTATTGACTCGCTAGACGAGACACCAACTCGATACTAACTATCTCGCACTCTCTGCGAGGCACACTCACTATCAGCTCTCTAGGCAAGACACTCACTAACTGACTGCGAACCAGCAGGGTTTATATAGCTTTCGGCTTGTGTTCGAGAACATTCTGGGCTAAAACGGTAAGAATTCGTTCCGGAAGGTTCTCCATCCGTCCATGGAATATCGTCAATTTTGTCGCCAAATGTGGTAACCCTGCCTTCCTTGTATTTTATAGCAACCCTAAAACTGCTTTGCGGGGGAAGCCACCTTACAGCACCTGTACATTTCGTAAGAATATCAATTAAAGTATTTTGAATTAAGTAAAATTTATTCATTTTACTGATTTTAATTTCTTTCATTTGCAGAAGAAGAAGAAACATTTCAACGCAGTATCAGTCCTGGAGCTATAGCTACAATTGTCATATTTCTTACTGCATTAATTGCTGCAGGAATTTGGGTTGCATATGCATATAAATTTCCTCAGACTCCATCAGGCCAATTCTTAATTAAGGTAAGTAAAATTTTTAATTTGTGCATATTTTATTTTAAAATAATTTTGAGGTTCATTAATTGCTGTATAGCTAAAATCAGTGATAGTTTATCCCTGAATTTAATTCTTGATGGCAGACTGTATTGCCTGCATAAGCAATACAGTCCTTGCATTTGATAATCTTCCATGAAAGCATTGTTCCAAAAATAGAAAATCATTAAATACTTTTGCAGTCATTGGAATTGGACTTAAATGGAGATTAGTTTCTTTCTTAAATTTCCATTTATGTTTCCTTAGTAATTTAAATCTTTATTTTCATGAAAAACAATAGTACATTTGGCTTTTTAAAGCAATAATAATCTTATTATATATGCCATTACAAAGTTAATTATACTGATGTCGTTCTTTAGCTGCTTTGGTTTTAATATTTGTTTCTCAGAATCTATAGTGCATTTTTTATGTATCCCCAAATAGACTGCCTGATGAAACAGCAACTTGAGTTACATTAAATGTTGTTTTTACCATATCTAAAAGCAACATTTGGACTTATTTTGCAAATTTAAAATTTTGCTATAAATTTTCTATGAAATAGTTGTAATAAATTGTGCATCAATTTTTTAATAAAATGTACAGTTTCTGTTTAAATTGTACATTTAAGATATGGATTTAAAAATTATGGTATGTAACATATTAGCAAAATGACCTTAAGAAGTTACAAATTTTCCAAATGTGACCGACTCTGGCAAGCATACACATTCTTAAGTCAGGCTGCATTGACATTTTTGTATTTGTTTGTATACTTCAGCAATTAACTGTTCTTGCCAGTGTACCAGTGTGCACTGCTAAATTTGTGTAATTCTCTTTTTAGCCCAAAGGGCATTAGCCCAGAAGGTCTATTAATTTTGTTTTGGCATTTTGCATTGGTTCATTATAAATGTTGATTCACTTTTCAAATATTAGAGCCCTGTGTTATATTTAAAGAAATTAAATAATAATAAATAATTTGTATAAATGTATGTATGTTTCTCGCATTATGATTAAGCAACAGTACCTAGAGCCATCAAATTTTGAATAATGTAGTAATCTTCACTGAATATGGGCATCAGGAAGCCCAAATTTAGAATTTGAAATTTGTTTAATTATCGATTTCATATTTTGTAACACTTTAACTAATTTTTGATTAACAAACTCAGCAATTTCAAAGCGAGCAATAGCAATACTGTACGGAAAAAAACAAACATTTTTATCTCCAGCGCACAAGACTATGTATCAGAAATTCTAAAGATATGCTCGTGCAATATTGCTGTTGAATTGAATTTTATGGTTTAAGTGCGAAGAATATGATATTTAATAAATAAAGGTAGCACACAAAATGTTAAAAAACGCCCCTTTGGGCATAATGTAAATTCTGAAAGCTTTCGGTTTCTTGTTTGTTATTTGGTTTATTTTATTTTTACCCATATACGCTCAGCTGTACCTTATTTAATAATTAACATTGTATTTTGAATTGCTGAAGTATGTTTTCTTCTGATATTATTTGCTGATTTATGAGAATCCATAATTTGGCAATCTTTTAAAAAAAAAAATTCTCCAGCATGGCGAACTTGCACCAAATAAGTAACTTTTTTTTTAAAAGAATCTTGATTTGTGTGATCTTTTTTTTTTTTTTCTTCTGGGAAAAATCGCCAAAATATGGCAAGGTGATTGCGTTAGTATAAAAATTATCTATTAACAAAATAATTTCCACTTTTCATTAAAAATGATTAATTTGCATGAATCAGTTATTTGGTTGTGAAGTTTTTAAAAAATCATCGGCTGCTAGGTGGTTAAAATCACTAAATATTTTATCTGGTGTTTGATTCCTGGCGAATGAATAGGATGATTTGTGGGATTTTCATAGCTGTAATCAATTTGGAGATCAAAAAAGAAATAATATGATTTTTTTTTTTTTTTTTTTTTTTTTTTTTTTTTTTTTACTTATCCTAATCGGTGGCCATTAGGCTAGACCCACAAGTCAAAATTCGTAAATAAATCCAAAACAAAAACAGGTCTTTTCAATAGGTCCTCCTTTACAAGTCCCAAACATGGGAAAAGATGTGCAGGAGTGATGTGCTCAGTATTACATTTCCTACAGCTAGAGTATATATTATTTCCTTTGCCAAATTTGAGGCATTTCAATGTCCACTTAGGAGCCTTGTGAAATTAGTCTGCTAAACCCAATTACCCCCCAAATCCATGAATCTTTTTTTCTTTTGGAGTTCTATTTTATGTGGTATTTTCTAATTTTTCAAAAATTTTTAATTGAAATTAAATTTAGTTTTGATTTTCTGTACAGAAATTTGTATTATTATCTTTTGAAAACAGTTTTTTAGTTATTTTATTCATTTTGTATAATATTTCAGTATCGCCCTAGCCAGTGGGCATTTAAAAAGGAAGATACTGGAGTCATTACAAATTCACGTCATTTGTAAAGAATTGTGATTATGCTCTGTGTAAAACAGGTATTACTTTCTATAGTTACAGTATTATATTGTGAAAAAGGTCTTACAGTTTTTTGCTGTGGTAATATTAATCTTTTAACAGAATAGGATTTTTAATTTTTAAAGAAGTATTTTTTCTATCTTGTTTTTTAAACTAAAACAACAAAAAAAAACTTCTGATAATCTCTTAAATCTTCAATATCTCTTGTATGTATTTGATTATCTGTAACTAGAAAATTTCTGTTTAAGTATTCATACTGTAAATGTGAACTTTTTTTTTTTTTTTTTTTAACATTTGAAGGTTTGTAACTAGAACATTTCTATTTCAGTATTCATAATTTAGATGTGCACTTTTTAAACATGTTGGAAGAATTTATTCTTTACAGATATCTTTTTTCATAAAATTCTGCTGAAACTTTTGGTAGCTTAACTATATTTACATGTTTTTAAAAAAAAGTAACTTGTTAGAGGTGAATGCCTTATCCAGAAATTTCAATACAGTTTTATTTCCTAATCATATTTTTTTTTTAATATTTGTTAAGTTTCAGCAGATTTTTATGTATTTTTTAAATGTTTTGCTAATGTTAATATTTTATAAGTTGTTTTAGAAAGGTCTTACGATTGTATCTCTTGAATTTTCGTTAAAGGGTCCTTGCTTAGTTTCTTGAATATAATCTCGATTTAAGAAAATAAGGTTTTCATAAAACCAATAGTTTGGGTCACTTAATAACTTACAGTAAAAATGTGCAAAATTTTAATAGTAAAGGGGAAGGAAACAGAAAAATGTTATTCAGAGGCATAATGCTATTGACATGTGATAAAACGGCCTGAGATATCTTTAAAATTTTTCTTCATAGAATTGGTGACTGTATGCAAGTTCATCTAAAGGCTACTCTGTGAGTAATTAGAAATTTCTGAAATATATCTTTTATGTCCAAGAAGCATGAAGATATAAGCATAGGTCACAATTCCCAATTTTTTAAAAAAAATACATTTCAGAATTTTGAATCTAACAAAAATCAGCTTTTACATTACCTCTAAAATTGACAACTCTGTCTTCTTTAGTTTTTCAAGACTGTATTATTTTATATTGCACAACCAGAATTTAAAATAAATAAATAAGGTTTAATTAAAGAGCAACTTATTTATTTGAACTCCCCCCTACATATTATTTTTATATTTTATATGTGTGTGACATTCCTAAAAATTTTAATAATAATATAATTTAATAATAATAAAATTTTAATAATAATATCTTATATAAAAGTAAATTATAAAGAGTTGTAATTTAGATTTCATTGAATGAGTAATTACATTGAGTTTTATTCTCGATAGAAATAAAATCCAGTATACTTTACTAAAAATTAAACTGATTTTTTTTTTTAAATTTAAGATATAATTGAAATATAGTGAAAACATACAGCAAAATTCTTGTAATTGTTAAGTTTATCTTAATATGGAACAATATTTCTTTGCTTCATCTAACATTTATTAAATCTCTGAGACTCAGTAAAATGAAAAATTATTAAAAACAGAATATTATAAAATAAAGTGTTTGCTTATAGGCAGCATTAACTGAAAATGCCTTGATTATTTATTAGGAAGAGAAATTTTGCCTTTGAGAGGAGTTCCTTCATTATGTATTTCATGTGCTTAAATTTTTCTTAGCTCCATAATATATATCAGTGTATCGTTTCCTGCTAAGATGCAAAATTTATTGATTCCTTGATTAAGCCATTTGATCTTTCAGTATGTATGCTGTACTGCATTCATCATCTAGAAAAATAAATGCTCTTAAAAAATATTTCTTGAAATTTTAATAACATTTAAATGTTTTAGTTTTATATCATGTAAATATGTTTATAATACATTGAGCAGCAGTTAATTATTAAAATTGTTTATCTGTATTAGTAATAAGATGGAAATTTAAGTTGTCAATGTCTGTAAAGAACTGATCAACATAATTTTTTCTTTCTCTACCAAGATCTGTCTGTTTTTTTTTTCTTTATTTGCTGCATTTATATTTACTTAACTGTTTCTTAAAATATTTTGATATATTATAATTTGAAATAATAATGAAAATTATAAATTGTATTTTTTTCTCATTAACAAAAAGTGATACCTATGAATATCACTATTAATTTTGTTGGTTTTTGACAACAATAGCATTTGTTTCCGATTAACGAAAAGTGATACCCGTCAATATGTTATTAGATCTGTTATTCTTTTTCAACAGTTTCCTCTACTAAGTAATCCTGAATTTTTGTTCTACTAGTCGAAAAAAACTATGTGATGTAAATTTTTGCCCTTCTCTGAAGGGTTTTTAAAGTTTGAATGTACAACTAGAGATTATTTTATATTTTTGGGGGTATATGTAAGGATTTGTATATATATTTTTTTAACCAGAATTTTTTAGAATTTCCATACTTTTTTTTAAAAAAAAAGATATTTTATTCTGTCTGTAAAGAAATATAATGATATAACAAATCTTGAGTTGTTAATAAATGCATATATTTTATGGTGATAGAATTTAATGTTATTATGATGCATTTATAACTCTAGTCTAAATATATATTTTCTTTCCTTTGTATATTAAAAATATATTTGTTCCATAAATTCAAAAATTCACAATGTGTAGTTAGATATGATTTGCCCTGGGATTGTACAACTTCAGTTATTTCTAGGCTCCTATATTGTGATTTTAATATTATACTATATGATTTGTATTTTAAAATTAATTTCATAATTCTAAATGTAAATCATGTGCAACATACTTAAAAACTGAAAGAATTTATTTAATTAATACTATGGATTATATTCTGAGTGCCATATAAATTGATGTATTTTAAACAGAAGTTTTATGGAATAGAAATAACATCATTTGAAGTATATAAAATTATTTGCATTTTTATTAATTATGCAGTTTCAGCTCATTTGAAATTCCATATTTTTTGTTATTTGTTTTTAATTTATCTACAATTGAATTTTATGTAATCTGGAATTCTTTTGCTAGTTAAAATAGAAAAATAAAAGTTTTATTTAAAAAAAGTTGTTAAATGTATCATACTGTACTTTGTAATTATTTCATTTATATAATAAAATATTTATGTATTTTGTGCAATGTTTAATATTATCTGATTTATATCATTTATTCATATACTAGCGACCCGCTCCAGCTTCCCACGGGTATAAAATATTAATGGATATTTTTACAATGAATCGCAGTTCATAATCTTTTTCTGAACTTACATACCTCACCTTAAATTACGATTTTTGAAAATAATTTCCCTAATATTAAATTGATTTAACTCTAAATTTTAACCAAGATCTTAATAGAAAATTCCAATTCATAAATTATGGTTTTATTTAATCTAATCTTATCTAACCTTATGTACTTATAATTACTATAAGTGCGATTTAAAAATTAACCTTAGAATAGAATATAATTTATATTTTAAAACTACTATCATACAATTATTTATCGTAACTTACTTATAATTACTGATACGTTGTTGCGCTGAAAGCTAGAGAGCTTAGATAATAAACGCGTCCGATCGCTGCTAAATTCAAAGTGCTGTAGGGGAAACCGCGGCCTCCGACGCGTTATTTATAGGCACGCTCCCGCCGCCGCAAACGCTACTTCCCGCAATTTTTAAATCTGTAGACCTTTTCAATGTGTACAATACTTAGTACATTATTTTGATAAATCTCGTAGGTTCAGCCTGCGTTTGCAATGTAAGCGGAAAAAATGTAATTATTTACGACATCACATTAGAAACCTCAAAAATAACAGTATTTCTCCTCTATTTAATGGATGTTATTATACATATAAACCTTCCTCTTCAATCACTCTATCTATTAAAAAAAACTGCATCAAAATCCGTTGCGTAGTTTTAAAGATTTAAGCTTACATAGGGTTATAGGGACAGAGAAAGCGACTTTGTTTTATACTATGTAGTGATGAATCATTTAAGTATACTGAATTTTTTTAATGTTTAACCAATAATTATCGCATACTTGGCAGAAAAACAGAAAACTATCTGAATTTTTTTTTTCCTTTAGTGTGTATGCATGCATGCTTACATGTGCAAATTAGAGATAACCGTAACATTATATTTCATGTAGGGGTGAATATTCAAGCAACTGCAATTCAGCAGACTATATATTCCAGCAACTGGCAAATTACACATCTCGCACAATAGTGCTGTTGAATTATGATATGAGTTATTAATATTTCTGTAGCAGAATCATGAAATTATATATAAATTATGTATATATATTGTATATGTTCTCAGAGTTGCTAGTAAGGAAATGTGGAGGTTTTCTTTTTTGGAAGGAAAAGTAGGTGGTTTTGCAGATACTAAAATTAGAATCAAATTGTCTAATTTTTTCTTTCTTAAATTTGAAAAGAAATAATCTTTATCCTGATGCAGTGCTTTCAAACTTTATTGATTTGATTAAACCCATAAAACTCTTCTTCTTTGGTTTTGTGAAACCCATGTCACTTCTGAGAAGTAAGTGTTAGAAATAGATAGAGTATATATTGTGCACACTGTAGGAAAAAATGAAAAGAATTGACTAACTATAATTCCCAGAAATTCGTATTTAATATCAGCTTCATACATAAAATAGAGATACTTCTTAAAACTCTCTCATCAGAGTACAGGGTTTGAAAGCTCATTTTTGCAGAGTATTGAGTAGTTAGCATTCCAGTTACACAAATTATAATGTTAACAAATACCCAAAATTACATTCTTTGCATTTTTTAGTTAGGGGACACTAAAAATGCATAGTTTCTCATGTAAAACAGACTGATAAATAATTCTTTGTTATTCCGAAATTGATTTACTTTCATGTGATTGAAAATGGAATCATACTCAAAACAGAACCACTTCATTTAAAACAATTTTTTTTCTTTCTTTTATTAGGTTTTCAAATAAAAAATAGTATTAGTTAAGTTGAACCTGAACCTCTCGAAGGCATGCTGGAAGGAGGGAGAAAATACCTTATAGTGTAATTAACAGATATTTAGCTGATTACAATTAGATATAAAAAAGCAAATTATTCCATGCATAATTCTTATTTTCATTCACATTCCATGATATATATATGGGTGTCCTAGGGTTATTATATAAATGTAGAGAAGCATCCCAAAAGTGTTTCCTACAGTATGCATACAATAATTTATTTATATTTACAGAAATTGACATTATTTTATAAGCAATATTTTTACTTGGCAGTACTCTAAAATCTTTTTCTAGAATTCTCTTCAGCTGCATTATATGTATCTGTAACAACAAAAATGGTGGAAATGGGCTTTAGCCTTGGCACAGTTCACACCAGCAAAATCATTAAAAATTATTGTGAATGGGTTTTAAGAGCCATTCTGTATGTTACATTTCATTAATACACAAATTTTGTGTAAGTGCACCAATCCCAGAGCTCCGAAAGGTGTATAATCCTTACCTGTGGTTTACACGAGTAATAAAAATTCCTGATTCACAAAACAACTTATGCCCGAATGGTTCATGGAGCGTTTCGTTAAGAAGGCTAGAAAGAATCATAACAGTGTGGGATTACCATCAAATTGCAAGATTTTACTATTGTTAAATAACTATTGTGCACATCCAGATGCAACCATTTTAACGTGATAATATCGTGACCCCATTTTATCCCCAAATACTATATCATTGATTCAACCAATGGACCAAGACGTAATACACAGTATTAAATGCCACTATAAATAAAAGTTCTTTCAAGTGACTATTCTATTTTATTTTGTGATTATGAAAAAATTTCACCATCAAAGACTGCATTTATTTGTTAGCTGAATCATGGAATTCTGTTTTCCAAACAACATAAATCCTGGTGTAATGTATGGCCATCTTCTCTGTTTATTGAAATTGAGAGTGGTGACAGTGAATTTTCTGGTTTTAGGGTTAGTGAAGCAAGGGTTAAAGCAAGAGAATTGCTTTTATATTCGAAAGAAGGAATAAATGAGGAGGCTTTGCAAGAAGAAGATATCGTTGAATTGATGATGTGTTCAGGTGAGCCAACACTGACATATCAGATCACCGAAGATGAAATCATTGGCTTTGTTTTGAACTTGCCTCAGTGGGAAAACGATTCTGACACTGACACAGATAGCGAATTTGATAGGACTGAGAAAATATCTTTTAATAAGGGTTTGGAACATGGTGAAAAATACCTAAAATTTTTAGAACTGCAGAGCAAGAAATTATGACTATATAATTTACGAAAAAAAACTTACTCTGGAGCACCCTAAAGTTTTAAAACAAACCTCTGTGATAAAAATGTTTGAAACATGTAAAAAAAAAAATAAATATTTTGTGCTTTAGTAATATTCCTGTAATCACTAATATAAAGGAATAATATATAAAATGTAACGCATATAATAAATTAATATAATAATGTATACGTATATTATTGTAATAATGTATATAATAATTTAATTAAATGTATCCAATATCCCTTATTTATTTTTCACTTTTTGACTGAATATTATGATTTATCTGTTCTGTCCTGAAATCCACACAACCTCTGGTCCCAGGCATTGCAGATTTTTTTATTTCTACTGTATTAACGTTTCATACAGAAATCAGCTGGAAGGTCCGAGAGGTTCTTATTGTCCTCCAGACGGAAGTCTAGCATATTATTTGCCATTCTTTCCACTATTTTACAACTGTTTGTTAAAGAAATTTGTCTCGTGACCTTCAAGAGGGAGAAAGCCATGACACTTAAAAAACATGGCGGAGCTTTCCGTCCGATGTTATCGTCGGAAAGTCATCTGAATTTTTAAATTTTCGTCGGAAATATAACTTTATCATGTTGCTTAGTTAATTAAAATAGCTGAAAGAAAGGAGGCTTTATATACATACACACTTTTAAAGCTTTTTACAGATATTTTAATTAACTTTGTGCATAAATATAATTGAGAGAACCGAAAAACAAACGAACATTTTACAAAAATTTAAACGTTAATTGAAAATTTGCCACTGTCATGATAAATTGGGAAGGGGTTTTTAAGATAATAATTAATATTTTACCTAGGCTCAAGTATTAAATTATTCGGGTTTCAGAGCAAAATATATAACCATCAACTTCTATATCTCCAGCGTATATAAAGGAAATACTTTGACATATTTAGTGTATGTGGTAATATTTTAAAAAACACATAAATTATGCAGTGTTTGAAAGTTACCAGAAAAAAGTAACAGAACTACTATTTCCATTTAATAAAAAATCATTTAATGTTTTTTAAATAGCAAGCTGTTAAAAGTACAATAATTAGTAGCAATGCTGATGATTTTTAACATCATTTCTTTCGATCATATGTAAATATATTTATATATACTAAATTTAGACAATGGCAGATTCTCACGGTCATTTTGTTCATTTTTTCGAATCTATGACATTCCTTTGAGTACTTTACCTTGGATACTGCGCAGAAATGATTTGAGTAATATACACAATAGTAAGAACTGAACATTTAAATCTGCTCTTCATTAAATAGCACAAAACAAAAAGTTTTTTCCCATTTATCTTGATTTTTTTTTTTTTTTTCCCATCACAAGCATGTACAAAAATTAACAAATTAACGATGAAAATGGAATGTATTCAAATGTAATAATTAAAAAACATAACTTGCAACATTCGTATTCATACCAAGAGATATACTACAAATTCCAAGAGTAAAATAACAGAACTGCAATTTGCAGTTAATGTAAAATTTAATGTTTTTAAAAATTATATGATTAAAAGTGCAATAATTATGGATTACAATATTTAGTAGTAATGCTGATGTTTCTTAGCACCATTTCTTTCAATCATATACATATTTTTAGCTTCTAAATTTTAGGATAAAGGGAATTATTATCATGTATATGCTTTTTATTGCCAGTTGTGTATGTTGTTTGTTAGGTTATTTCATTTCAAATATGAATGTTGGAAGGCTTTTTTGTTATAAGATTTAAGTATGTTTCTTGTATGAAATATTTTTTATCACATTTATTAGCTAATTAATATATAGTATTTCATTTACGTACGCTGGAGATATAGAAGCTGATGGTTATATATTTTGCTCTGAAACGCAATAAATTAATACTTGAGCCTAGATAAAATATTAATTATTATCTTCCCAGTTTATCATGACAGTAGCAATTTTCAATCAGTGTTTAAATTTTTGTAAAATGTTCGTTTCTTTCAATTATATTTATGCACAAAGTTAATTAAAATATCTGTAAAAAGCTTGAAAAGTGTGTATGTATATAAAGCCTCCTTTCTTTCGACTATTTTAATTAACTAAGCAACATGATAAAGTTATATTTCCAACGAAAATTTAAAAATTCAGACGACTTTCCAACGATAACGTTGGACGGAAAGCTCCACCATGTTTATTAAGTGTCATGGCCTTCTCCCTCTTGAAGGTCACGGATAGACTGTCAGTTGGCTTTTCAGGTTTCAGGAGAGGGATTGTTATAGCCTTTTCCCACTCTGAGGGAACGTTTAATGAAAATTAAGTAATAAGCAAATTATAGTTTGCCGTTCTTTGGTGCCATAAACTAGAAGTCTACGCGCCGTGCAGCCATAAACTAGAAGTCTACGCGCCGTGCAGCCATAAAGCAAATTATCGCTGTGCCTGAAAATACAGTACAAAGTCCGTAATCCGGACTCATCGGGACTTCGGCGATTCCGGATTAAGGGTTTTTCCGGATTATAGATCATCAGTTTAAATCTGGTAAGAGGCATGCAGAAATTATACGATTAAAAAAATGAAACCGTAATTTAGGAATTAAAGAGCAGTTATGATCTAAAGGGTATCAAAATTTACAAAAAAAAGCTTAATATTTATTTGTTTACTTTATTAAACATTTCTTTCAATGTAAGTTGTTTAAGTTGCTTCATTTTTTGTGCTAAACGCACATGCGTAAAGCATACAAAAAAGTGTGGCTTTGAGGTCCGGATCATAGATTATTCCGGATAATGGACTCCGGATTACAGACTTTGAACTGTAGCTTAAAAGTTCTAAGAAGAAGGGGGAAAGTGTCTTAAGAAGGTTTAACAAACCGTTTTTATTAAATCATAACCGGAACATAAATGCACTTATGTGCTTGACACAAAATCAGGCAACCATTTGTGGCAATTTTGTTACAGCAAATTCAAATTTAAAATCTTAGTAAGGCAAGGGCTACACAGATGATTTAACGTGACATTAGCTCAAACTTCTCACAGGTGTAGCAATTTAAATATCAGAAGCTATAATGAAAAGCCAAAGAATTATAATCTATGAGAGCTAGCGAAACCTAGTAACATAACCTCAAGAGGCAGAAACACCCTCTAACTTCCAAAAACCTTAGCTTAAATACTCTGAAACTAAATTTGCATTCTGGTAGTGAAACGTCAGGGAGAAGTGACAGCACAGACCTAGTAACTAGGTAGATTCACATAACGGAACATTACAAAATAATCTTTGGTAAAACACTTGATGTATTAATGAAATTTTCTGAAAACTTTAGATAAATGACTTGGAGTTAAACGTGTAAAATATACCACTTTCCATAACAAAATCTAGTTCCTTTCATTTCATAATATACTTTTAGCAGATTTACATTCTAATTATTCTCACAAAAAGTAGCAGATTTCATCCCAGAAAATACAGTTTCTATTTTTCTAGGCTTGGCTTTCATTAATTCATTGTTCATATGCCCAAAAGTTGTCAGAATTTCATATTGCCCTTCTTGTTTTTATTTCAGAATAAGTTTCATTTCTAATCAACTTTCTACATTAAATGGTCATCTGACCTTTAATATCCCCTCTTCCTCTTCAATGTCTTTCCTCAAAAATGTCATTTATAGTTCTAATTTATTTGTTGATATACTTTTGTCAGCCTAAAATGTCTTTTCCATCTTCTCAGAATATGATCTGGTAAACAGCTTTCAACAAAAAGGTAGTAGTAGCACAGTAGAATATTTTTCGGTTGTTAACCTTTAAACTTTCTAACTCATGTAAATTTATTTCTATTTTATCACACAGCTTGAATACAGAAATTTTATTTGCAGAATATTTCAGAATTTTCATTTCTAAAGTGTATACATAGATTTCTACTAAAAGGTCTTCTCTCCCAAATTTATCTTTGAAGTATTCAACAGCTTCATTATAGTTTTCTGAAGTAGGGGAAACTCACCAGATCCCCAGCTTTAGATCTAGACTCAGTGTACTAGAGTAGGTATTTAACTTCAGGCTCAATTTCTCGATCTTCATTAATTTTTCTAAACCCCCCCTGCCTAAAAGTGCAATCATTTTTTTTTACCTCTTCATTAAACTTTTGTAATTTGATTTTTGGAAGCTTGAATTTTGTTTTAACCGTTTTCTTCTCATTAGAGTTATGCGTATCGTTTTCTACTGCTGTTTCTAAATATATAAATTTACCAGTCTATGATTAAATGGTTTGGATTTTCTCTTTCAAATTCATCAAAATACTTGGCATCTTTGCAATTAAAAAAAAAAAAAAAAAAAAGTTATATCCGTTTATCCAAACTATTTTTTTTTCAACCATACATTTGTTATTAAATAGCTCTAATATCTTTCTAAACTTTTTTTGTTTCTATTTGTCTTTAAGTCAAACAAAAAGAACTGATCAAATGCAATGCTGCTTGCCTTCAAATATTCATCTGAAGTCTTCTTAAAAGTCCTTCTGAAACAAGCCCGAAGCGTTAAATTATAAATTTGAAAGCAATGTTATTATTAATTCATCTTGATTTATATTTCAACTCCAATAAATATTTATTGCAGAATCAGTCATTCAGCTTTTAACAGTAACATTCTATATTTCTTTAAAAAAAAAAACTCAAATGTCTTTTTTTTTTTTTTTTTTTTTTTTTTTTTTGTGTGTGTGTGGATTTAATAAAGCTTGAATAAAAAATGTTTGACTTTTTGTTGTGGACACTATTATTGTGTTACATTACAAATAGTCTCAAAATATAAAATCAAGTTTATAGTGTACTCACATTCTATCCGGTTGCCAATAATCTGTCATCTGATATAATCCACTAGAAGCTTTAAGCCCAAATTTCATTTATTTAGCTTTTGAAATATAATTCTATTTCATATACAGTCAAAAGTCATTAATTCGGACACCCATAATCCGGAATGATCTATAATCCGGACCTCAAAGCTACAAACTTTCTGCGCATGCGTCACGTTGACGCATGCGCGTAAGACTTTTACGGCTGCGAATATACGTGTGCGCGTAATACTTTTACGCTTGCACGTTTAACGTATAATGGACGGTATAAGCTAAGCTAATATTATCTATTTCAGTTAATGTTGCAGATTGCGTTGTTCCTGAATCTTTGAATTCGATCCGGCTTATTATTTTTTGCAGACTGTTAGAGCAATTTTATAAAAGTAAGCTTGAACTTTCGATTATGTCAAATAGTATTTCCGATATATATTTACCAATATGTAAAGGATCTACAAAGCAAAAGTATGTTTAGAAGTCCATTAAACAAAAAGTGGAATTGCTGCAAAAAATGGATAAAGGCATATCCTTCGTTTCTCAAACCATTCCGAAATCTGTTTATCAATTTCACGCTGCCCTGCGGCCCGGGGGGGGGACGCCGAAACGCTGTGGCGCGCAATGAATTGGAAGTTAATCTGTCAGCACTATCCTTATCTTCAGGGCAGATGTTTTTATTTTATTTCCCTTATAATTCCTTACTAAATGTAGTATTTCATCTCGATGTACTCAATCTTTGATATGATTTAAATCAAATTCCTCGTCATTATAATTCGCTTCCAATAAAGAAGAAAGTGATACAGAGGTTATTGAAAACGAAAAAATTTCGATTGACAAATTAGTCGGTATTCTCGACACAGCAATTATAGGACTTTAACAGCGGAACTTTGTAACTGAAGAAGAAATTATGTCTGTTTATAGAATTAAAGAGAAAGTATTATCACATAAAACGAAGCAACTTAAACAACTTACATTGAAAGAAATGTTTAATAAGTAAACAAATAAATATTAAGCTTTTTTTTTTTTTTTTTTTTTTTTTTTTTTTTTTTTTTTTTGTAAATTTTGATACCCTTTCGATCATAATCGTTCTTTATTTCATAAATTATGGTTTCATATTTTTAATTTTATAATTCCTGCATGCCATCTTACCAGATTTAAACTGATGATCAATAATCTGGAATTGCCGAAGTCCCGACGAGTCCGGATTAACGACTTTTGACTGTACATATAAACATATTGCATTCTTCAAATTTTTAATCCCCGAAGTATATGGTCACTGGCCTTTACCTCTGTCGAAACCGATTGTTAAATTTCTACTTGTTTTCAGGTCCAAATGATTTGCATATAAAACACGATATACTACTATGATAGTTCATTAGCATGATAACACTTTACAGGATATGAAGAGTAGTAATTGTAATTGGAGTAATACTATTGTTATTTTTCCTGTGGCTTAAATGAAAATTGTGTCATAAAATGATAATAGATACAGGTACATAGCTTGGTTGTTTGTGGGACGTCATTGATATATAGGTTGAATAGTGGGTACCCTAGTAGAGTCCTGGGTGCACCGACTAGAAAAGCACAGCGGGAACAGAGTATATGTTTGAAATGTGAACGACAAAGTTTCTACTTGTTAGGTAGGCCTTAAATGGTATTTGTTTTGTTGCCAGGGGATTCCATAGTAAGTAATTTGGGAATGAGGTGATCCAGCCTCAATCAAAAGGTTTGTCTACGTTAAAGAAATGTCCAACAGTGAATTTCATTTTGCGTATCATTTCAGAAATCATTTTGACCATTTTGTAGAGCTGGTGAGTAGTTGATAAATTTCAGCAAAAGCCAGATTGTTTTGCCATCATGATTCCATTGGTGTCGATGAAGGCACCGAGTCTTGCCAGTATTGTCGCCTTAAGGATCTTACTAATAGAAGATAATAGACTGATTGGATGGTATCTTCGTTGATTTTATTATGGTCTAGGTGACTGCCATTTTAGTGTGGTTCGTAGCTGTTAATTCGTAAACATTTACATTCTTCACGCACTGAGTGTTCTTCACCCACATGTCCAGTTAACATGCTATTTCTTAGCATTAATGATTAACTGTAGGATATCTTGAACTGTGTCTTTCGTTTTGTAAAAGTAAAAGAACAGTGGCACTGCAAATGAGTAATGAAGTGGCTGCACTCTTCATGGGCTACCAATTTGCCTTTATTTTCACTTTAGTTAGCTCTCCGTAACTTGTTTAAAATGGTGAATATAATTTTTTCTATATGTTTGTTGCAAAAATTTTAAATTTTCCCCTTATTTTGTTCCATTTTTTCTTTACAATTTAAATGTAGAATGTACTTTGTCGGAAGCAATTTACTTTGGATTATTCTATGAGAATTTTGGAAGCTTCAGAAATAAGTAGGACAAGTTATTTATATTCTTTGCATTTTGCTATAAAACCTTTCTTAGAAAATTAATTTAATTACTCAAATCCATCAATTCACTTTTACCACTGAGTAATTATTTTTTGCATAAGTAAAAGCATAACATTACTTTTTATCAGTATTCCTGCAAAGCTCCTTGGTGGAGAAGAGGAGGAAAAAATCGATTTGGAAAAGTGTTGACCTTGAAATCTAAAACTAAACTAAGCTCAGTGGCGTTGCAGTCCTAATGCGCCAAGGCCTGCAGTTCCCGAAAATCTGCTTTCTTGATCGTGGGCCCTGGGCCGCATAAACATATGCCCTGAACAAGTGGTCAGCTTGTTGCAGGACCCTCAGTGCTTAGTCCCCAAGTGAACTTGGTACTCATTTTCTCCATCCAAATGATGGAAATCAAGGGATGAAAGGCTGAGCCGAACCCCGGACCTGTGGTGCTGCTGCGCGACGTGCTAACCACTGTGCCACCAGGCCTCTGACCTTGAAATCAGCTGCTAGGAAATTTAGATAGTAGAGATTTGATTTGGGGCGCGGTAGTAGTTAAAGAATGATAATAGGTTATAATTATTCAACTTTTGTCCCACATGGAAAATTTTTTGTAATTTGTCTATTTTAAGTTTTAAATAAGTTAGTGTCTGGTTATTAATTCAACATATTAGAATTATCTGAAACTATGGAGCAGATCACTATGTCCACAGCACATTAAATAATTCATCAAGAAATCCAATAAGATGTAACACACAAAAATTTTTCTTTATTTCGAAACTTCATATGCTCAACATTTCACAGACAGTTTCTGTTCAGTATAAAACTTCTCCTTAGGTTTGCGGTTTTTACAGGCAACAACATGGGTGCAATGGCATGTTTATTTATTGCTACATGATTACATCACTACAGAGTCTCTCCCCTAGTACCTCCGATGACAAATCATAGCAATGACATCAAATATTTCAGAGGATCTATAATGTTGAGGTTTTGTTTCCTTAGTAACAAAATTAGGGTGTAAAATCAGAGATCAAAATATGATTCAATATATGACAAGATTATAATGCACAGATATAGAATGAAATAAAAAAAAATGGTACTGTTCTGTTATTGGGACCAGATTAAGAAATGTATCAATGCATGTGTGTGTGTATGTATGTGCATATATGTATATTGTTATGTTTTTCTTCTGACACCATTTGTTATGTTATTTTTTCTCTCTTCTTCACATTCGTACGGGGTTCGTGTGGATTTGGAGTGAATAACGACGACACTTGATGAAGTATCGAAAGACACTTTATTGGCCGGTATTAATCAGGACAGCTCCAAAATCTCGTTTACAGTCGTCGAACTGTTATAAACACGCTGACACGATCAGCGACACATCTTTCAGGTTATCAAGCTATCACGGTGGAAACAGCTTCACTGCAAAGCACCAGAGTACGGCTCCCAACTCTGCTTGGTCGTTCTCGGAACTCCAGGTACTTTCGACACTCTCCACGCTATAACTCACGATGCACTTGAGGACACACAGAGCACAGCTCCCGACTCTTCGGTTCAGTCATTCCCGGAGCTCAACACTCTCTCCTGACGATGCACTAACCGCGATACACTAAGAGACTCTTTCTGATGCATTCGGCACTCACAGCCCTGCTGTCAACTCTATCGACTCCACACGGACTGACTAGATCGAGACATTAACTATCTCGCACTCTAGACGAGACGCTCTCTCGATATATAAACCCTGCGTACCAGCAGGGTTTATATAGCTTTCAGCTTGTGAACATTCTGGGCTAAAACGGTAAGAATTCATTCCAGAAGGTTATCCATCTGTCCATGGCATATCGCCAATTTTGTTGCCAAATGGGCGATTTCTCGCCAAATGTTGCAACCCTAAACTTGCTTTGCATAAAACTTTCTTACCACGCCTGGACATTTCGTAATACTGCCCCCTCCCAAGGACTGCACATCCCGGGCAGTACAACCCTTGGTCAGAAGCCAAATTCGATACAAACAAAAGGTAATAAAACATACAGATAACATAACTAAAGAAACAAATATTTACACTATGTACAAATTATATACACAAATTAAGCACATAACAATTTTAAATTATACAAATTAAAGTTCATAATGAAATTCAGTCTTGGTATTTTCATTAAGTTATACCCGGGTCAAATACTTTTGCACTGCAGTTCTCGGATGCATTTCTCTTTTGCATATCACAGTCTGAAGATACTCCTTTCAGACTTTTCATCCACAGGAAGATCTGAAACAGTTTGTTCACCACTCTGTAGTTCAATCTCAGCAGGCATACGGTTTACCTCGGTATTTTTAGCAACTGATACATGCTTATTTTCCTCTGTTTCTGGGAACCAGTTCTGATGTTTGCACCAGAGTCACGAATAGAATCTGATCCTTTACAAGCAGAAGTATCCGGGTTTAGAATCAAGTCCTTCTCTGTAAAACCTGCACTATGAGATGCACACATAATTTGCGAGGTGGGTGAATTTTCTTGCAATACTGGAGCACACTGCTTAAGCTGTACGTACGTCAGCTTCTTCCATCTCAGCATCACATGAACTTTCAGATGTTTCAATACTTGTTAACTGCGACTTGGTAATTTCACTATCAGTTTTGACGAACTTAACAGTTGGATTTTCATTTCCTTCCACTTTAGGCACTTGAATATAAAAAGCTTCTTTCCCATCTTTTATTTCTTCATGTTTTCGTTCTTTTCCTTTAACCCCATTAGATGTTTCATCCATCATTTCTTGATCTTTCTCAGGCAGTTCATTAGCTACTTCTTTCATTTCTTCATCCTTTGTTTCTTCAGACGCCACTCCTGTCATTTCCACATCTCTTTTGTGGCTCCAGTTTCTTGACACTGTTGACCTTGAAAATACTAGCTCTGGCGATTTTGGAAATTGAATGGCCCATGAGTCGAGTGTCTAGTATTTGTCCCTGATCGAAGGTGTCTAAATCAGAAGTTTTATCTATACTGGCAATTGAAACAACTGATTAAAAGAACAACCACACTACTAGCTATATATACAGTTACCACACTGCCCTCATGTGACGAAATTGCGGCCAGCGCTCTAAAATTTGCATGGTCATGTCTATCCCCAATTCAGTGGCACTTCAGGATACATGCATACATGAACACATACATACATTTCTGGATCCAGTCCCCCTGCTTCGGTACAGAACAGCACCAAATAAATATATTACCAAAGCAAATAAAAAAAAAATTAAAAAAAAAATTAATTGTCATGTAAGAAGCTATTTTTATTGAGAAACAGTTTGTGTCCTATAGAGTTCGTTAGCAGGTTTATTCTATTGAACTATTGCCCATAACATACTAGTCTTTCAGAAATAACTTATCAGCATTCAAGAACTTCTATAATCAGACATATTAAAAATTGTTCTTTATTTCAAGACTTCTAACGCTCACCATTCGACAGCTGGTCTCTGTGCTTCTACAAAACTTCTTAGGTCTGCCATATAACAAAATGGGCACACTTCTTTATCGCTCACTCATCACCACACTATATCCAACAGAAATTTCTTGCAGATACCAATCTTAGGATTTTTGACAGAAAATAAATATAAATTGGAGTTTTTTTCCCCTTTATGTCCTTATTATTATTATTTATATATATTTTTTAATACTTAGTACATAGAATTAAAAATTTTGGCCCATCAATTGCTTTCAGATTATGCATTTGGCCCCCTGCAATTTGCATTCAAGATCACTGGTTAACAGCATGCCTATGACAACTATGGGGAACAGGTGATAGCAAGATAGTCCTTTCTTCCATAAAGCCAACAAACACTATTCTTGCTGTTCAGACCATTTCTTTCAATTTGGAATTGCCTCTATCTAATCTTTCTCTTTCTGTAGAAAGGCATTTATGAACACCGGTCATATTGTCTGGTGCCTTACCTGAAATCGAGAGGTACAAACTGTAAATCACCATTGATATTTTTTCTTCTACATCTCTGTCTAAGGGCTTTTTACATTGACAAGAGGGATATTAGTAGTTAAGTAGGCAAGAAGTGCATAAATTAATATAAATAGTATTACAGATTTGTAAAATAATATGCTGAAATAATAATGATTTAGAAATAATCTATTATTTCAATAAAAAATAATTTTGTTACAGAATTTAAAAATTTAACATTTTATAGATTTTTTTAATATATGAAGACATTTTGTCTTGCAGCAAAATTAGATATTTTCATGTCACTTTAATGTATATTTGACAAACTCATTTAGATACAGAAATAATGTTTTTATAGAATAACAGAATCAGCTATACTGACAAGTGTTACATTCTCAAAAGTGCTAGTCTTTCAGAAATTATTCTCTATTCCCAATTATTCATTGCTTATTAATGTATGTGAGCAAAATATCCAGCATTTGTGGGGGGAGGGTGAATTTCAGGTACTCCATGTAAGAATGCAAGCTTTATTTATCTTCACATTAATATGCATGGGAAGCTCTTATTTAAACATTTGATCTCTCTAGAGCTGAACAAAAAAGCAGCATATTCTCACAATACCACTTTTATTTGCCTGATCACTTTTTCATAGGTAAAATATATATAAAACACAAAATGTGTAATGACAGGTGAAGATTATGTAATATAGGGTGATCGAACAGTCATGAATACCACAGTAAGTAAATCGGGTTATGTACACTAAAAGATATATAATACTTATTATTCATAATTATTGCCTTACATTGAACAAATGCAACTGTTGATAACAATTGGTAGTTGTGGACTGTATATTAATTCATAAAAGTAAAGTTCAGAAACTTAACAACATTTATTTTCTTTCAAGCACAATAATGACACTTAAACGGGCAAAGAGTGAGTAAGGATCTATTAACAATTGACTGCCGCTTTGTTCGGGCAGAGGAACGGAGATTCGGTGTGGACTGAGTGCATCCCTATCCCTTACTGATTAGTACTCGGCTCTCGCCACTAACATTACGTGGCACTGCAAACGTTAAGCCAGTACAAATAGACAGAAATATTCTAACTGAGACGGAACAGCAATATCAAATCAAATCTGTGCCAAATATACTTGAAAAGGCAGCTCAATTCAATAATGTATGCACATGCTCTTTTTGCCACATTTGAGGCTATTTTGTGGGAGCAATTTTTCTCTTTACGTCTTCCAGTACATGAAGATTATTTGATGCTGATTTACCATTTAAAATACGAATTTTATTTCTTTTACAGGTATCTTAATAAAAAATATATACTCTGAAACAATCCACCTTTTTTTCTACCAAAGGTTACAAGTTTTCCCCACAGAAAAAAACGGTATATCACAAATTGGGTAAATGTGAGAGCTGTAATCCTTTCAAAATGATTTCTGCTTCTACATATATATGGTTGTTTGATTAAAAAAAAGGGGGGGAACAATTGCAATTGAAGACTTCATAATTTTTGTTTCAACAGTAATGTCTTTGCTTACATATACTAGGGTTCATACACATTTCTGCACACGGAAATTAAGGACTTTTAAGGACCATTAATGAAGATTTTAAGGAAAATTGTGAGCAAATGGGAAATGATAAATTCAATTAAAAATATTATCTATGCCTGAATTTCACTTTTGTAATACCATCCTAAAAATAAAATGGATCCCTAAGTAGCATGCATTATTACTAAACATGAATTAATTAACATAATTATTAATAAGTTTGAGAATAAAATAAACTTTATGCTATTTATCAAGTAGCATTAAACATTTTACACTTATAATAGTTGGAAATATTTGAAAGGAGGTAAGTGACATCTATGTTTCACTAACAGTTAGCTTTATGTTGATTTTTTTTAATATCTCATTTTGTCACATACTTGGTCAGTCTAGAGGTTTAGTAAATAGCAGGTAGATTTTATGTGAAATGGCATAGGTTAAAATGAGAAGTAAGATCATACATAATCAGCATGATTCATATCAAAAGACTGAATGTTTTCACTCCTACTACTTGTCTAGAGAGACCTGCTGATTAGAACAAATCTGGAAAGCCTGATGTAGGCACGGTTGGCAAGTGTTGAAAGTTAGTTAGGCTTTGTTTGATGCAGTTAATGTTGTAGCTTTATGTAGAGTTCCAGGGGTTGTAACCCAGTTAATATACTTTAAGGTTCCAATAAGCCATTAAAGTGATAAGTTGTTTTGTATTATTTTAAATTACACTAGATGATGCTCTTTGCATCTTATTCTTTATAATATTGAAACTTCTTATAAGTTTACAACTCATACAATAATATGTAGAGATAATTTTAAGTGTAAGCAGTTAGTTATAAATAATTAAATTAGGTAGTTAGATAACCTTAGTTATTATGGATTTACATGGCCACTATTAATTTTATTTTTTAACAATATTTGTTAAAAAGACCTATTAAAATCAAAATCAAATAAAATTTCACAGTTTAAAATACATGTAATTTATGACATTGATTCTTAAATGATATTAGGATAATTACATATTAAAAGCTATAAAACATTTATGTTTTATAACAACAACACTCAAAATATTTATCCTTCATTTTAATTTGAAGCCTGCCTTCTGTTTGACTTCCAAATTAGAATTTGGCTAGTTTATATCGATTTCCTTCTCTTTAAGCATTTTTCCTAAGAATTAGAGATTTGTCTCAATATGCAAACCAATACTCTCGCTAATTTCTGCACGATTTATCTTCTAACCTATCAACCTCTCCACAATGTACCTATGACAGTTTACTTGATCTGGTAAAAGTTAAATAGTCCTAAACGTCAGACATACATGAAGCAAATTATCACTATGTCTGAAAATAACTACAATATCAGAGATGAAGGTTTAAATAAGCCTCTTATTTAAAAAGAACTTAGAACATGAAGGCATGTTCTGATGCTAGCAAAATCAATTACTATTTCGTAATTCAACACGAACAGTCTATTATGTAATTCAACATGAACAGTCAAAATTCAAATTTAAAAAGGTGGACTAGTGGTAAAAAATTACACAATTTAATTTTAATTTGATCTGGCCCAGTAACTCTATCATATGAAGAAATAGAAATTATAGTAAAGGCTGAAATCATAAACAATTGGGTAATATACATAATAATAACTGCACATATCTTTGAAGAATAATTTTCTTTATGTATTCAATTTCTTTCTACAACCCGTTTCCTTTTCATTTTAGAATTTTGATATTTAATTAAGGATTTCTGTTATTCTAAAAAATACTAAATGCATTTAGAATATATAGAAAAAGCAGTTAATTTTATTTTTTTAGTAATATGAATATTCAGAAGAAATACGAAATATAGATGGTAAAGCCCGGGTACAGAGCTGGTGTGACAGAATTTTTAGAATTTAGTGACACATGGAATAACAAAATCTAGAAATGGCAAAACTTTTAGAATTTAGAGCAGGCACTGGAAGCAGAATTTAGGATCCACAGAGACTGCAACAGGTGGGAAAATGCCTAGTGCCTGCTCTGTGTATGATGCATTAATATACATATTATATGAATCTTTTAAATTGTATGTTTTCAATTTCTTTATTAATAAAAAAATCCCTTTCCATAATGCCTGCCCAAGTGATAAGATTAGAAGCATTTTTGATATTTTCCATGATTGTGTCTAGTGAAAAGTAAAGAAAATAAAGGGAAGATAAACATGTTGAGAAAAAGATTCTAGTATCAGAAAACATTCAAATATTGTTTTTATTGTTCTTCCAGACGTTCTCCAAAAAGTAAGAAATTCATCACAAACTTTCTGTAAAATAAATCCGTGTTGATACCACGGAGATATTTTTCATTCTGTCACATATTTTTCGAATCTTCTATAATCGTGGGTCTATAAATCTTGCCTTCAAATCCTTCTAAACTTTCCAAGCTGCAATGTCTAAAATCCTAAAGAAAAATTATCCCTACCAATTTGTAACAGCAAAAAGCTGGAAATATTTTGGAAAAAAAAAAGGAGGGAAAAAGTGTAAAATTAATTTTATAGAAAAAAACTGATGCATGTTATTCTGAAACAATTACATGGGAAAAACTATTACTATGAAAAAATTAAAAAGAAGACATTTTTAATTAATTAAATAGCTAATTTTGCTTTTGTTAAGAGCTGTTTCGCAAATTGTGCTTTACAGCATTATATCTCGTTTATTCTTCAGATTCAAAATATTGTATAATAAGTTGCCAAAATGAAACTTTATAATATGACAGCGAAAACTATTGTTTTATTTTAATGTTATTTTTAAAATATAATTTCAGTATATTACCATTATTTTAATGAAATTTATCAAATGTTACGATGTTTTAAAAAAAATTGTCGAAAAATTCCTAGATCTCGAAATTAAAAATTTTCTGTAGAAACTGATCTTAAAATTGCCAAAATGTTGATAAGTCTCCAAATTTAGAACCGTTTAATAAAAGAATTCACATCCCCAAAGCGAAAAGTTGTTTAAGAGCTCTTTATTAGAAAAAATGAATTTCGAAATGTTTATGTTTCACTTCTTGCTTAGAAACTCGAGTATCCCATCATTTATATTAAAAACAAATTAAAACCCACGAACCCATGCAAAAGATAACCATATGTCAGTGAATCGCCAAAAAATATTCCTCCAAAATGCTAATTCACACTCAAAATGGCAGTCGTAATAACAGACAGAAATTTCAGATGATTAAAATTAAACAATTGGGCTTCTGCTGATTTTGGCCAAAATTAAGGACTTTTAAGGACCAAAAATCAATTCCAAAAAATCTAAGGACTCTTAAGGACCGTACGAACCCTGATATACTTTTGGACTTGAAAGAATGTTCCCAGCATTTTATTTATCAACAATAAATTAACATTTTATCGGTTTCCTGTTATAATTTACTTTACAGAAAAGATTACAATGACCTGTAATGGTGTATCTGCTGCTATATAATCTTTGAAAAAGTATTTTAACATATTAAAGTTGTTGAATTTTAAAACACAATTCCCTCTACACTTAAAGTATTCAGAACATTTTTAGCCATTTTATGGTTTTCTGCCAGTTATTACTTTTTTGGCAGACCCTAGTTTAAATCACACTAGTTTTAACTGCATTGGCAAAAATTTCATAACAAATAATAACAGATCTCATAATTGGATAAAAGTAGTCATGTCACTCAGAGAGTTTACATAGTAGACTGTACAAAGTAAGCGTTACATATCTGCTATTATTCAAACAAAAAAAATTAAATATTCAATTATAATAATCTAAATCAGTACTTAGCACTTTACAGTCCTTTTGTATTTAGACTACCGATATTTTTACATCCTTTCCATCACTGGCTTGTCGTTGAAGTCAGAGAGTCTGGAGCTAATTTCAATTCTTGCAGAGAAATGAGAAAATTTCATTATGGAAGGACTAACAATAACTAACATGAAATTATTTAGTTTACTTAAAGAAAAAATAATTTAATGAATTTGAAAATGTTACATTTCTTAGTTTTGCTACTGGAGAAAACAGCCTATTTATCCATAGCACTCTCAAAATATATTTGAGCTTTTTTCAATAATAATATAATTTATAAAGATGATACACAATATTACAAAATTTCTATTAATGTAACATTTCTAAGCATTTTTCTATAAATAAAAACTATTCAATGGGAAAACAATGGAGAGTTTTATTTAAGATTTGCTTACAAATATGGAAATATGACATTGTAATACTTTTGTAAAGAAGCATTTCAGTTAGAAAGTACCCTAAAACTGAATAATTAAAAACGAATGTGTGAATGGCAGCATTTCCACAATTATTCTAATGCTTTTGATGACACAATTACCAAAATTTAAATTCCAGTTATTCATGCAATTATAAAAAAAGAGTATAAAATTTATAACTATACTTTTTTATACTACTTCTGATATGTTGAACAACAGTAATCCAGATGCCATGGCAATTTTAAGTGACCCTAAAATGATTAATGCAATTTGATGCTCATTGTAACATCTTGCATCTTATAAAAAATATATATAACAAAAGTAGATTAAATTTATTTTCACCAGCAAAGAACTTTATAATGAGCATCAACTATATACATTTTACTATTTCTTCCTCAAGCACATAGATATAACAGAGTAAAGACAGATTTCCGACAGCTTTACATTTTAAAACTTACTTTATTTCTTCACATGAACATTCACAGAACTTTTATTAATGTCTATTTTAAAACATAAATGTTTTACACAAACATGTATTAAAAACGGCATTTCTCAAAAGCATAATCTTATTTTGTATTATTACTTTAGCTGCAAACTACTTACAGAAGTTAATCTAATTTAACATATTACCCAATAATTGATTCAAATATCATACTTACGTATATATTTTCTTCATTTACAAATTTTACATCTCAAATATTTTAGAAGGAAAATATATATACTGCATATAACTTTTAAGAAGAAGCAATGAAGATTGAAATGCCAGATTAAATAAGACATCTGAATATTTTCATACAGAATTTTGTATTTTTAGAGTGATTCTGTAGGGTCGAAAATAGTCTGTAAAAAGTTTTGTTATTCAGATAATAACTATGTAGTATTAAATGATTTAACTTCAGAAACTGAATCTGACGTGGAAGCAGATACTTGCGATGGCTTCTTTTTCTTGTTTCTCTTCTTACGTTTTTTGCCTTTAGAGGTCTTGTCACTTTCCACTTTTTGTTGCTTGTCTTTAGAAGTCTTGTCATTTTCCACTTTTTGTTGCTTGTCTTCAGAGGTCTTGTCATTTTCCACTTTTTGTTGCTTGTCTTCAGAGGTCTTGTCATTTTCTGCTTTTTGGTGCTTGGCTTCACAAGTCTTATCATTTTCTGCTTTTTTATGCTCCTCTTCCAATTTTTGTGATAATGTGACCTTAGAGGATTCTTTCAAATGTTCACGAAATTTTACACAGTTGGATTTTCGATGACCCACATCTTTACAATGGAAACAGGCGGGATCCCTCCCTTTGATTGTTACCAGTCCTGTAAAGTCTGAGATTTTGATAAAATGGGGAATGAGGTCCTTCGTTTCAAAAGTGTTTAGTTGCAAAGCAAAATATCGAGAATCGCATTTAACTCTCCATTTATTCTGTTTTTGTGCTTCAATAAATAAGACTTTGCCATGCCGCTCTAAAATGCTAATTATATCATCATTCGGTATTTCGTTCGGAAGCCAGTGCACATATCCTCTAACTTCAGAACTGCTCATAGGATAAATCCAACATGTCCTTCCATTCACTCTAGTCCGACCTAGTCGGATCAGAGTTTCCCGAACTTTTTCAGTTTTACATACAATTTCCCACTGATTTGGGAATGATAATCTACCTATAGATATAACGTTCTTTTCGCCAATATGCTGATTTATTAATTGTTCTATATCACTTATTTGAATTTCTTTGCAAAATTTCGCAAACTGAATTCTGACTGATTTCGAACATTGAAGACCATCAGCCATAAATCCCTGCACCGTTATGTGAGGTACATCCATTCCCTTTCACGAGTATGAAGCAACTGAACAATGAAACAGAACTTACACGCTCAAAAAAATCAAGATTCTTCCCAACACTCAAACAAGTTATTTAAGAATCCTTTGACAACACTGTTGTTACCGCTGTTCGTTGCCAAATGAAATTGCAGTTTTGAAAATACCTGATAGCAGGCTCGCTCTGGTGCGCCATCTTGTGGCTGATAAGTGGAAAGGTAAAGAACAGTAGTCCGTCTGGGATAATGTTAAGCACATTGTGTTAGTAAATAATTTATTATTTGTTGTTGATTGTTGAGTCATCAAAGAAAGTAACGACCACACATTTTCTTCTGTATCGCAACTTAATTCATAAGCAAGCAGGAATCTTGAATTATATTCCCACTGTATTTCAGGTTCGAAAGGTAGTGTTATATATGTAACTGTAACTGTATCTATTATTATCTTTAACCATAACTGTAGAATAGTAGATGGGGGCGCTGCGATCACCGAGGCAAGCGGCTGGACGTTCGCAGCGCTCCGTAAAAAAGTGAAAAAAATTCCTTTCCCCTTGGTGATTGTCAATTAAATTACTTTGAAATACTGATTTTTCTACAATACCTACACGTTTTCAAAAGTTTTTCAGTTGCGATGTTGATGAGAATGAAACAGCGGACAATGTGAGGAAGTACTACGAAAGGCTGGAATTTTAAGATAAAGTACCCTTCTTTCATCTAAACTCAATCAAATTTCTATAAATATGTGCCTTTAAATCAATAAATTTTAACTTTTAATCAGTTTTTTAATCAGTTTTTTAAGCTTAATAAGTTTTTTTTTTTTTTTTTTTTTTTTTTTTTTTTTTTTTTTTAAATTGCTCATTGCCTGTGGCTTCCTTTGTTAAACAATTCCGAACAGACGCCAACGTTATCAGTTCACGTCTGTCGTCACTTACAAAGCCCCCTTATCTTGCTTTGAGGAATCTCGTGAGAGGGAAAATAGGGGACTCACGGCATCGCGCTATTTCCTCTCGGATCCTCTGGATTCTTTTTTTTTTTTTTTCTTAGATCGCTTAAATATTTTTTGCTTTTAAATAATATTATACCTCACCGATTTTTTCTCATACTGTTCCTTGCTATCTGTTAAATGTCCATATGTAACGGATGGATTATTCGTCACTGCCTTAAATAAATTCTTAGAACTATGAGCTTATATAAACAACAGTGTCCCTCATTGTGTCTCTAGCATTAATTAAATAGTAATAAATTATGATAGTAAAATAATAAATCTTGTAATAAATTATGATATATAAATTAATAAATACTATGTTTAATTTGTGTTTTTAATACATATACTCAGTAATTTACATACGCACACACACACACACACACACATATATATATATGTGTGTGTGTGTGTGTACGGTTGTGGTCTTGCATTGTATATGGTTCTATCTTGTTTGTCTGCTGCTGTTTTTTGAAAACTGTATGAAAATGTTGGGAACGAAAATAGCACAAGTTACTTTAGTTAAATTAATATATACTTTGTATGATGACTTTTGTTGATATCTCAGGATGCAATACATATTACTTTGCATATACTCAGCATACATATTACTTTGTATTTCATGCTAAATACCTTGATACGAAGCAATTTAACACCGTCAATATTTTTTCTCCCCCAATAACACATCTATTCATCATTACCAAACACACTCACCACACACACACACACACACACACTTGTGAGACACTATTTATTGTAAATGAAGACAAATTTTCCTCCTTTTAACTACACTCATGGACACAATCGTATTTTAGGATATTTTCTACTTCTTTTCCTTTTCTTTCTATAGGCCCATTTTTTTTCCTCTCTATTATTTTTGGGCCATTTATTTTAAATTTTATTTTGTCCCATCTTTTCTTCCTGGCCTTTTGAACTCGTGCAAGATGTACGAAGTTCCCTTTTTACTCTCCTCAAATACGAAATTGCCCCCTTTCTATATACCTTTCCTTCGATGCTATGCTTGATTTTTCGCCCATCGGTGCAGAAAGATTTAGCGGGTGCAAAACAAGACACCTGTCTACTTTGTCTGTCTGTCTGTCTGTCAGAATAGTAGATGAGTAATGTAGAATAAATGATGTTTGTGTACATCTTGTAATCATCACTGAGCACGTACCCAACACATATAAAATACAACACATGGCGCAGCCTGTCGTTAATTAAAAAAGAAAATCTTTTTTGAAGAACCATGCAGCCTCGGTAAAGATGTTCTAAACAAAAACATCATGGGAAGTTGTTTACTGTGAAATCGAAACTTATATCGCTGGTAAGTGAGTTGTTTATTTTTATTGGAAGTGGCTAAAAATACGTATATATAAACTATTTAAAGTCCTAAATTAAATATGGATGGATTAAAGCCACCAAGTAATCTAAGTTTCGAAGGAAATTTAAGCGAAAATTGGAAGAAATGGAAACAAAAATTCCAAATTTATATGTTAGCGTCTGGTGGTATTACTAAATCACCTGAAATTAAAGTAGCTATTTTATTGCATATAATTGGTGAAGAAGCACTTGAAAAATTTAATACTTTTAATTTAAGTGAAGAAGATAAGAAGAATGTGACAAAGTAATTGAAGCTTTCGAAAATTTTTACATACCGAAAGCAAACGAAAGTGTTGATAGACATATATTTTTCTGTCGAACACAACATGTAGGTGAATCGTTTGATGATTTTTTAACCGATTTAAAGAAATTAAGTAGCAACTGTGGATTTGCAGAATTAAAAGATAGTTTAATAAGGGATAGAATAGTAAGTGGAATTCTAAATAAAAATCTCAAAGATAGATTATTAAGGGAAGATCAGTTAACATTGGAGAAATGTATTAAAATGTGTAAAGCTTCTGAATTAGCAGAACTTCAGCTGAAAACTTTAACTGAAGAAAATAAAATAGAAGCTATCAAACGTAATAAATTTCGACCTTCAGAGGAAAAAAGTCAGCCTTGTAAGAAAGACTTTCATGTAAAACAAAAGCAACAAAGTACTAAATCTTCTTCAAACTATCAAGGAAATAAGTACAATAATCCAAAACCATGTAGAAAATGTGGAACTTTTCATAAGTTATACAACTGTCCTGCTTATAATAAGATTTGCTTGTACTGTAAAAAGAAAAATCACTTTTCTAAAATGTGCACTTATAAAAATGTTAATGTTGTACAGAATAATTTAGAGCATGAGTTACATAATAATGGTAATGAATATATTTTAGGGTCAGTAGAAGATATAAATCCATTTTCTAAAAATAAAACCGAATGGTTTGAAAAACTAAAAGTAAACATATCTAAATATTTATTTGTTAAGTTGGATACTGGAGCTCAGTGTAATGTGCTACCATTGCCTAAATTTAAACAATTAAATTTAAGAGAGAAATGTTTGACTAAATCAAAAGTCACTTTAAATAATTACAATGGTACTACAATTGATGTAGTTGGAAAATGTAAATTATTATGTGAAACATCGAAAGGGAACAAGGATGAAATAGAATTTCAAGTCGTAGCATGTGATAAAACTGTTCCAGCTATTTTAGGTTTACCTACATTGCAAAAATTAAACCTAATACAAAGGATTTGTACAGTAACTCCTGATTCTAATGAAAAGTTACCAGAATCTTTAAAAGGATATCAAGATTTGTTTAAAAGAACTGGGAATTTAACTGGATATACATATCATATTAAATTAAAACCAGGAGCTGTTGGTAAAATAGAACCCTGTAGGAAAATTCCACTTAGCTTATTAAATCCATTAAAAAAGGAATTAGCAAGAATGGAAAAAGATGGTATTATAAAGAAAGTTAACCAACCAACAGAATTCGTGAATTCATTAGTGGTAGTAAGGAAAAAGGATGGAAATTTAAGAGTGTGTTTAGATCCTCAGAACCTTAACCAAAATATACTGAGAGAACATTATCACATACCAACCTTTGAAGAAATTTCATCTCAAATGACAAATGCAAAGGTCTTTAGTATTTTAGATGCAAACAAAGCATTTTGGCAAATTAAACTGTCAGATTCAAGTTGTGAATTTACTACATTTAACACTCCGTTTGGTAGATATTGTTTTTTGAGGTTGCCATATGGACGAGTTCATCACCAGAAGTTTTCCACAGAAGTTTTTCTGAAATTTTTAGTGATTTAGAAGGAGTTCAAATGTATATATATGACTTATTAGTTTGGGGTAAAGATAAAAAAGAACATGATTCAAGATTAAAGAAGTTGTTGGACAGAGCCAGAGAAAAGAATGTTAAATTTAATTTAAATAAATGTAAATTTGGGCTGAATGAAGTGAAATATATAGGACATATATTTTCTAAAGATGGTTTAAAACCAGATGAAGACAAAATTAAGGCTATTCTAGATATAAAACCACCAAAAAATGTGAAAGAATTAGAAACTTTCCTAGGAATGATTACATATGTTTCTAGATTTATACCTAATGTATCAGAATTGACATCATGTTTAAGAGATTTGTTAAAAAAACAAGTTATCTGGAACTGGAATGCAACACATGAAAAAGCATTTAGAAGACTAAAAGATGTCTTGGTAAATAAACCAGTTTTACAGTATTATGATATAAACATGCCAGTAGTTTTATCTGTAGATGCATCTCAAGAAGGACTAGGAGCAGTCTTACTGCAGAATAATTTACCAGTGGCATATGCATCTAAGGCATTAACAGATACACAGAAGAATTATGCTCAAATTGAAAAGGAAACTTTAGCTATTGTATTTGCGTGTGAGAAATTTCACCGGTATAAATTTGGAAAAAATATTACTGTGGAAAGTGATCATAAACCACTGGAATCAATTTTTAAAAAGCCATTAAATAAATGCCCTGTAAGACTACAAAGAATGCGTATAAGATTACAGCCATATCAGTTTGAGATAAAATATAAACCAGGAAAAGAACTTTTTATAGCGGATGCATTATCAAAATCATTCACTGTTAAAGGATCTGATTTCTTTGAAGGAGAAATAGAAACTCATGTTGGATTAGTTGTAGAATGTATACCAATGTCTAATGGTAAAATGGAAGTTTTTCAACTGGAAACGGAAAAAGATGAAGAACTAAAAGTTTTAAGAAAATTAATTAAAACTGGATGGCCAGATGAAAAATGTATGATTCCAGAACTGGCAAAACCATATTTTAACTTCAGAGAAGAACTATCAGAAGCAAATGGATTAATATTTAAAAATTCCTGTGTTGTTGTACCAAGAAGTTTACGAAAAGATATGTTAAGCAGAATTCATTATGGTCATTTATGAGTAGTAAGCAAGAGATCTTGCAAGATCAAAGCAAGAGAAATATTATATTGGCCAGGAATGTCCAAAGAAATTGAAGATTTGGTACTGAATTGTCAAACATGTTTAAGTTTACAAAAAGCTAATACTAAAGAACCAATGATATCTAAAGAAATACCTAATGGTCCATGGGAAGTATTGGGAACAGACCTCTTTTACTTTCAAGGAAGGGATTATCTAATAGTTATAGTTTATTTTAGCAAATATGTTGAAATTGGACATTTGGAAGATTTGTCAAGTGTAGCAGTGATAAAGCAATTGAAATCAATTTTTGCAAGACATGGTATTCCGAAAAAAGTATATTCGGATAATGGTCCACAATATAATTGCAGGAAATATAAATATTTTGCAAGAAGATGGAATTTTGAAACCAGAACTTCAAGTCCAAAATACCCACAGTCTAATGGAATGGTTGAAACACATATTCAAACTGTCAAGCGAATGTTAGAAAAAGCTGCAGTTGACAACAAGGATCCATATTTAGTTTTACTGGAATATCGTAACTCTCCTATTTCAGATGAAATTAAGTCACCTTCTGAATTGATGTTTGGAAGAAAAGTAAATGGATTGATGCCTGTAAAAGAGACTTTTGTCCAAGCTAAACGATATGAAGACTATAAACAACATATACTGAAGAGACAAACCTTACAAAAAAGTTATTATGATAGGAATACAAGACCATTAAAACGACTGAAAACAGGAGATCATGTTTACATAAAAGAGAAAGGGAAAAAACTAAATGAAAGAGGGAAAATTATAGAAGAAGCAGAAAGACCACGTTCATATAGGATTATAAGAACAGATGGAAGAATTGTAGAAAGGAACAGAAGAGACCTTCTTAAAGGAACTAATCAGGAAGAGTTTGCAATACAAAACAATTATGAGAATGAAGTTATAGATGAACCCGAGATACATGAAAATAGTAGGAGCACTACAAATTTAGATGTGCCTGTAAGTCCTTCAAAATCTAACAGAAGTGTTGTGTCACCAAATAGTGAAAGAGGTATAGTATCATCAAATTTTTCAAATGGACATAACTACGACACTCGATCTGGTAGGACTGTTAAGAAACCTTATTATTTAAAAGAATATGTTTAATTTTACTACTATTATTATTTTTTATAAAAAAGGGAGATGTTATATATGTAACTGTATCTATTATTATCTTTAACCATAACTGTAATATAGAATAGTAGATGAGTAATGTAGAATAAACGATGTTTGTGTACATCTTGTAATCATCACTGAGCACGTACCCAACACATATAAAATACAACACAGGTAGTGATGTTGTAAAGACGAAAACAGTGGATTCTTGCGAATTGAAAAGGAAGTTTGAGGTTATCTAAAAATATATTCTAAACATTTCGGAAAAATTGGTTGCATCTTTTCTCGTAAGAAACATTTTCTTTATATGTTCAAATTTCTTTTCTCATGTGTATGTTACATTATTAATGTGCTTAAAAGCGTCATCTATTTATTATCATTTTATATCTTAAGTTGCTCTTGAATGGCAACATTATTAATATATCTCTTTAGAATAAACAAAGAGGTTTAGGTCTCTTCTAACATCCTTGAAAATAAGTTTGTTTTGAAAATATTTTAGTTCTGTTTTTAAACGCAATACACGGAGTTCTTAAAAGAAACAGTTTGGATTCATTTTGAGAAAAGTTAACAATTGTGTGCCCCCATTTTTTTTTTTTTTTTTTTGGCGATTTTTTTCGACACCAATATCGGTGCCAAGAAGGTACTATTTCAAGATGCAAAACCAAAATAGGAACAGAAGACACCATCAGTTTTGAAATCATTCCCACCGATATTTCATATGTTATAAGATTGTTAATATTTTTAAGAATAATAACATGCAACAGATACTTGAATATACTTGAAACCAAGTTTTTGCATTATGGAAAAAAATAAAATTCATAAAATATTAATGATGGGTAAAAGCTCAGAATACGCTGCATAAACAAAGTTGCGAATGCGGAGCTAAGTTACGTCCATAAATGGGTAAGACTAAGCTTGTGACGTCACAATGTATTCTTTCAACATAATGTATTCTAGGCAGAGTCGGCTGTAGTATTCTCTATAAGTATAGAAATAAGTATAACAAGTTGTTTATATTTCAAATTACCAAACGATACAGTAAGTGAATTCTACCAATTATTAAAACTGTAAACAACGTCACAGTTCTTCATGCTTGTATTTCATGCAGCTTCAGTAATTTCAAAGATTTTTAAGATATAGCATTTATATAAATAAAAAAAGTTTGTTTGGTACCTTTCCGTTTCGTCGGCGCATATCTCGCCAAGCAGACTTTATTGGCGACAACACACAGTATACACATAAAAAATGTTGACAAATGTTAGTTCTAAGAATTTTTTATTCTGAAGGTATTAACATTTTAATGTCGTTTAAAATTTTGTTAAAAAGCCAATACGTAAAGACAATTATGGAAATGATTAACATTTGGTGTTGAATGATTGACCAGCTATGGAGCTCCAGCGGAGCATCCGGATGAAATTAATTTTTCGGCACCTATGTCACTCCATTAGGTGTAGCCTCATCAGCGGCGCAGTTCCCTTATTGAAGAAATAAAATTTCATAAGAAAAGTTGCTCTTCATGAAAAGCGGGTAATTAAAGAGCCACTTTGCTTTGACACGGCGTTTCAAGAGATGTGAGTCAAATGAAATTTGAACATATTCAATACATCGATTTGTGATCTGGAATGTCATTTCTTGAGAAATGATTTTTACTTTAATTACTTTCAACAACAAAAATAATGTTGTATGCCATGTCATTCAAAACTATGCAACATTAAACATGAAATTAATTCTGCTCACATGTTACATAAAAAACAATTTATAATACGACTAATCTGAAAACTGAGAGTGATAAACGAGTGATTGATAAAAGGAAATATTATACGAATTTCGGAAAAATAAGTATTCGTAGTTTATAAAGCAGCTGTAGTATCACACTTGTGAAATGACCGTGTAATAATGTTTAGAGATTCTTTAAAGAATTTACTATGAGGCAAAAATAAAGCTAACTTTTTTAAATTAAAAGAAAGTAATATGAATTTTGGTACTATAATTGGCAGAATATTTTCAAGGGGGTTAGAAGTGGTTAAACAAAAGTACGATATTATTAATTTTAAAAGTAGAAATTTTTAATTTTGGACTACTCCTGATGTTATTCGGATGGGCAAAGTTTTGCTATATTATTGCCGTTAGATATTTTTACCTTAATAAAGAAATAACTATCATAGAAACGGATGATTTTATGACATTAGCTCATGACAGCTAAATCACTAAAACAAGGAATGCCGTCTTGGAGGACTTTCTTAGGGAAACTGTCAAAGTAAACGCCTCAGAAACTTGCATATTTTTTGAAGGCATTTGCGTTTTTGTACGATATATTGTTTAAACTTGGTCAAGCTAAAAAGTAAAACTTATGAAATTATCTGCTTTACATGTTGAGTTTTTATATGTTAAGATCCACACCCTTTGCGTATTACCAAACGCAGTTTTATCTAATAATAATTTTTAATTCACTATCACGAGATAAATAGCGTTGAAATGAAAATCTCGGTTTCATTTTATTTTATAACTTGGTTATATAAAGTTTTTGTTTTAGAAATAAGGTAATTAAATGCTAATGATCGTTTTTGAAATCGAAGTTACATTATCGGATGGAAAGCAGGAATTAATATTTATATAATTATTTATAGTTTCCGAGTATTATTTCTGATTATACACCGATCTGGGCTCACCAACGGCTGAGCAGTAACTCACCGAATACAGGTAATCCGATCTGGGCTCGAGCCCTGGGAAACGAAATTGTTAGATGGGAATTTTTGCGGTTTTTCGCACTGTAACATAAACACGAGCCAGTTTACCATAGAAGGTACTTCTCCTTTAAATCCCCCCTGCTTATTTTGCCATAACGGAATAATTAATCCAAGGCAATTTCGTGTAAAATGGAAAGAAAGAATTTTATTTAATTTGTGTATATGTCCTAGATATTCATTTCATTTTTCTGTTTGATATTCATTTAATTATCATAATAAATGAAACATTTTTCATTTGTATTTTTTGTTGCAAATGAGGCCGAAATAAATCCAAGTAATTTTATTTTCAAGACTTCGTATTTAGTAATCCTAATGCACTTTCTATAGTTCCTCCACCATAAAATGTTTATTGCGTTAGAGGAAAACCAGATTTTTACTTCGGTATTATTTCTTAAAATAATAGGGCTTCGTAGATTTATTGAGTATTTGATAAATAATAAATAGGAATAATGGCTCTCATGTGTGTTCAGTCCAATAAAAGCATAGTTTGTTTACCTTTGCGTAAATAAAATTATATTAATATTTGTTAAATTTTCTTTTAAAACCTAAGCATTCTATACGTACTTCAAGGGTTAATAGTTGTATTGTAAGGATCTTAAGTTTTACTAACGTTTATTTTATTTTAAATCTTTACTATCACTTCTTATTTTCTACTTCTGACCAGAATTATAAGCGTTAAAGTATTTATGCAAAGTTTGTCTGGCGAACGCCAAGTATTTAAGTTGTGGCTTTTTGCCAAGCGAAAGAGAGGAAGCAGTGAGTCGAAGCAGGCCGCTTACCTTAGAAGTTTTACGCAGTTGCTGGTTGCCTTCCAGGCCAGAGGTTTTAATCCTCTTGATAAATTTTAAACGTATTGTAGTGTTCACAGTTCTCTGTACTACATACGGCTTCCTGTTAATATAAGGCCAATCTTCCACGTTTATTATTTTAAAGTTAAATTAGAGTTTAGTTCTATTTTTATATTTTCACGTTAGACCCCAAGTAGCGGGTCTGTGTATTCCGAAGTACGGAAGTTGTTGTAAATAGAGAAAAATAAAGGGTTTTGTATACCCTTCTCGTGTATCCTGTTTACTTCCCACAGTTTTGAACATAGCTTTAGTAAGCTCTCTGTTCCGAGTCAGGTCCTTGCATGTTCCCGAAGAAGGTAAGACGGAACAGTGATCCTGATAGTGGCGCCCAACGAAGAAGAATAACCATGGCCGAGTTTCAAGAAGAACCTGTGCTGCCTGCAGAAACGGCTCAGAATCCAGAAATGCCAGCTGCCGCCCTGGAAGGATTTGGTGACATCGTCCAGACCATGCGCGCTTCGATGAAACCAGAAGCATCATTTAATGGAAACTCACCGGTAACCAGTTTTTTGGAAAAATTGGATGACCAGTTCATGCTCTACCCCGTGCACGAGTTTCAAAAAGTTACCTTAGCTACCAGCGCTTTGAGGGGCCAACCGCTTAACTGGTTCAAATGTATAGGCAGAAGTCTCTTGGGTCAAGCAGGAAGTCCCACCTATACTTATGAGAATTTCAAGACTGCCCTACTAAAAGCCTTCCCTGTCGTAAGGGATCGTGCTAAATTAGAAACGGAACTTTTCAGCATATATGAACAAAGAATCGAAAATCTCTCAAGCTTTATTTTAAGAAAAATTCACGTCTTCAAACTCTTGTATGGAAACCGTCCGGATCCTGAGATAATTCAAGTGATTTTGCCGAGGTTACTGCCCCAAGTGCAAGACTTTATTGAATTAAGAAATCCGACTACACTGGAAAAGTTATTTGAGCTAGCAATCCAGTTTGAAAGTAGAAGAACGGCGGACGTTGAAAGAAGACGCCAATATCAACAGCGATACCAATTTGGTGCGCCAAGACTAAAGCAAACTCAAGCACACGGCTACAGAAGCAAAGCGAATCAGTGGGCAAGGAAACCCGAGCATTCAAAAACAGCCGGCGAACGTCGACAGTTCAATAGCAATCCAGGAAAAAAGTCTCAAAGCCAGTGGAAAAAGAAGGAAAGCACGAAAATGAAAAATAATTTAAACTAAAACGGATTTCTGCTGACGGGAGGGTGGGGAAATCCGAAGGCCAGGAAAACCCCTCTTCCTTCAAGTTAAATACAGTAATGGTGAAAAATTTGACTCTTCCGAAGATTGAAGTGTTGGTGAATAATATCCCAGCCACCGCACTCCTGGATACAGGCGCGCAGTGTTCCTGTGTGGCAGAAGATTTTTTTAGGAAGTATTTTCGGAAATACCGCATATATAATTCGGATAATACGACAGTGTTAGCGGCGCAAGGAGAAAAATGTAAGTGTATAGGTAAAGTACCGCTGTATGTCCGTTTCAAGTATGAACAAGTAAAAGTGATGTTTTTTATAGTAAAGAATCTGCAAGCACATATAATTTTAGGAATAGATTTTCTTTCAGAAGCACAAGCAACGCTGGATTTTAATGAAGCGTCCCTTAGACAATGAAACCAGTTCGTGCAGAAAAGGCTGAATCGCCGATGTTAAATCTTGACCACCTGCCTAATGACGAGCAAGGAAGAATCCGACAAGTGGTAAGTGAATTTGCTTCGTTATTTAGTGATATTCCAGGATTTACTCAGGTTACTAACCATAGTATTGACACCGGAGATTCAATGCCAGTTCGCCACAAAGCATACCGGTATGATAAGAATAAGGAAAAAAATATAGAATGGCATATCACCGATATGCTACGTAAAAAGATCATAACGCCCATCTCAAGTAGTTATGCTAGCCCGGTGGTTTTGTGTAAGAAAAATAATGACTATCATTTGAGACATCCAAAAAGGTGGAGATTCGCGATTGATTACCGTAAATTAAACTCCATAACTAAATATCCGGTATATCCGTTACCTATTATTGAAGAAATTCTAAGGAACATAACATCCACCAAATATATGACGACTTTAGACTTAACGACTGGTTATTTTCAAATAGGGGTTAGGCCTGAGGACGTGCCTAAGACTGCTTTTATAACAAAGTCTGGCACTTATGCATTTTTGCGTATGCCGTTTGGCCTTTCAGGGGCGCCGGCAACATTTCAGCGATGTATGGACATTGTGTTAAGACCTGTTCTTGGAAAGTCCACATTTATCTATTTAGACGATATCATTATTACTAGTGATAATCTCGACCAACATGTACAGGATTTAAGACAGGTGTTTTCTTTATTAAATGAGGCCGGTCTAAAAGTTAATGTCGAAAAGTGCAAATTTGCAGCCCCTGAATTAAAATATTTAGGTTACAAAATATCTCAGAAAGGAATAGAGACAGACGAATAAAAAATAATCGCTGTACAAAAGTATCCGACTCCAAACACGGCAAAGAAGCTTTCTTCTTTTCTAGGACTTTGTTCATATTATAGGTCCTTTATAAAAGATTTTTCAGCTATCGCTGAGCCATTGTTAAAATTAAAAAGGAAAAAGGCAAGATTCTCGTAGACGGCCGAAGCCAATAGTGCTTTCGAAAAATTAAAACAAGCATTAACGCAAGCCCTTGTGTTGAAATTTCCTAAAAAGGATGAGAATTTAGAAATTTCAGCGGATGCTTCGGATTATGCGGTAGGAGCGGTACTTTCGCAAAATCAGCAGCCCGTGGCATTTTTTAGCCGAACTTTAAATCAAACACAAAGAAACTATTCCGCGACCGAGAGAGAGGCACTTGCAGTTCTGTTAGCAGTGCAAAATTTCCGAGTCTAATTTGGAAAGGCGCCAATAACAGTGTACTCTGATCATGCGGCGGTAACTAGATTGTACTCAGGGAAAAACTTATCCCCAAGGTTAATAAGATGGGCACTCAAGCTACAAGAATATAATCTGGTAATCAAACATACCCCCGGAAAGGAAAATATCGTAGCAGATGCCCTATCAAGAATTAAAATAGATGAACAAGGTAATACTGTAAAGGTGGCAATGCTCACAGCATGTACAATAAATTCCCGAGAAACTGTAATAACCGAACTGGGTAAGGATCCTGAGTTTGGAAACATTTATGAGTATTTAAAGGATCCTGAAAATTTTAGCCATCAAGATATTAAGGCGATAAGAAATAGGGCGGCCCATTACGAACTAATAGATGGTCTATTATTCTATACAAAAACTACGAATTCCAACAACGAATTTCGACCTGTTATCCCAGCTAGTCTTAGATTAAATATCCTGCAGGAGCTCCATGACAGCCCTTTAGCTTCTCATGCTGGTATTCGAAAAACTATCCAACGCGTACGCGAGGCAGTCTATTTTCCTGAACTGCAAAAGTTAACAAGGGCGTATGTCCAGTCCTGCCCAACATGTGAAGCAGTTATATTAATTTCCGCCCGGCCGGGTTTCTAAATAGTATTAAATCCGAATTTCCAAATGAAATAATTGGCATCGATTTATTGGGCCCTTTCCCAAAAAGTCAGTTAAATAAAAGTCGCTATCTCCTTGTTATGGTTGATCATTTTAGTAAGTGGACCGAAATTATTCCCTTAAAACGAGCCTCCGCGAAATTAGTTACTGATTCTATTTTAAATAAATATATTTTAAAATACGGGGCGCCCCTAAAAGTTATATCGGATAATGGTCCTCAATTTGTAAGTAATGTATTTGAAGACATGTGCCAAAAACTGGGCATACGTCATTTAAAAATGGTCCCGTATCGGCCGCAATCGAATATAGCGGAACGGGTCAATAGAAATATAGCGAAAATTATCCGTAGTTATGTTAAAAATTTTCATAAAAGCTGGGATAACTATGTCAATGAATTTGCTTTCGCCCTTGGACCGCAAAACATGATACAACGGGCAAAACTCCTGCTGAGTTATTTTTAGGCAGAAAGATTATAACGCCGTTAGATAAATTATTTTATGTGCAACAAAGAGCCCCAGAATTTAAAATGGGTGATATAGAAAAACTAATTAAGGAAGCAAAGAAGAATACTGAAGTAGCACAAAGAAAACAAAAATTGTATTATGACTTGAAACGACGGGGAGTAACTTATAAAGTAGGGGATGAAGTTTTAAAAATTAAGCATTCACTTTCTTCAGCACCAGAAGATAAAACTGCCAAATTTTTTCCACGATTTGAAGGACCATATGTTATAGAAAAAATAACTCACGCTGTAGTAGTGTTAAAAGCCAGAAATGGTGAAACGTGCTCCGCAAACATTGATCAAATCAAACTCTACTATGATCGTAATAAAATGCAAATATTTTCAGATCTTTTGCAGGATCCGGCACGGCAGACACAGCAGGCACAAGCTCCAGAGGTGGAACAACTACAAGTACAAGGGCAAGCCATTAAGAGGCAGGAGCAAGTGAAAAGAAAGTTTCCCCGCGGGAAAAGTGAAGGTAACAAGAAAAAGAAGCCGTTCCACCGTCCAGAAAAGAGAGCTCGCGAACACCCCCAGAATGAAGAAGGGAGAAGGACGACGCATGCAAAGAGAACCAGGAGAAATGACGGCAACTATAACCCGGCTCTAAAACGGAAGATCTACTCATCCGACAGGACTCTCCGCAGCAAATGTCGCCGAACTGCGGAAGGGCCATCAGCGGCGAAGGAAAAGTTACAAGGAAAATTTGAACGGCCAGCAACGAGGTCCAAGCAGGAACACGAAAGAAGTTTCCCGGTTCCGCCAAGACCAGCTGCCATCAAACGACCAAGACCACAGGCAGAAGCGAAAAAGAAGGTATTCAAGGTTGACCGAACTAGAGAAAAAAGAAAGCATCTAGAGGAAGGCACTGAAGGGCGAGCCCGTACAAGAAGGAGGATAAATCAAACAACTATCTGCACTACCTTTAAGGACTGGGCCCAGAAAAGAATGTCCGAATATCACAAAAATAAGTAAAATTTTATGTTACTTTGCAAACTTAAGTTAATCTTTCATTCTTACTGCAAGTGGCAGATTTCAAGAAGTTTTACCTCATGCGAGGTCTACCTTTATCGCCCAAAGGGCGAGAAATGAGTTGTTACCGATTTTGGTATTATGTTTTTCAATTACTCACGCGTAAAACTAAAGTTGATGTATAATAAAAATAATGTTGTGTAAAGACTTAAATATTGTAAAAAGTTATTGTATAAATTTTATTTAAAACATTCTGGCAAGAAAGAAGTTTTAGTCTGAAAGACTTTTTGAAATGTATTATTTCAGTGTAGAAAGAATTGGCACTTGCTTTGAAAAGAATAGAAGTTAACAATGTACTACTAATGTATGTTTTCAAATGTATAAAATTAACGGCATGTTAATATGTTCTTATATACAATGTGAACTGTTATTTTAAATGTTAAGAAATACCGTGATATGGTAAAAGTGAAAGTAATGTTAAAATTTTTTTTTATTCGTGTGACTGTAAAAAGACTAAATCATGGTGAATATGTGTTAAAGGTTGAATGATGTAGTTAGGCTCTCTGACGCTACACTTCAGAGTTAGCCACTTTCAGAATAGTACCTCAGGGTTTAGAGTTGAAATTAGGGTGTGTTACGAGGTCTTGGTATGTTGAATTTTAACACGTTAGTGTTTTGATTGTAGGAGGAAGTGTTGAACACATGGACATAAACACTATCGTGTTTGGTGTTCTTTTACAACACAAGTCAGAGAGCACGGGGAGAGATAATTAAAATAGTCATGAATGAAATAAGAATGTTAAGAGAAATATAATTATACATGTTACTTGCCATTTCATTGTGTAACATTTCATTAAACTAGTTTTCCTTCCAGATCTCTGGAAGGAACCAGATTTGAATAAAAGCTCCTGTTTAGATGCAGTACAGATGAAAAAAATTGTGTGTCCTGGGAGCTGCTATTGTAAAAACAAATTTCTTTCTTTTAAATTTCTAGTTTCTAGCGAAAAATGTTAGTAAAAGATTGGCCTCGCGTTAGATTCTAGAGCTAAAAGTTTTCAAGTAGGTCGTTTTAGACCTCAGTTTCAAACTAATTAACTCTGGCGGGAAGTATGTAAGGATCTTAAGTTTTACTAACGTTTATTTTATTTTAAATCTTTACTATCACTTCTTATTTTCTAGTTCCGGCCAGAATTATAAGCGTTAAAGTATTTATGCAAAGTTTGTCTGGCGAACGCCAAGTATTTAAGTTGTGGCTTTTTGCCAAGCGAAAGAGAGGAAGCAGTGAGTCGAAGCAGGCCGCTTACCTTAGAAGTTTTACGCAGTTGCTGGTTGCCTTCCAGGCCAGAGGTTTCAATCCTCTTGATAAATTTTAAACGTATTGTAGTGTTCACATTTCTCTGTACTACATACGGCTTCCTGTTAATATAAGGCCAATCTTCCACGTTTATTATTTTAAAGTTAAATTAGAGTTTAGTTCTATTTTTATATTTTTACGTTAGACCCCAAGTAGCGGGTCTGTGTATTCCGAAGTACGGAAGTTATTGTAAATAGAGAAAAATAAAGGGTTTTGTATACCCTTCTTTTGTATCCTGTTTACTTCCCACAGTTTTGAACATAGCTTTAGTAAGCTCTCTGTTCCGAGTCAGGTCCTTGCATGTTCCCGAAGAAGGTAAGACGGAACAGTGATCCTGATAGTACTAATATGTAATTTATAACATAAAGAAATTGTGATAAAGAATGTTTGAATAGACAAACGTTGACTTCACAAGGTAAGTTATTTTTGTAAATGGAGATTTAACAAAATATTCATTTTGATAAATTAAGTTACGACTTTACTAATCAGTCGTAACTTCATTTTATTTCAGGTCAAAATTACGAATGGCAACAAATTCTCTCACTGAATATTTCTGTCTAGTACATTTAGCATTTTCAGTGAAACTATAAACTAAAACTATAAATTTCTGTATTATACTTTCAAATGCTGTCTAAAATGTATAATTACAAATGCGCTTTTCGTAATGATAAACAGCGAGTCAAAATAAGGATGATATAGACTTATAATGAATGTTATACCTAAAACCCTTTTCAGAAGTATATCTGCATTCTATTTGAAAGCAAAAAGTACTGTTGTTTGCATAATACTGTAATAATGAGCTCCTCTCCCCACCCCACCCCCAAAAAAGTCCACAGCTATGCCTTCCAGAGAAAAATAAATCTTGGGGGGAGGGGAAACCCCTCACAGGACCTTTCAGCAGAAAACTAGTATTTTTTTTATCAAATTGATTATATTAATCGATTTGAATATGGCAAAGTATACGAGGTTTATTTTTTTAAGGGAAGGAACCCCTTCGTAAAGACGGCTTGATAACGATACCGCAACCTTATGAAAGTCAGCCGCTATTCGAAAAGACAGGTGTTCATAACGATGCCAGCGGCAGAAGGAAGCGTGCAAGTCTCTGACTAGAAACTGTTTGCCAGGCACCCTTATGCCAAACTGGGATTTTTCCTAAAGGTGTGAACACCTTTATGCAAGTTCGATCTCCTTTTAAATTTCTGAGTAATTAATTAAGCAGAGGCTCAAATAAATTTTCGGCAGTTTTATGAAAAATTGGGACTTTACATGAGGGTACCTGAAACCTTACGGAGAATGTTGAATAGTTATAGAGCTGTATGCACCGTTATGTAAAACGTTGGATTCGCACAAGTGTGTCAGACTTTCCTTCAATCACAGCAGTTTTTCAAGTTGAGCTTCTCTGAAGAGTACTCGAGTATTCCAGTAAATTAAACTTTTATTTTCACCGAAATGAAAAACTACTGTTTACATAAGAAAATTAAAAGACTGTATATATAATATTTTTTTAATAATTTTTATTCTTTGGTCTTGAATGTAATTTGAAAGCTACTTTTGAATAAAATAATTTTAATAAATTATGAATTAATTTATAATTATTAATTAATTTAACTGATTGTTGATAGCTATTCAGATTTTTATCATTACTCCATTATAGTATATTATTTTGCTTCAGGATTTCTTCTTTCTTTTCCTCTTCGTAATTTGCGATGGTAAAAAATTTGGGAGACACAGAAATTTTTAGAAAGAAGGAAGTAATAAATGTGACAGGGATTCGAAACATTCCATTATTAACCGTAAAAATGATTTTTATATATGAAATACATATATTGATAGCCGAAAAAGTGTCAGATAAGATATTTAAAATATTCGAAAGAATGAAAAATTTAATGTTGGATAGAATACTGAAGATTTGGTATAAGATATTTTTATTAAATTTATAGTCTATATTCATTTCAAATTAAAAAAAAGAAGAAAATCCCACACTTTTATTACCTTATGGGTATAGCACGTCATCATTTCAGTGAAAAATTTTTTTTCATTTATTGAAATACCTCAGTCGTCTTCTAAGAAGCATAGCCTGAAAATTCTGATTAACGAAAACTTTGGCACCGTTATGCCAATCTACAGTTTTTCATAAAGGTTCGAGCATTTTTATAACAACTCTAGCGTTTTAAAGGAGTTAAGTTTACCGAAACATTCCCTAAATCCAGGGTCAGATTACGACTTTTAAAGGCCTCCGCATATATTTACATCTATCTCCCCCACACACTTCTTTCTCAGTCTGCCATTCTGTGGTAAAATCGACAGCTGGAAATTTTTGTGGTGCATCCTTTTTTTTTTTTTTTTTTTTTTTTTTTTGATGCTCTTAGGAAATGCTTATTTTGCTTAATGATTAATCCAGCTCTGTCCAAATCAGAAAACACTCTTGGGGGTGAACGAGGATTTGCCAGCTGTGATGAAAACCTTGTTAAGGAAGGAAACTGGGGGCTTATTTTTTATGCTTGACAGAATCGTCGAAGGTCATTTATTGACTCCTATTGTAGAGACTTGCGGAAACATATGGTCTTCAGCGTTTCTGAATGAGTTTATAAGCAGTGCATACTAAAGGACGTCACTTGATTGTTGTAAATCACAATACTGCCATGTTGTTTTAACGCATTAAAAATTGCTTATGTTCAGTACATTGATCGATTCTTATAACACGGCCTTTCTGTGCTTTGCCACACTAAAATAGCCTAACCGAAATTATTACAAATACTGTAATTTTTTACAAGGAAAATGTTTACATGAAAATGGTATATTTTACTTTTCATCATCTCTTCTGTTTATCAAAAAGCATTATGTTGTGTAACTTTCCCTAGGACATTAATCTAAATAAAGGATTATTTAAAAACACTTTTATAATAAAGTAAAAAATCTCGACCAACGCCTTTGGTGTGGTTTTCAGCGTAGTTTCCTGTTCTGAAATATACATTGAGATACATATTAATGCACTTTTATACATTGAGATACATATTAATATACTTTTATTTTTGGCACAGATTTTAAGAAAACTTCTAATGCAAGATGAATTTATAGTTAAATGGCCTGTAAAAGTATATTACATCTAATATATGAAAGAAATTTCAAGTAATACAGTGTTGATGTGCCAGTTTTTAAATCAGAAGAGGGGGTGTTCCTTTATCTAAATTATACATAGTTTAAATATATATTAATTTTCATTAGTGATTTAAAAAATATTTAACCTTAATAAAAGCAGAGGTCATCATCCTTGTGTATGAAGTAATATTTAATTGTCTCTATGTAAGTGATTTGTGGCTAAGGATATTCATAGGAAGATGAATTCCCCTTTTCTGGCTAAGATCTTTTATTGTACAATATTTCCATCTTTTGTTATTGAAGATTATGTGAGAGTTTTCTAGCTATCGCTAGAAGTCCCTGCTCTCGGAGAATGACAAATGCCACAAATTTGATTCCTTCTTCAAATTCAGATGATAAGATTTCTTTAGATGGAGGAAAATCATAATTAGAGTCATCATCTGAAACAAATATATTTGCACCTTGCAGGGGCGTAGCTAGAGGGAGGCAAGGAGGGACATCTGTCCCCGGGCGCAGAATCCTAGGGGCGCCAAATTGATGTTACGACATTTTAGAATTAAATGTTTTCCATCCTTGGCAAGCAGTAGGGGGCGCGAAATCTTCAGTTGCCCCTGGGAGCTGAAAACCCTAGCTACGACTCTGGCATCTTGTTTATTTTCAGTGCTTTTCCATGTCAAATCTATAATACCGAGACATAGTATCTGCACATAACCTTCTAATGGTTAAATTTAAAAACAAAGCATCTGAAACATGGTCTTTATTTGTGTTTCTTTCTAATAAAATCTTACATAGACTGCTATATATCTTATAACTAGAAAAGTCTTCATTTTTACAGGCTGATTTCATAAATATAAATGTTATCAAAAGTATGTTTAGAATTATGCTTAGTGAATTGGTTTTCCTGTATTATATAACTCCTACACTACCTACATGCTTAACTTTCCTCTTATTATTCATTAAATACTAGGGACACAAGTGCAATTTCTCCAACACTAGGACAGATCGTTTTTCAGTGTCCTTCAGATATTTACGAAAATGCTTGAGCTTTGTAAATTCTATCTTCTTTTTGTAATAAAGATAATTTACAATAATTTTTTTTTTATCTGCTGTAACACTTCAGTTTTGCATTGATAGGACAATCAAATTAATCTCTTTTGCAGTTCTTGAAATATGCCTATAAATCTGAATGTAAGGCATTAATTGTTTTAAATTTTACATACTGTGCATGTGAGAAATTTAAGGAAAAGTCATATAATTTCATCTTTAAAGCTATGGAAGATTTAAGAATACTTTCAATTGCACTGCTGCCATGGTTTTAATGCTAAGAAGCATCTTGTTCTAGGCAGATAGCACTTAAAATGTATCTAATTATGATTAATAAAACATTAACCCACGTGGTCAATAATTCAACTTTTTTCCTTTCAATATATTCAAGCCGGAAAGATTCAATATAAAATTTCTTATCCTTTTGTAGAATGCTTTTCAATACTTATATGTAAAATTGAAAGCTTTGAAAAGCTTCGTGAACATTCTTCTTCCTGCTGCTTTATTTATGTAAGATAATCTATACTGTATGATGGTTCTATAAGGTATTTTATTTTAGAATTCCAGTCCCTTCTCTATATAACATTGTAATTTGTAATTTACCACCCTTGGTATTTTGAATAACTATTTACAAGAATGCACTACAAAAATTTCTATAAATATTAATCTCAATGTTTTTGAAAGAGATAATTGTTTTTTCTTGAATTTTGCATTTATGGTAAAAATAAGCTATATATAAACGAACTGGAAGTGCTTCCCTATATGAACGTAGATTGCCAACTTCTTCCATTACATAATTTGAATTTGTAAAAGAATTTTAAATGTGAGTTTAGTGTAAGACATACAAAAGTCCCTTGAATCATGATAAAGCAGAATTTATTTTACTCAGTGTAAATGACAGCACATTTCTTATAATTCGCAGTCCCACCAGTGGCCGAGCGATAAAATAACTGAACATGGGTAGTTCCTATTTGATTTCAGGGATCGGGTTGGCTGCACGGGTGTTTTCATGGTTTTCTCCCATCTTTAATATGTATACGAGCTAGGTTTCCCCAGAAAGTCCACCGTGAAGGTATCCCTCCCCTTAGAAAGAGATTCCTAGTGTGCTTTGGAATAATCAACTAAACCAAACCAATTATGACTCACAGTTCAAAATACATCTAATACATTAAAAATATACCAGGTTTATGAAATGAATTTAGTTGCATAATATGAATGTGCTAATTTCTTATTGTATTACTTTCTTATTGTATTACTAATTGTGCATACAAAATAAAATGCAACTCATTAGCCAAAGGTCTAATATTTATCTTTTTCTATCACTGACTGCTTTAGGAGACTTTGCTTCAGTAAAATTTAAATGCTCACATGCCAGAAAGAATACGACATCTTTACACATTCACGTCTTCTCCGAGATTTGATACATAAAACTGAACTAGGTTTGAGGTGACAAATTCTGTTTGACTATCAGGATTATTTGTGTTGCTTCTAGAAGGCTTGCTACCTTGGGGTTTAGATGAATCAAGATGACTGTATCTCTTCTTTAGCAGCTACGTATTTAGAAGTTTTCTTCTGGCAATTTTAGAAAAACTTTAGGAATACCTGCAGATGTTCTTCATTACTATCAGAAAAAGTATTTGGTTCTTTATAAGAAGATGAAAGATTTCATTATAGTTTATCATTTGTCAGGAACTGTAGCCTGCTATATAGTAAAAAAGCATTGCTTACCCATTAAGAGTTCCTTTAAGTATCTGGTTGTTTTTTAAGATGCAAGATTTCATTACTTTGTATATTTGATTTATAAATTGTCAGGAAGTGTACCCTGGTCTAGTAATAAAAACTCATTGCCTACCCATTAAGAGTTCCCCCCCCTTTTTATGGTAATTTTTTGGCAGTTTTCAAAGGTAAATTTATGCAAAGATCAATATTCAATATATGGTGTAGATTTGTCAAGTATCCCTTGATTAATGATTCCATGCTCTTATCAAATTCTTGTATTACCACTTTTGATAGTTTCAATATTTATATCATTCGGTAGTATTCTTCAGTAAATGAAGTATCTATCTTGTTATGAAGTATTCATGCACAGGCTCATTCCAGTCAAGCTTCCCAAGTGAAGCAACATTACTCACTGGTCTTCTAAGACCGAAGGTTGAAACCTGAATGTATGATATATACAAGATATATGTCACGAATGTGTACAACTATGATTTTTATGAAGGGTACACTTTTAAACTGATTACTTTGCATAATAAGCAATGAACAAGTTTTTAATTACCCAACAAGTATTATTTGGGGCACATGCATGTCATTTGCAAAATGACAACACAATAGTCTCCAAATCTCAGCTTTAAAATGTAATATCTGCTAAAAACAGAAAATAAGTCTACGACTATTTCAAAGAAATATGTAAAAATACAATGCAAAAATTTATTCCATCATAACAAAAATGTGCCCACCGGTGCCTGCGCGGTAAAGTTGCTCAAAGCTGGTAATTTGGCCTGAGTGCAATTCTAGGCAAACAGGCTGGCTTTGGGTAATGAGGATATGAGTTAGCGTCTTTTAGAAAGTCCTCCATTAAGCATGCTTCTGCTTATACAAATAGCTTTCATACTTTGCCATAATCAAATCAAGCAAACCGAAACAAATCAAATTAAAATAAAAATGAAAATTACAGTAAAATATATCAAACTATTACTAAAATAACTAATTAAATTAAAAAGTACATAATTTGAGCTTAGCTGTAATTTTGTAAAATGCGCTATGCATTGTATGTTTTTTCCAAGAAGGGTGCAATAAGCAAATCGAGAATTAATATTATTGTTAAGCATATTAGTTGAATAACTGTAACATGAGCAACAGATTTTACATGCTTCACTATTTACATGCCTTACAGGTTTTACATGCTTCATTTTCTGTTTTTATTTGGTAAGAAGGGGGACAATAAATTTCATTGTAAAATATTTTGATGAGTAGTTATGTATATAACTTATGATATGAAGTCAATATTCAACTATCATATATGTATTCAACTATCATATACTATCTCTAGTATATATAAAATTCAATTTTTATTTGCCTCTATAGTCAACCCTCTAAGGCATAACAGAGCATGGTTTAAGTAATAATTTTTGCAATACAATGTATTGTGGAATGTGAAATGTGAATCCAGAGACATATTAAGTGTAAAGAACATAGAGAACAAAATGTCATTTTAATGATGAATATTTACAAGAAATAATGCTTGATATTTATCAGAATTGTTCAGCTGAACTTCTACTAACTGCAATACATGCATCATAATGGCAAAGTGATTGGCATTTACTTTCAAAGCTAGTCAGCATGTCTGCTGCAGTGCTGCTAATTTGCTGACAAGGTCTGCAGTAGAATCAGTCTTTGTTTCGTAAACAAGATCCATCGTCATTGTAATGCATGTATTGAAGTTTGCGTTATCCAATCTCAAATATTTTGCTGTAATCCTAATCAATTACCAAGAATTTCAGTTTACTTAATTAAATGAAATAAATCATGAAGGAAATACTGCAAAATTTTTACTATCACATAGTTCCACACACTATAAGTTAGAGATGATATATATTTATAACAATTAAAATCAAAAATGAAAAAAAAAAAAAAAAAAGAAAAAAAAAAAAACTTTTAGTTTATTCTTATAGCATGTAAATCGACTTTTAATTATCTGCATACAGCATTAACATTTTACTTATTGTACATCAGGAAATATTAATTTATTAATATTTATTGCACCTTATCAGTTCATAATGCATTACATACATATAAAATACTATAAACATAAAGATGAGGAAATGTTTAATGGCAAATTACTCTTTCCATTACATACTGCATGTAACTAAATGTGTTTCTAATTCGTATAATAAACAGAAAAAATATTAAATGTGCTATAAACTAAATATCAGACTGAAGCTACAAATGTCCCAGAACAAATATACTACAAATATGATCTGTTAGTCTGGGAACTTAGGTATATTTAAACCAGATATCTCTAGCAGCTGTGAAGTAAAACTGCCACTCTTTTTAGGCAAAGTTCCTCTCAATTCAGATTACTGGTCATAGCTATGATATGAAAGCACACCTTGCAAAGATGGATATGTTACTGGAGAAGATTGGAGGAAACTAGAAAATGTCTGACAGAAGTATAGTAATCCTGTCCATAACATTGTTTTACATTTCTTGGAAAGCCTGTCACAGTGATATCATAATTGAAATATTTTTAGTCGCTAAAGACAGGGAGAAAAAGTTTTTAACAATGTAAGTAGTGCCATCATGAGCTTAAGTTTATTATAATTGTTCCTCTCACTCATGGGTATATGGTGCACGAAGCCCGTGTTTCCCAACATTTACACTGCATAAGTATAGTAATTTAGGTATCAATGAGGGCATACAAGAAAATGTTCATAGATTACTTGCAATACACATAAACAAATTATAAAAAGGTATAGAATAAACCATGTTTGAACATCGATGAATACAGGAAAGCATAACAAAGTAAATGAAAACAGAAAACAAAGCACTAAATAAATATTTACAGGTGCAGGACACTTATTTTTACATAAATTATCAATAATTATACCTAGAATTATATTTTGTTCAATTATGTTCTATTTTTAATTTAACACTCTTCGCTGTCACTTTGATAAGCAAACAGTAAACACGATATTTTCCGAATACATACCCCGATTTGCTATACAGATACTTAGCAAGGGAAAAGTATTACGGCTGTCTCCCTAGATGAAGTACGTCATGGGATGACAACCATACCCTCCTCTACCATAATAAGCTGTTTCTCTCTTTTTTGGCGTCAAGGCTGTTCTCCGAACAATATCCAACAATAAATTTGTAAAAAGACATTAATTTAAGTACTACTTTACTTTCATGGTATTCGCCGGTATATCACGGTATATTCATGGTATATCACGTGATCCCAAGTGATCTCATCTCACGTAAACTATGCTACAAAAATCTAATTCTCTCAGTAATTATCTACATTAATTTCAAGTTAAACCTTAATTTGGAATAAAAAATTAAATCAAAGAATTACTTCAATTCGTACGAATAGCTTACTCAGAAATTATGTAAAACCACAGTGCTTTACTTCGTTAGTGCATTCTCATTAGAATTGATGAATTTATCCCTTGACTTTGCCTTTTCTATATTTTCGCCATAGGGTGAGCGGTGTGATTGCATCCTAATTGACTTAATTACCGCCCGCGAATGGCCTTAGGGCATAAAATTGAACTATCTGGTAAAAATTCTATGTACTTGTATGCCAGTATTGAAAGAAACAATCAATCTGATAAGAAATGGTTGCGACTTGTTTTGAATATGAGGAGTGAAAGGTTACCAGCGAGGATATTACGTTTGGCATTGGTTGTACCATTATTGGCGACGTTAATCGCCTGAGCCGGGAAAACGGAAAAGTACCGATTATTTTTTAAATTTAAATTCATATTATGGAGCATTTAAATTTTATCATTTTTATAAATTACCTTACTGCTACGAAACGACACAACTCTTACATACCAGTAAGCAGACAATCTTCATTATTTTCTAAAAATTTTAAACTTTACATTAAGGGGACGGCGGACTTTAAAAATTAGTTTTTTAAGTTTTTGTGTTTTCAACAAAAAATTTTATACATATACGTATGATAACATCAGTTTATAAAATATATGTTCAAAATTTCAATTTACTTTAAAATAAAATTTTTTAAAACGAATAATTAATTATTTTAATTAAAGATTTAAAATGCTCTTTGCACGCTAATTTTCAATATTTTTTTCTAATTTTTCCTTTTAGTTAGTTATAAAGACTTGACAGAAGTTTTTGTGTATCCGTTATTATGATGGATCAGAAACTTTTAAAAAGGATTTTTGTGAACTTAAAACCCAGTTTTTGAAAAAATGTCACCTTTTGTTAAACAGGGCTCGTAGCGGTCTTTATAAGTGCTTATAAGTCCTTATATTTGAAAATAAAATATAAAGGCCCTTATAGGTGCTTACTTTTTCTTTAAAGCCCTTATTTTTTTGTTTTTAGTGCTTATTTTTTGCTTTTAGTGCTTTTTTTTTTTTTTTTTTTTTTTTTTTTTTTTTAATGAACGCGCTATTTTTCCCCGTACCAAAGCCGAAACTAAATAAACAACTTTTCTTCCTAATATGAAATGTCAGATGGTGAATCATACTCCCGGCCCGGAAATAGCTTTTCCCCTTTTCTCTGCATTAACATAACCTTTGGTGTTCACGAAGAGTACAGACAGGTGCCCGTCATTCTATTGGTCAAAGAATTGCGAAAGCAGTAGAAGATTCCGGTACATTTGGCATTCTTTTACTTCCACCAAAATACTACACACGTTTGAATTTCTATCAAGATTTAATAATTTGCATTCTCGTTCCGCTTGGTCAGTTCATATTCGTGCTTATTATGATCATTATGCTTATATTATGAGCATATGTATGAATGTTTATAATAACATAGTTGCAGTAACTGCTGAAGTATAGTAAACTTCCAAATATCGTTGTGTTTTGACACAGATTAGCTTTCTAAGGAATAATATTCGGAATGGCTTAAATAAAGGGAAAGTAATCGAATAGTCAAAATAATTTCATTTTTTTGGCCAATCCATTATACAGTACGAAGATTAGGAGGTTCTCCCCTTTCTCCGCAAAATCTCGAATGTTGAAACTGTTACAATTCGCTGCAAAACAAGCAGCGGACCCTTTTTTTTTTTTTTTTTTTTTTTTGTCATTTTTCCAATCTGGATTGAATAGGACTAAAAGTTCTGCGATCTACCATCCCAAACGAAGAATGATTCTATTCCGGAAATTTAACGCCGCCTGTTGAAAATTAGAATGAAAAACATTTCAGTCATTTATTCTCCCAAATACCAGCAGCTGTTGATTCCGATTGCGTAATATCACGTAGGGAAGAATTACGGCACACATTGCGCAATAACGTTCGCGATACTTTGCAGAGATAATTAATTTTTATGTTCTATCCAAGATTTGTTTATAAACACTTAAAAGAGTTTTACTGTGCTTGCTAAGCAGAATATTTTTCAGTTCCATTAATTTATTTTTATATGATGCACATATCGAAATGTCAAAAGCATTTATTTAGCGGAAAAATTTAAAGAGCGGCAACTGTCTACCCACCTTCCGCTCCTCTTTTTCAAGTTACGATCCACTGTCCGAATATTCGCCAATTTCCAAGTATGCGTGTTAGTTAAGCTTTTACTGTTAAAGGATGACTGCATGAAGCAAATTTCTGTCTTCTGATTTCAGAAAGGTTCCTCTTTTTTACTTAAATTACTTTGCTTGCAATATCTGTTAAGGGAAAACTGATATACAATGAAAATTTAGAAATGTTCAGAATTTAGATTTAAATTATTTAAATAGCAATATGAGTAGAAAAATAAATTGTATTTATTATTAAGTTCCAAACGAATACGATAAATATGCCTTATTATTATTTATTTTCTCTATTTTGAACTGAAATTTCATCATTAAATCTTGTGATATAGTTTAGTTCTGCATAGTTTTTTTTTCTCTCATTGTAAACTAGTTCTGTAAATTGAACTTTTATTTAAAATTTAAAAAAAAAGTAATTATTTTCCATGGTTGAGGTAATGCTTATTCTCTCTTAATAAATACTGCATTTCTCATATTTTAAATTACAAGTCTAATTTTTAAGGTTATGCAGTTGTGTATAATGTAATTATACAGGTGCTTATTTTTTTCTTAAAATGTGCTTGAAAAGTGCTTATAGGTGCTTATTTTTTTAACTAAAATGTGGCTATGAACCCTGTTAAACATTATCACAAGTTTAAACTTTTTAATAGCCTCATATCCAAAAATGCATACACAGATCTATTGTAACATATAACAAGATAGTTTCTTCCAAATATCATTCATTTTTAACTAAAAATGAGACGCAAGGAGCATTTTCAAGACATACGAAGCGCGAAAAAATTTGTTTTGAGAAAACCGAATTTAAAGTTTTTCTTCAAACTTACCTTTAACACATGGTCATGAGAATCGCCAAATTATCTTTAAATATGAATATATAGACACTAGATAACACTTTCGTATCATTTAATATTTTTAATCTCATAATATTAAACATTAGAAAAATAAATATATCGCAAATTGGTATGTGATTCGAAGTTAGAGGTAGAAACAATTTATGCATTATATCCAATGAAACTTTTAAAATTCACTCGCATCATATGTTTTACCTTTATTTGTTACATTTACATTATCTTTTAATGCTTTAGAATATTTTTACTATTTCTGTTTTTTCCAAGCAGGTAAACTTCTCTTTTTGCTTTGGTTCAAACGACGTTGATCACGCTTTTCTGCAAGGAGTAGGGAAACCGAGTTTGTTTCCTCGTGTTCTACGCGTATAGCATTCACATAACTAAAGTTAAATTCATTAATAGTTGTCAATACTGATATGTCTAGCCTTTATTTATTTATTTATTTTTTTTTATTTATTTATTTATTTTTAGAAATAAACACTTCTTTTGGGCAAATATATAATTATTGCATCAGTAAATAACTGTTGAAATACATTTTTTTACATTTTCTCCAAAATTTAAAGGGCAAAGTTTGCATTATTTACACATTTTAAATGCTTGTAACTTCTTTTAAATTAGAATATTTGAACTCAGTTTTTTTTTTTGCATACGATTTAGTTACGCATATGAAATATTATGAGAGTAAAAAAACAGATTCAATATTTTGGTTGATTTTTAGCTATTTTAAAGTCCACCGTCCCCTTAATAAAAATAAGAAAAATATTTTTATTGCATATCTAAATCATACACATTGCATATCTAAATCTAAACTTTATTATTTTAATTTATCTAAATCTAATCTTCTTTATCTTATCATATCTAATCTTCTTTATCTTATCATATCTAATCTTCTTTATCTTATCATATCTAATCTTTATTGCATTAATCTTCTTTATCTTATCATATCTAATCTTTATTGCATATCTAAATCATACACAAAGGAATAGTAACCCCTGAATTGGTTGAACTTTACAGGGATAAAATTCGTAATGAACTTTGCAATGAAATTCTACAAAAAGCAAATTTACCGGAAACGGATCCAAAATTTATTGAATTAGCAAATACGCTAAAACTTTTCAATGATTTCTTAAAACGAAATATTTTCAACTTTAACGAAATGTCGCAGGAAATAAATATCCTAAACTCAAAACAAGAAATTACAATTCCACCAAAAAACGACGCCGCTAGGAAATTAAAAAGAACCGCCAGCGGAAAATCCCGAAAAAAGAAATTGACAGACTTGGAAGGATTTGTCTCCCCCCGGAAAACTCATAAAAGAAGTAATTCGGTTGAGGAAATAAACTACCCCGAACAAAACAATAAATTTGAAAACCTAAATATCGAGGTAAACATGGATGCAGAGACTGCAAACGAAGCCACATTTGAGTTACCTAAAAAAGTTGCGGGACACATCCCCCCCAATAGTTCTAGCTGATTTCCAAGGAAACTGGGATAAGCTCAAAGACGAAATTGAGGAACTAGGTGTAAAGAATTACACAGGAAACCTCAGAGGTGGACGACTGACTATACGTGTTTTTGATGAAAGGAATTTGGATTAGTCACAGAATTTTTGAAGGCGCGTGGGGTTCCCTTCCACACATATCAGATGAATTCTAAAAAACCGATCAAATCAGTTATAAAAGGACTGCCAGCAACTATTAACATTGAACTTCTTCAGCAGGAGATACATAATTTAGGCATCCCAACCCTAAAAATAAGACAAATCACCGCAATACGGGAAGGAGAAAAAATTAATTTACCAGTTTTGTTGTTGAGGTACAAAGAAACGAGACTGGTAAGAGAATATTCGAATTGAAAAAATTACGTGGATTAAACATCACTATAACAAATTATAAATCTAGGCCAGGTCCCGTACAATGCCATAAGTGCCAAAGGTACGGCCACACCAGGGACTTGTGTCACTATATTCCCAGATGCCTAAAATGCGCCCAGACACATGAAACTTACTTATGAAAGTCTACAAAAGGAAAAGATCCACCAATTTGCGTCCTTCGCGGACTAGATCATGTGTCGTCTTACCGCGGTTTTTGTAAAACCCCGGAGAACGTTAAAAGAAAAATAGAAGAGGAAAAAATTCGAAAAGAAACTGAAAAGAACGCAAAACGAAAAGAATTTAAATTAAAGTCAGAAGACTTTCCGAAACTACCAAGTAAAAACTCGCAGGAAATCTCTAACACGCCCTCTTGGGCAAACACCAATCAGAACGAACCTAACTTCTTCGAATGGATTAAAAAACAATTTACTCAAATTAAAGTTTTTTTTTTTTTTTTTTATATCGAGCGGGGACTTGGTGGGTGAAGGATCACCGTTTGATATTGTGCCTGCTTCCGATCTGTCTCTGGAGTACGTCCGTTCAACGTGGTTTGCCTGTGCGAACACGTGCATTGCTTATCTGACTGCATCAGCATTTTTTAATGCTATTTGTGGTTTGTATGTTTTGTGAAATGCTGAAACGCTTTCACTATTTATTATTTTCGATTATTTTTGGCCTTTTGAGTTTTAATTATGAAATTTAATACCGCGTGTCTTGCCAAATAGCCTAATTGCTGGTTACTTGTTTTTTTGCCATTTTACGTTAAATTTCGCTTTACTGCGCGATTTAAATTAATCAGATAAATTTTTCTCTGTTCTGCGCGACTTTTTTGGATTTTATAACGCACGTAGTTACCCCCAAGCTTTCACTTCAGGTGACTGTCAGGGGCCTCGTGTGTTCTCCGCCTACACATCCGTCTATGGAGAAGGCTGTCGAGCCAGGGCTCCATTCCGGGGTGTAGGACTACTGCCTTATGGGCGCTGGATTTCTGGATTTCTCTGCGTTTTGCTTTGGCTTAGCGCGACCATGGAGAGGCTCGTAGAAAGTTACAAATTACAAATACATGAGTTGGAACAACTCAAATTGGATAAAGGTGAACTCACAGAAATTGAAATTCTTAAATTTTTTGTTAAGCTCACTTGAAATTGTCAATGCACTACTTACTCAAAGTAAAACTGACTCAGTTTTAAATCAAGATAAAACACAATCTCAAATTCCAACCACAAGTAAAAATTACGAGGAAAATGAGAGGGCACGTAGCCCAATTAGTATTCATAATAACACAATTGTTACTGATGATGAAAAAACATTAGATAAAGATTCTAGCTCTGACGACGACTATCCACAACGTTTTGAAGACAAAACAGTCCGAACAAGAAATCCCAGACAGGGTATTAAGAAGATCAAATTAGATAATTTCACACAAATCATTTCACCAGTTATAACTCATAAAGATAACAATGGTACGATTGTACCGCAGGAAAATTCAAAGAATACTAGTCAAGAATCAGTCATTCCTGAACAACACACTATCTCTGACAATATTGAAATGGACACTACTAATGCTGATGATCAGCAAAATACCACAAATGATAACAACGCACAGGTTAAAACACCTAAAAAGAACAAACTACCTCCGATAATTCTCAAAGAAACTAAATTCAAATATAAAGCGTTAACAGGATTATTCCATCAACACAAAATATAAATTCATAGGACAGAATATTAAGGATGGTGTTAAAATTATTACTTCTGATCCTGACAGTTATAAGGGAATTATTAGGATCTTAAAAGAGATGAAAGTGGAGCATCATTCGTACATTTTGCCAGAGGATAAAAATCTCAAAGTAGTAATTAATGGACTACTTCTCACGACTGAAATTGAGGAAATTAAGGATAATTTAACTGAATTAAATTATCAAATAATTGAAATAAAGCAAATGTCACGACGTAGAGGCGGTGAAGTTCAGAAACTTGCACTTTTCCTTGTTACCCTACCTAAAAATGAAAACTCTAAACAAATATATCATGAACGCTATTTATGCGACCTCAGAGTCAAAATTGTAGAATACAGAGGCCGACAGGGACCATTACAATGTTTTCGATGCCAGGGTTTTGGCCACACTCAGGCGGGTTGTAACTATGAACCGAAATGAGTCAGGTGTAGTAAAAATCATTATGTTAAAGACTGTCCGGACAAAAATAAGAAAGATGTTCCTTTAGTTTGTGTAAATTGCGGTGGCAACCACACATCTAGTTTCAAAGGATGTGAAAAATTTCCAAAAAATAAAACAGAAAAGCCTAAAACTTTTTCTAACAGAATAGTTGAAGGTAAATCTTTCGCAACTGCTCTTTCGACAGGTATCTACACAGATACAATTACTGAGGCCAAAAAAGTTTTCACTGATCTCGCTGAACTGGTTTCAGCAATAAAATCCGCTGGTTTTTTTCCAGCTCACACAACAAGTTAAGGACTTGAACAGAAATCATCAAGAAAGCAATCAACTCAACATTACTGATAATGGGCCCGCACAGAATTAATAGAGCTCCTATCCAAATCATGATTTGGAATGCTCATAGCATCTTAAATAAAATCCAGGAATTTCATAATTTCTTACTAACCTATGATATTGATGTTGCTCTTGTCATTGAAACGTTTGCGACACCTTGTTTGAATATTAAGATCGCAAATTACAACTGTTACAGGTGTGACAGACTGAGTCACTGTGGTGGGGGGGGGCCGCTATCTATGTTAAGCACTCCTTGCAATCATGCCTGATTAGCGAAGATAGAGGAAACGGCTACGAAGCTGTTACAGCTTCTGTTTTATTACCAAATTATGGCATAATTTATTTCATTGCATTGTATAACCCTCCACACATTCCTATAGATGAGCATAAACTCGCTCAATTGCTGCCCAATTCGGAACATATCATCTTAGCTGGCGATCTCAACGCGAAGAATGTAGAATGGGGTTGCAGACGCACCAACAGAAATGGAGAACTTTTACTCGAATTCATTAATAATTATCCTATTTATTTTTATGCTCCTGCTGACTATTCCTACCTTCCTGATGACCCTAGAAAAGGAGACATCCTGGATGTTATTCTTACCACCACTTCAATCCCGATTTATCTCGATGTGCAAGTTGAATTAACTTCAGATCACGTGCCTGTTTTAGCTACGCTTGGTACAAATAAAAACACTGATGAAAGATTTAAAATCACTACGGACTGGAATAAATATTATAATTACCTCATTGATAACCCTCCGGCTATTAAGCACCTTAAAACTAAATTTGATACTGATTATGCAATTGATGTTCTCAATAATAGCATACTTAGTGCATATAACAGGGCTACTAAGAAAATTCCCGCTGATAAGTACAGTGCTAGATTGCCTAGTAACATTAGAAACCTGATTTCACAAAGAAACAAACTACGCAAAAGATGGCATATTGCCTGGGATCCTAGAATCAAAAAAGAGTTAAATAAACTGAACAGAGAAATAAAGAAAAGTATTTATAAACACAGAGATGAGTCTTGGAAGGCAAAAATTGAAACATTCAATGAACCGAATAATGCATTCTGTTCTTTTGCAAGGAATCTTCGAGGCAAAAAGCCGAACAATAAACCAATTTATGGTGATAATATTATAGCCGTCACTAATAAGGACAAAGCCAATGTAATGGCTGACTTTTTAGAAAAACAATTTGTTGCTAACCAAGATCCAAGCGACCCTTTATTTTCATATGACACTAGATATTTTATTCAAGACTGGATTAATGGCCCTGGACCCAAAAACAAGACTAATTATACTTCACCTAATGAAGTTAAGGAGATTATCAAAAGAATGAAGAATAGAAAAGCTCCCGGTTTTGATAACGTCGCTATCAAAAACATGCCTATTAATGTTATCACGAAATATGTCAGCATTTTAAATGCCTGTCTTGAGAATAATTATTTCCCCGATAAATGGAAAACTGCTAAAGTAATTTTATTACCCAAGCCTGGTAAAAATGCTACCTCCCCGGAGGGCTACAGACCAATTAGTTTACTGCCCGGTCTGGGCAAAATCTACGAACGTGTTATCTATAAGAAAATCGAGCCTTACATGAATAAGATACCTCCTGAACAGTTTGGCTTCCGTAAGAAATTGTCTACGACCAAGCAGCTTGTCCGACTATGTGAATACATCGGTTCTGCACTTTTCAAACATCAGAGTGTCGCCTTACTCATGCTAGACGTGGCGAAAGCTTTCGACCGCGTCTGGCATGAGGGGCTTATTCTCAAGCTTATATCCTTGGATTTTGACAGAGACCTGATATTACTCATTTATTCTTTTATTAAACACAGAAAATTCTTTGTCAATATTGGTAACGACAACTCTGATCCCAGAAGACTCAATGCTGGTGTAGCTCAAGGATCAATTTTGGGACCAATTCTTTTTATATTTTATGTTGCTGATTTCCCTAAAATATGCACAGACCCTAATTTTTATTTAGGATGTTACGCCGATGACACGGCGCTTGCATACAAGTCTCACAATCAAGAACTTGCCATTTCTAAATTGCAGGATAAAATTCCAGAAATTGAGCAATGGTGCACGAAATGCGCATAGCCATCAATGCACAAAAATCCCAGCTTATAATCATAGGAAAAAGGCACTCTAGAAGTCCATTTGTAAACAAACTTAAAATCTTTAATGTCGAAGTTCCGCTTGTGAACAAAGCTACCTACCTTGGTGTTGTATTAAACAATAAATTCACATGGAAAGACCACATCCAAAAAGTAAGATGCAAAACAGTTGCGGCTATCAGAGATCTTATTCCATTAATCGGAAAAAATTCAAAACTTGACCTACTAAGAAAAAGACATATTTATACTGCCATTATTCGGCCTATCTTTTCTTACGCATCTCCAGCCTGGGCGACTTATTCGAAAAATGAAATCAAGAAATTACAGATCACTCAAAACAAATTTTTAAGGCAAATCACGAATGCTCATTTTTATGTTTCCAATGAAACTCTACATAGAGATTTAAAAATAGAGAATATCGAGAATTTCCTCCATAATGCAAATCGGAAATTTTTTGATAAGGCGAGAAATTGCTCGTACATGAATTACTTTAAAGTTTTCGACTACACCGTGTTTCCTGAAGATATCAAAATCAGACCATTAGCGGCCTTCCTTACCAGGGACACTAATTTTCCTACTTAATCAGTCTTTCATGCAACATCATCTTTTTTGTATATATTGTTCATAAATTTTCGTATTATAACTCGTATTCTTTTATATTTTGTATTGTATATGCTCACTTATTGTATTTATCTTATGTAATAAAATTGTATTTTGCTAATATATCATGTTTTTTCGTAGCATACGTATCATGAACAACTTTAACTCTGACACTCCACACATTGCTGCCTCTCCTGGTCTTGGGCTTTAAGTTCGATTCTCTGCTTGTGGCGTCCTGTGGCCACCCCTCTTTATTTCATTTCCTATTGCCTCCTATCACTCGGTCCAGACACTTTTATGTTATGTGCCCTTTGGGCGTACTTGTCATGAGCCGGACACGTTGCATCAAATGCAATATTTCGGCATAATTTGTAATGAATGAATGAATAAAGATTTTTTTAAGAAATTCAAGGCTGCAAAAACAATAATGGAGAAATTAGAAGTCGGTATGACTGCATTTGAATACTTCACAAACCTCAACTATGAATTCTAGGCCTCAAAACTATAACCCAAATTTGATTGCAACTACAACAAGTTTTCTCAAAGTCTCGTACTTTAATGCCAACGGCATTCTCAAACAAAAAGATGAATTGATCAATTACCTTATTTCTCACGACATTGATGTGATGATGATTAACGAAACCCACTTAATTCCCAGTAATAGATTTAGAATCCCAGGATATAGCACTATCAGGACGGACAGACAGACAACATAACAGAGGAGGCGGCAGCGCGATACTCATCAAAAACCATATTAAGAATACCAAATTCGATGTGCATAACACCGGAAATATTGAAAACACGGCAGCTCTCATTTACACGGGTTTCAATGAACCCTTTCTGTTCATTTCGGTGTACAATCCTCGAAGCAACACTCTCAGCAACAATGATCTGAACGCCTTAACTAGTTCTAGATACCCCACAGTTATTGCGGGTGATCTTAACGCAAAACATACAAATTGGAATTGCCGTTCAAACAATAGAAATGGTAATATCTTGAACAACTATGCAAATAACTCTGATATTCGAATTATAGCCCCAGACATCCCAACAAGATATCACTATGACGGAAGAACATCTATTTTGGATATAGTTATCCTCAAAAATATCAACACCACCCCACATCTGCAAGTCATCGAACAACTCACTTCTGATCACTATCCGATTAAATTTGACTTTTACGGGTTTTACCCTCCGCTGATTAAACCAAGAGTACAAGTTAATTGGGTTATTTATAAAAATGAACTAATTAAAGTTCCATGCAACAATAGGATAAATAATCCCGAAGATATTGAAAAAGAAATCAGTAAGTAAGCTTAACAAGAATATTCAAAATGCTATTTCCACGGCTACCTATACCATTAAAAACAATATCGCGCAGAAGCTCCCTCAGAATATTCTCAATCTAATAAACGAAAGAAACAGGCATAGAAAACGCTGGCAGCTTACACTCTGTCCTAGAATTAAAGCTCATGTAAATTATCTAAACAGGAAAATCTCTCAGGAAATAATTAATTTCCGCTCGAATAACTGGGACTCCCTTATGGAAAACATGGATTTACAGCCACACCTAGTTTGGAAAATTGCTAGGTTACTCCGCACTTCAAGAACAAATCAGCTGTACCCCGTAAACTATGAAGGCCAACTTAAAAACTCGGAAGAAGAAATTGCAGAGGCTATGGCTTCGAACTTAGAAAAAGTCTACGAAAAGCACACAGAAGAAAATGCAGAGTTTGAATACACATTAAACAACACGGTCGAAGAAATTCTCTTAAAAAGAATAATTTTGTAAACTTCATCTCTACTACGGAAATTAAAAATATAATCAAAAACGTCAAAAAGAAAAAGGCGAAAGGCTACGATAAGATTAATAATGAAGCTCTACAAGCCCTCCCTAATAATTGTATCATCATTCTCAGAAATGTTTTCAACGCATGCATCAGACTGACATATTTTCCCAAACAGTGGAAACACTCAATCGTCATAATGCTTATCAAACCAGGAAAAAACCCGAAGGGAATTACTTCTTATCGTCCGATAAGCTTATTACCAGCAATCAGCAAAGTTTTCGAGAGGATAACAAGTGAAAGGCTTAATCCTTACATTGTACAAATAAACGAAATTGATAAACAACAATTCTGGTTTAAAGAAGGACATTCAACCACCCATCAAATCTTAAATTTGGTAGAATTCATCGCAGGAGAATTTCATAAGAAAAATGGAGTTGCTGCATGCTACCTCGATTTCGAAAAAGCTTTCGATCGAGTGTGGCATGCAGGACTAATTTATAAATTAACCAGATTCTCGCTACCAAGTAGTTTTCTTAAACTCCTCATTTCTTACCTGGAAGAAAGATCTTTTCGAGTAAGATGCGGAGATACTTTGTCATCTACGAAAAATATTCAAAGAGGGTTGCCTCAAGGTTTTGTTTTATCTCCGAGAAATTTTAATATATATGTTTATGACATGCTCAACTCAGAAAATTCTAAAGTACTTAAATACGCAGACGATACTGTCATCTTAACTAATTCACTCAACCCACAGCACGCTATTGATAAGCTAAAGCAGCAAGTGCAAATTATAGAAAATTGGTGTAAGACCTGGAAAATAAAGTTAAATCCTGCAAAATGTTGCATAGTTCTGTACAGAAGGTACAAAAAATTCTTCCCTGTGGAAATTGATATTCGAATTAACAACATTCCCATCCCAACTGAAAATTCGTACAAATATCTGGGCGTTCACATAGATAATCAGCTCACGTTCAAAGAACATATTGACTACGTTACAAACAAAGCAAATGCCGCATTTATGGCAATTTATGCTTTAATAGGGCGAAATTCCAAACTGAATTTAAGCACGAAACGCACACTTTATCTGACCCTCATACGCCCAATTTTACTGTATGCCGTCCCGTCCTGGGCTACTGCCAGTAAAACAAGCCGGAAAAAAATCAGCGTTCTTCAAAATAAAGTTTTACGGTCAATAACAAATGCTCCATGGTTTGTGAGAAACAGAATTATCTACGAAGATTTAAAAATCCCAGAAATTCAAGATCAAATTCTCATCACTGCGCATAACTTCTTTAATAGTATAAACAATTCTCAAAACGAAGCCATCAAAAATCTTGTAAACTACGACCCTACAATTGAAAGTAAAGTCAAACGACCACGCTCCATTCATCATAACTCGAAATGGTGAATGTGTATATAGTGTAAATATTTTCTAGTTTCTTTTATTATTTCATTTTGAATTTATAAAAATTTTGCGCGTTATTGGACTATATAACGAATGGACTTTGTGAATCGTTCGACTTCATCGAAAACTTCAATTCCAAGCTTTCAATTGGACCATGTGATTTCCCGCCCCTTTTACAACTACCGGAAGATACAGAAAATTCTAAGATATATGCTCGACCGAAGTTTTTTTTTCTTACCAAAATTGCACTGCCTTAGTACTTACATTGTATTTCATTAGAACTTAATTAACAAAATTTCGTTAAATCATCAAAGAAAGTGATTTTATGCTCATGCAAATTCCTACCAATGAAGAAGCAATGCTAGATCACGTGATTCTAGTTCTCCTCTCTCGTATCTGCTGCTAAGTTAGGAACCAGAGACGATATGCTTTCAGCACCTACTCAAACAATTTCCACGACGAAAAATCTTGGATCACATCTAGAGAGTTCGTCGTATCCCTCGTGAGAGTAGCACGTCGCTTGCGAGTGCTCGTTCCACCAGATCCGGTTCTTCGATTTCATCATCCTGTCCTAGGCCTAATCGCCGCGCTTGCGTGGCCACGTGCCCAGAGATTTCGAGTTTTGACTATCGTACATGTAAGACGTGCATCTGCTCGCTCCTGATTTTGAGATATTAGAACTCTTCTTTTATTATACCTGATCAGAGTGCATGCCGCTGTAACAGTAGGCCGGCATTGCAATAGACTCTGATTGCTTTCCCCGTTGCTATATTCTCTGCCATCCGCTCCATCATGGATCGAATGATTGATTTTATTGCCGCTGAGATTACCAACTTAGAATGCGTTGAAGAAGCTGATGGATCTCTCTCATCTAAAGATGCACGAGACCTTAAATTCCTTCGTCGTCTCAAACTTTTCATCGACAGAGAATTGAATGCTGATCGTTCTTCTACTTCTCTTCCCAAACCAAACATAGCTCCTAAGGTTAATGACAACGATTCTTCAATAACTGGAATCAACAAAACTAATGCCAGACGAGCCAGCAGCCCTGCGCGCTCAGATGAAGAGCAATCGAAAAAATATAAAGCATTGGATGAAGACAGCTCCGATACGGACTCAGGTCCTAAAGGAGATATTACTAGAAGACCAAGAAAACCCTCTCGAAAGCCTACCCTGACGAATTCCTCTGATTCGACAGCTGAGCCGACCACGGAAACAACTTCTGATAATATGGATACAGCCCCAGAAGTACAGGTCGCAGATCCGGCTACTGAAACACCAAAAAATAACGTCATGGACACTTCTCCCAGTCCGCAACCAATGCTGACGCTACCATCGACCAATCCTAACACGAGCTCAAGAAAACCACCGCCTATCATGGTTAAAGATGAAAGATTCAAATTTTCAGAAGTTAAAGCACTCCTCATCGGTTATAATCTGCAGGCTGAAAAGGATTACTTTGGTCAATTAATTCAGAGTGGATTTAAAATCCAATCCAAATCCCCTGCGCTTTATAAACAAATCGTACAGGTCTTCAAAGACAAAGGTATTCGATATCACTGCTTCGAATTGCCTGAAAACAAATATGTTAAGGCTGTTATTAGACATCTCCCCAATGACACGGACGAAAGCGAAATTGCTGAGTATTTAACTCAAAAAGGTTATAGCATCATCAGAGTGAATCAACTCAAACGAAGACGAGACGGAAAAGTCATAAATATGCCTCTCTTCTTGATCACCCTGGATCGTAAGGAAAAAAGTAAAAATATCTTCGACGAAGAATTCATCCTAGGAATGAGGATTAAAGTAGAAAGATACCGAGGTAGAGCTGGACCCCTGCAGTGTTTTCGCTGCCAGGGATTTCACCATGCTCAGACACATTGCCACCATGAACCTCGGTGCGTTAAGTGTGGAGACGCTCATCAATCGTTTTTATGTAAAAAAGACAAGAATACTCCCCCTACGTGTGCGAATTGTAAGATGACTGGACACACTGCGAACTTTCGTGGTTGTGAAAAGTTTCCAAAGCCTAAAGCTCAGGTTCAGCCATCATTTTATGCAGATCGAGTAATTAGTAACAAATCCTACTCGCAAGCCTTAGCCAGTGGACTTGCCCCTGAAGCGGTAAGCGAAGCTAAAACCATTCTACATGAACTTAAAAGCTTTGTCGCAATTATTCAAAATTCTGGACTTCCCCTGCTCTTCAAGCAACTAACCCAAGAAAAAAACGCTCTACCTCAAGAAAATGTGATCTCAGATAATGGGCCAACACACTAATAAGGCAAATTTAATCCGCTTCATGGTGTGGAATTCAAATAGTCTCCGCAATAAAATCTCAGAACTGCAAGAATTTCTGTACGAGCACGATATTGACTTCGCGCTCATTACTGAGACACATGCTCAAAGATGTTACAGTCTGAATATCTCCAACTACAGAATCTATCGCTGTGATAGAACTAGCCATCGAGGCGGAGGTGTCGCCATCTATGTGAAGAGAAATTTACCATCTTGCCTAGTTAAAGAGTGTAAAGACTTTGGCTGATTACAGTGTGCATTACCCTTCCGGTGTACAAAAATATTTATTTCAGTGCTTTTTATAATCCACCGCATAATGTGTTAACTTATAACCTACTAGACTCAATCCTTCCTCCTGATACTCCTACGATCCTGGCAGGAGACCTAAATGCCAAGAGCATCGCATGGAATTGCCGTAAAGGAAATACAAACGGTAAAACTCTACAAAATTACATTTTAAGCCATCCTGTTGTTATTTACACACCGGACGAATACACTTATCGCCCGGACAGAATAGAATATTCCGACATTCTGGATATTGTTTTGTCCACCACAACTATCCCTATCACGCTTGAAGTATTGCACGAACTATCCTCGGATCACTTACCGATCATTGCTACTTTAGGAGTGAACAAAAGTAATACTGCTTCCACTAGGAAAATTACTGACTGGCAGCGCTATGAACTCTTCATGAAAGACAGTGTTCTTGATGTCAGAAATTTGATCTGTGTTGATAACATCGACTCTGCAGTATCCTCATTTACCTCAAAAATTCAAAGGGCTATTGAAAATGCTAGTGATACAGTTGTAAATACAAACACGCTCTTCCGACTGCCGCCTAAAATACGTCAAATGATGAGGCATAGAAATCGCCTCAGAAAAATTTACAACCTTACCTGGGATCCTGTCGCCAAAAGGGCGATAAATCGCCTAAACCGGGACATCAAAACTGCTGTGAAGCAACACAAGGACGAACTCTGGTGTGAAAAAATGTGCAACTTAGATTTCCGTGACGGATCTCTTTGGACTTTAATAAAAAACCTCAAAGCAAATTTTGTTACCAATCGTCCCATCTTCCATAACGGAGTTGTTGCCCTTTCAAATGAAGATAAAGCAAATGTTTTCGCCTCGCATTTGGAACTACAATTTACGCCAAATGATTGGCCTGTGGACAGAAACTTTGAACTTTTCACCCTTACTCATGTGAAAGATTGGCTAAATGCCCCCACAGCACGAAATATTCCCAAATTTGCTACCCCTGTAGAAGTGTCTCAAATTATTAAAAAACTCAAATCACGCAAAGCTCCCGGAAATGATGGCATTTCTAATACTGCAGTTAAAATGTTACCTCCCTGTGCAGTAGCGAATTCCACTAGCATTTTAAATGCGTGTTTATTTAACTCCTACTTTCCACAGCAGTGGAAAAGTGCAAAAATTATTTTAATTCCTAAACCTGGAAAGGACCACACGAAACCAGATGGCTATCGACCTATTAGTCTCCTGCCTGTGCTCGGAAAAATTTATGAGCGCATTATTCTCTCACGTATGCAATCCTATCTAAACATGTTGCCTCCGGAACAATTTGGTTTCCGCCAGCACCTTTCTACTACGAAGCAGTTGTTACGCATTACTGACTTTTGTGGCTCTGCTTTGCATAACAAACAAAGTGTTGCTCTCCTCATGTTGGACGTGGCGAAAGCCTTCGACCGCGTCTGGCATGAGGGGCTCATATCCAAATTAATTACTGCTAACGTGGACCGAGAAATGATCTTGACAATTCACTCCTTCATTACAAACCGGACTTTTTGTGTTTGTGTGAACGGTGCTATCTCCTCGTCTAGAAATATCCATAGCGGTATTCCGCAAGGGTCAGTTCTAGGACCTTATATGTATCTATTTTATGCTGCTGACTTTCCTCAAGCATCTCAAAATAACGCTATTCTGGCCTGTTATGCAGACGACACTGCCCTGGCAGTAAAGTCTGTTAATATGAATCACGCCATCAAAAAACTACAAGATGTCATTCCTAGCATTGAACGATGGTGCGCGCAATGGAAAGTCCAAATAAACGCAGCCAAATCTCAACTTCTCCTCATACGCAGAAATAAAAGGAACACACCTGTCAAAAGAGGACTTTATCTATTTAACGAAATTGTTCCAATTGTTCCCCATGCCAAGTACCTCGGAGTGATTATAAATGATCGCTTAACGTGGACTAACCATATAAATTACGTCAGGGATAAGGCCTTACAAATTATCAAATGTCTCTTCCCAATTATTGGTAAATACTCCACTCTCGACCTGGGAAAAAAGCGGCTCATCTACACGTCTGCGATCAGACCGATCATGACTTACGCCTCCCCAGCGTGGGCCGCCCTGACCAAAACTGACCTCAATAAATTATGTGTTGTGCAGAACCGCTATCTCAGGATTATTACGAATGCTCATTATTTCGTGACAAATAAGTGTCTACAAGATGACCTCAAGATCGACCCCTTAGATAAGTTCATCGCAAAGCAAAATCGGAATTTCTTCAGAGAAGCCCAGGACTGCAATCATATGCGTCAATTTAACCTCTTTGAATATGAAATATTGCACGAAGACAGGCACCTTAGACCATTTACTGCATTTATCCTCAATGAAAATCAGAACTTTCCAACCTAAGTTCTTACCCTGTGTTTACTTGGAAAACTGAAATGCTTAAAGTTAAGCAGCCACTATCGGGGTCAAGGCACGGGAGGGTGACCTCCCACGGGACTACGAACTAAAGTCTTCTACTGCTTACTGTAGATCTCTCACTGCTTCTATTGGTTTCAAATTTCTTTTATTTTATTTAATTTAACTTTTAGTTTACTGTAAAGTATGTTTTTATGTCTCTGCAATTGAATATTTTGTAAATAGCAAATTCTCATGATTTTCGCATACACGTCTCAACAGCCAATCAAAAGACCTCTACTAAGAGATATCTTTGACTGCTTCTGCTGGACTCCCTGCGGAATTTTACTTTTGTATATAGTCTTTCTAGTTGTGAGAAAAATGCACTTTGATGAGTTTATGCACTGAATATTTGTAAAAATGCACACTGTACCTGAAACTCGGACCAGCATCTCTCCAGCCTACCAGACACCGCTATAGCCTCACGTGACAAAGTAGTCACACCTTCTTTCATTTTGCATCCTGTCCTCCGGACACACTCAAGCATTTGCTATACCTGCAATGTACTTTTTAATTCATGACAGCCGGTATACAGCTTGCTATCAGCAAGCTACACACGGCAATAGTGGGAAAAGGAAAAAAGGAAAAATCTTGATAGAAAAATTGGTAGATTTTGGATTGGATCCAACTCTTGTTTTCCTGAATGACTTGCCACTCAGACCACTTTTGCCTTCGGGCGAGGTGCTCATGCACCTTTAATGTTTTTAAAATTTACGAAAGGCCATAGGCACACTAGATATATTAGTAAAAACTCTCAGTAGTTGACACTAAAAATGAAACTGAAGATTCAAGATTCAAGATTCGTCATACACAGCTTTCATATCACTATTTCTTTAATTCCTAAATCTCGTCATATTCTCTGTAGGTATAGTAGAATTCTAAATATTAATAAATAAAAAATCTATTTTCTCACAATGAAAGAAATTAAGAAAATAAATACTACAAATCTGGAACACTAAGCAATGTTTTTCACTCACGCATTCAATGAATTCATATTATCAAGTGTAATTACGATAACACTACGTATTATAATATGTTTTTACAAGATAATCGTTAGCTGTTCCCACGTGTGGTAGATATCTTTTACAAGTAATATACTGATGATGGCTGATTACAAATCAGTTACAAACTTTCATCTTTTACAATTTAACATTTGATGAAAAAGAAAAGAAATGACCAACTGCAGTTTTCGAAAGCTAATTTTACTTTCTCGCATGACGGGCTTCGAATTTAAAAACGTAAACTGCCAATAAAAATGTCATACTCGTGGCTTTTACAAAATATTTTCATCCAAAACAGATATTGCTTATCGAGATATAAGTAACGATATTCGTAAAACAGTTTCTGTTTATTCACAGAATTCTAAAAACATTCAAACTCGTAAGAGTTTTAAAATGTTAAATAGGTATATTTCGGTGTTGTGGCTTTCATTCAAAAAATAATGCAAAGTAAATCAGGCCCAGTAAACCATTTTTAACAGTATAGATTCTGTAAATGATCAATTCACAGAACTAGTTGGAACGATTTTAGGAAAGCTGTACGAAAACATTTAGGCTTAAAAAAAATTGTTGCAAATAACTTTTAATTTATGATTATATTTCCCATTTGTATTTTGCAACATGTGTGGCAAGACGATTTTTATTTCTTTTGGCAACGTTTTCCTTTCATCGAAGATCGTCATTTAAATTGAAGCATTCGAAAGCAGCGCTTTCGCTCTCTTCACATCTGATGGGAGCATCTGGGAAGGAGAGGGAGGGCCGTTCGACTGGTTTCAGTGGCGGGAAAGTAGAGCTTCTGTTTCGCCGATCATATGGCGAGAGTTATGGAGGTAGGAAGTAACCTCCATCTCCATGGTAACCTCCATGGCGGGAGTGGAGGGGGTGAAAATAAGATGGCCTTGGTGAAAACCCGATTGACTCTGTTAACGCGGGCGCTCGGTTTAATGACCTTGGTAGCTAAGCTCTTCTGCTGGTTCATGGAGGTACGTACTGGTTGCTTGGGGGGTTTCTTCTTTGTTACGCTGCTAGAGTATCCGCGGGGTATTTGTGCTTACAATTGGAGGGACGATTTCTTAAACAGGCAATTAGATTATTATTGTGGTTTCCGACTTTATTGAAGAAGTTAGCTGTGGTTTCTATTATATAATCGTTAATGGGCTTGACTTTTAGATTCGTCGTGAATATTTACATTTGGAGGAACCAGGGTGCGTCAGTGATTTCTCTTATTTTGGATGTTTTATTTTGGATGACTTGGAGTTGTTTTAAATTTGTCTTCGCGGATTGCGGCATGACCCCAGATTACAAGTGCGTAGAGTAATGCAGGTCTTAAAACTTGGTTTTAAAGAATGATTTTGTTTCTTAAGCAAAGATTGCTTCTTCTTCCTAGGTGGGGGCGCATATTAACCGTGGTGTAATTGAGTTTTTGTTTTGTTACTTTAAATTGCTGGCGAAAAGTGAGTTTACTATCTATTATTCCAAGGTATTTCGCTTCGTTTTTCCATTCTACTTCTTCTTCGAAAATGATATGTAGGTTTGGGAGGTCTTTTATTCGAGTTGCGTTTTCTAAATAAAACTGCGTTGGATTTTTGGGTATTAATTGCGATTCGCCATTTGGTGAGCCAGTCTTCAAGTTGATTTAGATAGTTTTGTACATTGATAGTTTTGTACATTGGTGTCAAAACTTAGCAACATTGTAAATTTTAATCAGATAGCCATTAAATTGTAGAAAAGGGGTTCTTGCGTTCAGTACAATGAACACGCAATTCAGTAGAAAGGTCATGTGTATGCAAATGTGCAAGAAAAAAACTTCACAGGCTACGTGAGCGTACGCAAAACGCGTACGGTCGGCGAATGGTTTAAGTCAACTCCAGCCTACCATGAAAGGAAGGATGGAGACGCAATTAAAGACATTCGCTACAAGTACGAGGAGTTCTTTCGTGAAATATGGCTAGAAGAAATTATCATGGAGGTATGTGCTGGTTGCTTGGGGGGGAGGTTTCTTCTTTGTTACGCTGCTAGAGTATCCGCGGGGTATTTATGCTTAGAATTGGAGGGGCGATTTCTTAAACAGGCAATTAGATGATTATTGTGGTTTCTGACTTTATTGAAGAAGTTAGCTGTGGTTTCTATTATATAATCGTTAATGGGCTTGACTTTTAGATTCGTCGTGAATATTTACATTTGGGAGGAACCAAGGTGCGTCAGTGATTTCTCTTAAAGTTTTATTTTGGATGACTTGGAGTTGTTTTAAATTTGTCTTTGCGGATTGCGGCATGACCCCAGATTTCAAGTGCGTAGAGTAATGCAGGTCTTAAAACTTGGTTATAAAGAATGATTTTGTTTCTTAAGCAAAGATTGCTTTCAAAGATTGCACGATTACATCCTCCGTGACTTCACACGTGGAAGAATGATCGAAAATCTGGAGTAGGGGCGAAGTGTTACCAATAGAGCTGAAGAGTTTGGAATCAACAAAGTATCGTTTCGCGCACTTGGAAAGCCTTACAAACCATAGGTACGGCTGTTAGAAAGGTCGGTGGTGGTCGCCCAAGGAAAACAACTGCAGTGGATGGCCGATATATTGTCCTGCAGACGAAAAGAGCCCGAAACCAGTCACCACACTCCATAGTTCAACAACTGTGTACAGCAACGGGGCAACAAGTGTCGCGGTTTACTGTGTACAGACACCTTCACAAAGGTGGCTTATTCGCCTGCGGTCCTGAACGCTGCATCCCTTTGAAAGTTGGCCATCGGCGTCACCGTTTACAGTGGTGCAAGAAGCGCAAAAACTGGGCATCTCATCAATGGAGTAGTATCCTCCTTACGGATGAGAGTCGTTTTAGTGCCACAAAAGATTCTCAACACAAATTGATTTGGAGAGAGGTCGGGATACGGTTTAATCTCAGTAACATCACGGAAAGAGACCGTTACGGTGTCCTGAAGATCTCGTCTGGAGAGGCATTATGCTGAGCGGGTGGACAGAGCTCCACGTTTTCGACAGAAGTTCTGTAACCGAAGATCGCTATTGTCAGAAGGTGATCCTTCCTCATGTGCGTCTGTTCCGAGGTGCCATTGGAGCAGATTTCGTTTTTATGGATAACAATGCTCGGCCACACCAGACTCCTGCTGTTCAGAAGCTACTGAAAAGTGAAGATATTACTCGAATGGATTGGACAGCGTGCTGCCCTGATTTAAATCCCGTAGAACATGTGTTGGATGCTTTGGGGAGATGCCTTGTGGCACGATTACATCCTCCGGGGAACACCCAGCAACTGAAACTGATGCTGATTGAGGAATGGGCACTCTTACCTCAAGATCTGTTGAACAATCTGGTGCTGAGTATGGAGAGATCGTTCGAAGCAACCATTGCAGTAAGGGGAGAGCATATCCGATAGTAAGGAACATCTACTTGTTGTTCTTCCTCTTGTACAGACAATCATGTATAACGATACTGTGAATTCAATAAAGCCTATTTTTGTTTGATTTCATACTGTATGCATTGTATTCATTTTTAGCGCAATTATGCTTTCGTCATTGTTTAAATACAAAATACTGTCTCTTAATTCTGAATTTCATGTCTCTCAAATGATTTCTCGTGGAGTTATGTAAAAAAGAGCACCTGTTGCTTAAGCTTTACACACCAGTGAGTTGCAGCCAGACATTAGTTAAGGTGGAGGCGTAAGTTAAAATAGCTGTATTATCTGCGAATAGCGCTATTGTAATAGATGGGTTTCTTGGAATATCGTGAGTATAAAATATAGGGAAAGTGCTGATCCTTGAGGTGTATCTGCAATTATACTTCTTCTAGAAGAAAGACTGCTATTAATTTTGACCAAGAAGGTTCTGTTATCTAGGTAGGAGGCGACAATTCGGAAGAAGTTGTCCGGGAAATTTAATTTCATGAGTTTGAATATAAGACCTTTTGTGCCATACCCTGTCGAACGCTTTTGCGATATCCAGGAATATGGCACCTGTGGGCAGTTTGGCGTTGAATCCATCCGTGATGTAGTTGATAACTCTTAGTAATTGATGTGTGGTGCTATGTTTTTCTCTGAAGCCAAATTGTTGGTCAGGCAGGTAGTTGAAGGAATGAATTTTTTGCTGGATATTGTACAATATGATACGGTCAGCTATTTTTGCAAGGTTGCTCAGTAGACTAATGGGACGGTAATTTTCTGGGAATGGCGGATTGGAGTTAGGTTTCGGGAAGAAAACAATAATTGCGTGTTTCCAAATTTTAGGATAATAAACCAGTTTGATGATGCTGCTGATAATTTTAGTGAGACATTGTTGTCACTTGTGAACTTTACCATGCTTACCATGTAAAATTTACTGTGCTTATAATGATTTTGTATTTCAATATATGTTAATTTAGATGAATCTTTGCTTATTTATTTGTCTCCATTCCTAACGCCAGACTTCATCAGGTTATAGCCCTCAGCATACTATAACTGCGCGGAAAAATTTAGAAGCAAAGTGGAGATAAACATTAGCGGCAGTTCATAAGCCTAACACGGCAGTTCTTACGTGCGTCGGCAAATTAGTTCGCAAAAATGTACGCTGCAAAGATATCAGTTAAGCCGTTATGCGGAAAAGGTGATTGGTCTATTTGGAAATATCTAATTAAGTTCGTATTAAATTATCACGAAAACGCTTTAGAAATCGTGGAAGGAAAATTGAAGAAGCCAGTGGAGCCTGATCATGCGGCCGCCGAAGGGATTCGAAAGAGATTCAGAGATGACATGAAGGTTTTTAATAAAGCCAATAATTGCGCTGTGAGGGTTCTTACGAACTCCATGACTGAAGATACTTTAAAAAAGGTAATAAGATTTGGCAGCGCAAGAGACATTTGGCTGAAACTGTACAAAGTATCCGAAGATTCGTCCGATAATCAACTTTATAACATATGTTTACAGTTCTTAAAATTCAGTTGGTCAAATGATGATATGAAGCTCATTTATCACAATCGAAAAATCTAGGGAATGAACCGAACAGTGAACTTGAAAATAAGGAAGAAACCTGATTGGCAGAAATACTGTTGATTTGTAAAATATTCGATACTCTTCCTCCCAGTTATCGTACTTCCGAATAGAATTGGTTACTTCTTAGTGATGAAAAGAGAACTTTAGATGAATTAACCACACAATTATGCACCCATGAAAGAGAACTAAGGAAAGATCCAAATTTTTTAGGAACTTTAGATTATGAAGCATTGGTAGCAACTTCGGAATTTAAGCGGAAATCATCTATTAACAAGAGAAACAATGGCAAGTGTAATTATTGCCACATTGGGTCAGAACATACAAGAAATGGATAGCTGATGGAAAACCACCAAAACCTAGTCCACATACTGGGCCAAACAAAGGAGGTACGAACAGTGTTGCTGCAAATATGACACTTCTAGCTGTAGATGAGGCAATATTTTCTGCAGAAGCAAATTCTGTTGATTGGTTTATTGATAATGGGGCCTCAAAGCATGTCGTCAATAACAGTCACTACTTTATAGACTTTGAAAAATTTGAGCTTTCCCATAGCATCACTGTAGCAAATGGAAAGTCATTGCCAGCAATTGAAAAAGGCACTATTAAGATAAGGACCATTGTAAATGGGATGAATCAAAAAATCTTGAAAATATCTGGTATGTTACAGAAATAACTAAAAATCTATTTTTCGTGTTAACATCTCAAGATAGAAACCAGAACAGTGTGTTTGAATCAACATTTAAGGATTGCTATTTAAAATTATATGGTGAAATAGTTCTGCATGGTACAAGAAATGCTGGTGGGGGTCTCTTCAAAGCCGTGATGAAGATCTTAGTTCCTGAAACTCACATTGACATAAACATGACTGACTTTATCATGAACTCTCCAATTTTATCATGCAGATTGGGGTCCCCAAGATAAAAAGCATGTAAAGGCCATTGTTGAGAGAAAATTGAATATTAATATTAAGTCTGATATGAAATTATGTGAAGCTCGTGTATATGGAAAAGCCCACCGTTTAAAGTTTGGAACCAGGAAAGAGGTTACAAAAGCTGTGGAATTGTTCTCGACCGACATTTGCGGGCCATTTGATAAATCATTTAGGAAATACCATTCAATTGCAATCTTCAAAGATGCGTACACCAAATTCCGATACTGTTTTTTCTTTTCAAGCACAATTTTCAAGCACAAATCAAAAGTAAAAGATGTGCTTGAAAATTTCATACCTCATGCTAAAAACTTAGGTCATAAAGTTAAAGAAATCCTCAGTGACAATGGCGTTAAATTTGACAACCAAGGCCTTCAAAAAATCTTGAACAAGCATGGAATCTCCCAGAGGCTGACAGCTTCATATACACCAGAAGAAAATGGCAGTGCTACGAGACACGAGCACTGCCATTACGAGAGAATAGAACGGTTCTAGAAATGGCCAGAACTCTCAAATACTCAGAAGAAGTGCGCTTTCCAGCTTCCCTATGGGCAGAGTTCGTCAGTACTTCAGTTTATTTACTGAATAGGATAGGCAAGTCTTCAGTTCCTAATTTAAGTCCTTATAAATTATGGATGGGAAAGAAACCCAGAATAAAACATATGCGCATCATTGGATCGATATGTTATGCTCATGTCCCAGTTCAGAAGAGGAGAAAGATGGACAAAAAGGCAACTAAAGGCTATCTCTTTGGGTGTCATGGAGACGAAAAGTACCGCATTTACATCAAAGAAACCAGTACAGTAGTCTGTTCCCGAGATGTCATATTTGAAGAGAAAACCTTCCATGACAGGAAACATTATAACATTGTCCCTGCAACAAGTTTCTGAAAGAAACTCATCTCAAGATGATGAAGTTGAAAACAAAGTAATAGACGAAGGCTCTCAACAGGAAAAGAAGGAAGTGGAGGATACACCAGAAAAGGAGACTCGAACCAGAAGACAAATTTCAGCGCCTAAGTGGACAAAGGATTATATCATGGAAAATTCAGAGATTTACGAAGAAAATCCTTCAGAAATAAATGGAATACAAGTAGAATGCAGTGCAGCTGACAATTCAACAAACAGAAATATCCCAATAAAGAAACACCCAATAAAGCTTTCCAGATAATCAACATTCAACAAAACTTTCTAGAATGATTCTGAAACTTTAGAAGAGGCATTAACTAGTCCAGATGCAGAAAAATGGAAGTTAGCCATTGAAGAAGAGTTGGAAAATTTAAAACGAAATGAAACTTGGGACATAGTGCCTAGGCCAGAAGAAAGGAAAGTCATAAAATGCAAGCGGGTCTTCAAGAGGAAATGCCCTTTCCAGGTTGCTAGTACATCTCCTTTATTATATGCTACAAAAGCGCACCCCACTTCTCCATCTAATTTGGACCCGTCAGTAAATATGATTACTCCTGGGCCGTGTGTGTTTGGTGCGAGAGCTGGGTCGTGGTACGGGAAGACTCCCTTCCCGTAAAGGGACGGGTGCGTATTCAGCTGGGAACTCTTGAACTCATATTCATAGGCGTCATAAGTGGCGTCCCCGAAAGTCTTACACATTTGCAGTTGGAAAACCGAATCAATTGCAGCCTCCTGCATCGCTTTTAATTGGCAATGGTATTAGCCCTGCTAGGACTGATGCATCTGCTGTTGAAGTCTTTCGGTATGCCCTAGTTATAGCAAGAACGAAAGGTCTCTGAATGCTGTTTAGCACTTTGGCTTTTCTTGTCGTCATCGGGCAGGCCCAGATCACCGCTCCATAAGTAATTATTTTCTCTACGACTGCAGAATAGAGAATTTTTAAGATGTAAGGGCGTAACCCCCAATTTGATCCCTGCATTCTTTTGAGGCTGTTTGCAATGCGGTGCGCTTTCTCACGTTGCGCCCGTAGGTGGGGTATCCAAGTGAAAGCCTCATCCAACGTGATGCCAAGGAGCTTTAGTTCTTTAACACGTTTGATTTTTCTCCCCTGCATAGAGATACAAGGATTTCGTGTGATTGTTCGCCCCGGCTTATGAAATATCATGTATTTGGACTTGGCCTCAGAAATTTTTAACTTCTTTTCCCGGCACAGATTATCAAGCATTGAGATAATTTCATTACAATTATTTGCTAGAATGTCTTTGCTTCTGCCACTAACTACAAAGGTTGCATCGTCTGCAAATGCAATTACCTTTGAGTGAGCTGGGCAGTTCGCGTTGAGAATGGAATTGAAGGTGATATTCCATAAATCCGGACCTGCACAAGATCCGTGCGGGCAGCCCCTTAATTAAGACACAATAACACGCCGAATAAATACTAATTCAGAAGTCAAACAACAAAAATCAGCGTTATATTTACAAAATTTTCACAGGACTAGTTTCGATGGTTTTACCGAACCACCATCCTCAGCTGCAAAACCGCAAATGAACAAGATAGGAAATAATGATTAGATAAGATTAAAAAGCCTGGACAAGAATAAGCAAGTGGCGCCATCTGTTGGTGAAACCAGAACTAAAGCATAATTTCTTTAAAGGCCGAAGGCAAATTTGGATTGGAATTAGGATCGTTAACTAGAACAGAAAGATTGTTATGAATGTTAAATGCCTCTAGAAAATCCAGTTCTCCAATGGAAGATGTTTTTTGAATAATTTTGGCAGCAGAAAAATTGAAAGTGTGATTTTCGGACCAACAATGTTGAGCAACAGAAGACTTCTGTGTTTCCTTTTTTCTAACATATGCCTCATGTTCCTAGACGCATCTTGTTCATTTGCGGTTTTGCAGCTTAGGATGGTGGTTCGGTAAAACCATCGAAACTAGTCCTGTGAAAATTTTGTAAATATAACGCTAATTTTTGTTGTTTGACTTCTGAATTAGCCCCTTAATTGCTTTTTGGTGATAAGTCCTCCATTATGCACTGCTATGAAGGTGCTGTCACTGAGATAGCTCTTAAAAACTTGTAGTATGTTGTCAGGTATTTGAGCTTTGTGAAGTGCATCTAAGACTGCCGGCCACCATAGGGAGTCGAACGCACTTTGCAGGTCCAGACTTAAGACTGCTGCATGAAGTTTGTTATTGTGGAAGTTTTTCACCTGCCTACATATTAAGTCTAATGCGTTAAGTGTGGATCGGTGTTCTCGAAAGCCGAATTGTGCTTTTGAGAGAGTTTGTTTCTGCGCTAAGGCTCTGAAATACGGCCGAGCGTGGTAATAGCTTAGAGAGAGTATAGCTAAATGACAAACGCGCGCTAATCAGAATCTTTGGCTTTCTAACGAAGTCATCAGAATCTTTGGCTCTCTAACGAAGTCAGTGGAACTTCGACTTAAGTACTGCTCTTCCTTCATTTGCATTTAATAGCGATTCTAAAAACACTCTGGCGGGAAATTTGTAAGCTGAAATTAGAAGGGACAGGAAAGTAGCTTTAATCAAAGATAAGTGTTAAAAACTTAGGATAAACCTTATATCTTTCCTGACCAGAATTTAATTACCCGAAGAATAAGGTCTCAAAACGAATTTGTTTAAGAGTTTCAATTCTCAAAAATTTCTTAAAGTTGAAAGTAACCACTTCCTAACTCTCTACATTAAACAGTTTTAAACTTTTCTGTTTAAGATCAACTTTACACAAAATCTAAAGCTAGATTAAGATAAAAATTTTACAGTTTTTTTCCATCTGGGTTGGACATACATCAGCTTCTTCTTGGTCAAGGATTTTTAGATCTTGGTCCTTACAAATTATCTGGAAGGCAATAGTATTAGTCTAACTTTCGCAAACATTTGCAATTCTTTATAATTACTTTTCATCGACATTTCTTTGGTCCTCAAATAATATTCATTCATGCATATTTAACTCCTCTTTCCCCCATGCTCTCCAGGGTTGGTTCTGACTGAACCGAACGTGACCGAACGTGACAGAGCCATTAAAAAGGTGATAAAGACTTGCCTTCCATGTAAAGTATTGAAACAAATAAGAAGTGAACAGATAGAAGCTCCATTACCAGCTGAGCGAATTCAAAAGTCATCTTCCTCCGGAATTGATTTTACTGGACCACTCTACGTAAAAAATAATAACTCCGTTACAAAAGCTTACATTGCCATCTTCACATGTGCTACAACTCGAGCTATCCACTTAGAATTAGTTTCCAATCTGCGTACTGACGTCTTCCTACTTCCATTACAACGTTTTGTCTCTAGACGTTCACTTCCTCATGCAGTGTACACTGATAATGCCACAACTTTCTGCGCTGCGGAGAAAGAGCTGAAATAATTCTGGGATACTATATCCTCTGCCAAGGTGCAACAGTTTTATGCCCACCACAACATCAAATGGAAATTCATCGCCCCACGAGCGGCTTGGTGGGGAGGATGGTGGGAAAGAATGATAGCCTCAATAAAGCGATGCCTTCGGAAAACATTAGGTAAGGCTCTTTTGAATGACGCTGGTTTGATCACTGTCTTATGTGACATTGAAGCCGCTCTTAACAGTAGACCGATTGTTTATGAATACGGAATAAAAGATGACTCTGAGGAAGCTTTAACACCCTCGCACTTCCTCATAGGAAAGAAATTAACTACTATTCCTTTCAGCCCCACAAATCCTGAAACAAATTTAAATCGTATGTGGAAGAATCGTCAACATTTGATGGACTCCTTTTGGAAGAGATGGAAAAAGGAATATCTGATGGACTTGCGTACATTTCATCAAGTGCAGAATCCATCTGAAACAAATAAAATCCGGAAAGGGGAAATTATCCTACTACAAGAAGATGTTAGACCTCGCCACACCTGGAAAAAGGCCCATGTTGAGGAGCTAATCCTCGGCCGCGACAAGAAAGTCCGTACCTGTGTTCTGCTCACCAATGGACATACCATTACCCGACCTGTGGTGCAGCTGGTCATCCTCCTGGAGACTGACCAGGGTGGGGAGGATGTTGCAGCAAAGCCAGCGAACTATTAAAAATAATATTGCACTTTTGTGAATGGCATCACTTACGTTTTTGTATTCATAAATGCTTTTTGCTAGTTCTATACTTTATTTTTATGTTAGGAAATACCCCCACTGATCCCATACACGACAACTCTTTTACTAATCATATTTCTTCTATCTCCAGTGATGAGCATTCAGATTCTAATGACTCTTCAAATGACTCTAGTGACATCCTGCAAGGTGGTAAAGTGTCAAGATTTGGACGTGTAATCAAGGTGCCTCAGAGATTAGATATCTTCGACCAGGTACTGTATGTCTTTGAGCCAACCTGAAGTCGACTCAAAGGGGGGGGAATGTAGGAGACGGCTGCTGCAGACAGACGATTACGTAACGGCTGGGCGAAGTCGACAGAAGGAAAGGTGTGAAGTTCTCATTCGGAAAGCGCTTTTTAAGGTCGGAGTTTGCTCAGAATATCGTGTTGTGCCTCGAATAATAAAAAGAAATGCTTATCACCAAGTGTCGGAATTCGATAGAGGCAGGATCGTTGCCTATCCAGAGTGTGGATTATCGTTCCGTTATATCGCCCGTCACACTGGTCGACATCCAATCACTGTCATACAAATATAGAATCAATGGGTTGCTAAGGGTCACTGCACAACATGCAGGATGACTAACGCCAGAGAGGTCAGACATATTGTGAGGTCAGCCTTGCAAAACCGTACAACCACATCACGGACCACTAGTCAGGAAATGGGCACGTTTTCATCACTCCCAGTATCCGCTCGTACGGTGTGTCGACGTTTGCAACAGCATGGACTATCAGCACGGCGACCATTATTTCGACTTCCCTTGACAATGCAGCATAGAGGGAGACGGCGACTCTGGTGCAACAATTGGCAAAGCTAGATACAGGAGTGGGAAAATGTCATTTTTTCAGACGAGTCCCAGTTCTGCGTTCAGTATTCTGATCGCCGTATACGTATCTGGATGCTCTGGGGAGACCGCGCATCGCCTGCTTGCATTCGATATCGACAGGGGCCTTGCACGTGTGATGGTTTGGGCAGCCATTGGGTACACGACACGCACATCTCCAGCTCAGATTGACGGTAATTTCAACGCAGATCGGTACATCTCTGACAAGTTACGTCCAGTGGTTGTGCTCTTTCTTTGAGGCCTGCTCAACGCCATCTTCCAACAAGATAATAGAAGACCACTTGTTGCACGTCGTGGCCTGACCTTCCTCGATACACAGGGTACATTGTAATATATTGGGGGTACACTCAGACCCTCCTGGCCACGGAGTTGCCTCATGGTAAAAAAAAGTGTGACCGTAAAAGCAGGTCAAATACAAAATAAATAATACAAAATTCAAAAGATAAATAAGTTACAAATAATACTCTATAAAATTAAAATGAGGTAAAACATGTAGCGAACACTCACAAACATACAAACAAAAATTAGCACAACGGATAACATCAGATCAAAATTCCAAGTACACCTGGATTTGCATTGACAAATTTGAGGACATCTTGTGCAAAAGGTATAAAAGCTTTGATATCAAAATTATCATTATATATAGCATTATCAATTTTATAAAGCTTCCTCTGATCTGCGAAAATAGGAAGCGTAGCAATTAGTTTATCCAACACATGGCAGTATCTGCCATCTGTTGGATAAACATTTTTGGTAATTGTCAATGCGCAAGCGGAGTGTAGGAAAATGTATGTTATTAGGAGAATAAGCTTTCGTTAAGAATGTTGCTGCGCGCTTTTCGCTGTGTAAATAAAAGTATATTTTTTGTAACATAGATGTTCTTTACTCTTTAATGCGAAGCACTAGGTTAGTGTATGAATCCGGACTGATTCAGAATCCATTTCTAAACCGTGGATAACCACAATAAAAAGTGTTTAACAGGTGTCTAACCACAATAAAAGCCCGTCTAACAGGACACATTAGTTAGGTAAAGGACACTTTTGATGGTTTAACAGCAGAAATGGAAGCCTTGAAAGTAAGAAGAATACTACTGCGTGCAGCCTTCACGAAAGCGTATAATAGTTTACATAAACATTTGAATGAGTCAGAATTGAACAGTAATGTTCTGTTATCGTCCCTGGAATTCTGGAAGATAAAGGAATTCGACTACAACAGTTGGATGAAGAAATATTGGAACTCCTATCGAAATCGAAAGAAGTCTCGCAAGAAGAATATACTAAAGAATTTGAGTCATGTGAGACTTACAAGGAGAAATTAATAGCAGCCAGGATGAAAGTGAAGCAGGTCACTGTGAAAATAGAGAAAATTTTGCTGACTCATGCATCTGTAAACGAAACCAGAACTATTGATTCAAGAAGAACGGAAACGAATTTGGAGCTTCCGAAAATAAATTTGATTGAATTTACAGGTGATCCACGACAATTGTTGAATTTCTGGAATACTTTTAGTAAGATACACGAAGATCCAGTTCTAGATGATCATTTGAAATTTGTATATCTGATCCATTCTACTGCTGCCAAATCGAAAGCACGGGAAATAGTGCAGATTTTCCCGACAACTAAAGAAAATTATCCGAAAGTCATCGAACATTTAAAGACCTGTTTTGGACGTGAAGATATTCTTATACAAGTGTACGTTCGGGATTTATTGAATCTTGTGTTGATAAATAATAATGCAAACAAAAAGGACTTTGCGCTATCATCATTGTACGACAGTTTGGAAACAAAACTACGTACTCTGGAATTTCTCGGTGTGACTGAAGATAAATACGCTAGTGTTATTTTTCCGTTAGTTGAATTTTGCCTGCCCTCCGACATCATACGCGTGTGGGAGAGGGAACGGGAGAGCTCGTCACAACAAAAGCGATTTTGAACCCATTCCTCTGTTTTTGAAAAATGAAGTGATATCTGAAGAGAGAATTAAATTAGCGCATTTTTCTTTTGATAAAAGTAGAAAATCTAAAAGTTGCATTAACCATGAGTCTAACATTTCTACTTGTAATGATTTGTACAGGAGACAAATTTAAAGAAAATGCTCCTATTAAGAAAGTCGAGGAATCTTGTTTATTTTGTGATAAACCACATTTAACAGAAAAATGTTTTAAAGCTAGTACTCTTACATATCAGGATAAAAAAGATTTAATATTTAAAAAGGGTGCATGTCTATTGTGCTTGAAAAACATCACATCTCTCGTAACTGTAAGTCTAAGGTTAAGTGTTTAATCTGCCAGAAAAGGCATTTGGCAGTAATGTGTCAACAAGTTCCTTCTCAATTGAAAGAGACTAAACAAGTAGAGCCCGTGGCGAAAAATGAGGTCAATGTTTTGGCTAGCAGATCCGCGAGCTCCGATGTGTTATTACAAACATTAATCGTAAGGTTAAAAAATGGCAACAGGGAAAGGATAGTCAGAAGGATTATTGACACTGGTTGCGAGAGAAGTTATTTAACGAAAGATGCTACAGATTCTTTGAAATGTAACAGTGTTGGTGAAGTGAAATTAGTTCATAAATTATTCGGAGGTGTAGAAACAAAAGAAAAATTGCGTTCTAAATGTATAGTTCATTTGAGTAGCCTTGATAATAAGTATGTATGTAGTGTGCATTGTTTAAGTGAATTTGTTATCTGTTCTGATGTAAAGAAAATACCTAAAGGTCCTTGGTTGAAAAACTTCGTAAATTAAATATTCAGGTGTTAGATGTAGAGGATAATGCTCCCGAAAACGAAAGTGACATTAAATTGTTGATAGGTTCTGATATTGCTGGAAAATTATTCACCGGAAATATTAAATGTTTGCAAAGTGGTCCGGTCGCGATGGAAACACGTTTGGGATGGATTTTAATGGGTAAAATTCCAGCGAAGGAATCTTCGAGTATAAATGATTCTCTTGCATGTGTTTCTTTATTGCTAAACGAAAGATCAGCAGAAAACTTGTGGAAGTTTGACGTTATTGGTATAAATGACCTACTTGAATCTAAAAAGAAAGCTGAAATTCATGAGGAGACCATGCAGTATTTTGAGGAAAATTGGTCCTTCCCGATTGTCTAATAATAAAACGTTGGCAGAAAAACGCCTACGCGAAGGAAATTATTAGATTCGAACCAAATTAAAGTTTATCAGGAAGTATTTGATACTTGGTTGAAGGAATGAATTATTAAAGAGGTAACAGAAGGCGAAGTAGATAGAGAGCACTATTTGACTCATAGGGCCTGTTTTTAAAGAATCTAGCGAAACTACGCGAGTAAGACCGGTTTTTGATGCTTCGGACACGCCAAAGAAGAACTTTCCTTAAATGACTGTCTTGAGAAAGGTCCCAACCTAATAGAAATAATTCCAACATTGTTGAATCGTTTTCGGAAATATCCTGTTGCAGTAATTTCGACATTGAGAAAGCCTTCTTGCAGATTGGTATAAGAGAGAAGGATAGAGATTATTAACGTTTCGTTTGGAAAGGTGCAGAAGAAGAGACTGCAAAAATTTATAGACATTGTCACGTGGTTTTTGGACTTAACTGTAGTCCGTTTTTGTTAGCCTCTACGTTGAACCATCATTTAAATCGTGCCCCAGATCAGTTTGAAGCTACAGCCAATATTTTGAAGGAGTCCTTCTATGTTGATAATGGCCAGATCAGTTTTAAGAATGTTGACGAATTGAATAGATTTGTACTAGAATCGAGAATGTTATTGTCACTGGGAAAGTTTAATCTTAGAGGATGGCAGTCGAATTGTGAAACCGAATTTAACTCTAAATTAGATACATCCGTTTGCATTTTAGGGTTAAACTGGGAATTTGAAGGTTGATACTCTTTACTGTAAAATTGAGTCACTAAAGAAAGAGGAGATTCTCGCGAGTAAACGAACACTCCTTTCTTGCGCACATAAGTTATTTGACTCAGTAGGCTTCCTTTCTCCCGTTACCCTGTTCCCAAAGTTGATATTGCAAGAGTGCTGGAAATTACGATTAAATTGGGATAAAAAATTACCTGAACATTTAGAAAAGAAGTTCATGAAATGGGTAAAAGAACTGGAACTGCTGTCCGAATTCATAAATGGCTTAATATTGACAGATCGGTTAACGAATATGTAAGTCTTCGTATTTTTAGCGATGCCAGCAAACATGCCTATGCTACCTGTATTTTCTTAAGAGTGAAGACCGAAAATAAGGTTTATCTATGTTTTTTGCAAGCACGCACTAGAGTTGCGCCTCTAAAGAATGCATCCATTCCTCGTTTGGAATTATTATCCTGCTTAATCGGAGCACGCTTGGGACGTGTAGTCTTTTCAGATTTGAACATGTCAAATTTGAGAACATTCTTCTGGACCATTTTGTGCTGGATCCAGCGAGACGTACGATGGGGAACTTTCGTTTGAAATCGTGTTCAAGAAATCAGAACACTTTCAAAGATAGAAGATTGGCATTACATCCCTTCGGAGCTGAATGCAGCCGATCTCCCATCTAGAGGCTGTTCAGTTTAACAGTTTTTGCTGTCGAAATGGTGGGAGGGCCCATCATGGCTGTTAGAATCAGAATCGTCATGGTCAAGAAGCACCGATTTGTCGGACGAAGAGATCATAAATTCAAAAAGGCGTAAATCAGTATTGACAACTCTTAACAGAGATACAAAACCTGATATTTGATATTACAGGTACTTTTCATCTATAAAGGAAATTGTACGCATGTTTGGTTGGATTCATAGGTTTTACTTTAAATTACGAAGAATACAAACGAAACCTCCGAAACTTTTCAGTTTCGTAAATTGAAAGAGCTGAGATAACTCTTATGTTATTGATTCAAAGAGAATCATTTAAGGGTGTAAACGATGATAAAATTAAAGACCTCAGACCTATAGTTGATCATGATGATCATGATGAGAGCTAAAACCAATATTTCTTATCGCGACGATACTCATGACTTTAAGTTTCCCGCCATTTTGCCATCTGATCATGCAGTAGTAAAATTACTAATAATGAATGCACATAATGAGCTGCTGCATGCTGGTACTTCTATGGTGATGTCTCATTTGCGAGAAAAGTATTGGATGCTCATGACTCGTAAAACAGTACGAAACTGTATTAAAAAATGTGTGAAATGTCAAAGATTTAAATCCAAAAGTTGTGACATAACTCCAGGAATTTTGCCGAAAGATAGAGTACGTGATGCAAATATTTTTGAGATAGTGGGTGTCGATCTGGCAGGACCCCTCTACCTTAAAGATGGTTGAAAAGCTTATGTTGTTCTTTACCCATGTGCTGTCTATAGGGCCATTCATCTGGAGTCAATAACATCCTTGACAACTCAAGCTTTTTTCCAATTTTTGAGAAGTTTCATTTCTCGTCGCGGAAAACCATCTACAATATACTCAGACAACAACAAGAAACGCGCATTTTGGAGCCTGGTGCGTGTCATAAAGCTGATACCTGGTTGTGATGGACAAATAAGACTTGCTCTCATAAAATCAGAGACTTCTGAGTTTCTAAGACCTGTACAAAGACTGTACAGACTTGAGCTGGATAATCCAGTCAAAAAGAATATGATTGAAAATATTCCTATGACTACCAGCAGTGGTAGAACTGTGAAACCAGTGATACGTCTGTGAAATGTTTTGTACTTGTTTGAATACTTTGTAATAATTTGATTTATTTTTTATCTTTCTAGGTTTAGTATTATCTGTTAGCATGTCTAGAAAATTATGGAATGCTGCATCTCCAGGTAATTCGTATTTCAATTTAATTAGAACATCTTGGTAGGCATAATTTTATACTTCAATGTTATATACTGTACGATTACGCATATTATACTTAACAGATGTGTGAATTTACCTCCCAGTAAATTCAGGCGAGAGGAATATGTAGCAAATAGTTTATCCAACAGATGGCAGTATCTGCCAAGCTAATTTGATAATTGCCAATGCGCATGCGCAAACAGAGTGTAGGAAAATGTATGTTATTAGGAGAATGAGCTTTCGTTAAGAATGTTGCTGCGCGCTTTTCGCTGTGTAAATAAAAGTATATTTTTGTAACATAGATGTTCTTTACTCTCTAATGCGAAGCATTAGGTTAGTGAACGAATCTGGACTGATTCAGAAACCATTTCGAAACAGTGGATCACCACAGGAAGTCCTCAATAAAATGTTTTGCGTCTCCTATGGCATTACAAGAATCACAAAGTTCATTATTTTGCAAATTGAATTGCTTTAAATAATAGGGAAATCTCCCGTGGCCAGTAAGAATTTGGTTTAAATCAATACTGTTGAAAAAAGCCATTTTATTAGAAATTCCGTTAATTTTCATATATCCTTTATTTTTTGGTGAATTTTCCCACAGTATTTTCCATTTATCAATGTAAAATTACTTCATGTGTGTGATGGTTATCTGTTTTAGATCCTGAAATTTCAATAAAGTGGAGATCCATATCGGAAGGTTGTCTCCTTGTCCAGATAGTCGCCCCTTTCATTTCCAATATGGCCCACATGAGCTTTGATCTAGTGCAGTTTTACATATAAGTACCAGTTTAAAACTTGTAAACAGTTTTTGATTTTCAAGAAGATAAGATTGGTGTTGTCTGAGCGGGAGAGAGACTGAAGCAGCGAGAAACAATCTGTGTAAATATTAATCACATTTCGAAAAACAACACATCCTTAATCCAAATTAGGGCTTGATATAGAGCCTCGCACTCTGAAAGATTGAGTTATAGATGCTTAATCTAAATTTCATACAGTCGATTTCGACACAAAAATAATATACAACAAATGCTGCTCTAATACTCCCCTCAATCCCAGACCCGTCTGTATATATTCGTATGCACTAGAATCAACAATCTCTTTGTCATAAAAATACCCATTTCTTTTAGAGGGGTGCAAAAATTGAATATTAAAACGTTCAAAAAGATATTATGTGACAAGTACAAGTGACGAGGGATGTGGGCACTGTGCCTTTACCATACTGATTAATCAGTACAGCACCACGTTTACCATTAACTAAAACAGCCCCAGATGTCAAGAGTGAGCAGACACACTCTCGCCTCGCTGAATTAGTATGCATTGATTATATATACAAATACAGTGTCTTATACGTCGTTCAAGATACATCTTACATGATTTCCTACGGCGACCTTGATAACAATTATAATTACACGCACAAATTATAGTTACGCATATTATGTGACAATATAACCATTATATATTTTAAAATAAGTTCGGTTGGTACGTAATAAGAATTTGCCCAGAAAGAATTCGTATAAAATTGTAAGGGGCGGCCACCCGGCCAAGACAAATACAGCTGTTGGGAATTGCATCACTACACCAACGAATCAAAGGCCAGTTAGAGGCTAACATCATGGGACGCCAGGAAAGAATGAGTAGTTGCGGTTTAGATAGTTAAAGGCGATGTTTGCGAGAAATAGATAGATATTTCTTGTTCATTTAACTTGTAAAAATGTGTAAGTAAATCTTTTTCCTTAAGTTTGAAAGATTTGAAGTGCTCCATTTATGATAAGATAGCTGTTAATTCATCGGGTAAATGACTTCTGAATCTTTTGTGAACTAGCCATTGTTTTAAACCTAACACCTTACATAACATAACATTTGTGGCGCCCAACGTGGGGCTTGCACAACGGAAATGTCTAAGAACTTCCTTTACCACATGTGAAAGCAAAATTCATGCAGAACTGAAATCAGATATTCACGATTTAAAGCTATTTTCGGTTTTGGAACTACAGCTTAAAGACAAGTTTAATCGACTTGAAATTTGCCAAAAGGGTGTAACATCGATAATTCTTCAATCTAAAGATGCTGAAAAGCTATATGAAGAAGATTTTATTTGGTCTGGCCCTTATAAATATTTTGAACTGTGTTCTCAAATCGAAAAGCTGTTGAAGAATCCTTTACCTAGTAAATTACCAAAGAAGCGCAAATTTAAATTGCCGAAGATCGAACTAAAGAAATTCAACGGCGAAGCAAAAGAAGTTTTGACGTTTTGTAGCCAGTTTTCGAAGATCCATGAAGATCCGACGATTCCAGATGAAGATAAATTCCAGTACTTTCTGCAAGCAGTTGTTCCTCAGTCCAAAGCCGCACGGGTAGTGGAGAGCTTTCCGGCAACGGTGTCGAATTATCCGAAAGCAATCGCCCAGCTTCGAGTGAGGTTTGGAAGAGAAGACTTACTTGTGCAGATATACGTACGAGATCTTCTAAGCATGGTTATGCGCAATGGAAGCAGTGGACGTGTGAAGGCGGATCTTCATACTCTCTACGTTGATTTAGAAACGAAAATTAGAGCTTTAGAAAGTCTTGGAAGAACGCAAGAGAAGTATGGTGATTTCTTAACGTCTTTAGTTGAATCCCGCCTGCTCGAAGAAGTATTAATTGCGTGAGAGAGAAACATAAATTTAAAGGAAGCACCTCAACCTGATGACCAATGCCTTGAAAATTTGATGAATTTTCTGAAACAATGAGTGAAAGGAGAAGAAATGGTCATGTTAGCTCACACTGGGTTTGGTTCTAATCATATTAAGTAAAAGGATACACTAAATAAAATTGTAGAATCCGCCACCGCAGCTGCGCTAGTAAGTATGTCAAATTCTGAGAGCCCAGGTAAGCGCAATTTTAACTGTCTCTTTTGTGAAAAACGGCACCCTACTAAAGAATGTTTTTCTGCTAGAAATATGACATTAGAAGCTAATAAAAATATATTAATTAAAAAAGAGGTGCTTGTTTTGGATGTTTCAGATTGGAACACACTTGTAAAACATGTCGAGTAAAAAATTCCTGCATGTACTGTTATAAGAATCACCATTCTTTAATGTGTCCCAATCGCCAAGAAAGAAGCGCAAGTGAAAAGTCTGAAAGTGACTTAACTGATACCAGTACATTAACTAATAACTGTAGAAAAGAAAATGTTTATTTAATGACTCTAATAGTTAAAATTAAATTTAAGAATGTTAAGCTTAAAGTACGCACATTACTGGATACAGCTTCTCAGCATTCGTATGTCAGTAAAAGAAATAGTAGAGAATTTAAAACCGTTAAGGCAAATTAAATTGAAGCATTCGTTATTCGGGGGAAGAGAAACGCAGATTCATGATGTTTATAATTTTCTTATTTCGGCATTAGATGAAACTTTCGCAGGATTATTTTAAATTGAGACTTGTTTGGGACATGTGTTAACTGGGAAGCATGAGTCATTTGGAGATAGCAATGATGATACTGTTTTTGTTTGTATTTCGTTGTATGTTAGTAATTATTCGATAAAAGATTTATGGTCTTTAGAATCCATAGGTATTTCAGATCCCACTGAAAATAATAGAAAGCATTTAGAACATTCTAGAGTTTTGGAAGAGTTTAAAAATAATGTGAAAATTCTTTCGGACGGTAGATATGAACTTTGTTTACCTTTTAAATTTGATATGGCCGATTTGCCGAAGAATAAAGTTTTAACTTGGAAGCGGCATAAAAGGATGTGCCAGCGAGCACAAGATAAAGCATTTTAAGAAGAATATACTTCGATTTTCCGGGAATGGGAAAAATTGAACATTAATTGAAAAGGTAACTGATAATATTGACACGGTGACACATTTATGACAACGACGACTATGATGATGATGACAGTTATGAAGCTAATGATGATGTTGATGATGATCCAATCGTGAAGAATAATGAAGAATCAATTTGAAGAAGGATGTGCTGATCAAGCAAACGAGAAAACACCTGCTAAAATTGTAGAAACTCCCAAAGAACAGAAACATAATTCAAGGAAAATACTTATCTTTGACATTCCAGCTGACACTACGATTTCTCAGATTGCCGAACTTTTCTCAAAAGCATCTCAGATAACTCTGAAGTTATCATCTGTATATCCAAATGCTACCATCAGTTACATACAGGAAAAAGATGAAGTTGAAGCTTTCGGAACAACAAAAGAATGCTGAAATGCCTAGAAGAAAAATTACTGTTTCATATTCTTTAGCCGCTTCACGCCCAAAGAAACGCCGGAAAAGAGCCTGCAAATAAAAAATTTGGAGACCAAATGCAAATCTAACGTGGACTTCGACTGAAACTTGGACTTCGTCCAAAATTCTTCGGTCCTTATGAGAAAACGAAAATTCATCCCTCTGATTGTTAGGAAGTATGAAAGATACGCCATAAAGGCACCATTATCCTGTCAAACATCTGCTGCTGATCAGATGAACTGGTGGTGCACAAAGTTAACACATTGATTTTTGTTTACCCTTTTTCTGTTTGTTTGGTTTTTTCCCTTTTTCTTTTCAGATCCACCCCGATCTCCGGACCCCACTGATGTTTCCGATGTATGTGACAGTTCTAAGACAACAAAGACACGATCTGGTAGAACTGTTAAGATACCACTTAGATGGACCTTGATAAACTTGAATGTTTTGAGTAGCTATCCAGCAACTCAGAAGGGGAGGAGGATGTTGGGAATGGCATCACTACGACAACGAATCAAAGGCCAGTTAGAGACTGACGTCATGGGACGCCAGGGAAGGACGAGTAGTTGCGGTTAGATAGTTAAGGACGATGTTTGCGTGAAATAGATGAATAGATATTTCTTGTTCATTTAACTTGTACAAATGTGTAAATAAAACCTTTTTCCTGAAGTTTAAAAGATTTGAAGTGCTCCATTTATGATAAGATAGCTGTTAATTCATCGGGTTATCCTTATGAATCCTTTCTGAAGTAGCCATTGTTTGAAACGTAACGCTTTACATAACATAACAGCAGCCTCGGTGGGGACTGTCCTAAAGCATTTTGTGACCGCTGAAGTCCAAGCTCTCTGTGACTTGAAGAAGCATGGAATGAGTTGCCCGTTTCTTTCATCCAAGCCCAGTTCGACCCCCATGCCTAACCGGGTAAGGGCCGTTTAGCTGCTAGGGATGGCATCTGTTTCTACTAATTTCGCACTCCTATAAACCCCCAAACTGCTCACAAATTTAATCATTTTGTCTTCCTGCCGTCCACTTTAAGTACAATAAATATCTTTTTTGTATTTGCTTTCCTTCATGGCGTTGCAAATTTAATGGCCAGCAGTGTAGATCCAATGAGAAGTGCAAATAGCAGGTTTTACAAAACGCACGTTAGTTTTTCGCTATCTACGTTTTAGGAATATGAATTGCGAAGCTGCACCAGCTTACCAACTTGGTACTAACTCATTAGCGGAAAAAAAACGGATATACAAGAATATAAAATTTCTACCGATCGTTGGCTGGCGGATAAATTTATTGATTACACGGATGTCCTACATTAGCCCAGGTGGCCTGAGCATATAAATGTTATAATTTTTTTTTCATTTAGCCAACATCATAAATTTATTCATTCTACTCCTTTTTTATTCAACAGATATCGCGCATTTACACGCAATCCATATGTCTGTAATGTTGTTTATATTTTAAACTGTCGTTCCCTAGATGCAGTGATTTGATATCCTTTGAATAATGAGCGCTGTTTCATGCATTACGTAGTATTTATTTTTGGCTGTGTGGCAGCTGTGAGCGAACTCAATTGGAATGTAATGACTGCTGAAATGTTTGCTAGGGCTTTTCCATTTTTGTTTAATAAAAGCTACGTTGCAATCCACGGCGTAATGAATTTATGCTATATCGAAATCTATTGAACTATGTTGGCGGGCCGTATAAAATTACTTCGGGGGCCTCCACTTTGATACCATGGATGTGTACCTTTTGAAAGTATTCCTGCGAAGTCCCTTGATGTTTCATCTATTGATATTGCGTCTGTGGCCTCTTGAAAAGACATCCGTGCAAGCGCAATCCCACCACGATTGGTAGACTCTGAAACGTAGTGGAACAAGAACAGATATGGCCCCTGGAAATTCTTCTAAAATCCCTTTATCTTAGAAATCAAGATGCAGACATAGGCCAGAAGAAAAAATCGAACATTTCAAAATATACTCTCTACAATTTAAACACTAATTAAGCGACCCGAAATCTTTCTAAAAATGTATAAATACCCTCTGTAGGTAATGTTCCAACTAAAATTCCCTAAAGGGATAAACTGATGTTTGCTCTTCCCGCGGCGGGGGGGAAATACAGTTAGAACACGCAGGAACGAGGATGTGCTAACATGTATAGATCCGGCACTGTGCCGCGTATGATATTTCATATTTGTTTCAATCATGTTGCTATTGTTTTCAATAAATAATCAAAAGACAACTACTGTGAATTAAATGACTCAACACTTCAGAACGAAGATACCACAAAATTGTTGGTGAACGCCGAACGTGATTACTGCGAACCTTCTGATGGAATGTGAACCTTTCTTTGTTCTGGAAGTTTCTGATTCGCGACCATGGAATTGAGGTAGGTCCCTTTAGATTCAGTTCTTGAAGTGTTATGATTTTGTATGTGATAGGAAGTTTTGAATTTATAGTGGTGATTTGATTATTTAGTTGCTGTAACTTGATTTGAAATTTAGTTTTGAAAACAGAAGTAGTTTATGCAAACATGGTGAAACGAGTTGAAAGGTTAAGGCAGAAACGAAACTGCATTAGGCAGCTTTTTTGTAATCTTTTGGCAAAAATTGAAGACGCAATAAATAAACATTTAAGTGAAATTTACAGTAAAGAACAAAAACTTGATGATCTTTATGATCAAAGAAACCAGTTGATTGAAAAAATAAAAAATCTTAAGGGTTTAGATAGTGAAATAGAAACGATAATTGGTATAGATGAGTTAGAAAACGAAATTGCTGAGAGTGAAGAATATCAGGAACGCGGTATTCAATAAAAAACGAAAATAGATAAGCATATAGAAAGTGCTTGAACAATATTTTGACTCTAATATTTTTGTTTATATTTTTCTAACTGCAGCTTCTGAGTAATATTGCACAAGCTTCAAGCAGATGTAATCGTTTTCTTTATAGGTTTTTTTTTATTCATTATCTATTCATATTATTATTATCTATGTTTTGTAAAAGTTTATGTTTCAGAGAATGGCAACATACTTTGATGTTGTTCTTTTTAGAGAGTTAGTGTAACTTTTGTTTTCATCATTTGAGAGTATGAGTAAAGGAATTATTTAATTATTGTAGAGTCATAAATAACTAAAGAGATATAGATAGTTATTTCTGAGTAATAAATAGGGCTAAATCGCAGAATAGGCTGCATCAGTCGATGCTGTGTTTACTTCTCTTATGCTTGGACACGCCTTTTTATGACGTAATATTGGTTACGCCTCTTTTTAAAAACAAGTTATAAGTATGCTATAGCTTCGTATTTAAAGAAAACTTAAATTATATTTTAACTGAGTTGAAATGGTAGGTTTATAATGTTCTGCGCGAGATTTTTTACATTATAAATCTACTTCTGTGTGTTGTGTGGTAGTGTTAGCATTTAATGCAACGAACTATCTCTCACAAATGTATTATTAAGACACCAAACGATCATTAGCAAACGATTAAAAATATTGAATGTATGAATTAAAAATTATAACCGTAACTTCTGAAAATACAGAAAAGAATTCTTTTGCTTAAAGAATGTTTTGATTATTGATGAATGTGTCTAATTCTGTGTTTATTGCAGAATGGATGAGTATTTGAATCTGGATTTTTTTAATCAGTTGGAGCGAAGAGGCAAAAAGAGCATATAAAAATGTGTGTAAAAATGTGTATAAAAAGGGGTGTGTGTTTTATACGCCGGCAAATACGATAATTAAAAACATGAAATATTTGTGTATGAAATAATGAAGCATTATAACCTTAAGGGAATCAAAATTTACCAAAAAGAAAAGAAAAAAAAAAAAAAAAAGAAAGAAAGAAAGAAAGAAAGAAAACTGCACTATATTTGTTGGTTTTGTTAAACATTTCTTTCAATGTAAGTTTCATTTTTTGTGCTAATACTTTCTCTTTAATTTTATACATACACATAAGTGGTATATAAAGAAACGTTTCATTGCAATATCGTATAAGTGCCCAATTTGTGGAACATATATGAAACTAGTAGAGAGATGGTTTTGAGACGTATAGACGATTTTGAGTGGTGCGCAATGCCGAGTTTGTGCAACTCTGAGATGTTTTTTTAAGTGAAAATAGATCGATGTGCACATGGGCAAAGCCAATGCTGTGCGCGATGCCGACTTTGTGCAATTCTGGGATGTTTTTTTTAAGTGAAAATAGATCGATGTGCACATGGGCAATGCCGAGTTTGTGCAATTCTGGGATTTTTTAAGTGAAAATAGATCGATGTGCACATGCTCAAAGCCAGTGTGGTGCGCAATGCCGAGTTTGTGCAATTCTTTGATTTTTTAAGTGAAAATAGATCGATGTGTATATGGGCAAAGCCAATGTGGTGCGCAATGCCGAGGTTGTGCGCGATGCCGAGTTTGTGCAATTCTGGGATGTTTTTTGAAGTAAAAATAGATCGATGTGCACATGGGCAAGCCAATGTGGTGCGCAATGCCGAGGTTGTGCGCTATGCCGAGTTTGTGCAACTCTGGGATGTTTTTTAAGTGAAAATGGATCGATGTGCACATGGTCAAAGTGAATGTGTTGCGCAATGCCGAGTTTGAGCAATTCTTTGATTTTTCTTTAAGTGAAAATAGATGGATGAGCACATGGACACCGAGTTTGTGGAATTCTTTGATGTTTTTCGAGCGAATACTGATCGTTGTGTAGAAGAGAAAACGAGGTTGTGTGTGATGCCGAGCAGTAATGTAACTTTATTTATGTGCAATGTTTAACATATCGTTAGTATATTTTAAATTTGTATTGTTGTTTTAATTGTGAATTATATTTAAGACGTCATTTTTCATTTAAATAGTATTTTTAATTTTTTGGCTTTGATATGTTTATAACGCTTTCCGACTTACGACATATATCGATAGCCCGACGATCTACTCAACAGTAGCAAAACTGTAAACTTTGACCCTATAAGTAACTTTTACCTCATTATTATAATACGTAGTAATTGCAATCGTAATCGTACTTGATAATATGAGTTCTTTGATAATACAGTGTCTCACAAAAGTGATGGGACACTTGTGCTTTACAAAAGGAAACTATAATAAAATAAATTAAAAGAACATGTAAAAATTTTTTGTGTGTTTCATACTTAAATTTAGTAACAATTATTACATAACATACATTTTCTCAAAATATTAATTTAATATAAATACAATTGTTTAGAACGGAGCAAAAAATGGTTCACATAAGTGATGAGACACCATTAGATACTGCTACGTACTAAGCAACAAAAATCGTCTGAAGTAAGCAATAAAAATATTTTTTGGGGTTTTTATTTTTACTCAAAAGCAATTGGCAATAATTTATAAAATCGTCTGCAGTATTTCTCTCCAATTTGTTTTGGAATTTTTGTGTTTTTTATCTCTGTGCAGCCATGAATGCTAAACGAAAAGAAACTTTGCCTGAAATTCGAAAATTAGTTATTAATTAGTTGATTGATAATATGTGTGTGTGTGTGCGTATGTGAAGCATTGCTTAGTGTTCCAAGTTTGTAGAATTTATTTTATTATATTATTTTCTTTCATTCTGAGAAATTAGATTTTTTTATTTATTAATGCGTAGAATTATAGCATGCCTACACAGAATATGGCGTGATTTAGCAATTTTAGAAACTGATATGAAAGCTGTGTAATGATGTTCATATGCAATAAAAAATATTCTTCTTTTTTTATTAATGTAAAGTTTAAAATTTTTAGAAATAATGAAAATTGTCTAATTATTGGTATGTAAGGAATTATGTCGTTACGTAGCAAGAAGGTAATTTGTAAAAATGATAAAATTGAAATGTTCCACAATATGAATTTAAATTTAAAAAAAAATATTTTATTTGTATAAATAAAAAATAAATAATAATTTAATAGAAATCTTTGAAAATATTGAAGCTCTACAAGTATTAGAGACTGCGACGTTGTTTATCGTTTTAATAATTGGTAGAATTCGCTCACTGTATCATGGTAATTTTAAATATAAACAATTTATTATACTTATTATCAGTAACGCCTAAACTTAAATGTTATAAATGTAAATTAAAAGTAAAGAATTTAATATTAATTTACAATAATAAACAATTTATTATTGTTATTTTTAAGAGAAAATAGAAAGTACAACTAGTGTAAATGCGAGACTACATTGTGACGTCATAAGCTTAGTCCCACCCATTTATGGACATCACACAGCTCCTCCTACTGAACTTTGTTGATGCAGCCTATTCTGCGCTTTTACCATAAATAGTTCTTGAGGTAACAAATTTGGTGAGAATTTTTGAACATTTGGCGTCCGCTGACTGGACTGTGATCTGTAAGTAGAATTCTTTCGTTTATTTATAATGGATGTTTTGAAGTGCAAACGATCTCAATTTAGGAGATTGTTTACAAAAGCTTTAAATGATTTTGAGAAGAATGAAAATGATTTATTTATCTTTAGATGGAAAAATTTCGAAACTTAAATTAGTTGAGAACAAAGCAAAACCTATTATTGAAATAGAACAGACTTATAGAGAAGAATTGATTAAAATTGAAAAAGATGAAACTGTGATAAATAACGAGTTTGATGAGTCGAAATGCTATATTGATAACTGCAGAATGGTAGAAAGTAAATTAGTTTCGCTTTTAGCTGAAAAGGAAAACTTTTCTGTTGTTAATGAAAGCTTAACTCAAAATGCTACTATTCGTTATCCTAAGCTTAAACTTCCGATTTTTGATGGGAATATTAAAAGCTGGTTAGGATTTTGGGGCCAGTTTAAAAAGATCGATAATGATCCCAATTTAGATGATCATGATAAATTTGCATATTTATTGCAGTCTATGGAAAAAGGGTCATCTACTGAAGAGTTAATCAAAAGCTTTCCGCCCGGTGGCGAAAGTTATAGTAAAGCTTTAGAACAACTACAATCGCTTTTTGGGAAAGAAGACCTTCTTATAGAAGTCTATGTTAGAGATCTACTTTCGTTAGTATTATTAAAAAACTCTCAGCAGAAATTTTCATTACGAAAACTCTATGATAACTTAGAATCGAAACTAAGAGCGTTAGAAGTTCTGGGTGTTGCTAGAGATAAATATGCGGCGATGTTATATCCTCTAGTCGAATCGTCATTGCCGGATGATACATTAAGAGCATAGCAAAGATTCCGAGTTATTAATCGCAGTCAGAGAGAATCTGAAAGTAGTGAGCAAAAAGAGAAAAATGCGTCAACACATCGCAGGGATTTAGATGGTTTGCTTTCATTTTTGCTCGATGAAATTGAAGGTGAAGAGAGAGTATCTATAGCTACTCAGTGCTTTACTAAACATCAGACACCTAAGCCTGGGAATGCTAAACACTTTGGTTTCAAAAACCGCGGAGAATTTTCCAAAACACCTTCTGCTTCTACTCTAATAGAAACATCTGAACAAAATTCAACTGGATGTATTTTTTGTGCTGGAAATCATGCATCTGGTGATTGCGTTAAAGGAAGAAAGATGACGTCTGAGGAAAGGCAAAAAGCAGTTCTAAATAGTCGCAGTTGCTTTTTATGTTTTGACAGAAAACATGTAATAGCTAAATGTAAAAAACGAACATCGTGTGTGATTTGTGGGAAGAAACACCACATACTTTTATGTAGTAATATCCAAGCTGAATCAAAATCTCCAGTTCCTGTTAGCACGAATAAGGATGAAAATACGGATGCAGTACCTGAACGAGATGAAACCCTCGCCAATTTGGCGAGAACAACAAATGTGTTTTTGCAAACTTTAACGGTTACATTGAAAGGGCGAGATAGAAAGCGCCAGGCCCGTGCTATTATCGATTCAGCTTCACAGAGATCTTACATTTTAAAAAGCACTGCAGATGAAATGAAATTTGAGAGTACATCTAAAGAAAGATTGAGCCATTCATTATTTGGCGGGTCATGTACTGATGTCATAAACCACGATGTTTTTACAGTGTTTTTGTCTAAAACGGATGGAACTTATCATTGTAACTTCAAAGCTCTTAGCCAAGATATTATTTGTGGAAATATACCACCAGTTGCTAATGGCGAGTGGATTCAAGAGCTCAAAGAGAACAATATATCCGTATGTGACGATAGTAATGGACCAATAGAAATACTTATTGGCGCTGACATTGCAGGGAAGTTGATGACCGGAGGATTTAAATTGCTTACTTCAGGCCTTGCTGCTATAGAAACAAAACTTGGTTGGACTCTTTTCGGGAAAAATGGTATGCGTGAGATCTCGGACAATTCCGCACTGCTCGTCACATCCATGTTGAATAAGGAAATATTGATATCCGATCTATGGTCTCTAGATTCACTTGGAATTCTAGATCCATCAGAGAAGAAAAGTAAACTGGAACTTCAAGAAGAAGCAAGAGATCATTTCTTGTCTACTGTAAAGGTGAACGAAGAGGGGCGTTTTCAAGTCAGCTTGCCATGGCTTGATAACCATCTACCGTTAAAAGATAACTATGACTTAGCTGTAAAGAGATTAGCTTCTTCAGTAAAACGACTAAAAGCTGAGAAACTTAATGATGCTTATGGAGAAGTTTTTAGTGAATGGGAATAAGAAGGCATCATAGAAGAAGTACCAAAAAGCGAAATTGATGTAACATGCCATTATCTACCACATCGACACGTAGTAAAAGAAAACAGTACTACACGAACCAGGCCAGTGTTTGATGCCTCGGCCAAACAAAAAGGATCTCCTAGTCACAATGATTGTCTAGAAAAAGGTCAGAACCTTATCAAACTCATTCCTTTAATTCTTCATAGATTCCGAATAAACAGAATAGGAATTCTGCAGATATACGAAAAGCATTCTTACAAATAAGTCTCAACCCTAAGGATAAAGACTATCTAAGATTCTTATGGTATAGAACTGATGGAAAACTAAAGTATTACAGGCATTGTAGGGTAGTATTTGGAGTTACAAGCAGCCTTTCTTGCTAGTTTCTGTAATTCACCATCTTCTAGAATCCACTTTGAAACAACTAAATGGAAACCCAAAGTATAAAGTGGATATTATTGAGAAACTGAAGAAGAGCTTTTATGTAGATAATTGTTTAGAGAGTGTGAAAATGATTTAGAATTGCAACAATTCATACAAGTTGTTTCAGATACTTTAGCTACAAGAAAGCTAGAATTACGTGGTTGGGAATATAGTGACCCAACAGATAATTCCTCTAGTACCACAAATGTATTAGGAATGAATTGGGAACGATGTGGAGATTACCTTTGCCTTAATATTACTAACATCACCTACAATCTACCAGAAATTTTGTCTAAAAGAGAGATTTTAGCTACTACACACAAAATATTCGACCCTTTAGGAATAGCTTGCCCTGTAACTCTTGTCCCGAAACTTTTACTTCAGCACCTATGGGAAGTTAAGTTATCTTGGGACCAAGAAGTTGATTCAAATTCAAAATCACAATTTTGTAAATGGTTGAATGATTTGCAGTGTCTGGAAAGAATGAGAATACCAAGATGGTTAAACTGTGATCGTGAGATTGAAAATATCTCACTTCATTTCTTCAGTGATGCGAGCAAACTTGCATATTCAGCTGTGGCTTTTGTTCGAGTACAAACAAGAGATTCGGTTCAAGTTCATTTGGTGCAAGCTAAAGCGAGAGTTGCACCCAGCGGAAGGAAAAAGACAACAATAGCTCGATTGGAACTTCTTGGAGCTACAATATGTGCACGTTTAGCATCCAGCATAATACCTGAATTTCAAGCTGATGATATTTATTTTTGGACAGATTCGTCTACTGTGCTAGCTTGGATACAGAGAAATGAAGTATGGGACGTATTTGTTCACAACAGAATTAAGGAAATAAAGCAACTGACTTCTATTGAATCCTGGAGGCACGTACCAGGATCACTGATTTGCCCAGTACAGGATGCTCTGCTTCTTATTTAATTAAATCCAGATGGTGGGAAGGACCTAAATGGCTATATTTATCACCTGAAAAATGGCCAAAAGAAGATTTTAGTGCTGATGAAGAAGAAATAGCTCTTGAGAAAAAGAAAAGGATTATTTCGTCCTTAATAAATCTTAATGCTAGTGAAATAGTTGCTACTAGATTCTCAAGTTATCGTAAGACAATCAGACTGGTAGCGTGGATGTGTCGTTTTGTTTACAACTGTAAAATTCAAAACAAGAAAAAGGATGAACTTACTGTATCTGAGTTAAATGAAGCAGAGAATATCTTGATTCGTTTAATACAAAATGAATCCTTTAATGGAACAGAAGATAAACGGATTTTAAGTCTTAATCCATTCATTGATTATGGGATCATCAGAACTAAAACAGCAATATTTCAAAGAGAAGATACATCTGAGTTCAGAACTCCTGCTATTTTGCCAAGTGATCATCCTCTTATAAAAAGTTTAATAATGGAAGAACATAAGTTGAAAGGACATGTTGGAGTTTCTCACGTCCTAAATTCCTTAAGAGAAAGATTTTGGATATTGTGGTGATGGCGATAAGGAGCGCGCCTTGCGCCCTCCGATAAGTGTGGCAACCCTAGAGGAGAAGTTTCTTACGAGTAGCGAGCAGAGCGAAACAGGCAGGCTGTCGGGCAGTGTGCGCAAAGTTCCGAAATAAAGCTGCTTAATTTTTATTGTGCACTATGTCTTGTTAATATTTATATTAATGCAGTAAGAACATAATCTGTGATATGGAATTCGAGGATTGGTGGTAAAAACATAGGAAATCCAACCATAATGGTAACCCGGACTGTGTTAAATCGTATGAACAGTTCTCAAGCACTTTCGGTTTTGACTACAAGCCATCACTCAAGATCTCCAAACCAGAAGTAATGGATTACATCGGTTTTCGTCCTCCGGATCACAGATGAGTAGTAATTATAGATCATTTTATAAGTCTGTTTTCTACTTATCATTTAATTTCATTTTCTTTAGTTAAATTTTTGCTTTTATTTTGGCTTAAAAACCTTGCACAATGTCTGATGTTTATGCCGTCCAAATTCCGGTTTATAACCGATCAGACCCATCTTTATGGTTTATTATGTGTGAAAGTACCTTTGCTCTTGCCACCCCCAAACCTATCACAGAATCCATTACTAAATATAATTATGTAGTTGCTCATCTTCCTCCAGATATTGCATCAATAGTACGGGATTTACTTATGAAACCAGATCCTATTGATCCATATACAAAGCTCAAAACTGAGTTAATAAATCGTTCAGGAGAATCTTCTCAGCAAGAAATTCGCCAATTATTATCTGGAGAAGAATTAGGTTCTCGAAAACCTTCCGATTTGCTTAGAAATATGAAACGTCGAGCAGAATCTTTAAATGTTCCTGATAACTTAATGTTAGAATTATTCCTTCAACATTTGCCTTCGACTGTTCAGTCTATTTTGGCAGCGGTTTCCAATTTAACTGTAGATAAAGCTGCAGAAATTGCCGACAGAATTTTAGAAGTAAATCCAACCCCAGGGACTTGTGCCGTTTCTCGCACAGTCGATCAGTCTCTTGAGGATAAATTATTTAAACAAATAGAAAAATTAAACAAACGTATTGATCGCATTTCTCTTTCTCGTGGTCGCTCGCCAAATCGCGGAGATCGCAATAAGGAAAGAAGCAATTCCAAAAGGAGAGATTATTCTGTTTGCTGGTATCATAGACGTTTTGGGAAAAAGTGTAGAGATGACAAATGTACAAAACCTTGTTCATGGCAGGGAAACGAAACCAGCAAAGAATAGAGGCGACTTATTCTTTGCCTCAAGTTTCACGTCGCCTGTTCGTTCGTGACCGTAGAACAAACCTTTCATTCTTGGTCGATACCGGCTCTGACGTGTCCTTACTTCCAGCAAATAATTCTCAAAAACGGAATTCGTCCCAACAAACACTTTTCGCTGCTAATTCTTCTACTATTCATGTTTATGGTCAAAAAACACTTTCTTTGGATTTCAAATTAAGACGACAGTTTACATGGACTTTTCTTATAGCAAATGTTAGTACACCCATTCTTGGAGCAGATTTTCTCCATTTCTTTGAATTGGTGCCTGATCTCAGAAACAAATGTCTCAGAGATTTAAAAACGCATTTTAAAACCGTCGGTTGCGTGAAAAATGCAAGCATTTATTCAGTAAAAACTGTGAAATCCAACCATAATATTAGCTGGAAGAAGAGTTGTGTCATCCGTTTTGAAAACTTGTATAACATGTAAGCGTTATTCAAACAAATATGTTAACCCACCAGCGCCACCACTTCCTAGAGATCGGGTACAGGATGCCTCAGTATTTCAAATAACTGGCATAGATTATGCTGGACCTATATTTCTAAGAGACTACAAGAAGGCATGGATTTGCCTATTCACTTGCGCAGTTTACCGTTGTGTTCATTTGGAACTGGTTACATCCTTAACGACAGATACATTTCTACAAGCGTTTCATCGTTTTTCTGCTAGACGTGGGAAGGAAGCCATCCATAATTTATACTGATAATGGAACAAATTTTGTTGGAGCATGCAATGCACTTGCTTCAATCGATTTCAATGAAATTGCAAAAAAAGAAGCTAATGAACTTTTATTTGGAAGTTCATTCCCCCAGGCGCTCCATGGTGGGGTGGCTGGTGGGAACGCCTCATAGGAATGATGAAAAGAATATTAAGAAAAGTTCTTGGGAGAGCCTGCCTTAGTTATGAGGAAATGTGTACCGTTTTATGTAACTGTGAAGCTATTGTAAATGATAGACCTTTAACAGTTGTATCGGCTGATTCAAGTCTCACTTCCATAACACCTGGAAATTTTTTACGAGAAATACAAAACTATTCTGTGCCAATTGTGAAACATGACTTCAATTCTAGCTTTTATAAACTTAGATTGCGTTATATCCAAAATGTTAACCAGGTTTTCAAGAAAAGATTTCGCCAGGAATATCTGGGAACTTTGAAAACAACAAGCAAAAAATTCGCTAGAAGTTGTAAATTAAAAGAAGGAGACATTGTCTTAATTGGAAGAGATGACAAAAGGAGATTAAATTGGCCTCTTGGTAAAATCATACAATTATTTCTAGGTACCGACGGTAAAAGTCGACGAGCCAGAATTAAAGTGCAAAATGGAGAAGTCATAAGAGCTGTACAAAATCTTTATCCTATTATCTATCTTATTTTAAAATGGAGAAGTCATAAGAGCTGTACAAAATCTTTGGAATTATCGACTGCCGAGGAACTTCCATCGAAATTCAGCGGAAGTGAACGATGCGAAGATATTTCGGTAGAGCAAACTCCAATTGATGATGTACCTGTAGAAACAAATAGAATAATCCATACCCATTTAAAATCGCCCACGATAACCAAATCAGGAAGGATAATTAGAGTTCCTCATCGATTGGACTTGTGAGAACAATGTTTAATTTTTTATTATTTTGCAATACTCAATCCCGAATTTCATATTGCAAGGTGGGAGGATGAACAATATTTTGACTCTAATATTTTTGTTCATATTTTTCTAACTGCAGCTTCTGAGTAATATTACACAAGCTTCAAGCAGATGTATTCGTTTTCTTTATAGGTTTTTTTATTCATTATCTATTCATATTATTATTATCTATGTTTTGGCCTCCTCGGTGATTGCGCTGATTTGTGCCCAGAGGGCGCACCGCACAAAGAGTTAGTTGCGTTACAGAACGTAAGGGAAGCGGACACGCCAAAATGTCGGGCGTAGTACCGCTAATTGAGGTAATTGCATCGTATCTGTCAGGTGGCAGAAAACTAATATGATGTATCAATTCACATGCCAGGTGGCAGAATATGTCTATCATGTACATGCCAGGAGGCATAACGCTTGTAAACATGCCAGGTGGCATACGACTTGTAAATAAATTGTAAATAAATGTACAGTAAAATATCTTGGTGCAATAGATCAAGGAACACGCATCAACAACGTTCTGATCATTTGGATACGTACATTTTTTCTGGTGACACCGGACGTGATTTGTGGAGATGAAGAATGGACGAAGAAAATTAGTGAGTTCATGACTGAAAAGCCAGGATTTAACGCGAAGAAATTCGAGGTAGGCCCTTTTTCATTTTTCCAGTTTTGAATAGAATTGTTGAATAAAAATCTTGGTGATTATTATAGTTGATAAAATCTAATGGTAAAATGGAGGCTACGAAAAAGCAAAGAAGTTGCGTACGGTGACGCGTAACTTAACTACCAAGTTGATGAGTAAAATAGATTCTGCATTGTTAGAAAAGGGTGAAACCGCGGATGAGAAATTAAAAGAATTACTCGAAATGTTACTTGAAAAATCGCAGTTGTTGAAACAATACGATTCTGAGATTGAAAAACTTATAATTACGGAACAGGAGTTAGAAACAGAAGTAATTTCCGCGCAGGAATATCAGGAAAGAATTATAAGTTTTAAATGTAAACTTCAGGAAAAATTAAGAAAAAACGCGTGTAAAGTTGAATATAGAAATTCTAGTGAGGAAACTATATCTCCGAAGTTGAAAACTTGTGAAGTTAATATTTTAAAATTGCCAAAATTAACGATTACAAAATATTACGGTGATCCTTGTTCTTGGCTTGAATTCTGGAATCAGTTTAGTAATTCCATTCACCAAAACGAAAGTCTCAGTTCGGTTGACAAGTTTTGTTATTTAAAATCGCTTTTGGGAGGTTTAGCTTTAAATGCTATTAGTGGATTAACATTTACTAGTGAAAACTATACGGTGGCTGTTGATATACTAAAAAACCGTTTCGGCAGAGATGACCTGCTAATTAATGCGCATATGAATAAATTGTTGAGTTTAGAACCTGTAAAATATTCCGGAAATACGGCTTCTTTGAGGAAGCTTTATGACGATATAGAAATACAAATAAGGAATTTAAATTCTTTAAATGTTACTAGTGGTTCTTATGGATATTTATTATTCCCTATTTTGTTAAAGTTAATACCCGAGAATTTAACTCTAGAATTCACTAGGAAAAGAAGTGATAAACAAAATTTCGATGTTAATGAACTACTAACGTTCTTGAAAACTGAAGTGGAATGTAGGGAAACATCAATGATGTTAGCGCGTTCTAAGAATTTTGATGTAAATGAAACACCAATACGAAACAAAAGTTCCCATCAAGGTTATCAAAATAAATCTTACATGCATTCTAAAAGAAATGATTACAGTACGAATAAGCAAGGTGCTTCGGTATTAACTAGTGAAAGCGAAACTCCCTCTAAATACTTTCAAAAATCACATTTTAATCCAAATCGAAAGTTCTCTACCCCGCCTAAGAAAGAGAATCAAAATGTCTGCATATTTTGTTTATCTGCTTGTCATATGAATCATGATTGCGCACTTGATTTAAAGACTCGCCGAAAGGCATTAATGGATCGAGGTTTATGTTTTATTTGCTTTTCGAAAGGGCATCCAAGGCGTTTCTGTGCTCATAAAGATGAAAAATGCAGACTGTGCAATGTCCAAGGTTTACATAATTCGTTAATATGTGACGCCGCATCGAAAGATTTAGAGACGGATACTTCTAATCAGACAAAACAAACGCCAATCCCTGAAGCTTCTCTTTCGCTCTTATGTAATGAAAATAATAACAAAATTAAACTACCGACTTCCGTTCTTTTACAGACGTTTTCGGCAGCAGTTAGGTGTAAAGGGGGGAACGAAAAGGTATTACGTTGTATGCTAGATTCAGGGTCAACAAAGTCATTCATCTTACGAGAAGTGGTTGATTCACTGGGGTTGAAAATTATTAATAAAGAAGCGCTTATCATTTTCACATTTGGATGCAAAGATGCAAAAGAGCGCTTGTATGACATCGTAGAAATCGTACTGCAAAATGTAAACCATCCCAATAAAAAGATAAAAATTAACGCAATAGTCATTGATTCTATAACACTAGGGCAAGTAAAAGTTCCTTCTCGGTGGATACGACAGATAGCGTTTGAGAAGGGAACAGAATTAGCAGATGCTGGTACAAATGACGAAATTCAAGTATTAATAGGTTCGGATTATATTTGGGAAATTTTAGGAGAACGAAACGTGAAGATTTGTAAAAAATTAGTCGCAACAGAAAGCACTTTCGGTTTTGTGATTCAAGGCAAGGACGAAGGATCAAAGTGTAAGGACGCAAGAGTTAATCATATAACCGTTGTAAATGAGGACTTAGATTATGAAAGAGTTAAAAATTATGGGAATTAGAAGAAATTGGGATAAGTTCGGATAAAGAAATATCTCTATCAGATAAAGAAATTTTAGAGTCATTTGAACGAAATACAACTTACAAGAATAAAAGGTATGAAACTCGATTATTGTGGAAAGAGGGTGTTGAAGGTTTAAATAACAATTATGAAATCGCGAAACAGCGTTTACAATTTTTAAATAATAAGTTTCAGAAAAATAGCGAGCTATATTTAAAATATAATGAGATAATTAATGAACACTTGAGAGATGGTATAGTGGAACGGGTAGATACGTATTTAAATAGTAGTTTGAAAACGGGGTATTACATGCCTCATCACGCGGTAGTGCGCGAGCAGAAGGATTCTACAAAGGTTCTAATAGTTTTTGACGCTTCTTCTAAAAGTAAGGGAAATTTATCACTTAATGATTGTTTGGAAAGCGGGTCTAATTTAAATCCTGATTTGCTAAAGGTTATCATTAAACTCAGGGTACATTCAATTGCGTTTTGTGCCGACATTCAGCGTGCATTTTTAGAGGTAGGCTTAGCTAAAGAAGATAGGGATTTTTTAAAGTTTTTGTGGATAAATGAAGAAGGGTCAAATCTCGATCACAGTAATTCCAACTTACAAGTTCTTCAACACAATCGAGTTCCTTTCGGGGTCAAGTGCTCACCTTATTTATTAACAGCTACAGTAAGACTGCATTTAAAAAAGTATGAAGATGCCTACGAAGAGGCATGCAGTATGTTAAAAGAGCTTTACGTAGATGATTTAATTTCTGGGACAGTTAATGTAGCAAAGGCCTTACATTTAAGCAAGGACATGATTTTCATTCTTAGCGAGGCCAGTATGAATTTACGTAGATGGGTTTCAAACTCACTTGAGCTGAATGAACTATGGAAACTTAATGGAATTGACTCTCATGAAACATCTGAAGACTCTTTGGTACCGTTGAAAGTTTTAGGTCTTATCTGGGACAATGTCAATGATAATTTGAAAATAGATGTATCTCAGTTTGAGAAGTTACAAAATCTCAAAGTAACTAAACGCATCATTTTAGCAGCATGTGGTATGCTCTTTGATCCCTTAGGAATTATGAATTCATTTACTGTTCTAATTAAACTCTTAATGCAAACTATGTGGGAAAAGGGTATTCAATGGGACGAAAATGTTCCCATTGATACAGAATTCATATTTCAGGAATGGTTAAAAGAAGTTGAAAAAATAAAGTTTTTCGAAATTCCCAGACAGTACTTCAGTGATATGTGTTGGAAGTTTATAGAAGTTCACATATTTTCTGATGCCAGTCCCAAGTGTTATGGTGCCGTAGCATATTTTAGATTTAAGAAGAAAAATAAATATAAAACAAGTTTCATAGTGTCGAAATCCCGTTTGGCTCCATTAAAAAGGGTAACACTCGCTAGGCTTGAACTTTTGGTAACATTAATTTCTGCAAGATTAGGTTCGTATTTGCAATCGATATTTCCGCAGTTGGATAAGGGAAATATATTTTACTGGACTGATTCCCAAATTTGCATTCACTGGATCAAGGGATCTGCCAACGAGTGGAAACAATTTGTTAGAAATCGTGTGGTAGAAATCAAGGAGAAAACAATTTTAAACAACTGCTACTTTTGCAGTGGGAGGACAAACCCTGCTGATAAACTTACGAGGGGGATGGATGCTGAAGCTCTAATTAATAATAGTGATTGGTTTTCTGGGCCACCCTGGCTTTCAGAAGTAGATATTCGACATCACATAAACGAAATGAATACCGAAGCTGACTTGCAAAACGTTAGTGAAGAACGTAAATGTGTTACTTTGAAAACACTTGTGGAATCCACAGAACCGTTACTAAATCTTGAACTGTACGGAAATTTAACCAAAGTACTGGGAATAATGGCTTATGTTCTGCGCTTCGTGAACAACTGTAAATCCGTTCGTGAAAAGCAATCTGGTATGCTTACCACCTATGAGTTACGGAAGGCTTCAGAATTTCAAAGGTGGTTAGCAAATGAAAACATAAGGTGGATATTCAACCCGCCAGCTGCTCCACATCATGGTGGTATATGGGAGGCAGCTGTTAGATCTATGAAGCTGCATCTAAAGAAATGTGTTGGAACTCAAATTTTGACTTATGAAGAGTTTCTAACTCTAATTGCACAAATTGAAGCATGCCATTTAGGCGAAAATGCTTAATTCCATGCTTAAATTCGAGGCCAATAATACCGGTCTCCAGTGATCCCAGTAATTTGACAGCTTTGACTCCTGGACACTTTATTATAGGGACTTCTTTAACAGCTGTTCCGGAACAAGATTTAACCGAAGTACGAGTGTCTCCATTGAAAAGATGGCAGCTAACACAGCAGATGTTCCAAGGGTTTTGGAAGCGGTGGTCTAAAGAGTACCTGTGCCAACTACAGCAGCGTAGCAAATGGAGACAGCCTAGCAGAAATATTCGCCTAAATGACTTGGTTCTCATTAAAGAAGATAATATGCCTTCATTACGTTGGAAACTCGGGCGAGTAATAGAAGTGTTTCCTGGAAGAGACAATAATGTCCGAGTGGTTAGACTAAAAACTGTGCACGGGGACATTAAACGTCCTATTACCAAACTGTGTCTTTTACCAGTTGAAGAACATTAACTTAAGTGTTTGGTTTATATTGAATATGTTTTATTATTTTTTTATTTCTTATTGTACTAATAATTTTGTTTGTTTGTTCTAGTTTAACCCTCATAGTTAACGTTTCAATATAGTAAGATATAAGATGTTTTGCTAGAAGATTGGTAAGTGTGATATGTAATTTTATACTTTTTGAAGGTTTTTGTATGTTTTCAGTTTCTATATTTTTCATTTACTTGTTTGCATATATTGAAGATTGTATTAAGATGAATGTAATTCATCGGGGGGGGGGGAGGATGTTTTGGCCTCCTCGGTGATTGCGCTGATTTGTGCCCAGAGGGCGCACCGCACAAAAAGTTAGTTGCGTTACAGAACGTAAGGGAAGCGGACACGCCAAAATGTCGGGCATAGTACCGCTAATTGAGGTAATTGCATCGTATCTGTCAGGTGGCAGAAAACTAATATGATGTATCAATTCACATGCCAGGTGGCAGAATATGTCTATCATGTACATGCCAGGAGGCATAACGCTTGTAAACATGCCAGGTGGCATACGACTTGTAAATAAATTGTAAATAAATGTACAGTAAAATATCTTGGTGCAATAGATCAAGGAACACGCATCAACAACCTTCTGATCATTTGGATACGTACAATCTATGTTTTGTAAAAGTTTCTGTTTCAGAGAATGGCAACATACTTTGATGTTGTTCTTTTTAGAGAGTTAGTGTAACTTTTGTTTTCATCATTTGAGAGTATGAGTAAAGGAATTATTTAATTAATGTAGAGTCATAAATAACTAAAGAGATATAGATAGTTATTTCCGAGTAATAAATAGTTCTTGAGGTAACAAATTTGGTGAGAATTTTTGAACAGTGCTTTTAACGGGGCTTCGCAAAATGAAATTCGGGTTAATGAAAATGTTGGATTGGAAAAACGCGTAGTAAGAAACGAAAGTAGTGTAGTTAAGCTTCCGAAATTGAGTATTGAGAAGTTTTTTGGTGATTGTAGCTCTTGGTTGGATTTCTGGAATTCCTACGAAGTAGCTATTCATAATAATAATTCCTTAAGTAAGGTTGAGAAGTTTTCGTATCTGAAAACATTTTTGGGAGGTACTGCCTTATCAGCAGTTTCAGGATTTTCGTTAACAAACGAAAATTATGATTCCTCAATTAAGTTGTTAAAAGAAAGATTCGGAAGGCTAGATTTGATTATAAGCTCGCACATGAATAAACTGTTACTGATTGGTTCCGTTAAGACATGCGCGTACGTTCCAGCATTGCGAAGAATGTATGATACGATTGAGATTCAAATTCGATCATTAAAGTCTTAAGGTGTTGCAGCAGGAACTTATAGTAGTTTACTTTGCCCGGTAATACTACAGAAAATTCCAGAAGAGCTAAATTTGTATTATAATAGACAACGCGAATCGCGTGAATCATTTGATATAGAGCACTTAGTTGAGTTTTTGAGAAAAGAGGTAGAAATAAGAGAAGCGTCTTTTTTATTATCAGATTCAAAAAACTTTAAGCGAAATGAAATTCCCTTTAGTAATAGAGGAACGAGTCAAAATTATCAGAAAAATTATGTAGACTCAAAACGAAACATTTCAAAAGCGCGCATTCCAACAGCAGCTGCTTTAACAGCCGTAGCGAATGAAATGTGTAGTTTTTGTTCGGGTAAATCTCACGAAATACGTAAATGTCCTTTACCATTAATAGAAAAAAGAAATTCGTTAAAATCACAAAGGCGATGTTACATTTGTCTGAAACGTAGACATACCTCAAAATTTTGCTGGAAAAAGGACCAGCTCTGTAAAATATGTAAAAAACCTCACAATTATTTAATATGCGATAAGGGTGAACCAACAACTAATGCTGCCGAATCAAATGGTAAAGAAACGAGCAATAATTTATCTGCGGTACAGTCATTGCATTGCTTCGGAGGAAGTAAAAGGGAATCTGTAAACAAAACCGAGAGCGCCGAAGCGTCGTCCCCGGTTTTACTACAAACATTCAGCGCTATAGTAAAAACAAAAAACAAGAGCGAAATCTTGAGGGTGTTAATAGACGGCGGGAGTAATAGAACGTTTATCAGAAGGAAAACTGCGGACTCCTTAGGATTGAAGGCTACCAGATGTGAAACGTTTGAAATATATGGGTTTGGTAGCGAGCGTAAACCTAAACTACAGTATAATATAGTTCAGCTTGATTTGCGGAACAGAACCAACCCAAGTAAAAAACTCCGTGTAGAAGCAGTGGTAACGGATGCGATTACGCATGACCACATAGAAGTTCCTTCAAAGTGGGTCAGAAACATGGCTCTAAGTAAGGGAATAGAATTGGCCGATATTGGAAATACGAAGGAGATACACATGCTGATCGGCTCAGATTACATTTGGGAAATTTTATATGAAAGAAACATAAGATTAGGGAAACGATTAGTTATTACGGACAGTTTGTTTGGGTTTGTAATCCAAGGTAAGGAAAGGGGATCGGATAATCATGGAAATTATGATAAGGCTTGTGTAAACCATATCTTCGTGAAGGGACAAACAGATTTTGAAAGAGTTCGAAATTTATGGGATTTGAAGTCTATAGGAATAAATCAGGAAAAGGAAATTTCGCGATCAGATGCAGATGTCATAGATATGTTTGAAAGAAATACCACATTTAAAAATGGGAGGTATGAAACTAAATTATTATGGAAGGAGGGTTGTAACACATTGAACAGTAATTATGAAGTTGCAGAAAGACGTTTGATAAGCTTAAATAATAAATTTAGGCATGATCCGCATCTATATTTTCGTTATAAAGAAATAATTAATGAGCAGTTAAGGGATGGTATTATTGAGCAAGTTGCATTTCATGGAGACTGTGATAGGAAAATTGGTTATTTTATGCCTCACCATGCGAATCAAAGGAAAGCACGAAAGTTAGGATTGTGTATGATGCGTCGTCGAAAGTTAGAGACGGGCAGTCGTTGAATGATTGTTTAGATAGTGGTCCCAACCTTAATCCAGATTTGCTCAGGATTTAAGATTTCGTTATCACCCAATTGCGTTTTGTGCTGATATTCAAAGAGCATATTTAGAGATTGGCATAGCAGAGGAGGATCGAAAGTTTTTGCAGTTTTTGTGGAGAAATGAGGGGGGAACCGAACTTGATTTCAATGGTCGTGATATCAGAATTTTACGAATGACACGTGTTCCTTTTGGTGTGAAATGTAGTCCTTTTATTTTGACACTAACTATACGACTTCATTTAAAGAAATATGCAAATTCACACTGTGAAGCATGTTCTATTTTGAAAGAACTTTATGTTGATGACTTAATAAGTGGGGCATCAACTGTTGAAGAAGCAGTATCCATTACAAGAGAGTGTAAATTTATACTGTAAATTTATACTGTGTAAATTTATAAGTGAAGCAAACATGAATTTACGGCAGTGGTCTTCGAATTCAGCTATCCTTAATCAAAGATGGAAGGAAACCCAAATGGAATGTCGGACGCCATCGAATGTATCAGATATACCGTTAAAGGTATTAGGATTAATTTGGGACAATGATAAGGACACCTTGAAGATAGATCTGAATCAATTTACAAAATTTAAGTATGTGACACCAACAAAACGTACAGTTCTAAGTGCATGTGGCATGTTGTTTGATCCATTAGGTTTAATTACACCATTCTGTGTTAGAATTAAATTGATAGTGCAAAATCTTTGGGAAAAGGGCTTAAAATGGGATGAAAATATTCTAGCAGAAATGGAATCTATGTTCCAGGTGTGGTGGAATAAAGTATCCGAGCTTAAGAGGCTTGTCATACCTCGACCATATTTTGACGAGCTGGAGATTCAGCAACTGGAAGTACATATATTCTCTGATGCAAGCCCAAAGGCATATGGTGCAATCGCATATTTCAAGATTAAATACCATGACAAAAGTGCGACAAGTTTTATAATTTCAAAATGTCGTCTAGCTCCACTGAAGAAAATGACTTTGCTGCGATTAGAACTACTAGGAAACTTGATTTCCACACGATTGTCTGATTATATACGATCCACTTTTTCTTCTCTGAAAGAAAGTGACATTTTCATATGGGCAGATTCCAAAATACGTCTACATTGGATTAGAGGTGTTGAAAATGATTGGAAGCAATTTGTTCGCAATAGAGTGTTGGAAATCAAAGAAAAGACAAATCCATCGAATTGGAATTTTTGCAACGGAAGGCTGAATCCTGCAGATAAACTTACTAGGGGAGTAAGTGCACGATCTTTAATTAATGATGAAACATGGTGGAGAGGCCCCTTGTGGTTAATAGAAAGTGATGTTCTAAACAGTGAAGAAATACCGAATGCTAATATTGATACATTTGAAGCGGAAAAGGAGAGAAAAGAGAACTGCATTGTTTTACCAAAATACGTTGAACGTACCGATAGCTTGTTGAATTTGCACAGATACAGTGACTTATCTAAGGTTCTTCGAATCACTGCATACGTCATACGGTTTATAAATAACTATAAGAGAAAATCTGAAAGGTGTAAAGAAGCGCTAACTGCTGAAGAACTCGTAAGTGCTGAACGCTATTGGATTCGATTTATACAGCGAAGTGAGTTTGAAAAGGATCTTATTAAATTGAAACGAAAGGAAACACTTTGTTCTGATTCCAAATTATATGGTCTAAACCCGATCCTGACCGCAGAATAACAAGGTAAGAAGTATCACAGTAGTACTTAAATATCCAGTAAACTGGCAGAAGGACTCATATGTCTTGGTGGTAGATTGCAAAATTCTGATTTTCAGTTTCAAGAAAAGCATCCATGGATTATACCGAAAAAATCAAGATTTACTGAATTGCTAATCAAAAGAGAACACGAGAACTTGCTTCATGCCAATGTTTCAAATACACTCACTCAAACTCGAGAAAAGTATTGGATCATCCGAGGCAGACAAGCTGTAAAATCGTGCTTGAATAACTGTTTCGTTTGCAGGAAATTTAAGGCTAAAAAGGGCACTCAAGTGACTGCTCCATTACCAGCGGATAGAATTCATGAAACGAATCCCTTTGAAATCACAGGTGTTGATTTTGCTGGACCTTTGTTTACGAAAAATGGAGACATGGTTTATATTTGTTTGTTTACTTGTGCAGTCACACGTACAGTTCATCTTGAAATTGTTTCTAGCCTAAGCACCGAACATTTCCTTCTAGCATTTCGTCGCTTTGTATCAAGAAGAGGTGTTTGCCGAACTATAAACTCTGACAATGCCAAAACTTTTAAAAGTGCAGATGTAGAACTGAAGAAATTATATGCAAATATTGTTGATCCATCTGCACAACATTATTTTGGTACAAAAGGAATAAGATGGCATTTTATTGTCGAAAGAGCAGCTTGGTGGGGTGGATACAGGGAGAGAATGGTGAAGATGACAAAAGGTATATTGAGAAAAGTACTAGGAAAGGCTTCAGTTTCCTTTGAAGAATTACAAACCATTTTGACTGAAATAGAATCTATTCTAAATTCTAGACCACTTACATACGTTTACAATGATCCATCAGAGCCATTCCCTCTCACTCCTGCTCATTTCCTAACTGGAAAACGCTTAACATCCTTACCGCACCAGGCTGGTCATGTTAAAGAACATATTGCAAGTAACAAAAGAATTTTAATTATAAGATATTTGTATCGGGAGAAAATTTTAAATGATTTTTGGAGACGATGGAAAAGAGAGTATCTTCTCCAATTAAAAGGTGCAAATTGTTTCAAACCTGTTAATGTAACCACTGATTTTAATATAAATGATGTAGTTTTGATAGGGGATGACAAACTACCTCGGCAGCTGTGGAAGGTGGGAAAGGTGATGGAATTACACACAGGCAGGAATAACAAGGTAAGAAGTATCACAGTAAAAACTTCTTCATGCTTAATAAAAAGGCCTATCCAAATGCTATATCATTTGGAGCTTGGAAAGAGATATGAATGATTGTTTTCAGAATTTCAGGTATCTATTTAGTATTTCTTTAGTAACTGAAATTTGTTACTTGTGTTAGTATTGTTTGATGATAATTGTTTTCTTTCTATTTGCATTTAGCTTGTGATAGTTAGTAAGATAAAATGTATAGTAGTAGCTAGTATGATGATAATGTCCTTCATATACAAAGTATTCATGCTATGTTATATATTACAAGTTTTGTAATGGTATAAGATGTACTATTTTATTGTAAGATTTTGAATTTATGATAAATACCTTCGTCGCGGGCCGGAGGATGTTCCAACTAAAATTCCCTAAAGGGATAAAATGATGTTTGCTTTTCCCGCGGCGGGGGGGAAATACAGTTAGAACACGCAGGAACGAGGATGTGCTAACATGTATAGATCCGGCACTGTGCCGCGTATGATATTTCATATTTGTTTCAATCATGTTGTTATTGTTTTCAGTAAATAATCAAAAGACAACTACTGTGAATTAAATGACTCAACACTTCAGAACGAAGATATCACAGGTAATGAATGATAGTAGATGCATAAACTGGCCGGATTAAAATACTGCTTTTAAGGAATGATTAAAGCTAAAGCGTATGGAATGTAATTATGGGTAAATGTTTGACAAAACAATATAAATAAGTTAACTACTTAAATATCCAGTAACGTAAAACATAAATTTCCGTAAAATGTAGTGTATTATAAAAATGCAATAAAGAAACAAAGGAAATTTGCAGTTGAAATAAAGCCCAATTTATTAATTTTTTTAATAACTTGAAATTTACATCATTACAATTTAAATTTCTTTTAAAATCTGTTTCCTATGTAACATACCATTTCTAACAGCTGATTGTGCGTAAGATAGATGAATTATTATTAATAAGTACTAATATGCAGTGTCTAAATACAGTTCTGATTATTATTGTCATTGTTTGTTTCCCGACATTCAAACTATAAAATCAGGAAATTTTTTCAAAATAGCTAAACAAACAAGAATTTTATAAAATTATAGCTATGTTGAAAAATTAATCACGGCTTAACATTGGAACAATTATGAATAATTCAACCGATGGTAGGTCTTTATAATTTGCTTCGCTTTTGACAATGCATTTCAGCTTTTAACGTATATGTCAATAAAGTGAATATTCAAGAATGTATTTTAATAATTATAATTTGGGAAAAGGAAGAAAAATTAAACAGAGACATGCTATTATGAGACATGGGAAAGAAAAAAATAATTATGTACTTCTTTTAAAAAGCTATGTGATTACGAAATCAAAAATATACAAACAACTTTTATTGAAATGCAAAGGAAGACGATAGATTTTATTGTATAATAAAATATACTAGATGCAGAATAGTAATAAATGAATAATATGTTTATTTCTCTGAAATGAGAATATTTCTCTCAGGTATATCTGAGTAATACTTAGGATCTCAATATATGTGATTGCATATTAAAAGTTTAGCCATTAGAGCCTATAATACTAAGTATCCAAGGCGTGTAATAGGATACCCGCGTATAAAATCCAGGGACACCAGGTTCTCCACATTTGATTCCAAATGATACGATGCCAACAAGAGACCAGACGCCATCGTAGTCCTCGTGCATCAGTGGTCCACCAGAATCCCCCTATAGGAGAAAAGAAAAAATAATAGCAATATGAATTAACGGTAATAATATAGAGTTATTGCGGTAAAAATGATATTTTACCAGCGAAAACAATAGCAATAAGAATATAGAGTTATAGGGGTAAAAACTGTATCCTACCAGAAGACTATAATAGCACTTCTAGATATAAGCACTTTATCTGAAACTGTGTAACGATAAGTTAATTTCTACTCTAAAACATATAATATTATTAAGTGCATATTGATTTAATATAGTTTGTTACTAAAATCATTCGAAAAAAATCTAAAAGTCTGATTTATTCAAGCTACCAGTGCTAATTAGTGCACTCCTAGTAGGCCCTTTTGGTACAAAAAGGCAACCTGTAAGAACCTTTTTTTTTAAATTATTACGTGATCTTTCCTTAGGCATTACATGGAAAAGGAGGGATGCCCCGTGGAACTCTTTTTAAGGGAAACTGGCTCGTATCCACGTTAATATGGGGAAAGCCAACGAAAACGCCCTTGCAGGGCGAACCCCTGCGCCCGTTCGCAGGGATTCGAGACACGGACCGAACTACCAATGTTCAGCAGCTTTTACCGTTCGGCCGCTGGTGGGCCCCTTAAAGAATCTGGTTTAGTTTTCTTATAAGATTAATCTCTGTATTGAAAGTTAAAATTACTTCATGGTATTCTAGGTTTTAATTCATTTTCCATAATATATGACTGGGGATTGATGTTATGATTTCTACGACTGCGAGAAGACAATATAGTTCAAATAATAATTAATTTAAATAATTATAAAACTAACAAAATTAATGCTTGGAGTGCAAATAAAGCATCTGCTCTGAAAGTGTTTCGTGATAAAGAAGAATTTGAGATAATAATACGATAAGTTCTGAACAGACGACAAATAACTATGAGCTAAATGAGATAAGAAGTAATCGACGAAGATAGAAGTAAGTACTATTGTACTAAAGGTTAGAAATTAGCGTTGATTGCTGCTAAATTTAAATAGAATTATTGAAGTCAAGATGAGTATCCAACCAATCAGTAAGAAGACATGAATTCCACCACGTGTTTTTGAGATATACGAAGTATTGCATCAAGTTCATCTATTTACAAGAAAAGGTAATGTAAAATTCCTTACCTGGATACATCTTCAGTGTTCCAGACGCCAGGCTTCTAATAATCACATTTTCCAGTAAGAGTTTTTATTAGACTTAACAGGCCGGCTTGTCTTTTACAAATTTATTCAAAGGATCATTAATATACATTATTTACAAAGTAGGTGATAATTATTTTAAGACAGTACATTTTTAATTGTCTTTACGCTTCTCAGAGCGATTCTAATCTAGTCACGTTCTCAGATCTCAACTAGAGAAGGAAAAGGGAAGAACGGCCGCTATCTAGTGGTGTTGTGTAGCGAATTTAATTTAATTAAGTGATTCATAAAAATCAAAATTTTAATTTGTAATTATTCAAAATTTGAGCTACACAAGTTTGGTTATATTCTTTTTTGGCTTATTAATTCTAGTGTAATATATTTTGGCTTTCCAAGTTTACGCGAACTGCGTCGTCAATCTTGTACACGCAAACAATGGATAGGTGATTTTTTTTCACGTAATAAACTCAGTTTTTCATGTCAAAAATTAATTTGATTTCTTAGTATTTAATATCATTAGTTGCAGAAAAATTAGCTCTTTAATTTGACATAACTTTCGTTTTTCTAACTTTAATTGCATTTCAGTTATGAGTTTAATTAGTAGATTTTTCTTCGTTAGCTTGTGATTTAGTTAAAGGGGGATGAAATGCCCTCTTTCCGGTTGAAAAGTCACTTTTTGCGAGTTTCAGCGTTCTTTCGTTGGGACCCCTTGCAGGGTTGTTGAAATTCCTAATTTCCCCCTGCCACAGGTGGTGTGTATTTGGCGAGGGTTTGGCGACATAGAATTTCCTTTGAGGTTTCAAAGTAGTGGATTTGGCGAGTTTGATAGCATGAGGGTATGTTGTTGTTGCAACTATTTTAACTTTTGGCGAAGAGTGGGTTGTGCCAACTTGCAGTCCGGCGTCCTCCCTTTTAACGGGTTGTCTTGGGGGACGAACACTTTTTGACACGTCTTCTGCTTTCTTTTGAATTCCTTTCTGTGCTGCGCGCAATGGCAGCAGATTCTGCCGAGAAAAATGATTTTCTTAACCGATAATGTTACGGGCCTCGTGCCTCCGCGCCTTGAGCGCGGGCCCTGGTTTACGGGTATCTTTGTCTCCACCTAAGTCTTCGTTGCTACATCATTTTTTTTGGGTGTATGCGTTTACATTTAAGTTCTCAAGAAATTTAATGCTGAAAATCTTCGTCTAGAAAGATGTCCCTACCTAGTTCTCTACCATAGAAATGCTTCAATTGTTTCTGGCTTCATCCAACACCCGCTTCTTCTTTGAACTTAGATGTCGGACTCGCCTTTTCCACCGACTGATTCCTGAGCTGAAATTTATTCCTTGCTGACAGCTGTCGTCTCCAAGTCCTGGACTGTATTTCAAACTTCCTCAAAGATGGGATCTTCCTTGTTCATCTTGTATGAAATAGAAAACCTCCTCGGCTCCCGTGATAACCTTCATATAATCGACGAACGCTTTTCCTGCTACTTGCTGCCGGCTTTACTCCTGAACTTCAAGGGACAATTTTGTTTCGTATGGTTAGATTTTGCCTGCTACTCAGCAACTGCTTACCTCAGATAAGTTTTTTTTTTTTTTATGTTTTCTTTCCCGGTTAGGTAAAGAATAATGACTTCTCCAGTTAAATGATTGAATTAATTGATGTGTTGAGCATTAAATTTTTTTTCTGTAGTTGACCAGGTTATCCTAACTCTATAGAAATCATTTTTTTTGTGTGTCGATTAAGTAAAGTATTAAATTGACGAAGGATTTAATTTTTTTTATTATTGTAACTTAACTTAATTGTAAAGGAAATAAGTTCTTCTTGTAATTATGTAATTCAACTTTGGAGTGCCTGCTTGGTGAGGATTGATTTGTAATATCTTTGTTTGAGCCTCTCTGCTACTCTCAGGGATTAACTTTTTGGGTAGGATCGTAATAGCGTAATTACTTAACATTTATCCGGTTAAACATTACTTTAATAAACAAATAAAAAAAATGATGAAAATTATTATGTGCAATAACTATTTTATTTTTGTTGGATGGTATTGAGTGCAATAATATTTCTTCTGTATTGATTATTCTATGTGAAGTGGAAGGTGTAACTTGTTAAAATTTGTATTTTTTTTTCTCCCCGGGGAGAGTACTGTTCAATAATTTATAGTTTATTTTTGGTATGTTTACATGATTGCAAAAGTAACTATAATAGAGATTCTAAAGACTAATGTTAAGGAAATAATTACTCAGTAATAGTTTGATTTGTAAAACAATAGTACTAAATTTGTTGAATATATTTTGATTTTCCAAGAAATGGATAATATATATATATAAATTTGCAATAAGAGTTAAATAAATAATTTTTTTTTCTAGATCAATCAATGGTTAATTTATTTTGTGTGCTCATGATTTTTACGAGTCTTTACTCAAATGGATTTTAGGGTTAATCCGGAATAAACACAACGCAAAATTTTCAACTTTATTGTTACTAGTATTTATCTGTGGTAAGAGTATTCTGGCGTTATGGTCAATTTGTAGGGTACCTTTTGGTAACTTAGGAAAATTAGAAGTAAAAAAATTCAAAAACACCATAACATTTTGGTGCCGTGACCTGGATCCATAACATTTTTGGTGCCGTGACCCTTCGAACCAAATTTTAGCACTTAACAATTTTTGTTGTGCTGTTTATTTTTACATCACTTTTGGCTTGCTCTTATAGTTGAACTTAATTTTGACTTGAGACTGGTGATTGTCATGTGTACTATTGCATATTTATGTGAAAGTTTTCTTCCGCATGTCTAGGCTTTTTACTGAAACCCTACTCGTTAGTTAGTTACAGTGACAGGCCTATACAGTGGTCGTATTACTGTGCTTATTTTATACTTATTGTTTGAGTTTGCATACCAGATATGTACTACTGATACACATTTGGACTTTGAAACTATTGTATCCAAACACAAACATTTTCACGCAGTACCTGTTTAGTTAAGTATTTTCTTTTTGTGCGAAATTTTGTATTGCATTTTTACATATTGATTTTGAGAATTACTGTTTCACACTTTTTGCAACTGTATGTTTGCAACATAAGGTTAAAAGGCACGAGTGTTAATCACACATTGGGATACATCCCTACTTTATGTGCTGACAATTGCTGATCGCAGTTTAAAATGCCAAAGAAAGTGTCAAAACGAGCAGCCAGAGCGGCTAGTAATAGTGCAATAGACTGGGAGGATAGTCAAGAAGTAATGGCTCTATCAGTTTTTGGTTCTGATCCTCTGGATTCTGTTCCTCTGTTCTCAGGTGCAGACAAGGGAATTAGTCTGAATGACTTCTTAGATAGGATTGATCTCATTGCCACTCATGTGGGTTGGTCAGATGAAGACAAGTTAACAGTGATCAGAGTCAAGGTGGCAGGTGAGGCTGCAGAATTAATTAGGAATAATCCTAGGTTAAAGAAAGAAGCCAGTCTTGACTATGTCGTGAAAGCGTTGAAAGAGAGGTTCAGTTCAGGGCACAATTTGCACTCTAACATTTGTGCTCTTATTCAGGCTTTTCAGAAACCACACGAGTCAGTGCGACAATTTGCAGCACGTATAGAGGCTCCTTTCGTACAAAACTGTACCAGTGGAAAGAAGCAGTGACCCTGCAGCAGAAGCACAGAGACAGGATTTACTTCTGTCAGTGTTCATCGAAGGATTGCAGTTGCATTTGCGACGCTTGTTGCTGCCACAGAATCACGAAACTTTTGCATCTGCTAAACAGCATGCAATTATTGAGGAAGACATGTGGGCTAAGAGCCATGCTAGTAGTGATTTTGCAACAGCTGAGGTTAGAGCAGTGAATGCTGCTAAGCCAGCAGTCGAGAAGTAAGTTACAGCACCATCAGTAACCAACTCAGAGCTCACTACAGCTATTAAGATGCAGCAGGAAAATATAGCTCAGCTTACAAAAATGATGGACTCTCTCCAAACACAGGTGCAGAGTTTAATATCACAAGGTACTCGTTCAAGACCCATACAGCCTCGTTGTTACAGATGCAACAGAATAGAGCATGTTAGCAAGGACTGCTATGCGAATATTGTACCTAATCAGCACTCTAGACAGGGTCAACAGAGATTTAGAAATAACCAGACAGCCAGGAGACATCCTAATAACACCACACCAGCTGTTTCGGGTACTCCAAATACCACAAGTGTGGCTACAAATGCTTTGAATGCCCAAGCACCAAGTTTTAATTTAAACTAATTCAGGGTGGGGAGAAACCAGTCTCCGTTTCGTCTCCTAAAACCCTTTTGGAGGTGCCATCGGTTTTCACAGTATCCACAAGTGAGGCGTCTTTGCCTATTGTTGAGGGATCTATTTTGGGGAATAAAGTAAAGTTTTTATTGGACTCAGGGGCAACTGTAAACATCATAGAAGCTAAATACATTAAATGTTTTGGAAATAAAATCTCATTGGATTCATGTAACATATATTTAAAGGGTATTGCTGCAGAAAAAGTAAAAATAAATAAGAAAATGAATTTAACAATAGAATTTCAACAACAATATTTTGAAACAGAATTTTTAATTACTGACACACCTCTTTCATCTCAGTATGGTGCTTTATTAGGAACTAAATTTCTTGCAGACAACAAAATGCATTTGGATTTCTCCACTTCTCAACTCTTAGGATCAAATGTAATTCTTAAATGGAATCTAAGTCAGCCTAGTGCTAGGAATAGTAATGTTTTCTCAACTTCAGTTTCTCAGTCATTTTGTTACTCTGTAACCAAACATAAATTACCACCTTTTTCTGAAAATATCATTAAGCTCACTGCTCGTTCTGAAAATTTTACTACTGATACTGTCTTAATTGAACCTTTAATAGAACATGCTCAAAGTCAATTTTCCATAGCCAGATCAGTTAATCAGACTTCTTCATCTAACGAATTTTATGTCAAAATTACAAATTTTTCATCAAATACACTACATCTCAATAAAGGAATGAAATTGGCCAGTGCCCAACCTGTGAATGTCATCACACATGACTCTGAATTAGTAAACAATACCACCATAGAAACAGGTGAGGATTTCGAGTCTTGGGGTGGTGAATTTGATCTTACACATTTACCTGAGCAGCAACAACAACATTTATCACACCTTCTCAATCAGTATAGTAACATCTTTGCTGCCTCAATCACTGAGTTAACAGGGTGTGACACCATCTTACACAACATCAACTTGCGTGATAATATTCCTGTTAGGCAAAAGCCTTACAAAGTACCTTACCATCTCAGGGATGAATTAGATAGACAGGTGGCAGAGCTGCTTGAAGCCAACATCATTCAAGAAAGTGACAGCCCTTACAGTGCTCCTGTTTTATTTGTTAAGAAAGCGGATAACACCTACCGTTTAGTCACTGACTTCCGCAAGTTGAATGAGAAAACGATAGAAGACAGTTTTCCTCTGCCTTCCATGATTGAATTGATAGAACAGTTAGGAGATTCGAATTATTTTTCCACACTTGATTTAACTTCAGGGTTTTCCAGATGAAAATTCATCCTGATGACACCTTCAAAAGTGGTTTCTCGACTCCTCCTGGGCACTATGAGTGGTTACGAACACCTTTTGGCATGCGAAATGCTCCTAGTTCTTTTCAAAGGTTGATGTCTATAGTTTTGGCCAATCTTTCACCATTAAAAATAGGGATTTACATTGATGATATTGTCATTGCTTCTAAAACTTTTGATGAACATTTGGAAAAATTGAAGTTAGTTTTTGATAGACTAAAACAGCATAATTTAAAACTTAAACCTTCTAAATGTCATTTTCTGAAAGAACAAATTACGTATTTGGGATATAAAGTTACCAAGGGTATTATACAGCCTGATGATAAAAATTTAAAGACCATTCAGAGTTTTATTGCACCTAAAAATAGGAAAGAAGTTAGGCGATTTTTAGGCCTTATTGGCTTTTACAGAAGGTTCATTCCAAATTTTGCTCAAAAGACACTTCCTTTAACTCAGCTCACTAAAGATAAAGTTCCATTTTATTGGTCACATGAAGCTCAGCATGCCTTTGATATTCTAAAAGCTGAACTTCTGAATGAACCCATTTTGGCTTTACCTAATTTTCTTAAACCTTTTTCCTTGTGTACAGATGCTTCTAATTATGCACTGGGTGCTGTCTTGCGTCAAGAAGATTCTAACGGTTTCCAACATCCAATTTGTTATGCTAGTAGAAAATTAAAAAACCCTGAAACACGTTATAGTACTGTAGAGAGGGAAATTTTGGCAGTTGTTTGGGCCACAGCACATTTTAGACAATATCTTCTTGGTAAACCATTTACAGTATATTCTGATCAAGCTTCATTATCTCATGTTTTAAAACTTAAAGATCCCACTTCTAGAATTGCACGTTGGATTATGGGTTTATCCCAGTTTGATTATAAGATTGTTCACAAACCAGGTAGATTACATTTAACAGAAGACTATTTATCTAGAGCAGTAAATGTTACACAGTTAATTCAAACTTCCATTACTCCTGAATTGTTGGAATTATTCAAAAAAGAGCAAGCTTCTGATCCTTCTTGCCAACAGATTGTAAATGATCTTAAGAATAATAAGTCTCCTACACCTAATTCTCAGATATTTTTTGTAAAGGAAGATGTTTTGTATTGCAAATACAAGAAACCCAATTCACGTTGGCAGAAACAAGATAGACTAGTTGTTCCTAAAACACTAGTATTAAGAATTTTGCAGGAGCATCATGATTTTCCTACTGCTGCACACTCAGGCTATCACAGAACACTTCATAGGGTTCAAAAGTCTTTTTTCTGGAAGGGTATGCATAAACAGGTGCACAATTACATTAAGTCCTGTCACTCCTGTATCCAGAGGAGGGGTCATAGACCTGCTCATAAGGCTCCCCTTATGAGAATGCCTATGGCTACCCGTCCCATTGAGCGAATCGCGATGGATATAGTGGGTCCCCTTCCAGTTACTACGGCAGGCAACAGATATATTTTGGTCGTAACTGACTATTTTTCACGATGGCCTGAAGCTTATCCTTTGCAGGACACCACATCCATATCCATAATTGAGAAATTAGAACAATTTATTTCAACTCATGGTATACCTCAACACATTGTTACAGATAAAGGTACTAATTTTATTTCTCAAGCTATAATGGAAGTTTATAAGAAATTGGGGATTACTAAACATACTACTACGAGTTATCATCCACAGTCTGATGGTGTAGTAGAAAGATTAAATGCCACTTTAATTAATTCACTTAGCCACTTAGTTTCTCAAACTCAGGAGGATTGGGATAGACATCTGCCTTTTGCCTTATTGGCACACAGAACTGGTCGTCATAGTGCACTTCAGGAATGTCCAGCTTTTATTTTATATGGCAGGGATTTGTGCTTACCAATTGATTTATTATTGCAAACCAATTTTAGAACTTATGATGACACAATTATTCTAAAGATTTGGTTTTGAGATTACAAAAAGCTTTTAAATTAGTCAATCAGAATTTAACGGAGGCTGCTGATAAGCAAGAAAATTTACGTGGAAAGAATTCTCATGATAAGGACATAAAAGTGGGAGATTTGGTGTATTTATACACTCCAGTAGTTCAGCCAGGTATGGCTAGAAAACTCTCTAAATTGAATCAGGGACCTTTCAGGGTTATTGAGAAAGTGACTAAAGTCAACTATAAAATCTCTTCAATTACAAATCCTGATCGGATTCAGACGATACACGTGGACAGACTCACGAAGGTACCAGAGAGAATTATTTTTCCCACACTTCAAAAGGATGACTCAATTTTGACAGATAATGTAAAGAACTCGTCACACGATTCACCTTACCATCTAAGGCCTAGAGATACACATGGTTTTGTGTCGAAAAAGTGAAATGAAATAATTTGAGAAATAGTGTGTTTTGTATACAAGTTTGGTTAAATTATTATTTGTTTCTGGTAATTGTATTCTTGTAGCTAAATTTTATAATCAATTAGTATAGTTGTGTAGTCTTCTTGGCTTATCATTGGTCGAGTGTTGCATTTGGATTTTACATGTTTTGGCATGTGAGGCTGTGATCAAGTTGTCTTGGCTTGGAACTTTCTAGTCTCAATAGTAGTCGGGATTTGTTTCGGTTAGAATTTTTGACTAGATAGTTTTCCAGCCAACACTTCGTGGTGATTGTCTTCTGTTCTTTTTGGTGCAACTCGTTTTAGTTTTCTTATGCCAAGGATTTATTAGTAGTTTAGTCTGAGCTGTACAGTCGCGGTGTTTACTCTTTTGCCCTCTCGTATTGGTGGGGTGCCAGTTCTTAGGGAAGTAAAATTCTCTGTGTTAGGGAAAATTAGGATTCATACGGTACACTTTTCCTTAAGCGTACTTTTGAGTTGATATTGTCACTTCATTGGGTGATTGCAAGAACTACGAGTAGTTTGTTTACATTTTGTGTCAAGCGCCAGTAGCTCTTGAATTGTTTTGCTTTGAACACTCGTATACTCAGTGGTGTTTGTTTATTTACATATATTTCGTTTTACACACTTTTCACTTAATTTGCCTTTGGGGGGTTTCGTGATTTTACATTTTACTTTTCACATTTTATTTTAGGGCGTGTCACGTGTTGTTTGACAACACTTTTATTTTGTTTTGATGTATGCTTGTTGTGTGCCAGGGACACTTCTTGACCCTCTTACTCGGTTCACTAATGGATCTTTGCTAACCATACAATTATGGTAGGAATTGATTTGCTAACCAATTATGGTAGGACTTTGATTTTGCTAACCAATTATGGTAGGACTTTGGATTTGCTAACCATACAATTATGGTAGGATTTATATTTCCTAACCATGACTCATGGTAGGATTAATTGTAAATAGGTATATGTATCCTTCTTTGTGATTAACATGTAGTACCATTATGTACTCTGATTTTTTTTCGTTTCCTATTTAGTAACTTATGTAAACCTTTTCCATTGTCTGTGGGTCCTAAAATTTTTTTTGGCTTCGCCAAAAAAAATTTTTTCCCTATCATAGGAGGGATGTTGTGTAGCGAATTTAATTTAATTAAGTGATCCATAAAAATCAAAATTTTAATTTGTAATTATTCAAAATTTGAGCTACACAAGTTTGGTTATATTCTTTTTTGGCTTATTAATTCTAGTGTAATATATTTTGGCTTTCCGAGTTTACGCGAACTGCGTCGTCAATCTTGTACACGCAAACAATGGATAGGTGATTTTTTTTCACGTAATAAACTCAGTTTTTCATGTCAAAAATTAATTTGATTTCTTAGTATTTAATATCATTAGTTGCAGAAAAATTAGCTCTTTAATTTGACATAACTTTCGTTTTTCTAACTTTAATTGCATTTCAGTTATGAGCTTTAATTAGTAGACTTTTCTTCGTTAGCTTGTGATTTAGTTAAAGGGGGATGAAATGCCCTCTTTCCGGTTGAAAAGTCACTTTTTGCGAGTTTCAGCGTTCTTTCGTTGGGACCCCTTGCAGGGTTGTTGAAATTCCTAATTTCCCCCTGCCACAGGTGGTGTGTATTTGGCGAGGGTTTGGCGACATAGAATTTCCGTTGAGGTTTCAAAGTAGTGGATTTGGCGAGTTTGATAGCATGAGGGTATGCTGTTGTTGCAACTATTTTAACTTTTGGCGAAGAGTGGGTTGTGCCAACTTGGCAGTCCGGCGTCCTCCCTTTTAACGGGTTGTCTTGGGGGACGAACACTTTTTGACACGTCTTCTGCTTTCTTTTGAATTCCTTTCTGTGCTGCGCGCAATGGCAGCGGATTCTGCCGAGAAAAATGATTTTCTTAACCGATAATGTTACGGGCCTCGTGCCTCCGCGCCTTGAGCGCGGGCCCTGGTTTACGGGTCTCTTTGTCTCCATTGTCTTCGTTGCTCTTCGTGCTTCGTCCAAGTCTTCGTTGCTACATCATTTTTTTTTGGTGTATGCGTTTACATTTAAGTTCTCAAGAAATTTAATGCTGAAAATCGTCGTCTAGAAAGATGTCCCTACCTAGTTCTCTACCATAGAAATGCTTCAATTGTTTCTGGCTTCATCCAACACCCGCTTCTTCTTTGAACTTAGATGTCGGACTCGCCTTTTCCACCGACTAATTCCTGAGCTGAAATTTATTCCTTGCTGACAGCTGTCGTCTCCAAGTCCTGGATTGTACTTCAAACTTCCTCAATGATGGGATCTTCCTTGTTCATCCTGTATGAAATAGAAAACCTCCTCGGCTCCCGTGATAACCTTCATATAATCGACGAACGCTTTTCCTGCTACTTGCTGCCGGCTTTACTCCTGAACTTCAAGGGACAATTTTGTTTCGTATGGTTAGATTTTGCCTGCTACTCAGCAACTGCTTACCTCAGATAAGTTTATTTTTTTTTTATGTTTTCTTTCCCGGTTAGATAAAGAATAATGACTTCTCCAGTTAAATGATTGAATTAATTGATGTGTTGAGCATTAAATTTTTTTTCTGTAGTAGACCAGGTTATCCTAACTCTATAGAAATAATTTTTTTTGTGTGTGTGTGGATTAAGTAAAGTATTAAATTGACGAAGGATTTAATTTTTTTTTATTATTGTAACTTAACTTAATTGTAAAGGAAAATAAGTTCTTCCTGTAATTATGTAATTCAACTTTGGAGTGCCTGCTTGGTGAGGACTGATTTGTAATATCTTTGTTTGAGCCTCTCTGCTACTCTCAGGGATTAACTTTTTGGGTAGGATCGTAATAGCGTAATTACTTAACATTTATCCGGTTAAACACTACTTTAATAAACAAATAAAAAAAATGATGAAAATTATTATGTGTAATAACTATTTTATTTTTGTTGGATGGTATTGAGTGCAATAATATTTCTTCTGTATTGATTATTCTATGTGAAGTGGAAGGTGTAACTTGTTAAAATTTGTATTTTTTTTTTCTCCCCGGGGAGAGTACTGTTCAATAATTTATAGTTTATTTTTGGTATGTTTACATGATTGCAAAAGTAACTATAATAGAGATTCGAAACACTAATGTTAAGGAAATAATTACTCAGTAATAGTTTGATTTGTAAAACAATAGTACTAAATTTGTTGAATATATTTTGATTTTCCAAGAAATGGGTAATATATATATATAAATTTGCAATAAGAGTTAAATAAATAATTTTTTTTTTCTAGATCAATCAATGGTTAATTTATTTTGTGTGCTCATGATTTTTACGAGTCTTTACTCAAATGGATTTTAGGGTTAATCCGGAATAAACACAATGCAAAATTTTCATTTTTATTGTTACTAGTATTTATCTGTGGTAAAAGTATTCTGGTGTTATGGTCAATTTGTAGGGTACCTTTTGGTAACTTAGGAAAATTAGAAGTAAAAAAATTCAAAAACACCATGACAGTGGCAAGAATGGAACAGGAAAGAGAAACATGGTAATATAAAATGAAAAATCAATTAGGGAAAAAAAAGGCTTTAGTCAGGTAAAAAAAGGAAACACCTTAAACCCCTGACCAAGATTTCGAATAAAATTCTATTGATTTCAAGGCTGATTTGATATAAAGGTCATTCTTAAATTATTTTTTTTCTATAAGAAAAATACGCAGATGCGTCTTCAAATGCAAAGAAAGCTGTAATAGAAAAATAATGTTTAAATCTGTTGTCTAAGAATAAGACGTAAACAACACAGTTTTATAAGTTTTATAAATACATATATTCGAAAGGGAGCCTCAATTAAATGTCATGTAGTAATGTTTCGCTACTCATTTTATTTCGTCTCATATTAAAATATAAAAATATCAAAGCAGTTTGTGCAAGTACCACAACACCGGAGCAAATCTGATGTCACTTGCGGATTAAAGCTTGGTCTGCTCATGGAAATCCAATGAAAAAAATGGAAAATATCGATTTAGTTTATTTTTATTCACAATTTTTTTTTCGAAGATCATTACAAAATGTTAATATTGCATTTTATTGCTTAGAGGAAATAACTGATCAACTTACCGTGCATGCGTCCTTCTCTCCATTTGGAACACCAGCGCATATATAGTATTCGCCGAAGTCCTTTGAAATCTTGGAGCCAACGATATTCGATATAATTTTATAGCAGTCGTCTTTGGAATATATTGTGAGGTCATCGACTCTTTGCAATATTTCCGTTCCGCGAACGTCTAGGAAAGTTGCATTTAGAAGGGAAAGTAAATGAACATGCAATTTTATATACATAACACAATTTTGATAATGCGTTTAAGACTTAATGATTTCCTTTATTTAAAAACTAAATTCAAGCTTTCATGCTAAAATATAAGATAATAGTAATAGTAACATAACATAATATCACCTGTAAGTATATTTTGTGATATTGTAAAATACGTACGTTTATTTTTAATCTCATAAGTTGCGTTGTAAACTATGATACAATGTATAATTCCAGATGTTTTCAAACACTTATAATAACAATTCTAAAACTTACGCGTTAATGAAACATATCAGTTAGGTATCTTTTAGTAGAATTTGCTGTTTGTAGTTTTTCAGAATTCATGTCATCTTTACCATATGAGAAACGAAAATGCTAGCCGTCAGTTTATTACACTGAGAGTTATTTCAGAAGAAAAATGAAAATTAAAAATGATTAAAAATTTCCATTGCTTTGATCCCACGTTTAGCGTCTTACAAGAAGCAAAATGTAGTTAGGTTTAAAATAGCACATCGAATAACGACTATTGGAGATGCTAAACAACAAGAATCAGAGGAATGTTTGTAAATTTTGCAGGGCTAGTTTCGATGGTTTAAGCACAGAATCACTTTCTTCAGCTGCCTAAGTGCAGAATGAAGCCTTCTTCAGCTCAGCTACCTTTGCACTTAGGCAGCTGAAGCAGATAGTTCTGTATTTAAATTATCGAAACTAGTCCTGCAAAAATTACAAATATTGCACTTTTTCTTGCTGTTTAGCTTCTCCAAAGTAAAATTAATTTTGCTTCTATATGTTAGCTTCGTAAAGTTTGATTCAATTAACAGTAAAATGCGATTTTAGTTCATACATAATTTTTTTCTGTAAAAATTGTTTGAAATCACTAACGTTACTCGCGTTCAAGGGTCTGAAGGAAAGTATGTTAACAATAAAATCCATTAGCAACGAATTATAAGTAGAATATTATTGTAGAAAGATCATCTGATAATGAGATTCCTGTTGATAAAAAGAGTACCTTAATGTTATAAGGTTTTGCGTTTTTTACTAAAATTAATTGTCTTACATTATTCTATTTTTTCCTCTCTAGATTCTAATTTGATTAATATTAAAAAAGGCACTAAGAGAAATGAGAGAAGAACTAAAAATATGTTGATATTGGAGCTAGAGTACATGATATTGTGTCATGTTGCTGAAATTGAAATTTGGTACTCATTTCTACCATTCATGCTTAAAGATGGATTTGTATACAGCTGAATGTTAATTGCTGAACTTGAGTTGCAAAAGTGTATGTTAATAACTCACTTATCTTATTATTTTGCCCATATTGTCATTTCTACTTTAGTTTACTTGCAACAGGATTCAAATTAGTTAATGCAGACAATGGTACAGTTCGTAATTTTAAAAGACAGCCTTTGGCAGTTATAGCTCATGGGTTACACAGTTACATTCCTTACTACTAAAGTGATTTATCGGCTTTAGCTTCATTAGCCACATTTGCTTCCGGAAATATTTAGGGGGAAAGCCAAAGATTATTTATCATTTTTGTAAATAAAATTTTAATTTCACTACAACCCGTGTCCTACGTTCCTGCCAGTAGCAGCTTTTAAGCTTCTGTTATACAGGGTGGCGCAGGGAAACGGGAAATTTCGAAATAACGTCATTTCCACGAATAAATTCACAAAAATAGTAATTTATTAACGAAAGTGCATGTATTCAGCATGCCATTTATGTTTTTACAATCAAAATGTCCAAAAGTGTCTATTTACTTTTTAAAGATGACATCGGAAAGATGTGCTCACATTCGGCATTCACACTCTAACAGCCTGTTATGAAAACTCTGGAATGCGCGGTGTACCAAATCTTGGGGAATGACAGTGATTTCGTTTTCAGTGTTCTCCTTCAGTTTGTAGGGTTTATATTTATTTTAACTAACATTTATTTTAAGTTTAAACTATCTTTCCTGTCAAGCCTTACTTTCCCCTGGAATTGCCAATGCCAGAGTATGTAAATTTTAGTAGAACGCGCAAGGATTCAAATTATCAGCGGAAGTATGCTGAGTTAAATAGAAGGGAAACGAGTTCGAAAGTGTGCTGTCTTGCTTCACGAGTGTGGAGGTGGCTAGTTAGAAAGTGAAGAACCACGCGTTTCGGCCTGTGTGCTTGCCTCGGCAAATTTCTTAATCTTTCAACGTAATATTCAGAGTTTGCTGAATTATCAGCGGTATTTTAGAACGCGGTGAGGTTAGTTACATTTAGAGAGCCTCGTAGTTAGTCACTTGTTATTATCTCTTTTCCGTTTCTTATTTTTATTTTACCGCCGGGTCGGCGTAGTTTGTGAACGTCAAGAGCACGCATTTGTAATTTCTAAAGTTGAATAAAAAGGGACTTAATCCCTTCTCAAGACTGTCTAATTTCCAGTTCTCAGCAGTCACCACCCTTGTTGCGTGCAGGTTGGAAGCGCGCAACTTTACATTGGCGCCCGAACACTTGTCGAACTGAAATAGCCGAAAATTGGATGGAAGCTGCGGGGCAACAACAAGAAATGGCAAGCCAATTGGAAGGATTTGGATACCTGGTCCAGACGTTGAGAGCGTCAATCAAGCCAAACGTCAATTTCGACGGAAAAAATTCGGTGGCGATATTTCTAGAAAGCCTCGACAATCACTTCCAGCTCTACCCTGTGCCTGAAAGACAAAAGTTGCCATCGCTACATCTGCACTAAGAGGACAGGCCGCGCTATGGTGGAAGAATATAGGCAAATTTTTATTAGGGGTATTCGGAGGCCAGACATAACATTTGAAAATTTCAAAAAATCGTTATTAAAGGTCTTCCCCATAGTGAAAGAGCGAGCAAGGCTAGAAGCCGAACTATATAGTTTTTATCAACGGGATATAGAAGAGTTGACGGACTTTATTCTGCGAAAAATTAAGCTGACGGATATGCTGTATGGGAAGAAACCCGACGCGGAGATTATTGAAATAATCTTACCAAGATTGTTACCTGCTGTTCAAGACTACTTCGAAATTAGAAACCCAAGCACATTGCAGGAGCTCTTCGAATTGGCGGTCAAGTTTCAAAATCGCAGAATAGCGGAAAAAGCTAGAGGGGCATCGTATTCTCAAAGTATCCGAAGGCAATCTTCAAATGAGCAGACCAGAAATGCAAACCGCTCTTATGGGGAAAAGAGCTATCAAGCTAACTCATCGAAGCTCGAAGGTCAAGGCCCAAAAAGGAAATTCGAAAACAACCGTCCGCGTACCCAGAAGGCAGAAGTTGAAAGGAAAGCTTTAAACGAGTAGAGGGGCCTGTGAAAGCGAGGGTCCAGACCCCGGAAGTTTTGAAAAAAACCCTTAAAAAGACACTTAAATACGGTCATCGTAAAAAACTCCCATCTACCAATTATACAAGTCCTGGTTGGCGATGCACCAGTAGAAGCCCTCATCGATACAGGAACAGAAGGTAATTTTATGAGTGATACATTTTTCAAGAAGAATTTTAATAGGGTACGATTATTTAAAAATAAAAGCACAGAAATTATAGCGGCGCAAGGAAAAACCTGTCAATGCATCGGGAAATTATCATTAAACATACAGGTAAAAGATGAAAGCCTCAAAGTATTAATTTTTGTAGTAAAAAATTTGCAAAATCCACTTATTTTAGGTATGGAGTTTTTAAAAGCCACGAAGGCCAAACTGAATTTTCAGGACAGTTCTATTGTGCTGGAGATGGACCGGAGGGTGGTGGAACCAGTGGAACAACCGCAAGTCGACCTTAGCCATTTGAATGACCATGAAAGTCAAGCCATCCAGCAAGTGGTGAGTACTTTTTCAAACTTGTTTTCAGAACGGCCTGGTAGCTGTCAAATAGTTACGCATGAGATACAGTTAACTGCCGACAAACCCTGTAGGACTCAACCTTATCGCTATGATAAACAGAAAGACCTAATCATAGAAGAACGTATTCAGGAAATGTTAAAGAACAAAATAATAACGCCCATAAATAGTGAGTACGCGAGTCCAGTCGTACTATGTAGGAAAAAGTACGAGTTTCCTCCGTCGGATAAAAGGGCTTGGAGGTTTGCTATCGATTACAGAAAACTGAATAGTACTACTAAATTCCCAGTTTACCCTTTGCCGGTAATAGAGGAAATTATTAGAAAGATTAAATCTACAAGATACATGACTACTTTGGACTTAACGTCTGGCTACTATCAAATAGCTATGAGACCCGAAGACATACATAAAACCGCGTTTATAACAAAATCGGGCACTTATGCATTTTTACGCATGCCCTTTGGGTTGTGTGGGGCCCCATCAACATTCCAGAGAGCTATGGACATTGTTCTAAAGCCTGTCCTAGGAAAATGGACTTTAATCTATCTAGATGATATAATTATAACGAGTAGTACGTGGGAACAACATATTAAAGATCTAGAAGAAGTTTTTAAATTATTAAAAGAGGGCGGTCTTACAATTAACGCCTCAAAATGCAAGTTCGCAACTAAAGAACTTAAATATCTGGGTTATAAAATTTCGCAAAAGGGTATAGAAACTCAAGATTCAAAAATAAAAGCCATCAAGAATTTCCCACCTCCCAACACCGCCAAGAAACTTTCTTTTTTCCTTGGGTTATGTTCTTACTATCGGTCATTCATAAAAGATTTCGCTAATATTGTTGAACCCTTGTTAGTAATTAAAAGAAAGAAAAGTAAACTCACGTGGACAGCAGAAGCAAATACCGCATTTGAAAGATTAAAAGAAGCGATCATCAATGCCCCTGTTTTGAAATTCCCCGAGGGGGACGAAAACCTGGAAATTGCAGCAGATGCGTCGGACTATGCTGTGGGTGCGGTTCTTATGCAAAATGGCTATCCTTTGGCATTTTTTAGTAAAACGTTGAATCATACACAAAGGAATTATACAGCTACAGAGAGAGAAACATTAGCCGTATTAATGGCTGTACACAAATTTCGAGTTTATTTCGGCAAAGCGCCAGTAACAGTCTTTTCGGATCATGCGGCTGTTGGTAGACTTTACTCGGGGAAAACCTAACGCCCAGGTTAATAAGATGGGCTTTAAAACTCCAAGAATATAATCTAATAATAAAATATAAACCGGGTAAGGGAAACAATGTAGCTGACGCACTTTCTCGTATAAAACTGGACTATGAAGGTAATGAACTTAAATGCGCTGTGTTGACTTCAAAAATTTTAGATTCTAGAGATACAATTATCGCTGAACTGAAAGCTGATCCTGAATTTGGAAGTATCTATGCATATTTGAAAGACCCCGAAAGCTTTGAGCACACAGATATCGATGCGATAAGAAATAGAGCAGAAAACTATGAAATAATAGATAATTTATTATTTTATACGAAAACAACAAACGAAAATCTCGAGTACAAACCAGTCATCCCAGCCTCGCTTCGATTAAGCATTTTGAAGGAACTACACGACGCGAAAACAGCTGGTCATTTAGGGGTCAGAAAGACTTTAAAAAGGGTACGCGAGGCGGTATATTTCCCGCAATTATACAAAATAGTAACTGCGTATGTCAGGTCCTGCAATCAATGTCAGTTAATAAATGATATTAATTACAGCCCGGCCGGGTACTTAAATAGCATTCGCGCTACATTTCCGAATGAAATTTTAGGCATAGATCTTCTTGGTCCTTTCCCCCAGAGTGAGTTAAATAAAAATCGTTTTCTTTTAGTAATTGTAGATCATTTTTCAAAATGGACAGAAATTGTTCCACTTAAACGCGCATCAACAAAACAGTCGCAGATGCATTCTTACTCAGATACATTTTAAAATACGGTGCACCGATAAAAGTCATTAGCGATAACGGTAAACAATTCGTTAGCCAAATATTTGAAAATATTTGCACTGGACTTGGCATACGCCATATCAAAATGGTTCCGTATAGACCACAGGCAAACATCGCAGAAAGAGTTAATAAAAATATTGTAAAAATAATTCGAAGTTATGTTAGCACACATCACAAGCGCTGGGATGGCTACATAAATGAGTTAGCTTATGCTTTAAGAACGGCAAATCACGATACTACGGGAAAAACCCGAGCAGAATTATTTTTAGGACGAAAGTTAATTACGCCATTACGTAAATTATTCTTTGTGCAACAAAGAGAGCAAGAATTTAAACAGAAAGACGTGCAAACACTTATTGATCAGGCGGTTAAAAGCTCGGATACGGCAAGAAATAGGCAAAAATTATATTATGATAGAAAACGCCGTGAAGCAGATTTTAAAGTTGGGGATAAAGTGTTGAAGCGGAGTTTTCTTTATCAAGTGCCCCAGACAATTTTACTGCAAAGTTAGCTCCAAAATTTGAAGGCCCCTATGTAATTCAGGAAATCAAGGGAGTCGTATTGTACCTTAAGAACGAGAGAGGGGAAATCTGTAAAGCAAGTCCGACCAGGTGAAAAAATATTATAATCAAAATGATTTTGAAATCCTTAAAAGTTTCTTGCAGGACTCAAGCGTAAAAGAAGTAGAAGGTCCAGAAGTAACGTCACCCGTTCCACCACCCAAGAAGCAGAGAACTGAAGAGAAAGTTAGCCCTTCTACAACCCATGCGACGGTACCGAAAAGAAGAAACGAAAACTTTCAGACTCCAGCATGTAAGAAAAACAAGAAAGCAAAGTCGCCGCGTAAAGAAACCTTGGTAAAGAGGAAAACACCACTTACAACGTATAGCAGTAGAAATTCTACATCGAGGAGAACGCTCCCAGGGCCAGAGAGTCAGGTGCAAACAAGGCCGCCGTTCCCGAAAATGAAAAGACAGCAGAAGGAACGAAAAGACCACCACCAACAGAAGAAATTCAAGCATGACTCCAGACCGGAGGACGCCAAGACCAGCCGTCCAGGGCAAAAACGGAAAAGACAGCAAACCGACGACTACCACTCCAAGAGGCCAGCATACAGAGGGCGAAAACGAAAAAGTAACGTGGACGACACTCGGAGGACATTAAGGAGAAGACTGACGTCCATGAAACCTATAACGTGGGAGCAGTTCTGCCAGAAAAGAATGTCGGAGTTCCAATCATCGAAAACTCAAAGATAAGTTAAAATCTTCTATAATTTTTTTTTTCTTTTGTTCCGAAATGTTATGCGTAAATACGAAGTTCTATGTTTTGACGGAAGTCAATGTGTCTCGGTTGAGACTTAGTTTTGTTTTACTTTATTTAGCTAAGGCAAAAGTATTATTTTCTTTAAGTATAAAATCTAAGAACAAGCAGTTTCTGTTGGTCGAAAGACTAATTCTGTTATGTTAAAGATAAAAATAACTTCGTATTCTTGTATTAATAAGAACTTAAGTTTCAGTGCCGCCAGCTTGGCGAAGAATGAGTAAAGTAAAAATTTATTTTTCTCTTATTCATTTTATGGTAAATTGTAAAAACCATATGTATAAGAATTTTGTAATTATACGTAAATACTTCAAAGTTATGTAAAAGTAGAATTTAGTCTAGAAGCATAAAATTTTAGATGCTAAAAGTAAATGCTCAAAAGCAATGAATTCAAATTTAAGTATTAAACTGTAGATAAAATCATGCCTTAGAGCGAAAGCCTGCATGTCTAAAGATGAATGAGGGGGAAGTTAGAATGAATGTGTTTTGTAGGGTTCTCCACCTACACTTGAATTTTAAGAATGTTAAAGTAGCTCATCGAGTTGTAGAATGTTGAGTAAGGTGTGTCTATTTGGTCGTTGAATTCTAACAAATCATTGTGGTAAGGGGAAGTGTTGCAATACTAAAACACGAATATTCCCGTTTGACACCACACATGGTGGAGAGCCAGGGTAAAGTTAAATTCATGTTTGAATACTTGAATGAATGTGAATTAAGCAGTAACTAGAAAATAAATCGTTCAAAAACAAAAACTTATTCAGTGTATAGAAAGTATAAATTATAATGTATTTAGAAAGATACTGATACTTATTCCTTCCAGATGCTGGAAGGAAGAGAACAGATTGATTGCTAAAGTCCAGGAAAAGTTGCTGTAAGAAGAGAGAATTAAATAAGTATATGCAGAAATTAATTCTAACTTTTGTAACAGATTTTGTTTATGTAAACGAAGCTCTTAAAATTTAGTTCAGAATTGTAGAAACTTTTCAACAGGTCGTTTGTAGGACCTGCTTCCAAGTTTTCCAAATTCTGCCAGCGGCAAATGTAGGGTTTATATTTATTTTAACTAACATTTATTTTAAGTTTAAACTATCTTTCCTGTTAAGCCTTACTTTCCCCTGGAATTGCCAATGCCAGAGTATGTAAATTTTAGTAGAACGCGCAAGGATTCAAATTATCAGCGGAAGTATGCTGAGTTAAATAGAAGGGAAACGAGTTCGAAAGTGTGCTGTCTTGCTTCACGAGTGTGGAGGTGGCTAGTTAGAAAGTGAAGAACCACGCGTTTCGGCCTGTGTGCTTGCCTCGGCAAATTTGTTAATCTTTCAACGTAATATTCAGAGTTTGCTGAATTATCAGCGGTATTTTAGAACGCGGTGAGGTTAGTTACGTTTAGAGAGCCTCGTAGTTAGTCACTTGTTATTATCTCTTTTCAGTCTCTTATTTTTATTTTACCGCCGGGTCGGCGTAGTTTGTGAGCGTCAAGAGCACGCATTTGTAATTTCTAAAGTTGAATAAAAAGGGACTTAAACCCGTCTCAAGACTCTGTCTAATTTCCAGTTCTCAGGAGTCACCACCCTTGTTGCTTGCAGGTTGGAAGCGCGCAACTTTACAAGTTCATGGATTGTTGCAGGACGTGTACGGTACACCTTGTATTTATATCCCCATAGGAAGAAGTCGCACACACTAAGATCAGGGGATCTCGCAGGCCATTCAATGTCACTGTTACATGAAATAATGCGTCTTCCAAACAATTGACGGACTGCTGCCATCGATTGTCGAGCAGTGTGTGACGTGGCTCCGTCCTGCTGAAACCACGTGTTTTCGATGTTAAGATTAAGCTCGTACAGTCTCGGCGTAAAGACCGTTGGAACCGTTGAACCGTTGGAATGCCACCTGAAGGTTTCGTTTTCAAGGCAGATCCTGTTTCTTCAAAATTACGCACCCACGTTACGCATGCGCAGATGAGACACGTATATGACGTCCAAGCTGGTAATGCTGTCGAAATCTCTGCGCCGCAGTCGCAGTATCACCATTTTTATAAAACGCTCTCACAGCTACTGCACGTTCCGCACCAGTCCAATGATCCATAATTACTAAATGGCAATGCGCTCACAACAATTGTGCAGAGTTTCGAACAACTGCCGGCTCTACAGTGCTGCCTACTGTAACGTTCAAAATTTCCCGTTTCCCTGCGCCACCCTGTAGTTGTATAACCGTCAGACTGACGTGTTAATAAACAGGTTTATTTTAAATCTTCATCTAAGTTTTTGCTACTCTACTTATAAGGCAGACGGAACAATAATTTGTCTGCCTGTCTCTACGGTTCTAGGAGTTCGAAGTTAAAGTACTATACAACGTGCAATGGAATCCAAACTGCGTAATTAAGTACGCCTGGAGGTAGTGCCAGCATCATTTAATTCTTATACGACTGCAAGCAGAAGGTATGGTAGCAAGCCCGATTGATATCAGGTGAATGTCATGCAAGCATCGGGAAAACCAGCCATCAGTTCTGATTGCAGCAATTTGGTATTAAGTTTTGTGGAAGGGCTCGAAAGTTACTTTTCCTTTTGTATTTAGATGGGAAGAAAGTAAATTGAACATCGCGTTTGAAAGGGCAGGCTTGAGATGGCTCAGAAGCATCAGGAAAAGTTTGTTAAGTGAATGTGGCAGTGAAATTTGCAAATTTAATCTGTTTAAACAATCCCTGATTAAAACATGGCCTGAATTAAGTATACGCTTTGTTGGAATTGGAATGAAATCAGATGGTAGGCGAAGAACTGGCATCGTTTGTATTACGGTAAGCTGAAATTGTGAAGTTATTGCACGGAAGGAAGCTGAGCATGGAAATGCAGGGACAAGTGGGCGGAATTCTAGAATTTCATCATTCGTCGCACAGCAATATTTCCACAACACTAAATGTGCAGCTTCGAGCCAATTTCGATGGACAACGCGCCAGGAATAATCTGAGGGTTTCAAACCTCTCTTTGTCTACCACCAAACCATTCAAAAGGATTGCTAGTATATTTGAGTGTTCCCGTACCTCACAGGGACTATACACTAAGAAACACCCATCCTTTTTCCAGATTCGAACACGGAAGCATCGGTACTCCAGCAAGCGTCGCTAACTACTGTACCGACTAGGACGGCTCGAAGTGATACAGTTGATTACGTCCCTGCAGGTACATGACTCAGCAGATTTCAGCCACGTCACGTACCCCGAATCAGGAATTTGGCTTATGTGCAGCCTACTTCAACATTTTACAAAAATAATCATTTTATTTACAAAAACAACCCCTGAATTCATCTGTGGTTCTTTTTCTTCTACATTGTAAACTAAACTAACATTCATACTAAAAAGAGAAGTGCTCTCTAACTGCGATACAAAAGTCATTTTCGGAATTTTTCAGCAACTAGTACACAAAATCAGCTATTATACACCGTGATTTACTCAAATGCGCGCCGTAGTAGTGGTAAGTAGGTTATGCCGACTTCCATTTGCCATGTGAAACTAATCGATATTTCCGTGACTTAAAAAAAATCAGAAAGTGGGATAGGGTTTGGAAATACGCTCCTCGGACATGTGCAACTTGAAATCCAAATTTCGAATCTACATTTTTATTTAGTTTATGTTTTAAGCAAATATGATGAATTATTGATAAAGAACATATGGTATTTTTAATTACGAGAAATAGTCTTCTCTATTCAGTTTTAGGTAGCGAACGTCAGAATTTTTGGCTCACAAACGCAGCGTTTTAAAAGCAATATGTTGTCACCACTCGAAATAAAATATTTTTATTTCCATGCAGAAATATGTTGCCATTCAGTAGAGTGTAAGTTATTGAATTTTTCTGTCAAATTTATATCCGTTACTGATTTACAAACTAAGAGACTTAAAAGCAATTAATAGAACTCTTAATAAGAGAAACGGAAGAGAATTGCAAGTTTCAAGTTCAACAATGAATTCCATTGATCCTGCTATTCAGTTCACTCACAGCGATTTTCGACATTCTGGTCACACGTAACACATCCAACTTCAGTACTACGGTTTACCGTAAACCTTCATTGGTTTGCCTTCCACCAACCACACTTCAAATCATGTCATCCGACTAAATAAAAGTTAGCTTCATTTTATTCCTATGTTTTCCCTGCTCTTCAAGTTTGCTCCTTCAAACTTTCTCTTGATGAAGAACTAAATTATTTAGAAGCAGTAGCTATTGACAGGGGCCTTTTCACCCAACATTATTAATTAAGCAGTTAAAAAATTCTCATCTCAACACAACAAAAGGCACACTCATGTTTTAGGAGATTATAAAAATTATGTTGTCATTCCCTTCTTTCCATCAATTAGCTATAAAGTTGCACGTCTTTTACAGAAATTTAAACGGGTCGTTTATTCTCCCATCAATAAAATTCCGAGTTCCATACTCAAGGACCTCATTCCAGATATGAATTCCTGGGGTATTTACAGGATTCCTTGCCAGTGTGGTTTAATTACATTGGCCAAACTAAGAGAGCATTCAAATTTAGCGTTAAGGATCATGAGGCATACGTTAGAAAAAAAGGAAACACAGAAGTCTTCTGTTGCCCAGCATTGTTGATGCGAAAATCACACTTTCAATTTTTCTGCTGCCAAAATTATTCAAAAAACATCTTCCATTAGTGAACTAGATTTTTCTAGAGGCATTTAACATTCAAAAAAATCTTTCTGTTCTAGTTAACGATCCTAGTTCCAATCCATCTTTGCCTTCAGCCGCCTTTAAAGAAATTATGTTTTAGTTTCTGGTTTCATTAACAGATGACGGCAGTAGCTTGACTCCTTTCCAGGTTTTCTTATCTTATCTTATTTAATCATCATATCTTATCTCGTTCATTTGCGCGTTTGCAGCTGAAGATGATGGTTCGGTAAAATCATCGAAACTAGTCCTGTGAAAATTTGAAAATATAACGCTGATTTTAGTTGTTTGACTTCTAAAATATGTAGTATTTATACTGATTGCAGAAGTACCGCTGATATGATTTTCGAAAGATACACCGCTGATGAAACAGCAGTGGATCTTTCTGTATATGCTCTTATGCCTGATAAAATTCGATTAATTTATGAAAAAAATATTTTTGGCTTTAAAGCCGAAAATATAATTTTGAGAGCCAGAAACTTGGGAAACTGATTTTGAAGTTGCTGTAATAAAAGCTTTAAAAATGTGTTCCCAGAACTTTAGTTAAATAATGTAATTTACAGTTTAATGATTGCTTATGATGAGAAATACAACGCATAGATCTGACTACTCAATACAGAAAAAACGAAAATGGGAAAAAGGCATATTAGTATATGCGCGACTTTAGCCCACTTACCTCCACAAAGCATTGATGACGGTTGGTTGAAAATAATCGAGGATTTTCCTATATCTGACCAAACTGAGAGATTTAACGATCATAAGGTGCAGCATTGGTTAGACAACACCGAATCTATAGAAGGGATTTGGAATTGTTATGAAGAATGACATAGAACGACTAATCCTTTAAAAGGCTGACATCATAGAATGGAGAGAGTGAATAGTGACAAAAAGAGTCATGGAGTGAATAGTGACAAAATAAAATCTCATTAAAATATCTAAATTAAGAGAATTTATATATTTTAAGAAAGAATTATTTTAAGAAAATATCTAAATTAAGAGAAATTGTAGTAAAATTAAGAGAAGCTGCCTATTATTACGATGCTCTGTAATACAAAGTACAGAAGAAAATTCCTGTCAAAAAAAAAAAAAAAAGGACAGAGAGAGAGAGAGAGAGAGAATGAAAAAGTATACCAAGGTTAGACGAAGCAGACTGTTAAAGGACTTTGAATGCGAAATGAATATATATAATATAGCACTGATAGTTTTGCAGTGACGTAAATAAGCATAATTCTAAGTTTTAATGGAAATAACTATAATTAATATTTATTTCCATTAAAACTTAGAACAAAGCAAAAAATTTAAGCAAAATTACATAAAATCTATAATGTAGACGGAAAATTACAATTTAATGCAAAGGAGAGGATAATTTATTAAAAATTACGGTAGCTGCTACACAGATAAAAACCACATGTAGAAATTAAGGTTTATAAATGTAAACATAAGAATTAAAAATAAAATGCTTGCTAAGAATAGAAATACTAAATGATCTTTACAACAGAAGAAAAGTCACTGAATGTTCCGAAAAATTATTTAGTTTCTTTAAGCATTATTGTCAATGAAATATTTTTTATTGCTTTCAATTTTGAATTATTCTACATTGTTTAAGATATTAAATAATGATTGAATAAGATGTGATTCAGAGACAAATAGATTCAATTATTATATAGAAACTTTCTTCAGTATAATAAAATGTATGTCTTACAATAAAAATTAAAGTCTATATGTAATTCAGAGTTTGATATCTCTGAACTGCATATTAGACAGTTGCCAAATAAATACTGTTTATTTGGCAAAAAATGCTCATACTGTTGCCAAAAAATGTTCATACTGTTGTTAAATAAATTTTCATACTGTGTAAGCTATATTTCTGTTATTCTACTTAAACTTAGATCATACCTGTTGAATTCTCTCACAGGCGTGAATTAATTACCAGCACAGAAGAAGGGAGAAAATAACCCTTCATTAATACGAATGAGAACAGAAAGGCACGATTTTCGTGCTTTACAAAAACACTGTCAACTAGCGGTGAAACGTAAACGTAGAATATAAATCAATTCAAATATAAAATAAAATAATGCTGGATTAGCAAGTTAAGTAATTGTCTAACAGGTTGAGTCAACAAAAACTTAACAGGCGTGACGCTGATCCGAAATGTCCAAGAGGCTTACTAGCGTAACAGCGAGATAACAAAGAAATTACGGTATTATTATTAAAAATTGAGGTAGTTAATAATTACGGAGCGTGTTCAGAGATTCATCCGTTTAAACACTCAATTCACTTAACTTTAAATTTACATCCTGGCGAGAAAATGCTAGAGGAAGCTGAGGAGTTCAGGAAAGGTATCAAACTTGAAATAAATTTGTTATGCAATATAAGGGAAATCGTACAACTGTTGCCAAATAAATGAACACGTGTTAAGTAAGGATGACACAGCTATAAGATAAAATTCATATATTTTAAGTTGCTCCAAAACAAGTTATGCACGAGACAAGAAAATAATAAAAAAATTCTTAAGGTGCATAAAGAACACTTTTTTCAGATGGAAAAGAAGACACATTCTGTGAATACCATACAGTGACTTTATTCGGCAGATGGCCGTAAAAAATCCATTTCCCTATGCATGGTTTAATATTCTTATCTACGATGAAAGAGAAGAGTACTGTATCGTACTCAAAATTTTAAAGGCGCCTTGTTTTCTGTATTAGGTATAATCACCAATGTCCTTAATGTATTTATTTAAGCAGTATCTAAAGTTTAAAGAGTCATTGTGACATCAATTTATAGTACAAACTTCATAGTTATGCCACCTTCTATCGCGCTTTCACTTTGACCTTGAATGAAAAGGTTGAAACGTGAATCGTTTTTACCCACCCTATCGAAGGAGGATAAAATGATACGATTTTTAAAAAAGCCTCAACTAAGAAAGCCAGAAATAGGATATAACACTTCTGATAATACAGAGTCGTCATAAAAATAATTCCCCGCTATATGAATCCCTAACTGGGCTAAAAAGATTTTCATGATATTATATTGATGAGTTAGGTCAACTACTGTTGGGTTAGGTCTCATAGTGTTATACTGATGTATTAGGTTATGCTGATTAACGAAAATTATATTTATGAATTATTTCAATATATTTATTTTTATAAAATATTTTATATTTATTTTTATGAATTATTTCATTTATATTAGTTTTATTTAAATTATTTATTTATTTTATAAGGGGATTAGTACATATAGGTCCGTTGACCAGTTGCCATGGGCGTCAACTGTAAAAAAAAGAAATTATTATTAAGTAAAGTATTATTAAATATTAAAGAAATTATCTTGTCACTCAATCTTATTGTAAATTCTTTATTAACTACTTTAAAATATATAGCTTAGCACTCCATCAATCGATTTTATTTAGAATCAGAAAATTTAAAACAAAACGAATTGCGTGTCGATTTCTCTGCTTCTGCATGCTGTCTAAATACCAGTATCATTAATGAAATAATACATTTTGCCCTTCTGTCGTCCTGTAACGTGAAACAGCCCAATAGTTTTCAATATCTGCACGCTTATGGCATCAGGTGGAAATGTTCGTTGTTTAGCATTAAATTTGGAGCGATTCATTATTACGTTTTAGGCATTATTTTTAAGCATTTATTGTTACGCAAAGACGATTTTTCAGTTTCAAAGTTTACGTTGTACCCTACATTTAATTTCAAAGTTTATTTTATTTAAATCTGGATTATTATTTAAGGTTATCTATTTATTCTTATTTATGAGCCTCGTTCAAAGTAACACAGTATCTTTTTTTACTTAACACATTTTTTTAAAGAAATTTAAAGCTACTGAAAGGGAAAGAGAGTTGCTTTTAAAGCGACTTAATTCAATCGATATCTAGATTCTGATTGTCTTTTGAAAAATAAAAATTGCTTAAAAATAATAAAACTTCAGTGTTCAATAAATACGAAGATAAAAATATGAGACATACACAAACTAAACAATACAAGAAAACTAGCTAATTAATAGTTAAAAATGTTACAGTATTTTTTTCTATGGTTTAGTTTCAAGTTATGAATTTAAAATATCAATACATTATTAGTATCAATACATTATTAGTATGAATTTAAAATATCAATACATTATTAGTATCAATACATTATTAGTATGAATTTAAAATATCAATACATTATTAGTATCCGTTTCAAAACATAAAAATTTCGCTGTTATCAAGTTTTGAATTCAGCTGATGTCCGTTTCGGTACTTCTAAATATTTGAGTGATATCACAATTCCAACCAGAGCGAACTGAAGCTTCAAACGAAACACACACCGTTGTACAACTGAATTGAAATATTTACAGAAAATACTATTAAAAGAAATAACGCGACATTTCATTTAGCAGTTACTAAAACTGATACTTGTATTAGACAAGAAACGAATTCAATTTTTCTGGAAAGAGCGCAATGCGAGGAAAAAACTTCAGCAGTCGAAGAAGAATATCTTTGGCAAACTGCGAACCCACCACGGAAAATCATTTTTATCGGTTATATTCATTTAGTCAAAATGTATTTAAATGGATTCTAAGCCGAAAACAAAAGTTCACAGATAGTTGAGGACGAAGAATATTAATCAAAATATTTACTTTTGTTTTATCATTCCCCTGGATTGTAATAGTTATCGCAGGTTGACTGATAGACTGAATCACAGGATATAAGGCTTGGCTGTTTGTGTGGACTTCTGCATTCTAGCAAGCGCAATATCAGACCATCTGTAGTGATGTGGTCTGATATTACGCTTGCGAGAAGCGTACGTACTTCTTGTACAACATTATTAGTGATGAAACTGTTCAGTTCGGCTTTTGCCAAAAAATAAGAGGAGCAAATGCCCGGCCATTTGAAAACAAAAAGAGAAAAAAAAATTTTTATCCTCTATGTCTATATCATACCTTGTTATTATGAACTTACTCACCTTTCCTTTGTTTATTTATTTCAATCAATTTTTTCGACTTCCTTTTCATTTATTATTAATTTACTCATTTTCTTTTAATTTTTAGATATTTTAATTCATTGTTTTATTACTTATTTTAATATACACTGGTTATCATAAAATAAGGAAAAATCACAAAAATAGCAATAACTCCCTCAAAAATAAGCCAAACCGTGTAAAATTTGAATATGTTGCCAAGTAAGAGTAGCTGAGTAAAACTGCGATATGCAAATTAGTCGCGCTGCTTTCGGAATACGTCATCTGCGAGGAGCATAAAAGTGCATGTTTGAGAGCAAGCCCACATATTTCACTGTGACAGTGACATCAGAAATCTGAGATAGCCAATTCGTAACAATGACTTCCAGGCATCATTTGCCTGCAGAACTGCGATGGAGAGCCATTGGGAGACTAGAGACAGGACAAAGTCAAACAGAAGTGGCAGATGGCTAAATGTGAGTCCTTCTGTGTTTCATAGACTTTGAAGGCAATTTCAAACCACAGATTCGGCATCTAAGAGGCTCAGCCAAGGACGGCCAACTGCTACGACGAGCGCCGATGACCAATATTTGACTTTATGTGCACTCAGGAATAGAACCACTAATCAGACTCTTTTTAGATCCTCCCTTGCTGCGGCCACCGGAAGGTTGGTGTCAACGTCAACTGTGCGTAGAAGGCTTCACGAAGGTGGTCTGTATGGCGAAGCGAACAACCATTTGCGTGCCGCTCAAGTCACGCCATAAGAGGGACCGTTTGCAGTGGGCACGACAACATGTCCACTATACGCCTGAGCAGTGGAGGGCTATTCTCTTTACGGATGAGTCCAGGTTTTGTCTAGAAAGCGATAGTACGCGTTATTTGACATGGAGAGAACCTAGAACCCGTTATAATCCGTCAAACATCCGTCCATGAAAGAGATGCATACGGAAGGGGCAGTGTCTGTGTTTGGGGTGGCATCTCTTTGGGTGGACGCACAGACCTCTATGTCTTTCCAAGGGTAACCGTGAATGCTCAGATTTATAGAGATGACATCCTTGATGTTCATGTGCGCCCATATTCCGGCGCAATAGGTGATGCTTTCCTGTTACAGGACGACAACGCAAGACCACAGGGCTCGCATCATAGATGATTATCTTCTGCAGGAAACAATTATGTGCATGGAGTGGCCAGCTCGATTCCCGGACTTGAATCCTATCGAGCACGTTTGGGATGCTTTAGGGAGACGTCTAGCTGCTCTCAATCCGCCCCCTCAGACCCCTTGTCGCGCTTGCAGTTGCTTTGCAAGAGCAATGGCTCTCGCTTCCTATGGAACTGATAGACCGCATAATTGAAAGCATCACACATCGCTGTATGTGCTGTATTGCTTCTAGAGGTGATCATATTCCATATTGAAGGTACTTTTCCTATGGCAAACTAACACCTTCGATTTGTTCATTTTATACATGTGCTAGTTTCTATACTATCATATCTGTCTAGTAATTTCTTTTTATGTTATTTGATACCTTAATGTGTTGTATATTGTGGTTAAGTTTCATTAAATTCTACATGTAACTTTTTCAGTAATTGTGATTTTTGTGATTTTCCTTAATTTATGATAACCAGTGTATTAATATTTTATTCCTTTATATTTTATTTAATTATTCATTACTTAATGCTTTATTTATTGTTCTATTTTATGTATTTTGTTTCTTTCCTGACGGTATTCTGTAGAGCTCAAGCTCTTTTAATTTTAGAAATTAAGGCTTGCTTATAAGATTAGAATAAGTTTAGAGCTTTTCACATATGAACGATGATTGGATTGGATTATTTAATTATGACAAAACACACGAGGGCTATCTGCCTAAAGGGAGGGATGCCTTCGTGGAGGACTTTCTAAGGGGAAACTGGCTCGTATACACGTTACACATGGGGAAAGTGTTCAGCGTCTTTACCGTTCGGCCGCTGGTGGGCTATGAACGATGAAGAACAAGTCTTTAGTAAAATAAGCAAATGGAAATATATATAAAACTTTAAAAAGATATGGTAATAAAAACAATACACTATTAAATAGATTGATAAATTATGCAGGGTATGGGGGTCTGTAACTCGTAACAGGCAATAATCATATATGAACACGGGGGCGGGGGGTTCGCATGCGCAGTCCTTGAGCAGTGAAGATTGATTAGGGCTTCTGAGGATTTATTAGCGGATTTTTTGGGCTCTACCTGAAAAGCTTAGTGTATGGAACCCTTGTGGAATCGGACATGGACGTAGTAGCACTCATCGTTGCTGCAAGTGCTGTTGTTTCTAATACAACCGCATTTTTGCAAGCGTTCGTCGATCGATGCATCCTGTTTGCGAGATATGTATTTCATCTGCAAGTCACAAATTGGAACGCTTTATTTCAAATGATTTCAAAAGCTTTATTTCAAACGTGTTGTATATAATCTTCTTTATTTTATAAATCGTGTTGCGTCTTTCTTTCTCTGTCTTTGTGAAGTCTAGCGCGTGGGGGTTGCGCATGCGATCCTATGTTCTTGTATAATTATTGTCTCTTCAGGACCTCCATGCACATTCCTCAACAATAGTTCTGAAACACCCTGTATACATGCTTTCATAAAACAAGAGCTACTCTACAGGCCTTGATCGTTCTGCTGATACCACAATTAGCTAAATTTAAGCAAACCTGAAAAATTTAATTAAGAGTAAAAACTGTAGGCACAGTTTAACATGGATTTTTGTTTATCGTTTGGAATGATTTTATAAATCGCAGTTTAAAATCATATAAATACCATAATAAGGAAATAACGATTTCTCCACAAACCACAAAACGTTATTGGACGAAAGAAAAAAAAGTCTTTATCTTTAATTAGTATGTGTATTCAAGAATGTTAAATCAGTTACCTGTACTCTGTGACTATAACATGTTCAAGAAAATATGCGAAATGCTTGATTGTAATAATAAGTGCGAATTTACAAGCTTTGTGAATGCAGAGAAATTTTCTTTTTCTAATTCCAGTTTTCCTGAAATTTTATTAAATATATTTAATACTAGCCTTACGAATTTTTCAAGTTGAATGTTCTCTGCTTTTATCTTGAGATTGAAAATAAACTTTACATAAATTTATATCATGTATAAATAAATACCAGTAGTATTCATAATACTATAAATGAAACTTTTAAAACTAGGGTTAACTGATTTTGTTAATATCAGCGTTAACTGTACCAGTCTTCAACTTTCATCAGGCATTAAGATGAATTAGTAATTGATTAATATGATTTATTTACTGATTATATTTCGAAATATACTATAGTGCGATCTGCATAAATCCAGTAAAATTGAATTATAAATCTAGGCCATTGTTCGCAAACCTTACCTGAAAGGACTTCCATTTCAGACCTTAAACCTGACGAAGTTTTAATTTTTATTATGTGTATTTCATTATTTTACATGTTATGCAATATCTAACAGTATATAAGTAGTACTTTGGCAAATATTATAGCCAAATTTGCAATATATGTAACTCTTTCAATTCATTATTATCATTATTTTTAAGAATTTGGAATTCAGCAACATGCCGTGTATGAAAATTGAGGATATGCGCCTGGGAAAGGGGATCCGGATTATCAGCAGCTGCAGTAGAATATCAAAATATGACTGCCTTGTTCAAGAAGGGATCAGTATCTTCTATAGAGGCTATCTTTTCATTCAAAATTTGATAGCATGATGTTTCATATGCTCATGGCACTAATATTTCATTTAAACGCCTCATGAAGTCGTTTTGTCCCAATTGTTGTCGGTTATGTGAGTTTCTTCAATTAGAAAATTTTTCAGATAATCAGTTTTCGTTATAGAAATGACTCTCTTTGCTCCATCGCGTTCTTCTTCTTGTCTCTCCTCTTTAGGTGGATCGAATTTTTATGCGTATTATTCTAATTCTTTATGTGAGAAAACATCTTACTATTCATTAATATTAATTATGAGATCCATCATTATTGACTAGTTCCAGTCAAGTTCTATTAGATTGACTGAGAAAATTCTTCTGTAGCTACATCGCAAACTAACTCTTTCTGTTCATGAATTGTTTTTGCGTAGTAGTACAACTGTAGAGACATTAGGATTTTTTTGGAGGCCGGAGAGATGAAAAATTAGCAACCGCCCCAATTAAGTAATTACAATTTTTACAGCCACATTTAAGAAAAGACAGTGTGCTGTAGTCCTCACGAAATTGCAGCTAAATATTTGTTTTACTTTCAGTATTCTGAAGTGATGCGTACGTAAAAATGTAAAGTTTCGGCAATATTTTTCGTCTAAAAAACGATCATTTTTATTCAGCTACGACACCAGCCACAAGTTATTCAACAGTCCCAACCAACATGAAAAATTAACGAAGTTTTTCTTACTTTTAACAAAAACTGTGATTATAACAGAACCTACGTTTGTCACTAGATCCTAACACCATCACCATTTATCAACAGTGCTTGATTAATTACATTAATATTATGTACTATTTTTTAATATTGTGTACTAGTTTGAGGATTTACTTTTGCGTAATTAAATTTATGAGCATTAATTTTGTATGTAAATGCTTATTTCTTGACCAGAATTGTGGATGAATTGTGGATGATTCTGAATTCGACATTATTTAAATTGTTAAATTATTTAACTGGAAAGCGAAGACATAAACAAAAACGCTTCGACGGGCCTTTTGGCGATTTCTAGCTGACTTGGCAACTTTTCTGATGTTTCTGGAAAACACATTTCTGAATCTTTAGTACCGATTTTTTCCGAAGCTTTCAAAAAACTGTACAACACCCTATAAATACAGCTTCAACAGTTGCGATAAGTCAGAGAGGAGAAAAGAGGGGAAGAGACTTCTAGAGTTCTATGTTGAAAGTTTACTACAGATATATTCTGGTACCTTGGCGGCAGTTATCCGGCATCTGCTCAGGTAAGAGCTCTATTTTACGGATTCTGGATTAGGAATTGTTTAAGAATTTATGGCTGAGGCTAACGGTCAGATAGAATTGATTAACCTAATCACTGAAGAATTAGCAAATATATTTGCGCAATGCTGCATTCAAATTAGTTGCATTGAAGAGGAAAAGAAAGTTAGGGAGCTTAATGAAGACAAAAGCAAAACTCTTCAGGACTTTTACAAAGCGAAACGAGCATTAGAAAAAAGCATTACAACACCCGATAAAAATTACACCAACGCTTGTAACGAAAGTTGACGAACTTGACCGTAGCAAATCTTTAAAAAGGCAAAAAGTTAAACGAACCGCTCCAGAGTAAAATGATAATAATGCGCGTGATTGGAAAACTCCTAAGAAAGCACAAGAGAGAAAACCTAGCGATTCAAGTTCTGTAATTGAACAGTCAAATCAATTTTAATATTTATTCGATGATAATCATATGGAAGAGGGTAATAAAGAAGAGCAAACCGATGAATCAAAATTCATTCAGCTAAAGGAAACCGCTTACAAAATACCTCCCATGATCATCTCTGAGGGAAAAATAACCCTTTCGCCGTCCTCTCCTGTCCGCGAAAATTTCTCCGCAGCGGCCCTTTGTTTTTCGTAGCACGTAATGTTGTTTTCTCTGTACATCATAATTTTCAATACATAACTTTCGTAGTGGATGAATGTCAATGAATATTAAGTAAAATTATAAGGAAATAAAGCATAATGGAAAAGTAATAATATCTCTGCTTATTTCTAACAGCAGGATAATTTGATAACATCTGATCCAGGCGGTCCACTCTCCCATTTTGTTGTTGTAATCTTTTACAATTATTGGATTTTTTAAGTTCTTTTTCGTGTTCCAACATCAACCATAGAGTTATTATGGACTGTACTCATCAAACGTATATCCTTCTTTCTGTCCAATTCACAACCTCATTTCTATCTCTCTCTCTATCTTTTTTTTTTTTTTTTTTTTGCTAAGTAGACGTTGAAGCCATCTCTCACTGTCTTGTATCTTATGTAAAATGGCGCGAATATTCATAAAACCCGGGGGGGGGAATTCAATTAGAAATAGAATGCCTGATTAGTGCTGCTCTCTAGGAGGTATTAGAACAAACAAACAAACAAACAAACAAAAACAAGTAAACATTTAGAAAGCGTTTTAAACGTTTAAAATGTAGAAGACCGTTTGAAGCGCGTTACGGCCTCCCTGCAAAAGTTTCACTTGAACGCGCTAGACGCGCTACGGACGACGAAGAGGTTAATTGGAAACAGCTTAAAAAAGAGCTTGAGCCGATATGCGCAAAACCTATTATAGGTTAATTGAAAAGTGGACATCTAAGCATAAAAGTTCAAGAGGCCGAAGATTACAGAAATGTTACCAAGCATTCAAACAAACTTGGAATTCCTTTTCATGCATTACAGCTTAAATCTGACAAACCAATTAAAGAAGTCATAAGAAAGCTACTGACCAATACGGAAGTAGCAGATATCGAAGACGAACTAAAAGCACTTAATATACAATTCTGGAAAATAAGACTACTAACGAAGTACCAAGACAGAAATATTATTCCGCTTTTCAGTGTTCCTGGTTGAGGTACCACGAACACCCGAGGGAAACGTATTTTCAAAGTTGAATATCTCCTATCAATGTGAGTCGTAGCGGAAAGCTACAAATCTAAACCAGGACCAACGAGGTATCATCGATGCCAGAGATATGGACACAGCCAGGCGATATGCTCTAAAAAAGTCAGGTTCATGAAATGCGCGGAATATCATAAAACATGGGAATGCACCTATACAAAAGAACAAAGACCAGGCAAATGCGCTCTTTGTGGCGATAATCACATTTCGGCTTACAAAGGTTGTCCTGAATATCCTCGGAATAAGCCAAAAAGTAAAATAGCATCACCAAATAAGCCCAAGCCTATACCAGATGAAAATGAAAAAGAATTTCCTGCGCTGCCAAAAGCCACTGCAGCGGCAGCGCCAAACAGGCGATACGGACTTAAAAACTGTACAGAAAAGCGCCAATTGGCGAAACAGTAAACCCGTTTGGCAAACCTACAGGCTGACGGGGAGAGAAGAATTTTCCCCGGCAGTCAAGTGGAACTACTTCAACGAATGTGTGCGTCTCTGCTTCGCCGAGATATGTGAACTTGTGTACTCGCATCTGTACTGTGCTCTGAATTTCTTAAGCCGTTATAATGTACCCGGCAACTGTTACTTTTCCTTATTAAATTTGATTATTAATTGTAACATGTCTATCTTAACTAAGATTTCGGCTTTCCTAGTTAATGTTAGGGATATTTTCGTATGCACGTGTTACTCACACGTACATCATTGGTGACCCTGTCCCTCGCTCCTTCTGTTTCGATCCCTAATGACTATCTGTCTCAATCTTTGTTAAAAAACTAAAAATATGACTTATTTTGATGCCAATGCTCTTCCTTATGACTGATAAAGGCTCCACCCTATTTATTTCCTCCTCATTTTATCGTACGGATTACACGTGGTTTATCACACTTAAGGAGGATTTACAGGTATGTGGTCAAAATTTTTTAATTATCTGTGATTGGTCTTAATTATGTTTTTGTGATATGTTTTGCTCTAAAATTATAGTTTTAATTTAATTATTGATTGTTTAAAATTGATCTTTAGGTAATATTTGTGCTCACACTTTTATTGAGATATTGAATGTCTTCATTATTTTATTCTGAATTGATACTGTTTTGATAAGATATAGTGCAAAACATTAAGTTTACGATTTACGATATATTTATAATTGGCAACCATGCCAGGATCGGAATGCCAAACCAACGAGGAATCGAATATGGCGGTTCAGGAGCCACAAATTTCATACGTGGCAGTTAAAAATCCCCTTTTTGGAAAAAAAAAATGTTAAACTTTGGTTTATTCAAGTTGAAAGTAACTTTGCTTTAGCGAAGATTAGTAGCGATAGTACAAAATACAACCACGTGGTTTCTTCGATAGACCCTGCAACTCTTTCCGCAGTATCAGATATTTTATTTAATCCCCCAGCGACGGCTAAATATGATGCCCTTAAAGCTAGGTTAATAGTAGAATTCTCAGATTCGGAAAGCGAGCAAATACGCAGACTTATTTCTGAATTGCATTTAGGGGACGACAAACCACCTCACTTATTGAGAAAAATGACAGAACTAGGTGGAAACTGTATAACTGACGAATTTTTAAAATCATTATGGCTGCAAAGGTTACCTTCCGAGGTGCATGCCATTTTATCAATAAGTTCGGAATCCTTAGACAATTTAGCAAAAATGGCTGATAAGATAGCTGAAGTGCGCACGCCAACGAACAACAGCGTGTTCGCGGTCCAGGCAGCTTCGGCGAGTTCCCCCAGAAACCTTAACGATTCTGGTGGCCCCCTCGAGGAGCTTAAGGCCTTAAGGAGTGAAATCTCTGCCCTAAGTAAACAAGTCGAGCGACTCTCCCGCGGAAAAACGAGGAATAATTTCCCCCGGGATCAACATAACACAGCACGTAGTTTTTCGCGTGGGCATTCCCGAGAGCGTGTGAACAATTATTGTTATTTTCATTCGCGATTCGATAATAATGCACGAAAATGTCGAGCACCTTGTTCCTTTTCTCAGAACACTACGCCCAGGAAAACTAGTAGTAGCGGCTGTCGATCGAAATTCATCGGCAGTCGCGCATTCATGTCGTTTACATGTTTACGATAACAGATTAAATTTAAACTCTTTGATTGATTCGGGCTCGGATGTTTCATGTGTGACACCGACTTCTAAGTTTAAGAAAATGCATCCTGATTCGCTTCAATTATTTGCCGCGAATAATTCCAGAATTTCTACGTATGGAACAAAATTGTTAACTGTGAATTTAAGACTTAGACGAAACTTTTCTTGGAAGTTTTTAATCGCCGATGTACCAGTGCCTATAATAGGAGCCGACTTTTTAAGGCATTTTGATCTTTTAATCGATTTAAAACGAGGTAGGCTTATCGATAATACTACGAAATTAACTCGTATTGGTTCTCTTTCCGATTCTAAAAATTATTTTTCGGTAAAGTTAATATCTGGTGATTCACCATATCACAGAATCTTGAAAGACTTTCCGGAAGTACTGAAGTTAAAATCCGATTCGGGTAGAGTAAAGCATAGTACGGTTCATTACATCGAAACAAACGGTCCTCCTGTGCACAGTAAACCGCGTAGGTTAAGCCCTAAGTTATACGAAACAGTAAAAAAAGAATTTCAATTTATGATAGATCAAGGTATTTGTAGACCATCAAAATCAGCATGGTCATCACCTCTTCATGTAGTTTCTAAAAGTTCGGGCGACATACGGCCAGTAGGAGACTACCGAAAACTAAACGCGTGCACGGAACCCGACAGATACCCTATCCCGCATTTACAAGACTTCAATAATACGCTTAGCGGAAAGACAATTTTTTCAAAAATTGATATCGTTCGGGCATATCATCATATACCAGTCCATCCAGATCATATACCGAAAACTGCAGTTTGCACCCCATTTGGTCTTTTCGAATTTCCGTTTTTAAATTTCGGACTGTGCGGAGCAGCTCAAACATTTCAAAGGTTTATGAACGAAATTCTTGGAGATCTAAAATTCGCCTACGTCTACTTAGATGATATTTTGATATTTAGTGATACGGAAGATGAGCATAAATCTCACCTACGTACTGTTTTTAAAGATTAACTTCATATGGATTGACAATTAACGCTTCGAAATGTGTTTTCGGCGTTCCGGAAATATCTTTTTTAGGCCATATAATCAATAAAGATGGTACCAAGCCTCTGACGAACAAAGTGGAACCGATACTTAACTACCCACTTCCTAAAACGGTAAAAGATTTGCAGAGATTTTTAGGATTTTTAAATTTTTACCGTCGATTTTTACCCAACGTAGCCCAGAATCAAATACATTTAACTTCGTATTTAAAAGGGGCTAAGAAAAATGATAAGACAATCCTGAATTTGTCTGAGGAAGCGCGGAGTGAATTTCAAAAGTGCAAACAGCTAATCGCTAATGCTGTTCTTTTGGCACACCCGAAGAAAGATGCCCAGTTGGTTTTACAGGTTGATGCGTCAGACTTCGCGATCGGTGGAACGCTATCACAAATAGTTGATAGAAATTTACAGCCTCTCGCATTTTTCTCACGAAAGCTTTCGCAGGCGGAAAGGAACTATAGTGCGTATGATCGAGAGCTATTGGCAGCTTATGCTGCTATTAGGCATTTTAAGCATATGTTGGAAGCACGGAACTTTTCTTTAATCACCGATCACAAACCGTTCACGTATGCATTCCGACAGCGTTTGGATAAGTGTTCACCTCGTCAGGCTAGGCAGTTAGACTTTATCTCACAATTCACCACTGAAATTCGCCATATAAAAGGTTCGGAGAATATCGCTGCCGACGTACTTTCGCGTATAGAAGCAATAAGCATGCCTAACCCTATCGACTATGAGGAAATCGCTAAAATGCAAAAAATCGACCCAGAATTACAAACATTGCTTAAAGAGTCAAAAGTTCTACATCTCAAAAAAGTTACCTTACCGAATTGTAGCTTACCGATATATTGCGATGTGTCAACAGGTAACGCCCGTCCTTACATTCCTCCCGCATTCCGTGAGAAAGTTTTTGCCACCTTGCACAATTTATCTCACCCCGGCATTCGCGCATCAACAAAGTTAGTATGTTCACGGTTTGTTTGGTCTTCCATCCGCAAAGATTGCGCGAAATGGGCACGGCAGTGCATTCCGTGCCAGAAAGCAAAAGTAAGCAAGCATACTAGAACCCCGTTAATGAAGTTTCCAGACCAATCACAGAGGTTTGATCACGTCCACCTTGACCTTGTTGGTCCCCTACATCCTTCTCAAAATAATTATTACTGTCTAACTATGATAGATAGATTTACTAGATGGCCCGAAGCAGTACCCATACCAGACATAACAGCACGCACAGTAGCACAGGCTTTCTATGACCACTGGATTACTCGATTTGGTTGTCCGACTGTTATTACTACCGACCAAGGGCGACAGTTTGAAAGCGGCTTATTTCGAGCCTTTTCCCAATTATTGGGAATCAAGTGGATCAGGACGTCTCCGTACCACCCACAGGCGAATGGACTGATCGAGGAATTCCACCGTCCTTTGAAAGCTGCCTTAAAAGCGCACGATACCAGTGACTGGGTGGCTGCCCTTCCAACGCTGCTGATGGGTTTCCGCGCCGCTCTCAAAGAGGACATAGGAGCAACCACTTCTGAACTGGTGTATGGAAAGACTATCCGTCTCCCAGGAGAATTTTTCAATCCGACACCTCTGGATGCGTCCCCCAAACAGTTTGTGGAGGATTTAAAATCTCACTTTGCCAATGTCCGCCCGACCACGACTTCTAGCCACGGCCAGCGAACATGTTTCATTCATCCACGCCTTCACAAGTCCACATATGTGTTTCTTCGACACGACGGAGTTAGAAAACCACTTCAAACTCCTTATGATGGACCATTTAAGGTGCTAGAAAGACAAGATAAAACGTTTGATCTCGAAATAAAAGGGACTAAGCAAACGCTCTCCATAGATAGACTGAAACCCGCTTTTGTAACCATGGACTCTTCTCAAGTTGCTTCCAAGAGTGTGAAAAAAACTTCGGACATTTGTATCACCCGTTCTGGACGATTAATCCGACCCCCGCATCGGTATGTCACATTTCGTTGACACTGCGGAGGAAGTATGCAGCGGCAGCGCCAAACAGGCGATACGGACTTAAAAACTGTACAGAAAAGCGCCAATTGGCGAAACAGTAAACCCGTTTGGCAAACCTACAGGCTGACGGAGGAGAAGAATTTTCCCCGGCAGTCCAGTGGAACTACTTCAACAAATGTGTGCGTCTCTGCTTCGCCGAGATATGTGAATTTGTGTACTCGCATCTGTACTGTGCTCTGAATTTCTTAAGCCGTTATAATGTACCCGGCAACTGTTACTTTTCCTTATTAAATTTGATTATTAATTGTAACATGTCTATCTTAACTAAGATTTCGGCTTTCCTAGTTAATGTTAGGGATATTTTCGTATGCACGTGTTACTCACACGTACATCACCACAAAAGATCCAAGATGGAAGAATTTTACAGCAAGAAATAATACTGACGCAGTTCCTGATAAACTCACCCCAACCAGCAAAGAAACTCTTATTACAAGCTCCAAAGAAACCAATGTACCTATGACGGAATGGCTTACGAAAGCTAAAACACTCGTGCAGTCATACAAAAAAATTCAAATCCTTTGTTGACAAATATTAACTCGGAATTGAACTAATAGAAACATTAGTGGAATTTGAAAATGGACTGTGTTTCTAAGAGATCAAATATACGCAACCAAAGCACAGAAAACTTTTATACTAAAGTTACATTCTTTAATGCCAAAGGCATACGAAAACAAAAATCTGAAGTTACTAACTTCTTGCAAAAGCATCATCTATATTGATATATTAATGCTTAATAAAACTCATTTAAGACCGAGTGATCGCTTTAAAATTCATGGCTACAATATTTTTAGGAATGACCGCACTTATAATAGAGGCGGGACAATTACAGCAATTCTTGTAAAAAGTCACATGAAATGTGTAAAATTTTAATCTACCAAGACCGCTTTCCATACAGCATAGAGCAGTCCTTATTTATGGGAAAATCAATGAAGCATTATCATTTATTTCAGTTTACAACCCACTGAATCATATTATGTCTAATACTGATCTAGAAAATTTCACTAGTGCTGAATTTCCCTTCATCGTAGCAGGCGATCTAAATTCAAAAACCTCCCCTTGGCATTCAAGTACTACAAATGAAAATGAAAGAATTCTCAGAGACTTCGCTCATGAAAACGGACTACAAGTAATTAACCCAAATTCTCCTACGCGAATTAATTATAATGGTACCACAGAAGTTCTAGATATTCTTATACAGGCCCGCGCCAAGCCTAATTTGCGCCGTCGTGCAAATGTCTAGCAAGCGCCTTTATGTAGTGACGATATTATTAAGGGGACATTACTTATGGTTAACATTTAAAACGAAGCATTACTAACATAATAATATGAAAAACAAAAAAAAAACAACAACAACAAAAAAAACAAAAAAAAAACTTACACTTTATCTTTTGTCGAAGTATGCAAGCATTTTGTGCTTTGTTAAAAGCCACACTCAAACATATTTACTGAAGAATTACACATATATTTATGTTATAAAAAGCCTCCCAATCAGTATAGCGGTTAGCATTGCTCACTGCCGTGCCGAAGCGCGCTGGTTCGAATCCCGGAGAAGACTTATTATGTTTGTAAATGTATAGTGTCCTTGCGGCATGGGGCACTCCAAATATGCGAGGCGAAAGTCCTCTCGAAAGGTTGGTGGTAGGGAAGGAGGGGTGCCAGACGCTCGGACCCGTCCCCCCCAGGATGCTCTCCATCAAAATTGGGGGCGAAACTGAACTAAATCGCACTGTCACCTGTAAGGTGCTCAAGACTGTTGCCAAGGACAAGCGAATCTTGCGCTCCTTACCACGAGGAATTACTTGGGCTTGGGCCGACTATAGGTCAGACAAGTGAACAAAAGTCAACAACAACAACATGTTATAAAAAAGTAACACTGCAAGCGTTTAGTATATTATTAATATACCAAATATACTGCTGAAGACTATTTATTATCTTAAAATTAAAAACAAATTAATATACATATCCAATAATTTTGCACTGAATAAATTGTTGTTCGCAGCGTAATTTACGATAAGGTTCAAACTGTGATTACAACAGGGCACAAAAAATGCTGTAGGACTGATATCTAGGGACATATCCAAAATTCTTTTCTGCACACCGCTACATTGTTGACAACGATATAGAGGCGGGGGTTTCAACCAGCGATGCTCCATTTCTTCCAAAAGTTTGCAAAAACTGCAGTTCATCCATAAGATCTATACTATTTATATCGCTTTGATTTTTATCAGTTAACGCGTTTTGTAGTTTTGGACACAAGTTGAGATGATCTTGTAAATAGTATATGTGGACGAAAATACGTGATGCCGATGCGCATGTAAGGGTACAGAGGGCACCGTAGACGCGTTCAACAGGTTGCTTAGTCATTATTTTGTGTCTACAGTTGCCATCGTAGTAATTTGTACAACATTAATCTTTTGTGTGATATTTCTCTTGGTGATTGCTTGTTTTTTCTATGCTACATAAAAAAAAAGGTAAGAGCAGTTACATATTATGCTAAACTTAGGTTAGCTGTTTAATTCAGAAAAGCGACGATTTGACCAAAATTACTCGAAAAATGTTTTTTTTTTTTTTTTTTTTTTTTTTTTTTTTTTTTTTTTTTTTTTTACACGAACCATTTGTTTATTAAACTAAAAATCATTATCTTTCGAGAAGAAAAGTTTCACATATTTACGGAGTACTACTGAAATTAAAGTATACCTGTTTAAGGTTTGAAGTGAAGCAAAAATATACAAGGTATTCTGAAATGAAAAATTGGCCATTTTCCGATTTCACGTATACGGAAAACGGAAGGAAAATGCTTCGTTATTTCATTACGTCTTAAATAACTACTTTAAATTTGACTTATTTACTTTAATAAATAAAAGAGTACCACCACTTCCTTGAATTATTTGGTACTGATCTAACAGTTCATATATTTTCCAAGCAATGGTTTAAGACATATTTTTTTTTTTTTTTTTTTTTTTTTTTTTTTTTTTTTTCAGAAGTAAGGTAAAATATTTCAAACAGTGACTTTCCAAATGTTATTAAGAAGTGTTTTATGCAATATCTCTTATAATAAATATTTTCTACTTTTATTTTTACTTCCACTTTTTCTGCTTTCCTTTTTCCTCATATGTTGGAAGAAAAACAGAAAAAACTGTCTAAGTATCAGAATGTAATGAAGAAAAAGAAAGTGCCAGGAGGCCTTAATAAACCAGAACTTTAAAATTACTCAGTTTTTTCCAAAACACAAGGAATATCCAAGCTGACCCTCCTAGAACTAGCTGTCCATCAACGTCTCAGCTACCACTGAAATTACCAAAAGCACCAAAAGTAGAAATAGAAATTACCAAAAGCAGAAAGAGTTAGAAAGTGTTTTCATGCGGGAATTACCTTGAACTTCAATACAGCCGGTCAAATAAAACATAAAAAATACTACTGAAATCTACAACTTCTGCATTAAGATAAGCATTTGCCTGCGCCTGATGATTCCGGATTATGCCCAAGTCCATTGTTGCCATCCCAAGTTCAAGCCTTAACAGAAAATGGTCCTGGATATTACCGCCCACCAGCGGCCGAGCGGTAAAGTCGCTGAACACTGGTAGTTCGGTCCGAGGTTCGAATCCCGCGAACGGGCTGGCTGCATGGGTGTTTTCGTGGTTTTTCCCATGTGTAACGTGTATACGAGCCAGTTTCCCTTAGGAAGTCCTCCACGAAGGCATCCCTCCCCTTAGGCAAATAGCCTGTGCTTTGCCATAATTAAATACACCACCACACCTGGATATTACCAAACCTGGTTTCGAGTTCCAGTTTCCCAAAAGACAAAAATTGGACGTAAATTTCTTTAGATGTACTTTTGTCGAATCTTGCCAAACAGCGAAAAAGTTAACCCAATTTCTTAGAACGATTAGAAAGAATAAACCTGTGATTGATCTTTACAATATGGTAACTGGTAGTTTGGCGACATTTTGGAGGCGATAAAGGTTACTACCTGGGACTTTGGTAATAATGTGAGCAGTATACTCAGTTCCGATTACGCATTATTTTGTGTGAGGGAAATGAGAGATCATGGGATATGTCATGTGATATTAATGGACGAATTACGGTTCTTTAATCGGAAAAGGGGGGGGAATCGGGAAAAAATCTGGAAATTTTGTATTTGGTTTATTCTGTGTTGTGTGAAACAGTGTTCGTGAATTTTTGGATCCCATGGCCGTAACTAAAGAAAAGTTTATCGGACACGTAATCAAGATTCTGAAGAAGATTAGGTAAGTTAGTATTTTTAATTATTTGAGGATATTATTTTTATGCATTGTTCTAATTGTAAGGTGGAAGTAAAGGAATTTGGTATTATTGGGAAAATTGTTATTAGCAATGATTTAGTTTAAAGTAATTAGGATTGTAAGGTAATTTTTATTAATTTAATGTATGTGCTCATTTATATTTTAAGTAGTGTTTTTGAATTTAATTATATTTTAATTAAATGATAGTTATTTTGTGAATTTTATGTTTGTAGAAATTTGGTATGCGTTTAAGTTGAAGTAAACGTGCATGGAAATAATTTAAATATTTGATACTAAGTATTTGTAATGCTTGCGGTATGAATTCGTTGGGGACGTGTATAATGTAATAGATGATTTAGAGGTAAAAGTTTTTGGATATTTTATTTATTTTATATGTGGAAATGTTCATATTTGGAAAGGGTAAATACTTTTTCGCGATCAGGTAATTTCATATATGTTCTTTTTACCGGGTTTAAAGATTGAGAAAATTGTCATGTATTTTCGTGAAATTTTTCTAATTTATGAGAAAAAAGCAGTGTACATGGATATAGTGAAGAGTGTGCGCAATGCCATTTTTGTGCAATTCTGGGATGTTTTTTTTAAGTAAAAATAAGTCGGCGTGTACATGCTTTATGTGTATGTGTTATTTTGAAAAACGCGTAAGGAGTATGGTATTGTGCACTTTTTCCCAATTTTGCAGTGAATATTTGTCATGATTAAGCAGTTTTGTTAAATAAAATTTCTAGCATAAGTGTAATTCGGCTAGTAGATTGTTGGAAGAAGTGTTCAGTAGATAAAAAGAAAAGAAACATGTCTTTACTTCGTGAAGACAAAATGGCGGCGGGGAAAAAAAAAATAGAGGGTTGCTGTAGGAGAGTTGGTCGCCAAATTTTCGCCAAAAAACGCCAAGTTACCATAATGTAAAGATCAACCAAACCTGTTAATTCGGAATTTCACATTTTATTAAAAAACGAGACTAAGCATTGGCGCGATGTTATTGAAAGAATTATCTAATCCATTCAGGTTTTAGCCAAGCAAAACTTAGCTTTCCGTGGTTCCAGTAATGAATTATTCGAAAGAAATAATTTTTTAAAGTGTATAGAAATGATCACAAAATTTGACCCTATCATGTCTGTATATATTAATAAAATTCAAACTAAAAAATATACTTCATTACTTTGAAGATAAAATTCAAAATAAAATAATTAGCTTATTAGGATATAATATAAAGCAAATTATTTTAAATAAGGTCAAACAGGCAAAACATTTTTCTATTTTAATTGATTGTACTCCTGATGGCAGCCATCAAGAGCAGATATCAATTTGTTTGAGGTATCTTCATTTACAAAATGCGAACATGAACATTGAAGAAAGATTTTTTAGTATTTTGTATTACAACAGATACGAACAACATTCTTATTAAAGAATTTAAGAGAAAAATGGTTTAGATATTAGTCATTTACGCGGCCAAGAATACGACAATGGTTCAAACATGAGAGGTAAACATTTTTCGAATAATTATGCTCAAATCGTTGCTTTTCCGAATTAAAAAGTTAACCTAAGTTTAACATAATATATAACTGCACTTACCTTTTTTATGTAGAAAAACAATAACAACAAGCAATCACAAAAAAGATAAATGTTGCATAAATTACTACTATTGCAACAGTAGACACAAAATAAGGATTAACCAAATTGTCGAATTCGTCTACCCTTATATTCGCATCGGTATCACGTATTTTCACGTTGAAATAAGACACAAGAGAACACCAGAGACTAACTCACCCCTGGATATAACCCTTTCGGTCAAATAAGACAGTGTGCTAGGAGGAAGAGGCACTCAGACCTGGAAAGCTCGAGCCTGCCTTAACACAGTTAAACGCCCCAACCTCCAAAGGCGATCCAAGAAGCTGCTTACCTATCGGTCGAGCCGACGAGCTAAGATTAGGCTGAGCCGACAGGAATACTCAGCAATTCACATTCCACGTCCCTGTTCTGGAAGGATGGTAAAAACCATCTGTCATCAACAGGGGCCTCAACCCCGGACAGTAGAATGAAGTTATTTAAACACTGGCAGACAGACCGGACCACCAATCCGGCCTACTAACACTACGTCATGGCATACAGATGTCGGCTTTAGGCGCCACCAGGGCAAAAGCAAGGAAGCATACGAATATGCAGTTTTTTGAACCTCAAGAAGTTTAAAGGCTCAAGCAGTTTAAAGGTTTATTGGCCTCGACATTCAAAATGTTCGAGGACAAGGTTATGATAACGGAGCCAATATGGCTGGATTGTACAAAGGTGTGCAAGCCATTATCTGTCAAAAGAAATGATCAAGCTACGTATATTCCTTATTCGGTTCATAGTTTAAATTTCGTATGCAAAAATGCCGCTTCGACACATTCAAGTATGTTAATATTTTTTGGCACTGTACAGAGGATTTATAATTTTTTTTTTTTTTTTTTTTTTTTTTTTTTTTATTTTCAACGAGTAGATGGGATGCACTTATGTCCGTTTTGAAAACAACATTAAAAGATCATACAGATACACGATGGTCATCAAGAGGAAATGCTGTAAAAGAATTAGATCCACAAATAACAGAAATACATAGATTATTGAAAGATAAAGCATTAAATCACAAATTTTTGCAATGGGCTGAAAATAACAGCACTGTGAAACAAATCAATTAAAAATTTTTATGTTTGTTATCTGCGTGAAATTTAATACTGCTAGAAATCGAAAATGTAAGTAAAGCCTTGCAGTCAAAAACTATAACTGTCTATAAAGCCACACACTAAATAGAGGGACTATGTCTTTCATTACAGGAAATGAGAGAAAATATTTCTAAATGCATTTTTGAAAAATGTAAAACTTCAGCTTTAGAGATGAATATATCATCAGAATTTGAGGAGAAACAAAAACGAAAAGTTAATAAATCAAATTATGACGAATCAGTTAATATAAGTCGTAGTTTTTCAGAAAAATATATTTCTATAAAAATTAGAGAAGTGTTCGATGTTTTAATTTCACAAAATGGCGATACGAAAAGTTAAATGAAATCTCTTTCAATTTTTAGTTTCTAACTCGTGAACAATTAATGTCATTAGATTTAAGTAATTTAAAGGCAGCGCAGCTTTTCACTTAACACTTAAATATCCGGATGATATGAACGCTGAACAAAATCAGGCAGAAATATCTAGTTTTAAAAACTATGCTATTTCAATCATTCCGGACACAAAAGCAGCTACAAGCTTAGAACTTTTAAAAATAATTCACGATTATAATTTAGTTCAACTCTATCCGAATTTGGAAGCAGCGTTAAGAATTTTTTTAACGTTGCCAGTTACTGTAGCTCGTGACAAAAGAAGCTTTAATAAACTTAAAATAATAAAGAACTATATATGATCTTCACCAGACGAAGAAAATTTATTAAATATAGCCATTCTCTCTATAGAACATAGGTAATTAAATAGATTTTGAAAAAATTATTAATGATTTTGCTTCTTTAAAAGCAAGAAAAATAAAATTATATATATGCTTGAAAAGTTTATAAATAAATAATTATAAAATTCATAAATTTTTGAGCAGATGTTTTATTTATAGTACTTAATATTATTTGCCATTTTTCAAAAAGCATATTTTTAATATTAAATTTAAAAATTGTTAATAATTGGATATGTTTCATTTTGTGGAATATATACAAAGTTATAATTAAATATTAACGTAAAATGTATTTTCACTTGAAATAGTTACTTTTAATGAGAATAAAATAGATAGTTAACTTGTTCTATATGTATGATTATATGTATATATGCAATAATGCATACATATATGTATATTTTCGCGTGTTTGTATAATATTATGTTTTCAGACATCATTTAGAGTCATTTATTTACTCTTCCCCCCTCACAAATTGGTAAATAAATAATCTTGCATTGTATACAGGGGCGCACATTTACCGCTTTGCCTGAGGTGAAAAAATATGTAGGTCTTACGCTAATTCGGCCGATATTTTTCTATGTAGCGCCGTGTTGGATCACCGCGCCGAAATATTATCGTCGTAAGATCATCGTCCTCCAAAATAAAATCCTTAGAAGCCTAACAAATTCACCATGGTTTGTCAGAAATCAACAGATACATCAGGATTTAAAAATTCCTCATGCCCAAAATTATATATCGATGATATCGTATAACTTTTTCAGAAGTGTACAAAATTCAAAACATCATCATATCGCACAACTCGCAAACTATAATCCTACAATTGCGCATACAAGCGTCCTCGTACTATTCATCACAGCTCTGCATATTAAACTTCGCCAACACAGGCCAAAAGTGCAATAACCTCGTTTTTCTCCATGCTCATAGTTACTAAATCTCATCAAAGCAACAGATATCAGACTAAATATTGTGATTTAACTGGCTTTTGTTTTGAATTCTCTACATCATTTTGCATTTTCATTTGTTATGTATTCAACCTTCATATAACTTACAAAGAAATGGACTTTGCTCCCGACAAAGCGGGAATAGGACTTTTTTTGTACCTTACTTCAACCCCTTATTGTTACTCTCAACGTACTTTATTATTCTAGTGTAAGCGCAATTATCTACTTCGCGAATAATTTTCCCAAGTCCTCATCGAAAGAATACAGTTTCTTGATATATAATCAACTTCATCTATATTTATTATGTTTCAACTTTATTTTGCATTTTTCCTAAAGCAAATAACATTTACATGTTTGTTTAACTTAGATACTAATCTAAGTTGCGCAAAAGCGCTTATTCTTCTATTTCCAGCCAAAGGCCTAAGAGCACAACGCCAACCCCTCCGGTCAAAACTCCTAGCGGTTGATACCTCAAGTGATGTCCGATGCGATAAGTCAGTTGTTAACCAGTTCTGAGTATTTCAGAGAGATGGGTTATTCAATTATGGCAAAGCACACGAGGGCTATCTGCCTAAAGGGAGGGATGCCTTTCGTGGAGGACTTTCTAAGGGAAACTGGCTCGTATACACGTTACACACGGGGAAAACCACGAAAACGCCCATGCAGCCAGCCCGTTCGCGGGATTCGAACCTCGGACCGAACTACCAGTGTTCAGCGTCTTTACCGCTCGGCCGCTGGTGGGCGTATTTCAGAGAGACTGCTTTCAAAGTGTTAGCTAAATTGTGTTTTAGATTTTACTCTATGATTAATATCGGTAATTTACTATGTTTCTGTGTGCTAAGAACGATTTGCATAATATCCGGTTTTTTTCTTAGGTTATTTACATTACTTTGCTATGTGTCATAATTAATTACAGTAAATTGCCAGTTTCTTCCTACTTATGTAGAATAACTGTTTCAATAGCTAGACGTCTACGAACCTATAACTTGCAACTGCTCTTTCAGTATAATCCACGTTAGTCCATATTAAAAGTAACATGTAGCATAACATGTTATCTTTGTTTGTAAATTTCTTTGAAAAATAGGTGAAGCTGACAACTGTTCTACTATTGAGCATGAATATGTAATTACAATTTCCCTGTTATATTTTCGTGACACATGGTGAATATTTATATGAATGCTCATAAAATCATACGTGCATAAAGGAAGAAAATCATCTAAATTTTGGAAGTAGGTTACTTTCTACTGTTCTTAACTTAAAAGACACTTTTATTAAGGGCCCAGTAGATAATATATTTCGACTGATCTAGTCTTGATATTATTCTTTTTGCATATGTCATTGTAATCCAGTAACTTATTTCTTTATATGTCAGAGTGGAACGTACACAAAATACTTATTGCTTATTTTATAAGTTGATATTTACGTAGACAGTACAGTTATCTTCATAAGCAATCTCAGATATGAAATAACGGCTGTTTAAAAATTAAATATCTCTTAACAACCTATCGGAAAATGATGCTACAAATGGAGAATGAAACTAAAAAAACAGGAAATACAAATGCAGTTTTCATCAAACATTAGCTACGATTTTTTTAATCAGTGGTGGTCCTTTGTTCAAATATTCGCAGTAAATCATGTTAAAAGATACAAGTAAATGAACTTCGACTGTTAGAGCGCTTTAGAGTGCTTTCCATAAAATGAAATTTTTGGCATTTGTACAATATTTACTGATCGAATTATGAAATAAAAAACTGGAAGCATTAGAAGACGGAGATCAAATATCAAATGAAAACCATTCTGGAACTCCAAAAGAGAATATGAATATCAACAGACATTTGAGGGTAATAATGAAGTCCTAAACCTTCTTCTTAACGTCGTAGTATCTCATATGAACTGCAGGGCGATGAAATGCGTACTTTTTGTTATCCTTACATAAGGGAAATAACAAGGTAATTTCTCTTGAAAAGTCTTTCGTAAAGAATTATGGTTACCTTGGATGTTAGTAGCCTTAACCGTCTTGAAGGCGTATGGCTTTAAATAATTATACCATTATATATAGACTCGGTGGCGTAACAGCCCTAATGGGGTAAGGCCTGCAGTGCCCGAAATCTGCTTTCTTGCCCGTGGGCCCCGGGGTGCCTAAGCATATGCCCTGAACAAGTGGTCAGCTCCCCCATTATTATGTACCGGGTGGCCGTAATTAAACTGACAGTGTTCACAGTGTTCTGTAGCGCGATCTATTTGCGAGAATGACGCCACATTTTGTAGGAAGATTAAACAAGACGGGGGACGAAGGATTCCGCGAAAAGAAAAAAATTAGTTCCAAAAGTCACCGTTAGGAGACTATTTGGCGCTGTGTAATAGAAAATAGAGTGTTAACAAATGCAAATTAATGCGGAATAAAATTTATCGTAGGTCTATTCTTCTATGAGAACATTACCCCGACAGGACCGGAAACCTGTTCTGTTACCGGAGAGAAATATCGCCACATGTTGAACAGCTTTGTCATTCCGGCACTTCTGCAAAGACAATGCCTGGGGAAAATAATTTTCATACAAGATGGAGCCCCTCCACACGTTGCTGTATGGGTGCAACAGATGCTACGATAGAAATTCACAACAGAAGTTGTGGAGGAGGTCCAGGACCTGGCTATCAAGGACCTATCAAGGAGTTGGTCCAGGACCTGGCTACGTTGAAGAATAACATATCACGGACTGTACGGGAGATTCCTGCAGACATATTACTTTCTGCTATTGTGCATACTGTGCACAGAATGCAATATGTCGTCCACAACAATGGCAGCCACATTGAACCTCATTTGAATGCAAAGTAAAAGGTAATTTCCGTATTGATTTGCATTTGTTAACACTCTATTTTCTATTACACAGCGCCAACTATTCCCCTAGCGGAGACTTTTGGAGCTATTTTTTTTTTCGCGGAATCCTTCGTCCCCCGTCTTGTTTAATCTTCCTACAAAATGTGGCACAGAACACTGTGAGCACTGTCAGTTTAATTATGGCCACCCGTTATATAATTTGCATTCTTAAAAAATATTTTTTATGCCTGGAATGACCACTTAGTTAAAATAAGGTGACTGTTTTCACTAACCATAATCCTTCCTATGCTAAATTTGCAAATCAGAATTTTTTCGCGAATTTCTGGGGAAGATGTGATTATTTATCTTTAGAATCCTCGCTCTTTCCGCGTCTCTACCATGTAAGTGCATTTTTAAAACTCCTCAATAGCTATTATTATATATTATGGAAATGTTTAAACCATATGAAGCATTTTTTCTAATTCCTCACAGCTTATTGACACTTGGATATTAATACAGTTTATATATTTCTCTATCGTTATATTTGTATTTATTAAATTTATTATGAAAATTTATTTTTAATGCTTAACTTATATTAGAAGATGGATTAAAAAGTTAATCACAGGCTTGAAGATTTAAAATATGTCTTACCTGAATCGGGATCATAAGAAGTGTCACCCCATCCAAGTACTGTGGTGTTTTCTCCTTCTACGGCTGCATCTAATTCGGGCAAACAAACGGGTGTATATTCTGGCCCCACAGGCTCCTCGAGTTTCAGTATAGCTATATCATTGCACAAGCATTCCATAGTGAAATTTTCATGGAGATAAAGTTTCTTCACCTTGTGTCCAATGTTTTCTACATTTTGATAAGAAGAATTTTCAACCGGTCTTTGGAGGTAGCCTATAAAAGTTATATATTCCTCCTTTCTATGGAAGAAATTTAAGAACTATAAGCAAAAAAATAACTAAAGCAATTAATATATCTATGAATTTTATTGCCATATAGTCTGGACACAAGAATACCAAAATATTTGAAACTTAATATACATCTGAAAGTTAAGTGGATGCAAAATGTCACAAAGAAATATTAATCAATAGTCAATAAGAAAAATCTAAGTTTAGAAACTGCAAGCTGCATTACATTCCAGAATGGGAACACGGATAAGTTAGAATGAAAAAACCGGAAAAAACAGAAAATGGGTATGATAGAAAGAAGAGTAGTCTTTCGAGATTCATGTGATTTTAAAATGTTTGTTACTTTCGGAAGATTGTAAAAATGGTGATACGAAAATAGGTGAAAAATTACTCAAATCTCTTCTCGAAGATTTGATTTTCTTGCAAATTGATACTAGAATCTAATAAAGGCACGTTTTAATTATTTCTTATTTTCTCCCATTTGTAGAAAGAGTTTTGTTGAAAAGTCGGATTGACGAAAACATTTAGTAACATGAAAATTTTTCGGATTTTCCTGGTTTTTCCTGAACTAGAGATTTTTCTCCTGGATTCCAATGCCTTTTTTCGGTACAAAAGGGCAGTTTGCCCAGACGAACTATTAATTTCGTTTTGGCATTTTTCGGTGATTCACTACAAGCGTTATTTCACTTTTCAAATTGTTGCCACCAAATATTATCACCCTGTATTATATTTAAAGAAATTAAATAATGAAGAATCTGCATAAATGTATGTATGTTTCTCGCATTGTGATAAAACAACAGTACCTAGAGCCATCAAATTGTGAATAACGTAATCTCCCTGCTAATACGGGCATCAGGAAGTACAATTTGAAATTTGGAATTTGTTTTATTATCGATTTCATATTTTGTAAAACTTTAACGAATTTTTGATTAACCAACTCAAGGATTTTAAAGAGAGCAATAGCAATGTTGTACAGAAAAAAACATTTTTATCTCCAGCGCGCGAGATTGTGTATCGGAAATTCTAAAGATATGCTCATTTTAAAATTATTTTGCGATATTGCTCTTCAACTGAATTTTATGGTCTAAGTGCGAAGAACATATTTAATAAATAAAGGTAACGCACAAATATTAAAAAAAAACGCCCCTTTGAACGTAATTTGAAATTTGGAACTTTTTAAATTATTATTTATTTATTTATTTTTTGTAAGTTTTAAATTCGAAAAAGAAATAAAATTATTGTGATTTGTAAAAAAGAGTACTTCATTGTTTTCTTTTTAATAGACTGGAGGTAACTTATTTTTATTTGTAATTTCGCTTTATAATTATTGAGTTCTTAACTAACGTTTAGAAATACTTAGATTTCCTCGAGTAGTCACGAGTTAGGTGCGTAATTTTTTTTCGGGTTTTAATTCACATGACAATAGACATATACACAGAATTATGTATTATAACACCTTAACAGAAAATTTACTCTGACACATAATTCAGAATCCAAAAATTATCAAATTTAGTAACAGCAGCTGATGAAATGAAGTAAATACTTAAGTAATGAACACGATAACTAATCACCAAGCGGCAAGCGAAAATTATAGTGTATAAGTGAAACTTTCTTTTTCGTATTCAATGGCTTCAATTCATATTTATGATTATAGCTATTTTTAATTTCGCATAATTCAAGAATATAATCTACGTAATTACATATTTTTTTATTTAGAATTGTACAGTAAAACTTCAATTATCGGATCAAACAAGACTACAGCTTATCTGAAAAACGTATTACATTTTAAATTCAAAGGAAAAAAAGTGCTTTGTTCTCAAGCATGTAACCACATACAAAATCAGTATTATGTGCACCAATAACGCTAGTAAAAATTAACCGACCGTAACTGTGTTGCTCATTGTTAAGACAAGAATTCCTTAACTGGACAAGGAAAAAATGTAGCAAATCCATGTTTGTTTTTAGTGAAAGAACACTTCTCACCAGTAAGCAACGGCTTATTCTATAAATATATCTATATCAAATAAAGCTGGAACTGTTATGATTGCTTTCGCATTTATAATGATAAAATTTCGAATGTTCCAGGAAAATTAGCATTTCATATACATAAATGTAAATTAATTTTAATGGCTTCTTAAAACTGTATACAGTACTCTATTATATTTTTACATAATCAATGAAAAATTTATAAACAAATAAAAAAATGAAAACAGCTAAATAAATTAATTGCGAGATTTATTTCGGACTTAAGAAATGACTTTTGAAGAAAATAAGATGATCCGATTGTAGAGTCATTAAAATTTTTTGGAAGCAAGAGATGTGAAAAATGAGCAATGCTTTCGCCGGGACTCGAACCACAGAACTCTGGAACACGCGTTGAGCGTGTTGACCACTAAACTACGAATGCGTGCTAAGAATGAGGGAGAAATATCTTATATACTCCCCGTTTTAAAGGGCGGCTGGGATTTTAGGGGAATCAATCGCCAAATCCTGGTGGTGAAGAGTAATCATCCAATACTTTTTTTTTAGTTCGGGCGCCACTGTAGAGACATTAGGTTATTTCGAAGCAGGAGACATGAAAAATGAGCCAGGACTCGAACCACGGACCTCTCGAATACGCGTCGAGCGTGCTGACCACTACACCACGAAGGCATGCTAAGAAGGCGGGAGAAATACCTTATAATATATATAAAACTTTCTATTAAAAGAGGTTCTGATCTCTGGGAGTGTTCTAAAATTTTTAATACACTTATTTCATATGTTAACAATTTTTGTTGACTTCATGAATTTCTTGCACCCTCTCCATCTCTCTAGGAGTTGAAACTCGGAAGAAAAAACAAATGTTCAGCAAATTTTTACAATCCGTTATTTTTTTAAGTAACTTCCTGTTAGAGTCTTCTTTTTTATGTTATTAGTTCTAATTTGCTTAAGTAATTAATCTAAGAAATGCTATGAGATTAAGAAAAAAACGAGCAATACCAACCAAATTTTGGGAACTTCCTTGAATTAATTTTGTATTTATTCATATTAAAGTAGTAATGCATTTATGCACTGATGATTAGATTATCTTAGTGTATTTTGATTAGAGTAAAGCACGCGAGAGTTATCTGCCTAAGAGGAGAGATGCCTTTGTAGAGAACGTTTTAAAGAAAATGAATCGTATTTACGTTATACAAGAGAAAAAAACAGCTAGTCCGTTGGATGGAATTTGAACTTATGTCAAACTAGCAGCATTTAACACTCTTACTGTTTGGGCCTGCACCATGATTGAAATGGTTTCTAGAAGATCATTTTACATAAATATGTCTAGCTTTCCCCGTGATTCAGCCTGACTGTCCATCACTAAATAAAACTCACGAACCTTCACTTTGGATTTCAGCTTTTGGAATGAAAAAAAAAAAAAAATGAAAAATATAATCTCATCAACAGAGGATTAAGGGACTGGACTGAACCAATGAGATTCGATTCTTCCAAGAACTACTGTTTCTTCAAGCCGCTACACTTGATGATTAATTAGAAGCACTTCCGGCTACCATCTGGAGGTTCCGAGTTCGAATACCGGCGACAGCATGTTTGATTTTACACGTTTCATGCTCTGCAATGAATCTACTGCCTCTACATATATTTATGAGACATATTTTGTCTACAGCATATAAGTTGGAAATGACGTTCCATTTTTCTACACGACTCATTATATTTCTAGCGACATTATGAAGATTTTCCTAACCTATATACTAGAAGACGACAGTTATCTTTATTATCGAGTTTTCCAAGATTTACAGTTTAAAACAAAATGAATTTTTCATAGAAACAGGCTGTCTTAAGCATTGCCATCAAAGGTTGTCTAAACTGGTAAAAGCAGGAGATTACAGTGGTAGTTTTTAGATCATTCTGCAGCCACAAACGTTTGCCAATGTCTTTATGGTGTTATATGCTTTATCATATTTTGTATCATATTGCTGTATCCAAGAGTGAACTTCATTTCTCAGTTTTCCGCAATCCAAGAATAATCTCCATTCAATAAAGCTATGAACTGCTGGATAATATTTGGTAGATCCCAGCTTTCACGTTTTTTCTTTTCTTTTTTTAAAAAAATTTCGTCACCTTAAGTTGCACACCAGACAACAGTTTTGGCATCATGTAGAGATGACTTGATAAACAGGTGCAAGTTTCGGAGCATCACATTTGGTAATTAACACAAATTCTCTTTAATGAAATTATGTCTCATCTATAAAAAATACTCCGATCTAAAATGAAATTTCTATAAAATAATAGTCAAGCCAAAGAAATACACAGCTTGACAATGTACAAAACCTGTTTTCCTCAAAAGATTCATCAAACCCCTTTCTGCTTTCGAAGACTTCATGCTTCCCTATCCCCATCAAACTGGTTTATTAATTTCTTACATGTAAGTGATAAAGTTAACTAGAGAACATCTGTCATTAAAAAAAAAAAAAAAAAAAAAAAAAAAAAAAACTCTATAACATTTTATGAATTCTAAAATGTGAAGCCGCTTTCAAACTGGGTGTCTTTTATTTACATAAAGTATGTATTAGCGCAAGATAATGACGTATTTTCATTGACTTGAAGTTAAAGCACTGAAAGGATGTGTAGTGTATTTAAAAGCTTGTGTCAAAGTCCTGCAGACCTTACTAGACTGATAGTGAGTTATCGCTTAGTCTGAAATAAAATCACAAACAACGTTAAAATAGCATTATAAGTCTTAAATAAACAGAAAGGCACAGCTTGTGCGACAGACAACCTTTGTTGCTAGCGAAAATTTAACTTAATATAAGGAAAGACTAAATTCAAATGTACGTAAAGTAGTATGAGACTACAGCACAAAATTAACTACTTAAACTAGACCAAGACAGTTAATGGCGCATATCAATTTAAGCAGAGCTGGCGATAATATTTAACAGCAAGACAAGCCTGTCAGAAGCTCTAATCTAAACATTCAAACCATCAGCTTAAACACAAGAACTATTAATTTAGAACTCAAACAACAAAAATCGGCGTTATATTTGCAAATTTTCACAGGATTAATTTCGATGGTTTTACCCAACCATCATCCTCAGCTGCCAGAGCGCAAATAACCTAGGTAAGATAAAAATGATCATATAAGATAAGAATGGCCGGACAGAATTTAAGCTACTGGCGCCATCTATTGATCAAAAGAGAACTAAAACATAATTTCCTTAAAGGTTGAAGGCAAAGATGGATTGGAATTAAGGTCGTTAACTAGAATAGAAAGATCTTCTTGAATATGAAATGCCTCTAGAAAATCTAATTCACCAATGGAAGATGCGTTTTAAATAATTTTGTCTCGAGAAAAATTGAAAGTGGGATTTTCGGACCAACAATGTTCGACAACGGAGGACTTCTGTGTTTCCTTTTTTCTAACACATGCCTCATGTTCCTTAACGCGAAATTTTAAGCCTGTCTTAGTTTGACCAATGTAAATTAAACCACACTCGCAAGGAATCCTGTAAATACCCCAGGAATTCATATGCGGAACGGGGTACTTGAGCATGGCACACGGAATTTTATTGATAAGAAAATAAACGACCCGAAAGTTAAATTTCTGCAAAATAAAATACATATAATTTTGTAGCTAATTGATGGAAAGAAAGGAATGGCAACGAATTCTTATAATCTCCTAAAAGAAGAGTGTGCCTTTTGGTGTGTTGAGATGAGAATTGTTGAACTTCTTGATTAATAATGTTGGGTGAAAAGCCCATATCAATAGCTACTGCTTTTAAATAATTTAGTTCTTGATTAAGAACCAGTTTGGTGGAGCAAACTTGAAGTACACGGAAAACATAGGAATAAAATGAAGCTAACTTTTGTTTAGTCGGATGACATGATTTGAAATGTGGTGGAAGACAAACCGATGAAGGTTTACGGTAAACCGTAGTACTGAAGTTGGATGTGTTACGTGTGACCAAAATGTCGCGGAACGGAAGAGAATTGCATGTCTCAAGTTCGAAAGTGAATTGAATAGCAGGATCAATAGAATTCATTGTTGAAAGAACTTTATTTAAATTATATTTATTACCGTCAAACGGGGTAAATGTATCGTCTACGTAGCGGAACCATGCCGGGAAGTTTAAAGTTTCAAATAATTTTAATTCATAACAATGCATATAGATATCAGCCAGGATGGGACTGAGGGGGCTTTTCATGGCTAATCCCTCAGTTTGCTCGTAATACTTATTTTCGAAACTAAAATGAATTTGTTTCAAACAGAGTTGAGTGAGGGAAATTAGCTCAAATTCGATGCAGGAGCGATGAAATTCACGAAGTCTGCTTCATGACATCTTAATGTACCTTCCACTGGAACAGTAGTGAATAATTATTTTACATCAAATGAACCATGAGTAAATTTCTAGCAGAAATACTTTTAACTTTTTTTTGAATTTTTTGTGGTGTAAATGTTATTATCTAATAGAGTTGAAAATCTAGAAACTAAATACTTAGCTCACGGGTACGAGGCAGTGCCTAAATTTGATACAACAGGGCGGAAAGGAGCACTTCTTTTCTGAATTTTTGGAAGAGCATATAATCTGGCACAATTTGCAACAGATGAGATAAGCGACTGTTTTAAGTTGGTCGAAAGGATTTGTGAAAATTTAATCGCAATTTTTATTTTTGAGATATCCTAAGGTGAAGAGTCTTTAGGGATCGGATTATATGGTCCTTCTTTTAAGAGTTTAGTAACATCATCGATGTAAGTGTTCTTGTCCATGACGACTATCTGGCCACGTTTGTCCGGGTTAGAAAGAATTTCGCGCTTTGTAGCTCTTCTTCTTCGCATTTAGATTTGGTTTCAAAGGCTTATTGTTGAACTTCACATTATGAGCGATGATGCCTAATCATTTCTTTCTGTGTATCTGAAACTTTACTGAATTTGGAAGCCTTTTCGATAGGAGCCGAAATCTTCGGAATCGAGGGATTTAAAGTTTGTGAGAAGTTAAAATGATATTACAGAATTATTTCTTGTTCTTCCGATAAAATTACACTAGAAATATTAATTACTGGATTTATATTTACAATGAGAATTTTTGAACTACCGTATATACCCGCGTATAAGTCGAGATATTTTGGACAAAAAAAAGACGTCAAAGTGGGGGGTCGACTTATACGCGGGGCCATAAAAAATTAAAAGAATCGGAAGTTCAAAAATTTCTTTATATAATTGGGCGACTTATCAAATAAGTCACTTACTTGAAGTGACGACAGAAGAGTTCTATGAAATGTTTGGCGAATCTGACCATGAATCGGACATTGAAGGATTTTGATTTTGTTTATTTACCAAGGTATTTTTTATCGTATATTTACTTTTTTTTTTCTCAGATGATTTTGAATAAATGTAGTACTTAAAATTTTTTTTCCTAAGTTTCTCGATCGATTTCGGAAGTGGGGGGTCGACTTATGCGCGGGTTTTTTTTTATTTTCTACGAATTTTTTATGTCGAAGTGGGGGGATCGACTTATACGCGGGTATATACGGTACTTAAATTGAAAGACTGCAAAAAAGTTTTTCGAATTTAAATGCAAGGATGTTTTTATGACGGTGAACCGCATCCTCAGTTCTAGACCAAGACTTTTGCTCAATGCCAATGAATTTTGGATAAAAATTAGCGAGTTCCAGATGAAGCTTATGTAGCTCGCGTTCAATTTTTGGATAGCTAATGACGTCTATCTCTTATGACGGTTCGAAGCAAGGCACATTTGCAGTTTAAGAGAATTCTTGAAACGCGATTGGATAATTTTTGATTAGATCTGATTTGAATGAAATTGGAGATCAAATTTTTACGTTTGCACTTTAGTAAAAAGTCAGGGTAATTCAGAAATTTCTGTCGTTTTAGGCTTAATTTAGTGAAACGATTAATGGATGAAGGTATGATAAGCAATGCATAAAATCAAACTAAATTAACTAACCAATAATAAAGCTCAAAACATTAGACAATATCACACTAAAAATGAATACAAAACAAAATATTTGCAACTAAGAAGCATGAAATCAGATAAACAAAGCACAATGTTAAATAAGAAAAATCAAAATGTGTAAAACGTAAATCAGATTTAAAAAATGGGAAAAACACTTACCAAAACTCATACAATCACAAAATGGCGATCACACCACGTGGAAAAAAAGGAAACAAAACAACAACAACAAAAAAGAAAAAGTCTGTTTAGGACTCCTATAGTTAAGATAAAATAACACGCCGAACAATTATTAATTTAGAAGTCAAACAACAAAAATCAGCGTTATATTTGCAAATTTTCATAATGTAAGGATTTTAAGTCTTACTAACGTTTTTTTTTTATTTTGAAACTTTGTTATCCTCTCTTATTTTCTATTTTCCGGCCAGAATAAACGCGAACAGATTGGTTATGCAAATTGAGCTTGCAAACTGTAAAGAATTTAAGACATGGCTTTCATCCAAAAGGGAGAGTTAAAGAGAGACTTCTCGTTGCATTGCCACGCGAGTGCTTTTCAGTCAGTTCCTGTCTGCCTTTAAGGCCAGAACTTAGTTCTCTTTGATATTTGAAAACGTATTGTAGTTTCCCGCATTCTGCTCACTACATAAGTTTTAAAAGGTCAATCTTCACGTTACTAGTCTTTGTAAAGTCTCTATGTTTAAGTTTTATTAAGTTCATTCTATTTCTTATTTTCTGCGCTTCAGACCATAAGTGCTGGTCTTTGTATCCTGAAGTGCGGGATCGGCTGTACGCTGTGAGAAATAAATGGTAATTTTAACCCTTCGCATTTGTACTGTATCTGCTACCCCTCTCGCACGAACATAGTTTTTAATAAACTCCCTGTTCCGACTCAGGGCTCCTGTGATGTTTCCAAAGGCTATTAGAAGAAACAGAAGTCCTGACAACAGGCCTAGTTGCGATGGTTTTACCAAACCATCACCCTTACCTGCCAAAGCGCAAATGAACGATATAAGATATGGTGATTAGATAAGATAAGAATGGCTGAACAGGAATAAGCTACTCGGGCCATCAATTGATGAAACGAGAACTAAAACATAATTTCCTTAAAGGCTGAAGGCAAAGATGGCTTGGAATTAGGGTCGTTAACTAGAACAGAAAGATTTTTTTTGAATGTGAAACGCCAACATTATTAATCAAGCAGTTAAAAAATTCTCATCTCAGCACACCAAAAGGCACACTCTTCTTTTAGGAGATTATAAAAATTCTGTTGTCATTCTTTTCTTTCCATCAATTAGCTACAACGTATTTTACAGAAATTTAACTTTCGCGTCGTTTATTCTCCTATCAACAAAATTCCGAGTTCCATACTCAAGGGCCCATTCCGGATATGAATTCCTGGGGTATTTACAGGATTCCTTGCCAGTGTAGTTTAATTTACATTGGTCAAACCAAGACAGCTTTAAAATTTCGCGTTAAGGAACATGAGGCATGTGTTAGAAAAAAGGAAACACAGAAGTCCTCCGTTGTCGAACATTGTTGGTCCGAAAATCCCACTTTCAATTTTTGAGACAAAATTATTCAAAACGCATCTTCCATTGGTGAATTAGATTTTCAAGAGGCATTTCACATTAAAGAAGATCTTTCTATTCTAGTTAACGACCCTAATTCCAATCCATCTTTGCCTTCAACCTTTAAGGAAATTATGTTTTAGTTCTCTTTCATCAATAGATGGCGCCAGTAGCTTGAATTCTGTCCGGCCATTCTTATCTTATATGATCACCTTTATCTTACCTATGTCATTTGCGCTTTGGCAGCTAAGGGTGATGGTTTGGTAAAACCATCGCAACTAGACCTGTGAAAATTTGCAAATATAATGCTGATTTTTGTTGTTTGACTTCTAATTTAATAATTGTTTGGCTTGTTATTTTATCTTAAAGAAAGAACTAATTTGCGTGCTGGGGAGAACTACGGTAAGGAGAAGTTTTAATAAAGATTTAAATCATAATAATTGGTTAATTAACATAAAATACAGGAACTTCATTTTAATAGCCTTTCCTCGCACACTGACAAAAGTTTAAAACCCTCTGAAGGAGCTAGTATAACAAGGTATAACTCTTTTATGGTGACAGTATTCGCTATAAGGTAGGATTCCTAAAGCGAGATACTTTTCCCTAAATTCAATAAAATTTACACATATTACAATACATTAGTGTCAAAGTTAAATGAAAATTATTATTTTTACTTCTTTCGTGTTAAAATACTTTTTTCCCCTTAGACACTATAAAAAAGACAAATGCTTTGAATAAATATCATTGATAGATATTGAGAAACTTTTTAAGAATTATCATATTATACATATACACACACATACTTTGTTATATCAAAGCAGTGTGCTGCAGACAAAATGTGTTCGTCGTCAATTAGAGATCCGGCACACGCAAATACCATTTCGGGATACGTGTAAATGGATACCTAGAATACAGATAATAATAACGTTATGTAATAACACTCTGTGCAACTGAAAGCAAATAATTTCAAAGCAACAAATTATATTTCAAATATCTGTTTCATTAAAAAGTGAATTTTTTTAAAGTTGCGCGCTAACCAGAATTATAATGGAAACGCTTCAAAACATTGTCTCGTCATAAAACTTGTGGTACCTGTATGCAAGCTGGTGACTCATCGAAAAGACAGAAATATTCATAAAGGTGCCCGGCGCGAAGATTCCTATCTTTACGAAGGCTAGTTTTTAATTTGAAAAGTATCATGAAGGTACGGGCATCTTCATGCAGTGGCACCGCTATGAAAGTAGGGCTTAAGTTGCAACCCTGGTTAATAAAATAAACATTCTGTTTGCATAGCAGGGTCCCAACACAGAGGTGTTGGTACCCTTGCAAAGGTTCTTTTTTTAAGTTAGACACAGATTTTTATTTGGTGTTTTGGGCACTTAAATATGTCTTGCATAAAAATGACCGCAGTCTTATGAAGGGGCACCATTGCGAAGGCGCTCTATTAAATGGATGCATTTTTCTCCATGAATAATCCTCAAGAAAAGTTAATTTGAAAATTAGGGTTCAAAATATATGCTGCAATTCATTGAAGATTATAACAACATTTGGCGTTATTATCGCTTATGAGAAATATGCCAAATTTCAAAATGCGCCAATATTTAAATTCACGTACATCTTGGGAAACTGTGAATACAAGACTCTATTTTTTTTTCTTTTTTTGGCAGGTATACTTAGAAACATATCTACTTTAAGATGATGGCAGCATTTGTACAGTTTTATAATTCAAAAAGTTAATACATATCTCTAAGCCGCGCTTTCGAGACATGAAAAACGCAAGCTGAATTTCGTCAATCGACCCAGCAGAACCGGAGGTACAGAACGGTCCCTTTTTTGACTCTGTGTACATTTACTCGCATATATTTTAATTACCTCATCCTGTTTTTTCTTGTTTCATTTTTTAGATGTTATACTACTCTAACGTATTCTGTTTGCAGTATTGTTTAAAGATCTTGTTAAACGTACATTTTTACGATAGCAAAGCGATCAAAAATATAAAAAGAAAATTCGAAGGGTATGCGGCATACCTATATGTTAGGGGATTAGGGGGCCAAATCACCAAATACTGGAGTTGAAGAATCACCATCCGCCACCATTTAGTTCGGGCGCTAGTGTAAAGTCATTGGGTTTTTTGAAGCAGGATGACATGAAAAATGAGCAATTTCATCGCTGGGACTTGAATATGGACCTCTGAAATACGCGCCGAGTGTGCTAACCGTTATACCACGAAGACATGCAAAACGGAGGGAGGAAATACCTTACAGATGCAATATCTAAAACACGCAAACGCCTAATTCATCATTTTCCCCTTTATTTTGGGTACCGACTAACACGAAGAATGACTAGTAACATTAACTTACATGTGTTTAAAATTTATCATTAACCAGCCCATAAGTATACTTTAAAGTAACGAAAATCTGTATCAAAACTTCCATGCATATTTATAAATACTGCACGTAACACTAATTATGCACCAAAATATTTTATATTGAAAAGAATGATATTACCACCCATGGCCAAGGTTCTTCTTCGTCTCTTCCCCCTATTACATATTCAGGTCCTTTCCAATATCTGAAACCTTCTTCAGATTCATCTTCATCATCATCTATGACAAAAGTATCTCCACTGTCCGCTTTTTCAAACTTTTTATCTTCGTAATTTGTGTCCCAGGTTGCGAGAAAATGATCATTTTTCAATAAATCATTCTCAAATGAGAAATGTTGGGGCTTAGTAAGTTCATTATCTGGTTGATTTGCAGTTTTTTCATTTAAGATACTACTGTAAATCAGCCGCAAAGTTATATTGTTAGAAGTGTTTGTCGACTTCATTTCGACACCATCAGAAGAAAACGTATCATTTGCTTCATAAGTGAAGAGTTGTTGCATATCTGTCTCTTCTAACGTCATCTCAGTGTCTAAAGCAGAGTAGTCATTAGTTGCGTTATATGCAGAATATATTCCGTATGTTTCGTACTTGGAGAAAGTGTCATTATCAAATGCTCTCAGGCTCTCATCAATACTTAAAGTACTAAGATTATCATTGCTATGTTGATCTAACTCTTCAAAATTCTGCTTTTCACTTAAGCTTAGTATGTTTACTGTTACTGGGTTCCTATCGATCAGCAGTGATGTTTTGGGAATTTCTGTATTACCATTTTCGTTTGCTAAATTTTGATTAATATTTACAGATTCTATGATGGGATAATTAATGGAAATTTCAGAAGAATATGAGATTATTGAAACGTTAGTTTTATTTTCGGTTACTGGGACATTCACATCTGAAACATTTGAGACAAATGCTTTTTGCTGTAAATTGCCTGAAGAAACAGTTTCAAACGAAAATATCTCTCCAGTATCTTTATATTCCTGAGCTCTGCTGGAAAAGAATTCTGTTCCTGGAAAGAAAGGAAAAATGAAGAAATATACTTCATTTAATAAGATTTTTACATAACACACGTGCTGCATGCTAGAAATTAATTAAGCAGGAAGCATAAGATTGAAAACAAAGATTGCATCAGAAGATACTTTTATACACGATAACTTTCTTTTGTATAAAAGTTTGGAGTATCAAAGCAATTTGTACAATTAGTATCCAGAAACTGTGTAATTTATAAGCCATAAATAAAATATTTTCTATTTTCTTTTTGTTAATAGTTGCTACTAAAAGAGTTAAATAATGCTCTCTTTAAAATGAAAATTTTTAAAAATTCAAATTTATATCGATTATTCTTACTTTAATGGAAAAGGAACGAATCGTAAGGAATGTTTATTTCTCTGTCATAGGTCAACTAGTTTCACTAGGATCAAACCAATGGCTCTACACAGATAGCAGAAGTAACACAGCGTTATAATACAAGTCTGCAAGTCTATTGCAGTCTATTGCAAGTCTATTGCAGTCTATTGCAAGTCTATTGCAGTTATGGACATAGAACAAGCTCTGTTATATCTATGAAGTATCGGACTGAAATACTGATTCCTAAATGAACTGTGATAGTAAATTGAGTTAAACTGTAACAGACAGATGCGCATATGGAACTCTAATGTATAGTAACCCCTTGCAGAACGCGGATTTGCGGAACGCAATTTTACATATACTCGTGATCTTAATTGTTTCCATTTAATTTGTCCACTGCGATAGTTTCAATACAGAACGTCTGTAGCGTTGTGATAATCCTCTTTAATAACTGGTTTGAAAATTCATTCATTAAAAAGAAGGCAGACATTACAGCGAAACCTCATTTTTAAAGTTCTCCTAATTCTCTATAATGCTGCACGACAGGGTACTGAAACCCTCACAACATTGCATCCAAATGTAGGGATTTTATTCCTTCCGCCAAATACCATTTCCTTAACTTAACCAATGGATCAAGAAATCATGAAAACATTCAAAGCCATAAGAGGCATATTCTCATCTCTGAAAATAAAGCAGTAGACGAAGGAAAGAACGAAGTTTTGGAGCACTCCACAGAACACATTCGACACTCCACAGAAGTGATTAAACTCGCATGACAACAAATGAATTTGTCATCATTGAGTGCTTGCGGATATCAACGCTGGTCAGAAGCTGTTAAAAATTTTAAAGGATTTCCATTGGCTGAAAATGAAGTCGAAGAAAGTACAAATTTGTAGTACAAATTGCAAATGAAATAGGTGGATAAGGATTTTCAAATATGGAAGAAGGAGAAATTAAAGAATTAGTCTAGAATGACGATGCGAAATGACAAATGAAGATGATATTATAATAGCAGCCGCCGAAGAGAGCAGCGAGAATGAAAAAGATAAAGAACCTTTAACCCTTTCCGGCAGACTACCTTTTAAAGTTGGAGTTTTGATTAAAAGAAACGTAGGCAGTTTAATTAGGCCTAGAGGAGTGCACAAGTAAAATTTTGGACTCTCAGTTGCCCTAGATTATCGGTGAACCCGGTCTGGGCACAACTAGGTTTCGCCGTTTGATTTTAGGCAAGATTTCAAGGTAAAACATTAAACCTAATATAGAATAAGGAGTTTAGCATACAGCCAAAAAAATAACATAGAAATTTCTTTTCAAACAATTTCTTTTATACCCTAAAATAAATCTGGAAGATTTCTTTGAAAAATGAGTGACTTAAAAAACTAAACATGGCTAAAATATATGAACTGGTTTGTGTTGAGCTGACATTTATTATAAATAAAGAAGGTTCAAAGTAACCTATAAATCCTTTTTCATTCAATTTTTCTGTGCGTACAGAAGGAAATTTTTAGGTGTGCTCAGACCGGACACACTGTGCCTCAAAGTGTTAACGTACAAGAAGTTAAATTAATTCTTAAAAAGGCATAAGAACTGTCTGTTTTGTAATGGAGAAAAAAGAGGGCACTTTATGTGAGGTATGACAAATTTTTTGCACTCCGCACCGCAAAACATTTAATGAGTTGCGCCAGCAAAAATCACTAGCTATTTAAAACATGTAATTGTGTCATGTAGCTACTCATGAAGTAGTAATAGAAATCCTTTCAATAAACATTCATTTCAATTTTTCCTTTTAATTATGATAATATTTGGATTTATATAAGTCATACATACTTTCTTAATCTGAACTAAACCTAACTCCCTTTCTTCCATAGGAAGTCAAATTTGCAGAAAGTGATTTGGCCGTACGCGTCGCGTGTTAATGATGTAACCCTCGCGTACGGCAAGGGTTTACTGTATTCAATTAAGAATATGCCTGTCATATGTCATTATTTCATGACTGTGTAACATTAATGTACATTTTGTAATCGTATGCATTATGAAAAACATAACAACATCTTTCTGGAGCCCATTCCGTTGCCTGTTCTCCCAGGGTAATAATTCTCCTAACTTTTATTTTGAATCATTCATTGTTACAGAGGATATAAACATACACTGCCCTCCTAAAGTTAAGGAACAGCGTATTTTTTGTGTTTAATTTGAGAATAAAGCAACATAGAAACAAGAAATTAACAGGAAATGTTCACCAAACAGTTCTTTAATGAATGCGACATAGAATGTTTCTAAATTTCAACACAAACATGAAATACAACAAAAATTTGCATTCTTGGCAGAGAACTCCAGTCTTGGAGAAACAATATATCACAGTTTTTTGAAGAAAATGGGGTGGTAACATAACAAAAATGTGTTCCAATAAGGAATGTGTCTACTCCTAGCTGCAATACGGCGGCAGCGACGTTCCATGCTGTCAATTGAGCTGTCAGTCAGTAAAATGGGAAGCAACGACCAGACACGGCGTAATCCTTGTTCAAGCTCATCTAAAAACCTTAGAGGAGGACTTAGAGCATCAACCGATCTCCCAAACTAGCCCCAAAGATGTTTTATCGGATTCAGGTCCGAGGATTGAACTGGCCTTTCCATCCCCTTCATACCGTGATCCTCAAGATATTCTTCAGCAACCTGTTGTTGCCCATCAGAAGAAATCCAAGACCAATAGCAGCGGCATATGGGCGGACATATTGATCAAGAATCCCGTCTCGATATCTCCCACTGGTCAAAGTTTCTCCATGGAACACATGCAGGTCAGTGTGACCACCGAGAAAGATCCCAACCCAAACCACTATTCTACCATTTCTGTAACGATATCTTTTCAGAAGTTGGAATTGATTGTATCGGACGAGTATTTCCTCCAGATCAGCTGCCGAACTTCATTGTGAACCTGTACTCGTCTGTGAAGAGAACAGACGCCCATTATTGACCGGTCCAGGAGACGTGTTCTCTTGCCCAACATAAACAAAAAATTGTGTCTAAGCGAGCACCTCTGTGTCCTCAAATCAAGGGGACACAAACAAATGGTCGTCTTGCATACAGACCTGTATTAGTGCAGGCGTCTGCCAACTTTAGTAGCTGAGATTCGTGTTTCTGTTGCCAGTAAATGTTCTGCCATGAGCTGCGGTATAGCAATGTTGCTGCTCCTTCAAGCCGAAAGAGCTAAATAACGGTTTTCCGCAGGTATTGTAAAACTTGGTCTACCTGAAACATGTGTTCTAGACATACAATCCTCTTCAGACTGATTCCTTAGTCGGTGGAACCCATTACGAGAGACATTATGACGTCTAGCAGCATCAGCTTGTGACATCTCCATTTCCATCCATCCGATAGCCCGCCACTTCAATGATCGGACAAATGACTTCTCCTGGACACTATTAGATTCTCCTGGATATTGTCAACGAAATTGCTAATAACAACTGAAGTTCAACAGTCGTGAACAAAATTTACAGTTTTTGCATTTTTTCTCTAATTCTTATTTAAGTATTCATTTCTATAAAATAAAAGTTTAATTTTTTTTTCATATATTTTCTTAAACTTCGTTACTGTCATGCATATGAACTGTGAATTTAAACGTTATTGACATTTTTGTAATGGTGAAGCTTTGAAAAGCATGCTGTTCCTTACCTTTGGGAGAGCAGTGTGTTTTAGAACGATTCACTTAACTACTATTTACAATAAATACCATTATTTAAATATTTGATATGATGTTGTTTTTGAACTATAAGTTTTGCATCCCAGTTGCAATGATAATGAATCTTTTCAAAAATTTCCAGGGTCATTGCATTCCATTCTACTTTAGATACTTTCCACATTCCATCAATCATAACAGTGTTGGGTTTAGGAAGAACTTTTTCCCAGCAGGTAAAGGTAAAATAGTCGTTGGTGAAATGTCAGCGAGCTTCGTATGAAAACAGCTTGTTGTTATTGTGAAGGGTATTATTATTGTGAAGTATTGTTACAGCTTGTTGTCTTGTGTGTCATTTGTAAGAGAGATGAAATCCATGGATTTTATTGTCGCTAAGAGGAAATGTTGCGTCTTAGCTGTATTAGACTTTGAGCAGCTTAAGACAATAACATTTTGCCCAGCGTCTCAGTTTTGAAGAAGAAACCTCTGGGCACGTATTTGAGGGTTTCATTCGAAAGAACTTTCGCGTTGGCAGTATTTTAAGTGCCTCCGCACAGCAAAGACTATATAAATATTCATGCCTTCCCCAGGATTCGAATCTTAGCTCAAAGCTATGGTTCCATTGCTACCTTGCTACCATTTCAATAGGGCGGAAGTTAAAAAAAGGAGACACACGAGGTCTTCGTTTGTTTGAGGAATCCACGAAAAGCTTCTGAAATACAACTGGTGGCATAATCTTGAAGCAGTTTTCCTCTTTAATTGTAGTGAAAGTAACTGGGATGGAATTTTTTTTTTTTTGTGTGTGTGTGTGTAAATGTTGGATGTAAAATATTTTTCTTCTAGTCTGATGAATTAACTTTAACATTTATTCAGACTTTTCTTCTTTTTAATTTTCCATTGTAAAAGAAATCTATAGCAGTTATATATATACCTGTAACGCCACTTCATTGTTTTAGCATTAAAACCTGAAACTGCTGGTCGCAATTGATTGTTTCAGCATTTTTAACACCTGAAAATTCAGATTTAATAAATGCTTCTTCGTTTTTTGTAATAAATGATAGATCTTAATGGAAATTCGCGCATCATAAAAGGTAACAACGCAATTTCGTTCATTTCCTTCTGAATTGTGTTCAATTAGGACTCTAACAACATTTACTAAGTTCAGCAATATATTCCACTCATACATTTCAATCTACATCTACTTTACATTAACATTTTGAAAGCGAAAATATTTTAAGTTAGTCGGCAATATTCTTATATCAAATTATACTCTGTTCTCAGAAAACGTTATTCCAAAATGTATAATTTAAAAAAAATCTTATATCAAAATCGTTCTAAATGTGTTTACACCCTCTGTATCACATGAAAGAGATGTGTAAATTCTTTACTCAAAATATACTACTCAAAAATACTTTATGAAGCTAAAATGTACTCAACTGCATGAATAGTAAAAGCATCTTGATAATAATTCTGTCAGATTTACAAACTGTCAGCAATAACTTGAAAATATCCGCTAAATTGGCAGCAAACTCCTTATTGCTGACACTTTGTGAGAACTTTTGTGACGTACATTTTAGGCAAATTTTCATATATTCTGTTACATTTAAGAAAATATTATAAATGTGTGCAATAAATGTCAGAAAATATTTTGTAGAATCACTATGTACAAATGTTCTTTTATTTCCTCTTTCATTCTGGTTAATAATCGACAGACTTGTTCAGTTTATTGGAACTCATTTTCCTCTTTAGAATGTGTACTTCACAAAGACACATCCAGAAATGGTACATTTTTTTTATCTCTTTTTCAAATATGATGGGTAGTTTATGTCAAAAGTGAAAAAGCATCTCACCTGCAGAAGTATTTTTAACGTCTGAAATAGTAATATTTGCATTCTCTAAAGATGAAGTCTGAAGATAAAGATCGATGTCATCAATAGCGTTTCTCGTTGCTATTCCCTGCAAAACGATAATTGAATATAATTAGAAGCATTTTTTATTAAAAAACCTATCATTTGCGTTAGCAAATCAATCATTTATTTCTTCAGAAAATATTGATAAAGGGATTTCTTACCTCATAAGTGACGTTATTCAACGGAAATGACAAAGCTGAAGTATTTGCTACGTTGTTTCCAGAATGCTTAGATATAACACCTCTATACTTGAGAGCCACACTGGATACTGATGCAAAACTATCCAAAGATGTTTCAAAATGTAAATTACTTTTTACATCAAATCCGGAATTTTCTGCATATATTTCTGTCTTTCCTTCATCGACAAGATCTTCAGAAGCTTGCATATTGAGTAACGTTCCAGTGGATATTATATTTTGATTTGAAATTCCATTATTTACTGCCTCTGAAACAGTGTTGCTGCCATTCCAGAAAACGAATGTTGTACTTTGGTTTGCTATTTCCTTACTAATTGCGGAGGAAAGGACTGTCGTACCTTCAACCAATGTTTCACTATTTGTTATCTCAGAAAGAATATTGCTGCTATCCGAGAAAGCGAATGTGGTATCTTGGTCTGATATTTCATGACTCGTTTCCTCTGAAGCAATGCTGTCGCCTCTCGAGAGAGCTGATATCATATCTTGATCCAACGCTTTATTATTCGATTCTTCTGAAGTAGTGTTGCTGCCATCCCACATATGGAATGTAGTAAGTTGATCTGATGTTTCAATATGTTTTTCTTCTGAATTAAGGCTACCGCTAACCAAGAAAGTGAATGTCACAGCTCGTTCTGATGTTCTATTTCTTGTTTCTTCTGTAGTTATGCTGCTGCCATCTGACAAAACGGACATCGCATTTTGAGCTGACATTTCCTTAGTCATTTCCTCTGAAGCAATGCTTCCACCACCCGAGAAAGTGAATGGCATACCTTGATCTAATGTTTCATTTTGTGTTTTTTCTGAACTAATGCTGTCATCATCTGAGAAAGCAAATGTCATACCTTGATCTAATGTTTCATTTCGCGTTTTTTCTGATTTAATGCTGTCATCATCCGAGAAAGCGAACGTCATACCTTCATTTATTGCTTTATCGTTCGTTTCATCCGAAGCAATATTGGCACTATGTGATGAAACAAATGTCGTCGTATCTTTATCTGATTTCTCGTCATTCTGTATCTTTGAAACTCTGCTGCCTCTATCAAAAACCGTGAGTGACGCACCTTGATCTGATAGTTCTTCACTCGGGCTGTCTGTAATAATGCGGTCGTTATCCAATAAAGAGAATCCTTGATCTGATGTTTCATTATTCGTTATCAACGCAACAATGGGACCGCTATCCGAAAAATCCCCCCTTTCGTTTTTTAACACATCAGAATTCATTGTGCTGTTATTAGTTAGCATTAGAGGAATGGTGTCCTGAGTTGCAATATGTGCATCTTTCATATTTTCCTTTCTGAACATTATATGCAAATCTCTAGTGAGATCACTAAAATAAGAAGTTTCTTCAAGTGATGCCAGCAGAGAAGAGGATGTCATATTTACCTGCATATTAGGATCATGCACAATAGTATTTTCATCATCTTGTTGGAAAAATTCATTGTTTCCTATGAATGTTAAATTACTGTCATTATTCGCTCTGAAAAAGATATTCATTATATCATTATCAATTTCTAGTTCTGTGAAGCCTGGTAGTTTATCATTTCTTTCAGAAATATTATGGAAATTTTCTGAACTTGGAGTTTCCGCAAAACTGTAAGTTGATTCTTTCATTTCTAACGTATCTGATCCCGAGAAAATTTCAGTAGATGGGTTATCTTCTTCACGCCTTGAAATATCTTGAGATTCTTCATTACCAGATTCATATCCAAATGAATTTGAAAATGCCTTTGTTAAGATGTGTGTAATAGCAATCGAAGCATTACTTACATCCTGTCTTAAAAGAAGTTCTTGATTTTCAATTCTAGCAGTGTTGTTATGAACTTTTAGTGATACATTAAAAATATCTGATGGATGTTTAGTGTTTTTAACAATCAAATTAATATCGTTTCCTTTCTTTAAATCATAATAATCTGTTGAACTGCTTATAGGTAATTCTTCAAGATCCTGTCTTTCAGTACTTTTCGAACTTGCAGGAAGTTCGGTAATCTTTCTAATTTTTGATTGTTTCCTAGCATCTTGTGTACTTGTATACTCATCTTTAATCAATACTCCGCTTTTTTCCGCAACATCGAATTGTACTGCTTTAACAGTTGTTTTCGTGCTTTCCTTTCGTATTTGAGTTGCAGAAATTCCTACGTTTGAAATTAACATTATTTCACGATCTTCGTCACTGTCGTTTCTAGTCTTTCTCATAAACAATCTGTTCTCATAGCTTTCTTTTCTGTTATTATTGTCTTGAAATGCAATCGGATTTCTGCTGTGACCTGTCTGTGTTGCAATAGTATTCGGGACTCGGCTGTCAATATTGTCAATATTAACTTTGAAATCAGCAATGTTTGATCTAGACTCATGTGTATAGTTCTCTAGCTCTTGCACATTGCTTAAATTTTTAAAAGTGTGTAAAATATTTGCTATTGTAGTTAACGTCATATTTTGATCTGAAACTCGGCCTTCTATTAAGTCTGCTATAGGACTGCTCTCAATAGGGAAACTTGTTGTTTTAATTAAACTCTGAACTTTAATAGCCTCATCTACCTTCTCCGCCTTACCGGTTTTGTTAATCTCTACCTGCGCAGTAAATTTTTTTGTTTCAGAATTTATTGTTAATTCGGTATTGTAAGACGCTGCAGACAAAGGCGAACTGTGAAACCCCAAAATCAATTCCTGTGTATCTTGGTTTGTATTTGATCCTAGGGAAATTTCCATAGATAGTTTATCTCTTTCACGCTTTATTATGTCTTGAAGTTCTTCATTACCAGATCCATACCCAAACAAATTTGGAAATGTTTTCATTATGATGTCTTCTACAGTGCTCGAAGAATTTTTGGTGTTATTTGTATTTTGCCTAAAATGGAGCTCTCGATTTTCATAACCAGTAATGTTCCTATCAATTTCTAGTGAAACATTAAAATTATTTAATTGATCTGTAGTATTTTCTGTAATCAACGTAATACCATTACGTTCTTCATTCAAAGTAATATAACCTGAAGCTCTTATAGACGATTCTTCATCACCCTGTGCTTCAACACGTTTCTCACTTGAATAAGAATTATTATGCACGTTGTTACCAAAAAGTGTGCTAATTTTTCCTTTTCCTACCTGCCAAGTGGTCGAAAGTTGTTTATCTGTGTCATTTCTTGTGTTTTCTGGCAACAATAATGAAATTTCATTTGGAGTCTTTATGAGTATGGTTTTGTACATTCTAGGAGAAACATTCGATTTAGTTACACTGTCAAAGTACGAAATTTCTTTGTTCATTGGCAGTATACCAGAGAACGTATAATTTATGCTCATACTCGGATTACGCACAAAAATATTTTCCTGCTCTTGTGAAAAATTATCATAATTCCTTTTAGTTGTTTCGATGATTTCGTTTCCTGTTTGCATGGAGGAATTTTTTTCTTGTGAATTTTTTGTGATTTTTACTTCAAAATCATCGTTTGTTTTAAAACTTTCCTCACTTTGTTTTGTTTTGTTTCCGAAAAGTGTAATGCTATTAGTCCCTTCATGGACCCGTAATAATGCGCTTTCAAGTCCTACATCGACACTGTCTGACTTTTGAGTTTTTTTGGTAATCTTGTAGTCAGTTCGGTTAAACGAATATTCATCATTTGTCTTCTTAGATTCTTCAGATACAATTTCACTATTAACACTTTGTGAGTGTTCTGAAGAATTTCCATCAACTACAATCCATAGCTGGTGTTTGGCATCCACATCACTATATTTCAAGGTCTGATCGGAAGAATACGAACCATTATCAGGTATCTTTGAGGAAATTTCTTCTGCAGTATAAAATTTCTTAAACACGTCATTCTTTTCAGTATTTCTAAGGAAATCGGGACTCCTTTCATACTCATAATCATTCTGTTTAAAAGTATTAGGTATTCCATTATGAACATCCTCTATCATTTCTTGTTTCCTGATAGCTTGTACTATATGACTCGAATTTTGATTTGTATTTCGCAAGTTTGTATTCAATAATAATTTACCGTTTATTACATAATTTTTTATAAGTTCTCTTAAATGCTCATTATTTTGACTACTCTTACCAGAAGATGCATTTACTATAGTATTTTCAAAGTATATCGGAAAATAACTGTTACTTAAGTATGGTACCGACGGGTTTTCATACGTGGTACTACCTATTTCATTTCTATTCAAAAATTCCTGTTCTGTCTCTTCTCCACTTCTAGTCATAATATGAAACTTCTGATCTATATCGCCAGTCCCTTTCTGTATTGTTTCGGGTGTTATGGAGTACGATGACGCAATCACGAATAAATTCGAACTTATTTGGTCACCAATAAATTTACTGACATTTGTTTCAACGCTAGACTTTTGCTCATTTGGTTTCATTTTTATATTAAAAGCATCCTTTCCTGTTTCAGAAAAAGAACTATTCAGGGGCATTTGAATTTCCTTTGTTTCTGATTCTTTATCAGTACTTCTGCCACCTCTGTCTTCTTGCGTGTCTTCTCGTAGAAGATAAATATCACTAGACTCTGATTCTGGCAAACTAAAAATGTTGTTTTCATTCGATTCTTCAAGTATTTCCATATAGGTAGTATTCTCATAACCTTTGGACCATAATTGTTCAGTTTTCTTGCGGTAAGTTTTGATCAGGTCATTAAAACGATAAGTAATTTGATCACTGTTGCTATTAGACTCCTTGACCGTATTGATTTTGGAATTATCGGGGAAATCATTTCCACTGAAAAATGATTCAGAAGCTTCAATACTACTTGTGCTTGTGAAATTTCCTTGAAAAGACCTTTCTACATTTACTGTAGTATTTTCCGAATGTATCGGAAAATAACTGCTACTGAAGTATGAGAGCGGTGGGTTTTCATGCGTAGCGCTACCTGTCCCATTTCTGTTCAAATATTCTTGTTCTGTTCTTTCTCCAGTTATAGTCGTAATATGAAAATTCTGATCGACATCGCCAGTCTCTTTCTGTAGTGTTTCGGGTGTTATGGAGTACGATGACGCAACCACAAATAATTGCGAACTTATTTGGTCACCAGTAAACATACTGAAATTCGTTTCATCGCTAGAGTTTTGCTCATTTGGTTTGATTTTTATACTAGAAGCATCTTTTTCTCTTTCATCTAAACTACTCTTCAGTGGTATTACCATTGCTTTTGTTTCCGGTTCTTCATCATTACTTCTTCCACCTCTGTCTTTTTGCCCGTCTTCTCGTACCCGATAAATGTCACTAGACTCTGGTTCTGACGAACTAGAAATGTTATTTTCATTCGATACTTTAAGTATTTTCATAAAAGTCATATTCGGATAGTCTTCGGACCATAATTCTTCGTTTTTCTTGCGGTAAGTTTTGATCAGTTCATTAAAACGATTATTCCTATGATCACTGTTGCTATTAGACTCTTTGATTGTATTGACTTTGGAATTATGAGGGAATTCATTTCCACTGAAAAACGGTTCAGAAGTTCCATTACTATGTGTGCTTGTGACATTTCCATGCAAAGATCTTTCTATATTTTCTGTAGTATTTTCGAAATGTATCGGGAAGTAACTGCTGCTCAAATACGGTACCGACGAGTTTTCAAACGTAGTGCTACCTGTTTCATTTCCGTTCAAAAATTCTTGTTCAGTCTCTTCTCCAGTTACAGTCATAGTATGAAACTTCTGATTGACATAGCCAGTCTTTTTCTGTACTGTTTCGGTTGGTATGGAGTATGTTGACGCAATCACGGATAGCTTCGAACTTTTTTGTTCACCAGTATACATACTGAAATTAGTTTTATCGCTAGAGGTTTGCTCATTTCGTTTCATGTTTATATTATAAGCATCCTTTTCTCTTTCAGCCAAAGTACTCTTCAGCGGTATTACCATTTCTTTTGTTTCCGGTTCTTCATCATTACTTCTTCCAACTCTGTCTTCTTGCGTGTCTTCTCGTACGCGATAAATGTCACTAGACTCTGATTCTGGCGAACTAGAAATGTTACTTTCATTCGTTTCTTTAAGTATTTCCATATAAGTCATATTCTCATAGTCTTTGGACCATAATTGTTCAGTTTTCTTGCGGTAAGTTTTGACCAGGTCATTAAAACGATAATTATTTTGATCACTGCTGCTATTATATTCCTCGATTGTACTGATTTTGGAATGATCAGGGAATTCATTTCCACTGAAAAATGATTTAGAAGTTCCATTACTACTCTTGCTATTTTTGCTTGCGATATTTCCATGCATAGATCTTTCTGCAGTTACTGTAATGCTTTCCGAAAGTATCGGAAAATATCTGCCACTGAAGTATGGTATCCACGGGGTTTCATACTTGGTGCTAGCTATTTTATTTCTATTCAAAAATTCCTGTTCTGTCTTTTCTAAAGATATAGTCATAGTATGGAACTTCTGATGGATATCGCCAGTCTTTTTCTGTACTGTTTCGGTTGGTATGGAGTATGTTGACGCAATCACGGATAGCTTAGAACCTTTTTGTTCACCAGTAAACATATTGAAATTAGTTTCATCGCTAGAGGTTTGCTCATTTGGTTTGATTTTTATATTAGAAGCATGCTTTTCTCTTTCAGCCAAAGTACTATTCTGTGGTATTAGCATTTTGTTTCTTTCCAACTGCTCACCAGTACTTCTGCCACCTCTGTCTTCTTGCGTGTCTTCTCGTAAGAGATAAATATCACTATCTGATTCTGACAAACTAAAAATGTTATTTTTATTCGTTTCTTTAAATATCTTCATATATGTCATATTCTCATAACCTCTGGTCCATAATTGTTCAGTTTTCTTGCGGTAAGTTTTGATCAGGTCATTAAAACGATAAGTATTCTGATCACTGCTGCTATTAGACTCTTTGATTGTATTGACTTTGGAACGATCTGGGACATCATTTCCACTGAAAAATGATTCAGAAGTTCCATTACTACTTGTGGTTGTGAAATTTCCTTGCAAAGACCTTTCTACATTTATTGTAGTATTTTCCGAATGTATCGGAAAATAACTGCTACTGAAGTATGGGACCGGTGAGTTTTCATACGTAAACCTGCCTGTTTCATTTCTGTTAAAAAATTTCTGTTCTGTCTGTTCTCCAGTTATATTCATAATATGAAACCTCAGATTGATATCGCCATTCTCTTTCTGTAGTGTTTCGGTTGATATGGAGTACGACGGCGCAATCACGAATAACTGCGAACTTATATGATCACCAGTAAACATACTGAAATTCATTTCATCGCTAGAGTTTTGTTCATTTGGTATGATATTTATGCTAGAAGCATTCTTTTCTCTTTCAACCAAAGTACTATTTAATGGTATTAGCATTTCATTTGTTTCCGATACTTCATCAGTACTTCTGCCGCCTTTGTCATCTTGCGTGTCATCTCGTACGAGATAAATGTCACTAATCTCTGATTCTGGCGAACTAGAAATCGAACTTCCATTCGATTTTTTAGGTATTTCTATGTAAGTCACATTCTCATAGCCTTTGGACCGTAATTCTTCGGTTTTCTTGCGATAAGTTTTGATGAGTTCATTAAAATGATAATTCTTTTGATCACTGTTGCTATTAGACGTTTTGATTGTATTGAGTTTGGAATTATCAGGGAATTTATTATTTCCACTGAAAAATGATTCTGAAGTTTCATTACTACTTGTGCTTGTGACATTTCCATGCAAATATCTTTCTACATTTACTGTAGTATTTTCGAAATGTATCGGAAAGTAACTGCTACTGAAGTACGGTACCGACGAGTTTTCAAACGTAGTGCTACCTGTTTCGTTTGCGTTCAAAAATTCTTGTTCTGTCTCTTCTCCAGTTATAGTTATAATATGAAACTTCTGATTGATATCGCCAGTCCCTTTCTGTATTATTTCGGGTGTTATGGAGTATGATGACGCAATCACGAATAATTTCGAACGTATTTGTTCACCAGTAAACATACTGAAATTTGTTTCAACGCTAGAGGTTTGCTCATTTGGTTTGATATTTATATTAGAGTCATCCTTTTCTATTTGAGCCAAAGTACTTTTGAGTTGTATTTGAATTTCCTTTGTTTCCGATTCTTCATCAGTACTTCTGCCACCTCTGTCTTCTTGCGTGTCTTCTCGTACGACATAAATATCTCTAGACTTTGATTCTGGCAAACTAAAAATGTTACTTTCATTCGATTCTTTAAGTATTTCCATATAGGTCGTATTCTCATAGCCTTTGGACCATAATTGTTCAGTTTTCTTGCGGTAAGTTTTGACCAGGTCATTAAAACGATAATTATTTTGATCACTGTTGCTATTAGACACCTTGATTGTATTGATTTTGGAATGATCAGGGAATTCATTTCCACTGAAAAATGATTCAGTTCCATTACTGTTTGTGCTTGTGAAATTTCCCTCTAAAGACCTTTCTACATTTATTGTAGTATTTTCCGAAAGTATCGGAAAATAACTGCTTCTGAAGTATGGGAACGTTGGATTTTCATACGTTTCTTTGCCTGTTTCTTTTCTCTTCAAAAATTCCTGTTCTGTCTTTTGACCAGTTTTAGTCGTAATAGGAAACTTCTGATCGATATCGCCAGTCTCTTCTTGTACTGTTTCGGATGTTACGGAGTATGATGACGCAATCACGAATAACTTCGAACTTATTTGGTCACCAGTAAACGTATTTAAATTCGTTATATCGCTAAAGTTTTGCTGATTTGGTTTGATTTTTATATTAAAAGCATCTTTTTTTCTTTTACCTAATATACTCTTCAGTGGTATTACCATTTCTTTTGGTTCCGTTTCTTCATCATTACTTCTTCCACCTCTGTCTTCTTGCGTGTCTTCTCGTACGCGATAAATATCACTAAACTCTGATTCTGGCGAACTAGAAATGTTACTTTCATTCGATTCTTTAAGTATTTCTGTATAAGTCATATTCTCATAGTCTTTGGACCATAACTGTTCAGTTTTCTTGCGGTAAGTTTTGATCAGCTCATTAAAACGATAAGTATTTTGATCACTGCTGCTATTAGACTCCTTGACTGTATTGATTTTGGAATGATCAGGGAATAATTCATTTCCACTGAAAAATGATTCAGAAGTTCCATTACTGTTTGTGCTTGTGAAATTTCCCTGTAAAGACCTTTCTACATTTACTGTAGTGTTTTCCGAAATTATCGGAAAATAACTCCTACTGAAGTATTGGACAGGTGGGTTTTCATACGTTTCTTTACCTGTTTTCAAAAATTCACGTTCTGTCTTTTCTCCAGTTATAGTCGTAATAGGAAACTTCTGATCGATATCGCCAGTCTCTTTTTGTACTGTTTCGGGTGTTATGGAGTATGATGACGCAATCACGAATAACTTCGAACTTATTTGGTCACCAGTAAACGTATTTAAATTCGTTATATCGCTAGAGATTTGCTGATTTGGTTTGATTTTTATATTAAAAGCATCTTTTTCTCTTTCAACCAAAGTACTCTTCAGTGGTATTACCATTTCTTTTGTTTCGAGTTCTTCATCATTACTTCTTCCACCTCTGTCTTCTTGCGTGTCTTCTTGTACGCGATAAATGTCACTAGATTCTGATTCTGGCGAACTAGAAATGTTACTTTCATTCGATTCTTTAAGTATTTCTGTATAAGTCATATTCTCATAGTCTTTGGACCATAACTGTTCAGTTTTCTTGCGGTAAGTTTTGATCAGCTCATTAAAACGATAAGTATTTTGATCACTGCTGCTATTAGACTCCTTGACTGTATTGATTTTGGAATGATCAGGGAATAATTCATTTCCACTGAAAAATGATTCAGAAGTTCCATTACTGTTTGTGCTTGTGAAATTTCCCTGTAAAGACCTTTCTACATTTAGTGTAGTGTTTTCCGAAATTATCGGAAAATAACTCCTACTGAAGTATTGGACAGGTGGGTTTTCATACGTTTCTTTACCTGTTTTCAAAAATTCACGTTCTGTCTTTTCTCCAGTTATAGTCGTAATAGGAAACTTCTGATCGATATCGCCAGTCTCTTTTTGTACTGTTTCGGGTGTTATGGAGTATGATGACGCAATCACGAATAACTTCGAACTTATTTGGTCACCAGTAAACGTATTTAAATTCGTTATATCGCTAGAGATTTGCTGATTTGGTTTGATTTTTATATTAAAAGCATCTTTTTCTCTTTCAACCAAAGTACTCTTCAGTGGTATTACCATTTCTTTTGTTTCGAGTTCTTCATCATTACTTCTTCCACCTCTGTTTTCTTGCGTGTCTTCTTGTACGTGATAAATGTCACTAGATTCTGATTCTGGCGAACTAGAAATGTTACTTTCATTCGATTCTTTACGTATTTCCATATAAGTCATATTCTCATAGTCTTTGGACCATAATTGTTCAGTTTTCTTGCGGTAAGTTTTGATCAGGTCATTAAAACGATAAGTATTTTGATCACTGCTGCCATTAGACTCCTCGACTGTACTGATTTTGGAATGATCAGGGAATTCATTTCCACTGAAAAATGATTTAGAAGTTCCATTACTAATCTTGCTATTTTTACTTGCGATATTTCCATGCAAAGATCTTTCTGCAGTTACTGTAATGCTTTCCGAAAGTGTCGGAAAATATCTGCTACTGAAGTATGGTACCCACGGGTTTTCATACTTGGTGCTAGCAGTTTTATTTCTATTCAAAAATTCCTGTTCTGTCTTTTCTCCAGATATAATCATAGTATGAAACTTCTGATGGATGTCGCCAGTCTTTTTCTGTACTGTTTCGGTTGGTATGGAGTATGTTGACGCAATCACGGATAGCTTCGAACCTTTTTGTTCACCAGTAAACATACTGAAATTAGTTTCATCGCTAGAGGTTTGCTCATTTGGTTTGATTTTTATATTAGAAGCATCCTTTTCTCTTTCAGCCAATGTACTATTCTGTGGTATTAGCATTTTGTTTGTTTCCAATTGTTCACCAGTACTTCTGCCACCTCTGTCTTCTTGCGTGTCTTCTCGTAAGAGATAAATATCACTGGAGTCTGATTTTTGCGATCTAGAAAGGCTAGTTTGATTCAATTGTTTAGGTATTTCTATATGAGTAATATTCTCATAGCCTCTGGACCATAATTGTTCAGTGTTCTTGCGGTAAGTGTTGATCAGTTCATTGAAACGATAACTCTTTTGATCACTGTTGCTAATAGACGCTTTGATTGTATTCATTTTGGAATGGTCAGGGAATTCATGTCCACTGAAAAATGATTCGGAAGGTCCATTACTTCTTTTGCTTGTGACAGTTTTATGCACAGATCGTTGTTCTTGCTTTTCCTTTTGGTCGAACACATGAGCTATTTGAGGTCCCATATATTTAGTTGTATCTCTTGGTTTGTTATAAATATCATCCACTGATTTTAAAGATGCATTATCTTCATAATTGGATGAAGTTTCATACACTTTACTTATTTCTATAGTTTTCTCTTTCGCAGGTTTATAAACATCAGTACTTCGTGTGTTTCCCTTGTCGCCTTTACCATAATTTATATCGTAGATGTTATCCACTCCTACACCACCGGGGCTCTTCTGGGAGTTATCAGTGCTACTTATGAGAAGTTCTATGGATGACAGTATTTCGGTGTCTGCACCATGTTTTAAGATACTGTTATTCTTAGATTGTGTAAATATATGATTCATCATTGTGATGTTTTTAATAGCATCACTAATTTTCTGTATTTTATCTATATCTACCGAATCTGATGATGAAATTTCAGATATCCACGAAACGATTTCGTCTTTCGTAAATGTGCTAAAATTTATGTCATTGGTAAAGTAACGTTCCCTTTCCGTTATATCAGTATGTGACAAGTTTTCATGCAATGGAGTTATCACTTCTGCCGTGTTTTTATCACTGTTTGATATAGCATTATGTTTCTCTTCCCCACTAGTGTGATATCTATCATTGTCCTGTAATTTCGGAGCTGTGGCACTTTCATTGTTGCTAAATGACTTAAGGTTGCTCATATGTGTCACAGTGTCATGGCCTTTGAACAGTAACTCTGCAAGTTTTCGCTGGTAACTTCTCATCAGTTGTTTTAAATGGTGAGTTTTTTTGTCACTCATATTGTTGGTTGTTTTGATTTTGTTTATCTTCGTTTGCTCATGGAGCTGATTACCAGTGATAGAATATACAGACGTACCTTTACTCGTCGTGCTATCATTTTCCTTTCCTTCCAGAAGTGTTTCTTTTTCTTGTTCTTCTTGTCGTAGCATAAACATTTCAGATTGTGCAACTGAGTTTTTCCATCTGCTGTACGTATCTGTCGCTGATATATTGCCTAAATCAATATCTATGTTTTCCCCTTTCGTAGTTTTATAAATATCATTAATCATTACAGTTTCTTTATTGTCCTCGCTACCGTATACATTATACAGGCTATCCGCTCCTGTATTATAAACATCTGCATTGTCCAATATTGGTATCATGCTTTCCGGTGAGTTTTCAGAACCAGTTATCGTGGGTTTCAAGGATGAACTTTTAGATTTTGAAGCATATTTAGGAAGTACATCACTCTCAGGTTCTGCACTAGTCGTAATATAAGCGTTTTTACTGATATCGTCGTTGTCTTTCCATATTTCATCTAAATTCAGTGAATGTGATGAAATAACCTTGGATAATCGTGAACTCATTTCATCATCAAATGAAGTGAAATTTGGTTTCTCGCTCATGTAATATCCGCTTTCCATGATCTTTGCGGTATAGTCATTTGTTTCTGACTCGCCGTTGCTTCGTAAGTTGGTATCTAATGTTAGCATATTTGTTACCCTTTCATCACTGTTTCTGCTATTTTTATATTCATCTTCTTGTCCATTTATGTTACGTATACCGCTATACTCTGAACTTTCTGCAGTGACAAATATATTTTCGCTCGATATTTCAAGATTATCAGCTCGAGTCTCATATATTTTGGGCAATAACTTTTCAAATTCTTGTTCAAATTTCTTGAGCAGTTCTTTGTTTATATCGCTGTATTTTTCACTCTCAGCGCTGGATGCTTCAACAGGGTTATTCTCAGACTGTTCAGGGGTATGAGTTTCATTACTCGTAGTTAAAGATTGAGTTCTAGCTTCTGCTGCATCGTCTGAAGTGTTATGCTCAGATTCTTCAACTATACCAGCTGCACTCTGCTGCTTCCAGTTGATATCATCATTCTCTTCCTGTATTGATTCTGTATTTAT